>NW_013581192.1:0-585291 GCF_000721765.1 Aureobasidium namibiae CBS 147.97 | reverse complement strand
GGGGGGGGGAGATTCTGTACATGTACAAACAAACAGAAGAAATTATTGTTACAAATATTCCACAAGAGGCCGGCCGAGCTGTGGGAGATGCCGCCGCCATATCATACACTCATCGCTCGCACGCCTTCAGCGAGCTCAGCCGTATCCTCGCTGCTAACCTCTTCGTCTGCGCTCTGTGCCATTACTCCTTCTTCTTCTTCTTCTTCTTCTTCTTCTTGCTCCTGTTGATCCACCTGCTGTTGCTGTTGCTGACTCGCTGCTTGCTCGTCCTTTTGTGCCTCTCCCACGTCCCTGATGCTTTTGTTCCACGCACTCCTCGCCACCCCATCGAGTTTGATTTTTCCAAAATGTCTCTTCGTCACTTCGTCAGCCTCAAACCCACTATCCCTCATCCGCACAAACGTCTCGACTGCCTCGCTAGCCTTACCCATCCTTGCGTATCCACCGAGCAAAGAGTTCCAGGTGACCTCATTAGGCGTCTGATTCCTTTCTTTCATGTACTTCAGCACTTGTTCTGCCAACTCCATTTTGCCGTGTTTGGCAAACGCGTGCAGGAATATTGACCATGAGCGCACGGTGGGTTTAGTCTGAGAACGCTGGTGGGAAAAGGGCGTTTGCATGTCGCGGATCACTTCTGCGGCGTAGGGTAAGCCAGAAATGTCGGAGGAAAAGGCAAGCAGGAAGGCATTGGAGACGTAGTCTTTGGCGGCGAGAAAGACGTAGGGGCTGACGTTTCTTTCGGCGAGGTATCGGTAGCGGCGGTAGAGGTCGTGGATGTGTGACATGTTTCGGCTGTGGGATGAGGTGATGTGCCGGAGGTGAGCGCCGATCATGATGCCCATGACTGATATCGTGGGTCTTTTTCTGTTCATGGTTTTGTTTGCGTGCTTCTGGGGCAGTATCCCGAGGCTGATGAGATCGGAAGTGTCGAATAGTTGCATGTAGGCCTCTATAACTGTGGAAAAGGCGTTCTCCGGATCGATCTGGAAGTGGTGTAGGTAGAGACAGTGTATAATCTCTGTCCCCACGACGTAGAGATTTTGAACTTGGACATCAGCGATGGCTTGGCGGATGGTGGTGTTGAGAGTTTCCGAATCCTCAATCACAGTCTTGCAACCCTTGAGCAGAATGGCGTGTGTATATTCGTCTGCCACGAGATTGTTGTCGACAAGAGAATGATAGATAGTGAAAGCCGTCTTGAGATCGCCGGCCTCGATGGCGTTGAGCATGACAATGTTGCAAAGTTGGACGTTGAGCTTGACGCCTATATCAGACAGGTTTTGGACCAAACGAAGACTGACACGCAGGCCGTCAAGCTGGCCGGCAGCTTCTCGCAGAAGGGTAGCACAGCAGCTTTCAAACTGCTTGGAGGTGACATCAGCTCCTTCCGAAACTGCATCAAGAAGCGTGTCCAATGCCTGATCAAAGCGACCGTGACAAGCTAGATATGTAGTAAAGTGTAAACGCGTATTCCAATGCAGAGGTGTGCCGCTCACGGCGATAGTCTCGAATATCTTCAAGACTTGTTCTTCATTGCAGTAATGCATCATTTTGCGGAAGGTGCTACCAGTGACTTGAAGCGGGGAAGTGCCTGGCCGGTCCATAAGGGTACAAGCGACACGGACTAACCGCTCGCGAATATCATCAGGCGGAGGGTTGTTGTAGTAATGTCGAATGATGAAACTCAATGCATCGGCAGTGTACGCAGCAGGCATGAATGGAGAGATGTGGGTGATTTCTAGCAGGCGAAGAGCGTCGTCGATACGATTTCCCAGTGTCCAGAGCAAAGCATGAATCCATCTCCTACGCCAGTGGTTGCCCAGCATTGTGGCCAAATATTCCTGACTCTTGGACTCTTTGCCCTTCAGTATCCGTGCAGCCCATTTTTGTGAGTCAAAGTTGAGGTTCGGCGTATTGGCCGGTTCAAAGCGGTGGGTCAGATTGTCATCGTAGCGAGCATTTAATTTGGCAAAATGGTGTTGCCAGTACAGAGTGTGGCCATCTGCAGAAAAGACCAGTTCCTCAGCCTTGTCGTCGGCAGCGGCTTCTCGGACCTTCCGCCTGACGGGTCTGCCTAATGTAGTGTATTTTGTCCTAGTGGTCGAGGAGCTTTTTGCGGCAGTCCAACGAGCCTTGACGAGAGCCTGCGCGGTAGACCAGCGCTTGAAGGTGGCTCGTCGAGCCTCGGCGCGGCTCAGTCTGCGATTCCCTTCTGTATGGTTCCCTGCCAGCTTTTGCTCATCCTTCTCTTGTTTCGCTTGGTGTTGGAGATTTGAGTCGTAATCTTCTTCCAAGGGAGCAATGGCGCTCTCATACCATTGCTGGACGAGCAGACTTCGAGCACTCTCGTATTTCGGGTGAGGAGTCTCATTCTTTCGCCGAGGGCTCTGTTGCTTCGGCCTTGTCGAGCGAGACTGTCTTGCGTATTCGCAGGGCGTGGTCGAGAAAGACTTGATTTGGTTGTGAGAAAGTGACGGGGTGTGTGATAGGCAGGTCGGCCATGGCTGAAAGACTCTCGGGGCGAGGAAGGGCAGGACAAGTTGCTCAGCTTCGGCGACAAGCTTGACGTGTCGGGCGGCGCATCGTGGCATAGGCGGGCATCGACAGAAGAAAGGCACTCGGGTTGTGGATACAGGAAACTTGGCCGCTGCTCTGCTCCAGACTTTCTGAGCCGTCCCCATCTCCGACTTTGAGTTTGTTCTGTTTGCTTCGAGGTCAACTCAAGCAATCCATCAACTTTGCGACGAGTCCATCATCACCTGCCTACACTTTTCAATCTACTACAAACACCCTGTCGACCTAGCCGTCATGTCTGGAAACCTGTCCAGCGCCGCCGAGGACCGCAAAGCCCGCCTCGCCGCCCTCAAATCCCTCAAGCGCAAACAACCCTCCGAGCCCACAGAATCAAACGACCATACCACCCTCACAGAACAACTCCCTAACCAAGACGTATCCTCCATAATCCTCTCCGGCCGAAACTACGACGCCACAACACGCGCCCCTAAACTCGGCTTCGAAAACGACCCTTCAGCTCAAGAAAACACCCTAGAGAGAAAAGCACACGAGCTAGCCGAAGCCACAAAGAAGCAAGCAGAGCAGGAAGACCACCATGACAAACCTTTGGATCTTTTCAAGCTGCAGCCCAAGAAGCCGAATTGGGACTTGAAGCGTGATCTGGACCGCAAGTTGGCCGTGCTGAATGTGCGCACCGACAATGCTATTGCAAACTTGGTCAGGCAAAGGATTGCCGCTACACAGGCAGAGAAGAGAAAGGCTACTGGTGTGACCAATAACGAGGGAGAAGCTATGGGCATGGAAGGTGCAGAGTTGCTTGAGGCTACCAATCTGAGGGAGAAAGAAGACGAAGAGGAGGCTAGGAGGGAGGAAGAAGCCCAGGCTGATCTTTTGGATGGCAGCTGAGCGCCTGTGACTTTGTACACCAACTCAAAATCGCTTCACCCTCCTCAATGGCTCTTGTCTGCCATCAGGTAAGCCGCGACATGGCTGTCAGATCCTGTCTGACGCCGGGCCATATTCTTGCAGCGGTCTGGTCTCAACAACGCGTCCGGCTAGTGCACTGCTATCACATCTTGCAGTGGCCTATTGAAATATATACGGTTGATAATCATTGGATAATCTACAGAGAATAATCGAATCATCCCTCCATCCTGCCATCTGAAGTGGCATGAAATCCCCAAAACTCCAATGAACGCAGAAGTGGTATCCTGAACATCAGAGCGAATCGCTCAAAGCAATTAAAATAAGCAACGGAAAGAGTCGTGAAAGGAAAAAGGAAAAATCAAAAGGAACAACGAGAAGAAAAGGGATGAACTTATGACGGAAAGGAAAAAAGGTCGAGTGTCCACTCAACCAAAGGCCCAGGTGAGAAGAACACTCGCTGCTGCGACGTCTGCGACCAGGATTCCAATGACCAACGTGGCAACCGGCCAGCGGGGTGTCCGTCTACCAAAGACAGCACCCACGCCAGAAACGGCAAAGGCCAAACTCGAAGCAACTGCCAACACCACGCCGGCATCGACTTCGGAAGCTAACTTTCTCTTACCAGTAGCTACCAGTATATAGCCAATGCAGAGTAAAAGTATCGATGCAATCAAGCATGTCGCCGACATCTGAGTAACCCAGTCGGAATATTGGTGGTGTACTTGCGGGTTGTATCCAGCAACTTGACCTGAAGAATTGTTCAATGTTCCATAGGAGCGGCGTTGAGTACGTCGAGGGGTATGTGCCTCGTCGTCTGACGAAGTGACCGACTCCTCTACCATACCTTGCTCGTTGGTACCATCGTGCCCAAGCAGGGCTTCTTGGTCAGAAGGCTTGTTCCTGGACCAGAGACTGCGGATGCGGCGCCATGTCTTAGTGGCAGACGATACTTCGTTCGGATCAATGTACAAGACATAAGCACCCTCATCCTCTGAGCCAGAAGGATCATCGTACTCGCTCCAGTATGCTTGCTTTGGCAGAGCACTTCCGGCCCTGCCATAAGCAGACTTTCTCTTCTTGCGGAAAGCACTGAGAGGAGGCGTCGCCAACTGATCGGGAATCTGGATTCGCGGAGGTGATTGTTCTTCAACTGCAGTCAGGTCACCAGTGCGGTCACCTACAGATCCGGTCGATGTTGACATTTGAGGTGTAGTGGATTGTGAACCATAGCTGGAGTCGTTGTTGTACGCTCTACGTCTGCTTGCCGCGGTGGGAACTTTGCGAATATCTTTTTGCATCAATGGAACCCAGAATGGAGGAACGACATTCTCAGGCTGGCAGCAATACCATACGGAGTGGTACTCAAGTGAGAAGCCACGAACTCGCTCGACAAGATAGCTCTGATCCAGAACCTTGATGAGGGTGCTGTTGGGAAACCCTTCTTGCCTTACTCGAAGCACCGCGAAGGGGAACTCCGCACTCATGTTCTGAGAGAACGCATCCTCAACAGAATTTGTCAAGAATTCTGCTTTCTTCATACGAATATTCTTGTCCAGAGTGGCGAGGATGAACCCGCTCGAATCAGTGGCTGTTCCAGCGAAGCGAGACCTGTTCGAAGCAATAGTAGTGAGAGGATTGATGGTCCCCTGCTGACCGATCCAGGTGCGCATATTTTCAGCGGCTTCGAAGTTCTTATCCTGAGTGACAGAAGACTTGCGCGGCGATGTGGTAGACGAGGAGTCGAGTATGGCGAAAACATTCTTGCGTTTGATGGAGGCCCTCTGAACATCACGGTCGTTGATTTGAGCAGTAACAATAGCGTCTTCTGTCTTGGTCCATCTCGCATGGACAGCTGCCTCCTGGAGACGGCTCCCTACAGTCTCCTCACGTTTCTCAAATGTGGACGAGCTCTGGTGCGCAATGAAACTTTCAAGGTCGTCTGCAACAAGCAAAGTAGTGTCGGCTTCGACAGCAGTGCTGTTTCTCCTGTCGCTCGAGGAGGTCATACTGTTGTGACGAGATAACGTAGGAGAAACGGTTGCCGAAGATGTTGTCCGGGTTGGGAATGATTGAGCATGCTGCAAGATCAGAATCTGAAGCTCCACGATGTTGTCCGAATGTACCCAGTAGACGGCGTTCTTGCCACCGCGGCCGAGAGGTGATGTGGAGAGGTAGGAGTCAAAATCGACAGACGAGCTCGACTCGAGGATAGATCGGATTTGTGCCGAGCTATCTTGCGTGCCAGCGTCGACCGAGGGCTTGTCGGGTGCCCCACTAATTCGCTCGTGGTACAGGGTTCTCAATGCGGAAAGGGTATCTTCGTATTCAGTATAAAGAGGGTTCAAGTCGATGTTGGTGAAACTTTCGGGATTGCCGAGAACATGTCTGTTGAATTCCGTCTCGAGGTCCGTAGATCCAGTCCACTTCTTGTGTTTCTTAAGGAGCTTGCGGAAAGCGGTTTGTTGTGCCTTTGAGAAGCGCGATAGGCATTGTAGTTCGTCTCCGGCCCTGCCTCGAATGTCAGTATCGTGCGATCCGCAATGCGGTACGGAGGCTTACTTGAGGATATCGGACTCGAGACGACCATACTTCTCGAGTCGCCTCGCAGGTATGCGACCATTGACGGCGGGTTTGGAAGAGAGCAACGTCGTCTGCTTGCGGAGGTGGTCTGTTGTTGTCAATTGACGCTGTCCCGACGTAGGTTGATCGCGTTGAGGATAAGGACTCACCCAGCCGCCTCTCAATCTCACCCGTCTTGCTCCTGACGAACAAACTGATTCGTTGATGTTGTTGTTGCAGGATGCCGGACAGATTGTCCTCGAGTTCTTTTCCCCTGACATCACCGGCTCCTGGTATA
Organism: Aureobasidium namibiae CBS 147.97; assembly: GCF_000721765.1. Lineage (NCBI taxonomy): Eukaryota > Fungi > Ascomycota > Dothideomycetes > Dothideales > Saccotheciaceae > Aureobasidium > Aureobasidium namibiae. The sequence continues at coordinate 578,993 of NW_013581192.1, read as the reverse complement.
GAAATGCTGTTGCCGTTGCCCGCGGTTGTGTTCTCCTTGATGTAGTGCTTCACGTCATCATAGTCGATGTTGTCTGGCTGGTCAGCGCGAGCGAGGGGCAATTGGGTCTAAGATAAAGATGCTCACGATGCGCCCATGCGGGTATAGAATGCTGGCGGAGAGTTGCGCCATACTTCATGTTGATGATGATGATGATGGTGCTATGAACGAATCAAAGTGACGGGGTAACAGTCCGGGAGATTGACAAGAGTTTGCGGAGTAAAAGCGAGCAGGCAGAAACGAAGCGATTGTGACTTCGTTCAAGCACGAAGAGAGCACCTGTTTGGAGACGGGACGCAACGGGCGGGTCAATGGATGGCTTTTGAATACGGATGAATGTGAACAGAGAGCTTTGATCTGTTTGAGAGCGCGCAAAGGATTGCTTTTGGCAGCAGGGTCTGGCAGCGATGATGCGAGCGACACCTCGCGGCGAGACCATTGGCTCGCGGGCCATCAAACCGCTGCCGAACCTTTAGATTTCTTGGTCCGCCGAGCAGGTCCAGGACGCCCCACCGCTCCACAACGTCGTCCTCTAAAGGGCAACCAGGCACACGACCACTTCGTTGCCTCTGCAATCCTCCAATCTGGTACCCTCCTTGACTACCATCCGTCAGAGAATTCAGACGTTGCTACAGTACTCCACTGCCCGTTGTCCGTCCCGCGCTATTCACAACAAGGGCTCGTGCTTAGGGTTTGGGCGTCCCACAGGGCGTCGCCGAGCTGACCGTCATACAGCCTGTTTCGTCCCGAGATGCTATCTGCCTCCTAGAACTCTTGCTAGTCACCTCCTATGCTGTCACATGCTCGGGCAATACCTGCTGTAAGCAGCAGTTAACCGGAAGCAAGGTTTGCCAACGAACGCCTATTTCTGTATATCTGCCTGTGTAAATCCTGATTCACGTCCCTTGACCGTATTTGCAGGCTTGCTTGACCATCTTGCTGCATGCACTTTACTTCGGCATCATGCAGCTGGGTTACATATGCTTGAATGGCTACCCGGTTTTCTTCCTATCCTTGCTGGGACTGTCACGTCTCAATATACATGCCGAGTGACATTCTCTATAGTGAATCTTAGGTCCTTGCGCTGGAACTGCGCAGAGTCAGAGAATTGATTGAACCGTTCTAGCCATGACCGTGCTACATCAGAAACAAGCTCAACCAAATCGAATTTTTTATACGACCCAAACTCTTGGGACAAGTTCTGTCTTCGACAGAACGTGGCTTGCGCGTACCTGTGGCGATCGCCGCGCAGTAGCGACTGCATGAATCCTTCCGGCGCTGACCGACGGCATATCGATGCCCTTATCTCTCAAGGTCAATCCTCGATGAAGAATAGAGGCGCAGACTGAACACCGTCAAACATATAAAGAGGTCGATGTATCCCCAATGTCCAAACCTCCCCGCATGGTCCAGAACTCCATCAAACCACAGACCTTTGCTTGTCAGTGCTTGTCGCCCTCGGTTGACGCCGACGACTCGGCTAATCGTTGCTGTGGAGCAGACCTAGGCCAGTTGGGTCTGCTCCGTCACATCCCCCATACCACTCGAGCAAAAGATGTGTCAGCTCAATCGATCGGATGTAACTGGAGCCCCGGACACGACATGGACATCTTTGATGCGTCAATTATCTCCCACGATGCTCGGTAGAATTCTCTACCTTATGGATGATGTCTTAATCACTCAGCGGACCTGATAGTGACCTCGCCTCGAGACAAGGAAACATCACATCGCAGCTCAAGAAGGGAGATCCCCGTTCTCATCCGAGCAACTTACAGACAGGTCCACACGGTATGACCCTATCAGAGCCTATGACAAGCTTCCATGACAGAACACGGCTGCCTCGATCTTCAGACATTGTGTAGTCACATCCGCTATGCAGCATACATCGACCGACATAAGACTCACATCAACCAAGCAGAAGACGCTCTGGACGCACGTGCTGGCATTGAGTTGTGTCGTGTGCCCGCTTACCACAAATCGAGGGTCCTTGATCCTTGTGGCCCCACCATAGGCCATGAACAGCCACGGTTGTTTGTTTGATCTAAAAAGTAGGCGGGTAAATTGCGTAGTTCATGCATCGGCTTTTTCATTGGTCTCGTCGCAATTAATGTGCTATGTAGCCAGTAAGGTCGCTAAACAAAAGTCCCGGCTGGGCTCCTCAAAGTGGATCGCGGTTCTCGTGCGATTCAGGCGACGATGATACCAATGAGACGTGATTCGACCTGGCTTCGTGTACGCACTAGGGCGTGGAGAACGGATGCTGTCAGTGCAATTCATCTCGAGCCATTTGTTTGTGTCGCTGGGGCATATTTTTTTCAAGGCTACGCCGAAGAAGTGCTGCTTCGAGCATGGTTGCGAAGCCTTTCAAGAATCCACTGCTCCAGAGTGAGGGGCTTTTCTTGCTCCTGTGCGCAATTTTTCAACGAAGATGATTGTTCATCTATTCATAGACTGTGTCAGGGCAACCCTCTTGCTGAAAGGGCTGAGAGACCCAGGCCTGCCTCCACTAAACACATCCTTCATCTCACGGTCCTGATCTTGGTGGGGTTTGTAATCGGCCCGCTGCGTATCGGTATGTTGGCTCAGGGTGGTATTAATATCGGCATTGTCGGTTCGTCGAACAGGCGTGGGAGCACGAGTATCCTTGAGAGTGTTTCTGTCGGAAGCGGACCGCATCCGTCTTTCCGTATCTGCTGACCTGCCTCTTCTTCTTCCACGCTCAGAAGGACTTCTTGAGTTTCTTCGCATGCGGGTATTACGGCTGGTGGCTTCGTACGATTGCATGTGGTCTGGTGATGAGATCGTGCTTGAAGGGCGTGTGCGTTTGTCTCCAGCTCCTCCCGTGGCCGAGGATTCTCTTTCTTGCTTTACAGCAGGTCTGATTCTTGATCTTTCGGGGGAAGGAGAACGGGTCGAGATGGATGAGACGGAGGCCGAAGAGAAGGACGCGGTGGAGCGCGAGCGTTTGCGCGAAGGTCTGTGGTCGTCCATATCGTCTAGTGAACGTTTGCGCGGCCTATCTTGGGTGGATTTGCGAATTGCGCTTGATGCTCTGGAACATGTCAGATGAGCTTGAGGACATGAGAGTATATGTTGACATACTCTTTCTCGGTCGAGATAGGAGTTGGCGCAATGTTGGTGAGCTTTGGCTTGAGTTTTGGATTGAGAAGTTGTTGACTGCGACTGGGACGAGAGATGTATGGTCGTTCTTGAGCTTGCGCTTTGCATTCGTAGCTGTAATGGCCTGCAGATGTGTGAGACATGGCAGTAATGAATATGCGACAAACGCGCATAGCATGCGCTCACCCTTCCTCAAACACTTCTGGCAAACGGTGGTCGCAGATGCTCTATTGGTTGACGATGCGCCTCCGACGAATCCAGGCCGGCTGTAGCGATTCATACTGCGAAAATGGATGGAGGCCTATCGATACAAGCGTAGCAGGGTGTTGAAATTGATGCGACAGGCTCAAGGCAAGTGAGGTTGTTGGAGCGACAGCAGAGAAACAAACGCACTCACGATTTACTGAAGCGCGCATGGAGAGGAAGCCAGGGTTGCAGAGGGTCATACTTGCCGCCCGTGGGTCCGGGGCTTCTTCTTTGGCGGCTCCTGCCTCAATTCATTGCCGGATGCTTTGCAGGTCAAGACACTGTAGCAACAGTGGGGATGTATTCTTTTGATCTTAGTCGCACATAATAGAACTATAATGACTTCTCGAGAGGCTCTCACAATCTGCAAATTGTCTTGTGTCTTTCACCAGGTTTCTCTCAAGTCGCGGTGGAAGGTAGAAAGTGCTTGGCGCCAGACTGAGCATTTCAAAAACCGGCCTTGGCTTGCGAGCGAGTTGGTCTGTCGGGGCTTGACCACGGCGCCCTTTCTAGCACTCTTCACCGCACCGCCTTCACCACGAGCGACAACATCTCGATACTGCGCTCTCCGGCGCTGCTTTCGATCGGCCGCTCTCACCGCGCCATCTACCCACTTTTTGTCTGTCAGGAGCAGAAATCACAGCCTTCCTCTTTGTCGTGTCCAGGAAAAAAAGCCGTGTCAAACAACCTTTTCCCTTCATGTCGACCTACCACAATGCCAGCATCCCCTATCGCCTTGACTATTTTCCTTGAGCCTCCGGTTTCCTGAGATTTCCCGCACAGAACAGCACCTTCTTTTTCCCATCAAAATTGTCTCCGGTACAAACGAAAGACGACCATCATCAACCAATCCGCACCACTCCATTACTTCGACAACGCTCGCACTATTTGGAAAAGACATGGCTTCTCTTTCTACCGAACAATCCTCAGCTAGGCGGACTTTTGCCAACGCCCACCTTCCCTCTCAAGCCCATGGCCTTGTTTCTGCTGAACCTCAGCAGCTGTCTGCAGCTTCTGTCAGCCTGCAATCTTCTCACCCCGACCATGCCGGCAACCAAATCGGCCAGTCATCTTGTAACGACGTGAGCCCTTCTGCTTCACCAGGAAACTTTACGTCTTCTGTCTCGAACGAGCATTCCAAGCCTCCATCCTTGGACGGCCTCGAAACAACCCCAGTCCTAGCCACACAAATCCTCTCCGGTGCCTCTGACGAGAGCGCTACTCAGTTGTCATCATCGGATGACTCGGCCAAGCCACCTAGCCTCGATGGAAAAAGCGTGGCTTCCATCACCACCTTTGCGATGGACGAGAAAGAGTCGCTGAGACCGGATGATAGCGCCAGCGTTTTGGCTATTGAGGATGATGACACTTACTCGACATCAGCTGTCGGCTCGCGATTGGGTTCAGAGACAGGCGCTCGTGCTTTCCGTGACCAGCTGTTGGAGATCACTTCTAGAGGTCCTGCATTGCGTCAATCTGGGCCTACCTCGAGACCAAACTCAACTACCAATGCACCTATAGGAACACTCTATGTTCCGCCTCCAATCGGCAGTTCGACAGCTCTGCCTGGTTATGTTCAGCCGCCTACCAGTTCCGGAAGACCAGAAGACGTCTTGCCTGATGCAAAGCTTTTGGAGGCTCTCAACAATCCCAGAGACAGGATTTGGGTTCTCAAACTGGAGCAAGATATCATCGACTTTGTTAAGGATCCAGCGTATGTTTGCCCAGTCCACCGGTTGTGTATTTAGCTAATCATTAATACAGTGAACATTCCCTGGACTTGCCCCAATGCAACTCATTCTATAGAATGTTGGCTCACAAATTGGCCGACTACTACATCCTTGGTCATGCTGTTGATGGCTCCATCTCAGCTGTTCGTTTGTACAAGACCCCGAATTGTAGAATTGCTCCACCTTTGACTGGAATTGCGACGCCGCCTACGACTACCAGCACACCACCTCCCGCTGCGCCTCAAATGAAGATTTTGCGACGTGGTGGTGATGCACCCTTGAACGGCCTTGCCAAATCGAATTCCGATGGAGGCGACAGCGCTGATTCAGACAAGAACAAACTCCTGACTCGTGAACAACGTGAACAGAGATACGAGCTGGCTAGACTGCGCATTCTTGGCTCTGCAAAACCCACTGAGGACACGCTTCTCGTCAAGGAGAAGGACGAATCCCGCCCCAGCTCTGTTGCTGGCAAGAAAAGGCCCAAAAAGCAGCGCAGCAACAGTGATGATGACTTCGAAGCCAGGTCTGCTTACAGCACCTTTGTGACGCCGCAAAATGGCGCTCCTGACGGCGGGAACATGGTCTACTACCCCGCATTCCCCGGGGGTTCTCAAGGGGCTCCTGGCATGTACAATGGCGCCCCTCCAGCTTCGGCTGCACAGAACTCATATAACGCTGTCTATGGCTCCATGACGCCTTCTCAAGTCGCCCCTTACCCATGGCTGCAACAAGGATACTCTGGTTACAACGATTCCAGCAATCAAGCCCAGCACAACGTCAATGACCTCTCCGCTGATTTTCAAGCCATGGGATTCCAGGGACAGTCTGGACCTACCTCTCCACCTCCTCATGCTGGTACGTACGGCTATGGCAGTCCACAAAGCCAGCATCAGCAGCAGTACTCTGCATGGCCTCAGATGATGCCCAATCAGACTGGATTCCCAGGTAGTCCCAACTTCGGTAGCCAGTTTGCAAGCAGACCTCAGTCCTCGGCAAGTCATGGATCCGCCACACATGGCTACCCGTACGGCATGAATCAGATGCAAATGCCCGATAACTACATGGGATACCCAAACCAAGCAATGGCTGGAGCATACAACCGTGGAAACTTCAATCCTCAAAGTCAGGCATTCATTCCTGGTTATCAGCCTCATTATGGCGCACAGGTGGCATCTCCCAACAATAGTATGGGCTTCAACTCGGCTTATGCTGGATCGCATGCACTGCAACGTCAGAATTCGAGCCAGTCGCAGGCGTCATCCTATGGCGGCCAAAATGGTGGCCAGAACAACAGCAGGCCACCTCACCCTCTGCCGCAGCCTGTCTTTTCTCCCCATGTCCCCATGCCTTTCCAGAACTCACAAAGACAAGCCGGCACACCTTCCCGCCCCGGCACGACTTCAGCAGGAGACACTACCGGCAGTGCACCCAGTTCGATTGCCAAATGGGGCACGCCGGCCTCGTTGCCTGCTAAGCCTCCTCCACCAGCGGCAAACAACTCGTTTGACATGTCCAGGATGCCACACGCGCAGCAGATTGGCGCACCCTATTCCCCTGGAGCACCAGGAAGACTTCCCGGCGTCGGAGGACAGGGGTTCCATGCCTTGCCATCGATGGTTGCCATGCGTAATGGACAAGCACCTCAAGGCGGGCGATAGGTCGGTCTTTTGGAGAAAGAAGAGACTTTAGTGAGGGTTTCTCGATTCTTGCGATTGTCAAGGGACGGTTTCAAGCAGAGTTTTGGCGCGGAAGAGAAAAGGTCTCTTGCGGGAAAAGGAGTTTCTTTGTTATCGAGCATTACTAGGAGTTTGTGATTTGTGATTTGTGCTATAGCGCGTCTTTGTTGTGAGGTCCTTCTCTCGGCGATGGAAGAGCGCGCTCTACATCAGCCGAGAGGGAAATAGGTACTGAGTCGTTGCTTACTTAGGTAGTGAATCAGTTGTTTCCTTATAGCAGGCATGTCTCGATCATGTGTACATGATGATGTTTGATGTTGATTCAGGGGATCATGACTCTTTGAAGTCAACGATGTACAGGAATTACCTAGCGGTCATGCCGAATCTATGACTGGTGGAGCGCGCAACCTCCTGGTGTGTTTCGAGCTATTACTGTCCCGAAGTCGAGCCCATCAGCAGAAAACCAAACTCTAAGCTGAACACAGGTATACGACATCTTCTGCGGTAGAGGCGTCTTCATGGAGATACGTCAATGACCCGATCTAGGCGGTGGTTTGACAATCGGAATGCAGCGTGGTGACGTGAACAACTTTGAGCATCTTCGTCTGGCTCGTCTCTCGACCATAACTTTGGGTGGTGTCATGTCGTGTGTCGCATTCGTTGACAAAGGGGGGGTATATCTATCCGTCTCTTTCCTGCAGCCCTGAGTGGCATATCCGTTCTCGCTCGCATCTCTCTCTACACTTTGCAGCTCTCCTAAAGGCTGTCTCGTAGCCTTTTCGAGCTCTGTCTCTCTCCATTTCAACAAATCGTACTTCAGCTGGTCTTCTTCTCAGCCTCATCGACAGCACTACCTAGCCCCTTGGATAAAGCGCTAGAAATCTTATCCTCGGCCTCTCTCCTCCATTCCTCCCAATTGAAGTGTTGGATCTTCCTCACAGCAGCTTCCAGCTCAGTGTTCCAGCGGTACTTGAGACGATCGGCGAGTCCAGGGACCAGATGACGGGCGGTTTGCGGAGGATCCTTTGGTTGAGGGTCTGTGATGTTGCGCAAGAGATTTGATTGTTGGCGCAGGAGATGTGATTGGTATAGGCGGTTGCGCTCGTGCAGGTTTAGGGATATGTAGAAGATGGAGGATGTGAGGGCGATGCCGCCGATCTGTGTTTGTTGTTAGAGAAGGGTGGGAGTTGGAGATTGAGAGGAGATATTTACGAAGCCTGTTGTGAAGCCCATGATCTAAAACTGATCCTGTGCAATGTGTGGAAAGCGAAAGACTGACTTGAGAAAAAGCGAGTGGTGGGTTGAGACAAGACACAATTGTTGACTGATGATTGCGGCCAAACCGGGGGAGGATTCATCGAGAAGTCGCGATTCGAGTTTCATGCTTCGACTCGCTCTTGGCGCATTTGCATCCACCCTCCGATTCCCATACCACAACCATCTTGCGCAACAACCACTGCGCACTGCCTTACACCGACTGCCGACTCTGGAATCTTCTCCTTCGACAATTCCTACATCTACTCGAACGACACAGTCCGCAACTCGCCCACAGCGCCACACCGGCAGCAGAACGACGCTCCAAGGAAAAAAACATGGCAGGCGGACTCCAGAAATACAGACATTTGTCGCGCAGCAGCTCGCACCGTCAAGCTCTGCTCAGAAACCTCGTCACATCCCTCTTCAAGAACGAGACGATATCCACGACATGGCCCAAGGCCCAGGAAGCCCAGCGTCTGGCCGAGAAGTTGATCACTTTGGGCAAGAAGAACACCGATGCTAGCAAGAGAAAGGCTCTGTCCATCTTCTACGTACGTCGCCTCTCTCTCTTTCTCTCTCTGCTCCCAGATCCATCTTCATCTTCATCTTCATGACCAACTTCTGACAAAACTCGCCCCACAGGAACCCCACTCCCTCATCCCCAAACTCTTCGGTCCCCTGCGCGAACGCTTCCTCAACCGCCCCGGTGGCTACACCCGCGTCCTACGCATCGAGTCCATCAAAGAAGACCAAGCACCCTCCGCCATCCTCGAACTCGTCGACGGACCCAAGGACATGCGATTCGCCATGACCGCCCGCACCGTGTCTCGCCTGCGCCGCGAAGGCAAGCCCATCAACGACATGACCGCCGGTAACATTTCAAAGGTCACTCGTTTCCGTCCAGACGGCGACAAGGATCTCGAGGACATGGTCGCCAAGTTTGACAGGTTGGAGGCTCAGGGTGAGCAAGGCTTTGAAAAGGTGTTCAAGCAGAAGGTTTACCATAACCCCAAGGCTTCGAGGTAGATGGCTTCTTGTTGGCTGTGCTTTTGGCTGTTTGCAGTCAGTTTTGTATATCTTACTTTTCATTGGGATGGCGTTTTATATCTGGCTAAAGGGCTGGTACGGAAAAGAACCTTTGTACATTTTGTATCAAAAATCCAACACTATTCATACATCACCAATCACCTAAGCTCATATCTTCCATTCGCTAGTTCTGGCAAGTAATTCTACAGACAGATGCTCTTCAGAACAGACAAATTGAGGAAAAGAACATTCCCATGAATATATGGTCAGGGTCGTACTTTCTGCGTCATTTTTTTTTGTTTTTGAAACATTATCAAACAAGATGATGAACTCCCAGGTCATTCTTTACATGGTAAACATGATCTCTTGTGAACTTGAGACATGTGGGTTGCGCGGACCTCAAGGGAAACTCGATGGCAACGATTCAGGTCCATGTATGATGCACACCAGCAATCTGAACCATTGAGCTCACTCGACATGGGATCCACCCTTCAGTCTCCTCTGAGCGAGCCTTGACCAATTTCCAAAATACCTCACATCGACCTCCAAGCATCAAGACAAAACGGCACCGTAGCCATCAACCCCACGCCTTTGACCATACTCAACACGCCCATCCTCCTCGCTTGCCCCTTGACACCTCCTTCCTGCCCAAAACCTCCCAGCACTCCAGAAACACCACCCGGCAGCGGTCTCAAACTCTGCAGCAATACACCCACCGCACCACATCCAGCCCAAACCTTGCACCTCCACTCTTGCTTCCTCCCTCCTCCATCTTGGGGTTTCTGCATCCCTTGGTAATCCTTGTACGCCAGATAGAAGAATGCTCCTGCTGTGAATGCCCTGGCGTAAGAGTGCGCTATGCCTTCGATAAGCACAGGAGACTTTGGAACAGAGACGGAGGTTTGGTAAGGTAGCGAAGAGATGAATTTTGAAGGTGGTTCGCGCAGCATTTGACTACTGGCTTTGAGGTCTAGGGTTGCGAGCGAGAGGGTGGAAACTAAAGCTGTCAGGGCAATGAATTTGTCTTTTTGAGACGTCGGGCCCGTGTGTTGGTTGGATGATGTCGTGTTGGACATTTTTTTTTTTTGGTGGTGATGATGTGTTGTAATGGTGATGAGTAGAGTAGAAAGTTGAATGTATTGTGATTGGAACTCTGATGTTTGTTCGACGTGACTGTGGGATGTGAATATTTGCGAGGGAGACACCTCGAGAGAGAGAAAATACTGTTTATCGACAATGGCTAATGTATGTAGAAAAAGACAAGGAAGGAAGCATCCACGAGGTGTAGTGGTAACATAGTAAGCTTTAGCACATCCTCATGCACCAATTGTGCAAAAATCACACACACCGTAACTAGAGCTTAATCGAGAACACCGACATCGCATGGGTGATCCAGGCGAGAAGAGACATGGAATAAGAACAATTCTGTCGATTCATGATACATCTCCCTAACAAGAAAAGCTTCTACTGGAATAAGATACACAATGCAAGCAGAAGAGGAAGAAAACACAAAACGCCATTCTGCCCAAAGACCTTATACTCCTCCATCCAGCATCCTAACCAATGCAAATAATTTCGTTACAAATCGTCAAATCTCACAAAAGTCGACGCAATCTGGCCACTCAACGAGATCCTAACTCATCGACACCTGCGTCTCTTCACCTCTTGCACCTGACTTCCTCACGACACCCAGTCTGAGCAATCTTTCCCAGATTCCATCCCTCATCAGCGCCCTGTCCTTGGCGAATGAAAGACCATCGAGAGTGGATAGACTCTTACAGCCGTTACAGAGCAGGATTTCGTAGACGCGTCGTCGTAGCTTGGTATCCTCGTCCAAGCGAGCGAGATGCTCGGTATCAGTCGCGTGATCGGCATTGGGGAGACGGTGCGACATAGCCAACTGCAATTGCAACTGTGCTTCTGACAGCGGCTCCTCATCATCTGAAACAGTGCTGACGGCGTTTTTGGCCACGGAGACGGGCGCATAGAAACCATGTGTGATTGGGTTGTCTCTGAGATCTGTTTTGCGTAGGTGCTGCATGCGTGCCAGCGTAGCCACCGTCTTGCGAAGACGCGCGATGCGGTTTCCCGAAACATACAGCTTCTCCAATCGTGTGATGTTGAGCAGTGGTCTGATGTCCGTGATCGCGTTGAAGGACATGTTCAAGGTGCGTAGGTTGGGGAACTTCAAACCAAAATCGCTGGGTAGCTCCTGCAGCCCACACGAAGCCATCTCCAGGTTCTGAACACTGTGATAAGAGTTGGGCAGATCGATGGTAGGGATGATGTTCGAAGACAGGAACAAGGAGCGAGCGGAGAGTCGTTGGTTGAAGATGGTCAGTTGTTGAGCTTCAGCGTGCTTGAGATCTTGCTTGCGCATAGACAGCATATCAATGTGATGCAAATTTTCGATACCCTGTACAGTCAATAATCTGTTCTCATCAACGTTCAGGTAGCGAAGGTTGGTGCAGGTTGAGACATCAAGAGCGACCATCTTGTTCTTCTGCAGGGACAGGCAGTGTAGTTTGGATCCAGCAGGATCTTCCTGGATGGTTGAGAAGTGTTCAAGCTTGTTCTCGTCCAAGATCAAGCGCTTCAGCGATGGTAGCGCCTGCATACCCGAGACAAGAGTCAGCTTGTTGCTGCCAAGATCCAATTCCTCGAGGCGTGCCAACTGACATCCTTCAAAATCCACCTTGGAAAATTGGTTACGACGAACAGACAGCTTGAGCAAACCGTCCATGTTCATAATGCCATCGAGACTTGTGATTTCATTGTCATCTGCGCGCAACTCCCGAAGATGAACGAGCATGCAAAGTCCGCCCAAGTTGTCAACTTGGTTACTGGATATGTCGAGATACTGCAGGTTCATCATGTGGCTCCAAGCTGTAAGACTACTCAAAGCGTTTGAGCGAAGGTTGAGTCTGCGAACAGATGTCGGAGCGCCTTCGAGATGAGCAACATTGTTGTTCGAGAGGTCAAGATTTTCAAGACGTGTACAGAAGTCTTCCAGATTGTGGACAGAGTCAAGACCTCTATCGCGAAGGTTGAGTTGTTTGATGTCTTCCCAGTATGGCTCATCGGGTTCCACGTCTGTGAGTGTCTTTACAAGACTCTGGACGGCCATAGCATATCTGTCTCCGTTGTTTACTTGAGCCACTCGTCTAGCCAGTGCCTTCTCAGACGGACGTTCCTCATCAACATCGTTAACGGTGAAATCGGGTAGGTCGCTGAGGTAGAACGTGCCATCCATGCGAGCAGGAGAAGAAAGGCCATACTCTTGGTTAGGCGCAGCCATTGTAGGCGCTGGCTGAGCTACTACGGAAACACTCATCGTTCGCTTGTCTGGGAAAGTGGCAACGAACGACACCTCTCTTTGGTCCTGTCCAGAAGGGAAACCTCGCTGGAAAGTTTGTCTTCTCAAGGAGGAATTCCTCAGACCACCACGACGTGCAGGCTGAGGGTCATGGAGAGGCCAAGATGGAAGTGGAATGCCACTGGCGCGCTGCTTAGGCGCAGGCAGTTCTTCCGTTATCGAATCCTCGTTGAGCAGTTCGTCGTCCTCACTTAGAAGCTCGTCCAGTAAAGATTCCTCATGAGAGATATGGGATAGCTGTGATTGATCATGAGCAGTGATCGAATCATCGAGGACTATTTCAGTTTCCTCTGAGATGTTCTGAGGAATGTTGAAAGTGGTCAGGTCGCGAAGACCATCGCCAGTTTGCGTTTGTTGCTGCTTGGCTCTGGCTATGTTGGCCAGCTCCTCATTACTCCAAGATGTGGCGCGAGTGTCAAACTGCTGCTGTTGACTCGAGGCAAACCCGGAATACTTCGATGGAGCAGTGCTCGATGTGAATGGGTGCGGAGCATTGCTATCGCGGGTTGTAGGTCTGGAGCCAGTTGGCTCTTGTCTCTGGGGAGGTGGTCGGTCTGGTACTTCTTGTGGAAGCTCTGTGTGCTGGCCAGATATGTCGTATTCAGAGTGTTCTCGTTCTGCAAGACCTTGACGACGTGCTTGCATCTGTTGGATGCGTTGGATCTCCTTAATCTCGTCGACAGTCAAATCAGGGATGTATGCAAACGGATCGTCCTCGCTGCTGACATTGCTTGGCTGATGATAATAGTCAAATGTCGGCGGTCTGAGATGCTTGGCTTTCACCCAGATCTGCTTTTCCTTGTTGTAGGTCATTCCAGCGATCTGCTCAGGGATCAGGTGAGCAACCTTCTCGGGCGACAAATTGGCTACACAGTCTCTTGAAGAAGTGGATCCCATCGTACGTGCTCCACTTGAAGAGTCCAGAGATGGGTGAGAACCGTGCTGTGACTTGGTCGGGCTCGCTGGAGCTCCTTGTTGCGAGTTGTTCGAATACGTTCGAGCATGTCCGCGACCCCAACCGGGCTCGATGACAGGTGCATCAACGAAATCCCGAGTCGACACATCTTCGTGATTGAAGTCAATAGCGGAAGTATCATCAATATCAAGCGATCGAAGGGAAGAGTCCACAAAATTGAGGTTGTCATGCTCACGGAACTGCTCCAAGCGACTGGCAACCATCGGATCATGCTTGACTTGGCTTCGTGGTCTCCAGTTGGACTCATTGCCTTCACGAGAAGCCGACCTGGAGATGCTTAATGACTCAACTTGCCTTGTAAGGTCATCAGGATGTAGATGCGTGTTATTGAACTGCATCTCACCGCTAGACTCCTCGACATCGTCCAAACCGCTGTTGGGACGTCCCTTTGCCCGAATTATCGACATTATATGCATAGCCTCGTCAAGGAAATCTTGAGTGGTATACGAACGCTTGCGTATACTCTCAGGCTCCTCTCTCGAGTGATTAAAGGCGAAGGCTGCGATGTCAGCTGCGACTGCCTTGGCCTTCTCAGCATCAACAGACTCTGCTGGCAGCTCTGAAAGCTCTTCAATGGCTTCTTTGATGGCCTCTAGGCGTGGCGAGTTCGAGAGATATTCAAAAGTCGCTTCACTAATTTCGGCCTGAATCTGCTCACGACGTCTCTGGCTGGGGGTAGGGTTCCTAGGCCTGGTGACGTCCCTTCTGCTTGCTACACTGACGGTACCAGATCCGGTCATTGCTGGAGCTTGTTCATTACTTGTGATTGGCGCATCGACCTTGATGTGAATCTCAGAGCCTTCGCCCAGCTCTGGAAGCTTGCCGTCCATTGTGATCAATGTACGTCGGCGTTTTGCAGTGGGTGCTTTCGCGGGAGAACTCTGAGGACGCTTTCCATCCCTGATGTCAAACTCGTTGTTGTAAGGATCGATGACGGGGAATTGCTCCAGTGCTTGTTCGTCATCGGAGTGTCTTGACCTGATTGTGTTGCTTCTTTTGGACAACTTTCTCTTCAGCTTGAAGGGTCTAACTTCGGGTGACGATTCGATGAGCGGCGCGGTATCAACGTGGAAACGGAAGGGATGAGTGCTGCCAGGCGGCACAGCTTCCGGAAGTGGTGAGCCCTCAGTAGACTCGAAAGTCGCATCGAGATCCAAGCCAGTGGGAATAGAAATGTCCGCATCGAAGTCATGTTCATCCAGATGGCCCTCACCAAAACTACTGAGATTCGAGACTGCACGTTGAGAAAGTCGACGCCTCTGGGCATTAGCTGTTCCTGAGCTGATGACTCTGCCACTAGTGGAATGTGTGTTGTCAAATGGATCGTCACAAGGGTGGACCGGTAAGATCAAAGGGTGGTCGGGATCCAGGCCCTCGAGCTGACTCATCCTCCTGAACAACTTGTTGTTGGTGAAAGTGTCGTAGTTTCCTGTGAACAGCTTCAAGGGACTCTGGGAAGGTCTGCTTTTGGGTGGGCTCAATAGTGATGGCTCTTCAACATCCCCTAACTTTGGAGTTGCAGGTGCTCTGACAGGACTGAAGTTCCCTGGGGAGATGGACGAGTCGCGATCATATACAGAAGACGGTTCAATTTTGGTGGGGCTCGAGAGCGAGACTCTGTTCAAGGTCACGAAGCTCGGAATTGGAGGTGTACCAGTCGGTAGGTCATCCGGGAGAGAGACCTCGGGAACACTGGGCATGTTGTCTGCTGTGTCGCTGTTGTTCTTGCGGAAGCCGGGTGTGGATGGCAGCTCAGAATCCAAGCCGTTAATGGAAGCATCAGCACTGACGGGTGCAGAGCGCGAGTCCAAGGGAGCATAACTGACGGCGCCAGTGGAGCTCGTGTGCTTGGACAAGAAGACAGGACTAAAGCCCTCGCCTGACAGATCGGTGTTAGCGCTGATAGTGCGGTTGCCTTGGTGCTTGGAAGCGGAGCGGTTGAGGTGCAGTTGACTGGGAGAGTTGGGCGAGCGCATGAGGCTGTCATCTTGCGGATCCGTGTAGTTTGAGTTGTTGACTTGTCGTTGGCGTGTGCCTTGGGCGTCGGGCGAGTCTATCTGGGATGATTCAATTTGCGATGGCCATGGTGGGGGACTGGAGGGAGGCATGATGGTGTTCTGCAGAAGCCTCGACGGACTGTTGGACGAGGTGGGACGGTTGTTGGAAGAAGTGGGACGAGCTGGCGAGAAGATGTTCTCGAGACCCGAGGGGCCAAACAGGTCGGTCTGGTCGCCGTAGCCAACTTCACCACGAACCAGGCGCTTCTTCCACTCGAGAGTCTGGTGCTTTGCCGGAGAGCGCTTGACCGAGTCGTGGTGGACTACCGAGGAGGTCGAGGATTGGCGTTGGGCATTGGTCTGAGAGTCTGGCAGCGCCTTGAGAGGATTTCGTTGTTTGACAGAGCTGCTGTTTATGATTGAGAATTGGCCGCTGCTCCTGCGCGGGATGCGACTTGTGGACGAAGTTTGGTTCAGGACGGGTTGGGTGGCAGATTGGTGGTCTGTGGAGTGATTTGACAGTGACGGCGGCTCGAACCAGTCTTCGTCTAGGTCCTCGAGCCATGGCGCGACCTGAGACGACATGTTAGGGCTGTGTGGGAAGTGAAGTTGAAAAGGCAATGGCCGAAGAATGCGGGCGTGAAAACAAGTCAATGGAGCAGCATGATAGAAAGAAGGCTCTGGACTAAGTCGTCATTACGGATGACAGCGAGGATATACAATATGATGGAGCAGATTGCGATCGAGATAGAGCGAGCTTTAACGTGGTCCCGAAAAGTTGGTTTGCGATGAACCAAAGCACGGTGGAGCTTTGTTGCGCACAACACCATTCCCCTGGCAACCAGCCTGTCGCCATTTGGTCCGTCCTCTTCCCGCGTGCAAAACTCCATGTACTCGATATAGCTTCTCAAGATCCTGATCCATACTACCTTGGAGCTATATGACATAGAACAGGTTTCTACTTGTGGACGTCTAGGGTTGATATCAGATCTCACATAACTACGATGGTGCTACTCTGTACACGTTCTCATCAAGAAGTCATGACTTCTCTTGGCCTTCCAGCGCTCGGATGCATTGTTTATTAAATCTCGAGATTTGCACGCGAGAATAGGTCATCCACCACAAACCTTTGTCGATCGCTTTGTATGGCTTGAGCATTTCCTCTTGCAGTCAAAGCACAGAGCTTGCGCCAACTTGTCATCTGTCAGTGCTCCAAGCACCAACACGCCGCAACCTGCTAGACATTGTGCCATGTGCCAACTACCTCGTCAACCGCCGCCATCGACGTTGCTGTAGACGCCATCTCGCTCATGGCTCCGCGCCGCTGGCTATGGCCTTGCTCCGACTCGCACGTCCTCCGTCTGCCTGCCTACCAGAAGCCCTCTCTGCATTCCTGCCTTGTCCATCCCGACCACCCTGATCAGGTCCTGGTCGCCGATTCGCATCATCTGGACGACGACCTGCACTCTGCCAAACGCCGCCGCATTGAATCCATTGCCCATGCTTACCTCAGTGGCCAGCCCATCTACATACCCTCTGCTACCCTAAAGGGTCCTTTTCCTGCCGACAAAGACCTATCTATCTGTCACGACCCTCTCTCGAGCCCCGATGCCACACCTGTCTCGCCTCCACCTACCCTTACCGCCGACTCGTTCATTCGTCGTAGACCAGAGCACAAACCGCCCCCAGAGTCAATCTCTCCCGATCCTGCTCGCACCCCATCTCGGCCCCGCCA
Source organism: Aureobasidium namibiae CBS 147.97 (assembly GCF_000721765.1). Classification (NCBI taxonomy): domain Eukaryota; kingdom Fungi; phylum Ascomycota; class Dothideomycetes; order Dothideales; family Saccotheciaceae; genus Aureobasidium; species Aureobasidium namibiae. The sequence continues at coordinate 561,812 of NW_013581192.1, read as the reverse complement.
TTCTTCTGCTGTTGTACTAGACAAGCCCGCCAGCCGCCCGCGACCCTCTCATCCGTCCTCGCGTACGGCTAAGAACAAATCTTTGCAATCCAACCTTCCATCCTCCGCTGTCTCGGCTCCAGATACCGACCTGCCGCCATTGCCCAAATTCGTCTCTATCAACCAGGTTCTTGCCCAGGCCCGTCCTACGTCCAACCAACTTCCAACTTCTACTGCGCCAGCTCGTTCTTTTCCCTCGCCGAGAGTCCGCATACCCGATACAGACTTTATTTCTCCTAGTCCATCGCCCTCCAGATATGACGCTTCCCCCACCAAGGCCGCCGTTTTGAGACAGAGGCCCGCTTCCTCTCTGAACCGAGTAGAGAAAGCTCCTCCATCGGCTAACAAGCTTCCGAGTGTGGAAAAGAACAAACGACCCATCAAACGAGTCTATCAAGCAGCTGCTGCCCCCGATACTTCGCCATTCATATACAGAAAGAACGCTGTTCAGGGCAAAAACCCCTCTGCATCAAGCAGACAGAAGAGTACCGAACCAGATCTTGCGCCTGTCGAGCCGGAGGATGTGGTTATCCAACCTAGTACAACAGCCAGGCAGTCCAAGACACCAGTCTCGCCACAAAAACGCCATCATGTGCTTTTTGGATCAGCTCCGGATATCTCGGATGCAGAGTCATCGAATGCACCGTCTACCGCTGTTCAGCCCGAGTGCTCGCCGGAACGCCCTTCGCGCGATCTCGTGCCTGCGATCAACATGTCTTTCGGCCAGGAGTCTTTGGGCATGAATTTTGACATCGTCAATCACTTTGATACATCTCTACCTGCGCCCCCCATAGAGAACAAAATCATTGACGTTAACCAAGGTGACCAGCAACCACCTACCGCAACTGTCACTTGGAATCTGGACACGGAGATTCCCCCTCAAAACACCAGCAATGCACTGATTAACGGGACAGGGAAACCAGAATTTGCTTCGAGGGATCTGATTCAAGAAGATACCGTAGACGGCGCTGCGGCATCGCGTCCGGACCAAGAACGTGAAATGATGCATGGATCAGCAGCCAAGGCATCGTTGGAACCCACCGGTGATCCAGTTGACGATGCTATGGAAGACACGGTCATAGATGATCTGGCAGCAGAAGAGAACATCATGGATGAGCTGCCATACATCAGTACTCAAGCAGCCATGCAAGACGCCCATCGCGCTTTGTTTGATGCCTCCTCACCGGTGCAGCCACCAGAAGAGAGGTTCGAGTTGCCTGTCGAGACGCCAGCAAGGCATGCCACGAGTTCCCCCCCGAGTCCGGTACACGCCATTACACCGTTCCATCAGTTCAATGCCGAGTTTACGACTGACACACAGGCTCCATTGCCTAACACGCAAGCCTTGTTCGACGGCTTCTACTCTCCAATCAAGCTGAGTGGTCAAAAACCAAGGGCAACCAAAAGGGCGAGTTTCGTTCCCTCTGTCATTCTTGAGGATGCGGACGATACCGTCGCGAGCATCCTAGACTTTTCCGAAAATGGAGATGCACGCGAGATCAATCATGATGGAGTCGATCTCGAACAGAATGACGAACCTACCAACGGCCAACACCTGTCGCCCGACCAAAGTGTGCTCAGTCCAACAGAGGACCAGGGCCGGACGAGTGCCTCCCTTAGTGACTCTCCAGACATCATTCTTTCACAGAGGCCTCCAGCGTCAACTAGAGACTCCGTTCGTCATTCCTTGCCTGCCCTGCAAACCGAATCTGTCAGCCTTTCCGAGATGCTAGATTTTGTCAGCAAAAGAACAGGTATAGACGTTGACACACTTTTGTCTCAAGCTACGCCGACATCTTCTTCTCGAAGCGCGAACAACAACGGCCGCGAATCTGGTCGTTCATCTAGAGTCAAACCTCGCTCATCTCTACCAAAGCCGGCGGGCTCGTCTCAGTCAAAGCGTCCGCGGTCATCTTTGCCGAAGTCACTCCCTGAGAGAAGAGTCGGACAACGTCGCTCCACACGGCTTTCCCTGTCACAACCAAACCCTCAGGTGGATGGTGCGAATGACGACGATGATGAGACCGATTTTGACATTGACGGACCTTCGGCAACACAGCCCCAATTGACACAACCTCGCCTATCTTTCGCTGGTTTGAATAACTCCTTTGCCTTGGTCTCTTTTGGTGTACCCGATGGCTCGTCCACAATACCTGACCCCAGTCTTGCATTCAATCATGCGCAGCAAAATGCAACACCCGCGTCGGAGAAGCTTTCCATGACACCCGGTAGTGCACCACAGAGTACGGGACCTATGTCGAGTTTCCAACATGCTCAGAAGCAGTACAGCAGTTTGACCGACCTTGACAGTACGATGCCAGATTTGCCGCAAACATTCTCGCCGCCGGTCCGTTGAAGATGTAAAGGAGATCTTGATAAGGCTGCATTGCGACGGATTTGAGCACATTCTACTTTTGATTGGCACATCCAAGTTGGGCAGCGATTTTGGCGTTATTAATGAGGCATGATAGCATAAAGATACCCTCTCTGATATTTTCAATCACAATATTGACATACGATTTCATCATTCGTCTCTTGCTTATCGAGTGCAACCTCCAATTTCTCGTGGGACCAAAGTTTGTTTTTTGAAACATGGTCGCATGCACGACAAACTCAACAGCACGAGATGCTTCGTGGCAGGCAAGGTTGGGCTTGGCTGGGGATACGATCACGCCAAGCCCGATTTGGAAGGCACAAACGTCAGACCAGAAAACTTCCTCTCTGGTGAGCATCCGACTACCCGCGACACATCTAGAACTGCGATAGGTAGGATATCAAGTATGATAGGTATTTATTCGTACACACCTGTCTTCTGAGGCAAGTGACTCGCCGTCCTTGAGCACGGGTATCACTTGCTCGTCAACACCAAACATAGTGCCGCCAACGATGGCTGCCGCGCGTGGGTGCTGCAGGCACAAACGACGATCACTCACAGACGCCTATTCTTTCCGCCGCCCCCGTAACAATGTCGATCTCGTTTTATGGCCTTGTTGCTTAAAAATGCTTGACTCCCACTGTCTTTTGCTTCACATACACCACACTCGTTGCTTGTCGTGACATCCGTTCGTTATGCGTGTCTCGTCCTCGGCCTTCTTGGCTACTTTGCTTGCTTTGGCAGCTGCTAAGCCTGTTCCCGAGACCCATGTACTTCACGAGAAGCGTGATGTTGCTCATCGCTTTACCACTTCCAAGTGGGTGAAGAGAGATAGACTGGGGCAGAATGCTGTCTTGCCTGTTCGTGTTGGCTTGAAGCAACAGAACTTGAACAGTGGTGCTGAGTATCTTATGGATGTGTAAGTTTTCTCTCAATGGTCATCATCACTGGAAAGTCCAAGTGGTCTTCAATTGAGACGTTCGTCGAATAGTCATGAGCACGAGACTAACACATCCAGTTCGCACCCCGAGTCTCCTAATTTCGGAAAGCACTGGACGTCCGACGAGGTCATCGCCAAATTTGCGCCTTCCAACGAGACATTGACTGCTGTTCGCGACTGGCTCGTGAAGAACGGCATCTCTGATCGTAGAATCACTCATTCGGACAACAAGGCTTGGTTCGCCTTCGATGCCACCACCAAAGAAGTCGAGAATCTACTCCACACCCAATACCACGAGTTCGAGCACAGTGCGACTGGAAACTATGTTGCAGCCTGTGACGAATATCATGTCCCTAAGCATATCCAAAAGCACATTGACTTCATCTCACCTGGTGTCAAGGGTGCCAACCTCCGCAAACGCGGATCTAAGAAAGCAAAGCGAGCACTCAGATTGCCTCCTGCCCGCAAGCAGGCGCCGTTCAAGCCTAGTAACATCTCTTCTCTCAGCACTTGCGACCAGGTTGTGACGCCAGCATGTATTCAGGCACTGTATCAGATCGCTCCCAACGACCCTCATGCCAAAGTCAGCCCCAACAACTCGCTCGGCATCTTTGAGGAAGGAGATTACTACGCCCAGCAGGATCTGAACCTGTTCTTCGGAAACTTCACACCCTCCATTCCCAACGGCACGCATCCCATTCCCAACTTTATCGATGGCGCAAAGGCACCTGTGAGCTTGCAGCTTGCTGGTGGCGAGAGTGACCTGGACTTTCAGCTGGCTTATCCCCTCATCTACCCTCAAACCACCACTTTGTACCAGACCGATGACATCTACTACGCATTCGGCAACGACCCCAATGCTACCGGTCTGTTCAACACTTTCTTCGACGCTTTCGATGGCTCGTACTGCACGTACTCTGCCTATGGCGAGACCGGCAACGATCCCGTACTCGATCCCAAGTACCCTGATCCAGCAAGCAATGGCTACAAGGGCCAACTCCAATGCGGTGTCTACAAGCCTACCAATGTCATCTCCATCTCGTACGGCGAACAAGAGCAAGACTTGCCCGCTTACTACCAACAGCGTCAATGCAACGAGTGGCTCAAACTCGGTCTGCAGGGTGTTTCCGTCTTTGTCGCCTCTGGCGATACGGGCGTCGGCGGTATCAGAGGCGACGGCTCAGCAAACGGCTGCTTGGGTTCCAACGCGACCGTCTTCTCACCCACTCACCCCAACTCTTGCCCCTGGCTCACCAACGTCGGCGGCACGAAAATCTACCCGGGCCGCACAGTCTACGAGCCCGAATCTGCAGTCAACGACCCCGAATCTCGCTATTCCTCTGGTGGTGGCTTTTCCAACCTTTTCGATGTGCCCGACTATCAAGCTTCCGCCGTAAAGACGTACTTTGACGAGCACAATCCTCCTTACAAGTACTACACCAATGGTCAGTACAACAGCTCAGGCGGAGGCGTCTACAACCGCAATGGCCGCGGTATTCCTGACGTGGCAGCCAACGGCGACAACTTTGCCGTCTTCAACGCCGGCCGCTTCATTCTCGAAGGCGGAACCTCTGGCTCTGCGCCAATCTTTGCCTCGATTGTCAACAGAATCGTCGAAGAGCGCATCAAAGTCGGCAAAGGACCTTTGGGCTTTGTCAACCCCACACTCTACGAGCATCCTGAAGTGTTGAATGATATTGTCAATGGCACCAATCCTGGTTGTGGTACCCAGGGCTTTTCGGCAGTGAAGGGATGGGATCCAGTTACTGGATTGGGAACGCCTTCGTATCCTAAGATGTTGAGTTTGTTCTTGTCGTTGCCTTGACCTGGGGGTTTTGCGAGCGACTTGGTTAGTTCACGGGTTTTTTTCTTTCGCGTTTTTCATCAATGCATTTCTCAGCCATCTTTTCTTATTTCTGCATTCTGCGGCCAAAACAAAAAAGATCAGGCATCTTTTTTATTATACATACAATAGCATATTCGAATCATAAATAGCGAGAAACATATACTTCTGTTCCAGTTTTTTTCACCTGCTTTTTTTTTTTTATTTCTTCTCTGGTAACGTCCTTTTCGAAAGCAAGTGTACACACGTCGTTTGTAGCCTCGAGCATCATCACATCATTCTGTCAGAGAAGCATGAGAACGAGAGATGTGTCGCATTGGCTGTATCTGAGGGTTTGCTTAGAAATTGGTCGGTGATTGTCGAGTGCGCGGACAACAAGAAGGATTAGATGACTTAGAGATAAGATTATATTAATTGGGGTAAGGATAGAGGGAAGAAATAAAGTCAGAAACGAGTGGTCGAACGCCAGCTCATATGCATCGTTTGCCACCAACATCTGCTGACTTGTCCTTTCGGTCGTCTGCAATAGCAAATTTAATTTTTTTCTGGATTTGTCGTAGTGAACGAGTGAAGAAGGAAGAACTGTTGGAGAAAAAGAAAAAATATAACAAAAGTCATCGTCATGTGTCGTTTCGTGAGCGTCGTCAAAAGTCTAGTGTTGTCGTAATCCAATCTCTTTTTCCCTCGATTCCAATCTCGTATTCTTTGTTCGTCATCGTGAGCATTTTTCCCAAAGCCAAAACCGAATGAGCCTTAGAAAGACATCCATCCAGCATCGCGAAGACAATACTGGCAACGAGGATAATGCTGCAAAACCGGTGCGCGACGACAAGCACAAGCAGTCTGTCTGACATGATGATGAGTCTTGACAGCACCGGCCCTAATCCCAGCAACAGCGGAATCCACGCTCCTGGGGCTGGAACCACCAGAAGTCCAACTGCTGCTTTCATCTTCGTCCTCTTCTCTCAATTCACCCAATCGTCTTCTTTGATCATTGGGGCTGGAGGTGGAGACACTGATGTTTTTGCGGCCTGAGCCAATGGCTACGGGGAGGCCTTGAACTGTGCCTGAGCCTGGCTTTTGGCCTGGATACATGCCGTCGTTTACTGAGAAGTTGCGGCAGATCATGTAGGCGCGTGTGGCGGCGGCGTCGCGAGCAAGTGCTTCGGTGGTGTAGTGTTGGCCGTCGGTGCTGTATTCGCGGTTGTTGACGCGGACGACACAGGTGTAACCATGACGTGTGACCGAAGGTTGGAACATGGGCTGTGGCCAGTGTCGGCGCTTGCAAAGGCCTTTGACAACATTATTCGTTAGTCCAAGAGCGCATTGGGAGAATGACAAAGAGCTGCTGGTGGGATTTTATGTGGAGGAAGCTGGTTCTGTAAGCTGCCTCAGGCATCCATCAAAGCTTATATTCTGCCCATGTGTGCAGCTGCAAAGATGACATCGGGAGGCGACTGCCATCCACACGTGGCAGAGATGCATGTTTGACGGGTACTATACAGCGACACATTGCAGAGCATGGAAAGAGGCAATTGGTACTCACCATCAAGATACATTGTGTAGAACATGATTAACTGTATGGTCCTCGAAAGAGATGGACCTGCTTGATGTGGCTTGATGGCTCACGCAAGAGCTGTCGTTTTTGGCAGAAGAGGCGCGCTGTCAAGATATGTGTGCCGTATATGTCACACCGCAGAAAGGGCCGAGGGCTGAACGTTGACCGACACTGATATTGAAGATGTTGAAGGATAAATGCAAGTGGAAGAAAACGAAAGATGTATTGATGCCCGAGAAGAGAACCGGATCAACAAATATTCTTCTAAGTATGCACCGGACATAAATAGGTTGAAGAAGCAGGTAGTCTTTGACACAAGAGGCGGTCTTTGGGAGATAGAAGGGAAACAATCAAAGAAAGACGAGACTCGGAGAAGTGACGTTGAATAGCACAGCATCAAGACTCGGCGTGATATCCAGAGGTACGGCCACCAGAGCGGGCCACTCACACGCGTGCACGACGGACATACCGTCGTGCATTGCAGATGCGTTCATTGTGGGAACGCAAGAGAAAAGCCTGGCGAGGAAGGAGGACAAGCTGGCACGTCAAACCCCCTCCGTAATTTTTTTCGATGTGTTGGCGCTGCATGCCACGCATTGGGACATCTATCGAAGATCCAGAGAAAGGGAAATGAGATGCGTAGCGGCGCGGACGCCTGGGATGAGTGCTCGAGCGTCTTGTCCTGTGCGACAGCGAGCGTGGTGCATGCCGATGGCGAGACCCGAAGTGCCTCACATATACCACGTCAATGCGCGACATGTTCGTCCTAGAGCGACAAGCACCAGGTACGTGGTCGAGTGTGTGGCCCCTTGATTAGACGCAAGTGTCGTGCAGTAAGAACAAGGAGTGCCCAGTCTAGCTTTCGGTAACAAACCGGACCAAGATCATGTGAATCTCTACTGCCAGCTGGTGAAGGGAAGGAACCGCAGATTCCTCACCGGTCCAGCTCCCAGCCGGGGCGGGTGCCATGCGGGGCTACTGCAGCACACCGTAATTCATCAATGAAGATGCTTCGTATACCAACATTTCTATCCCAATATCGCTTTGTAACGCTGTTCGTAGACCCAGGGCTCGTCAAGGCAATGGAGACAGACTTTTGGGTTCTTCGATTGGCCAGAACAGCGTACCGCGGTGAGAAGCGGTGACTTTGTGAGATGCTAATCCTTTCGCTAGGCCATTGAAAGTATGGTTGTGTGCGACCTATCGCTCCAATGGGTCGAGAGACGAGTATCGGAAGCATGAGTGCGTTGGCGGTCACATTTGACGTCGCTGGGCACGAGAGGCCCTGCTTCCGTCTTGATTCAAGATGGTGGGAAGCGAGAGTGAGGAGGGGTCGAGGCATCAAGGGCCCGTGGGGATGCTCATTCGGGCTGCAAATCTTGGAAGGGGTTTACGTGCCGCAGGATCGTTCATGGTAGATGCCGAGAAGGCAGTCCGACGACGACCAAGAATGCTAAGGAATTGGGCGCTTTGACAAGCTACATCGAGGTATAGAGAAGACAGACACTTTTCAGATTGTGCAATCTTGTGGCAAGCCCTGATTTGTCGTGGTGGCAAGTCTCGACGGAGGGAAACAAGACGTGATTGACGGGTGAGAATGGCTTTCGAGTTTGACGCCGGCCTTGCAGATAGTGTGAACAGCTGATTGCTTTGAGTATCCAGATATGCTGCACTGGCGATCCGGCTTGCATGATGGCGGGCACTACATTGTTGTTTTGTTCCGAAGAGCGACGTGCAATGAGATTGGATGCCTCGGCGATGTGATGCTTTGTGAAAGCAGGAGCGGTCAATAGGCGGTGAAGACGGAAGGGGGTCCAATTTTGCATTGACGACTTGCTCAAATCATCAATTGCTTCGAGCCCAATCCTCTCAAAGGGCAGGGTCAATTTTGACTTTCTCATAGCGAGCCCTCGAGACTGGAGCAATCACAAAAGTGACATGTGGATAGGTAGTCGTTGGCGAGCTCCAAGACAGAAGGTGTGGCGGTCGTTTGACTGACTGGCGCGCAGATGCGAGGCGTCAGTCGTCGTCCTTAGCCACGTTTTGGCCACTCATCGATTCTGTACAACCAACAAGAGTTACACGCGACGGCGAAAAGCATATTCAGGAATCCAAGCGTCGTGGACGAAATTCCGTGTTTCAAATCTTGAACTACGTCGGAATAGTTATGCATGCGAACAGAAAACAAAAAGTTGCTTCCTTCCTTCCCTTGGGTATCTTTGTCGAACGCCGTGTAAAAATACAAACCTCTGCAGGATCAGACCGAGGATGATCGTATACACCGCTACTTTTTCTTCCCCTTGCCCTTGTTCTTGCCTTGCTGCGGTTGTGCCTCTGGTGCAAAGGCAGATCCATCGGCCACTTCCTCGCCCTGCGCTTGCAATTCCTTGACTTTCTCCTGACTGCTTATGAACATTGTCAGATCGTGGTTCATCTCCTCCATATCTGCCTTTTCCAACTTGATCCTATCGGTCTCTTCTTGGCTCTCTTTGGCTTTTGCTTCGGCGGCATGGATGCGCTGTAGCAAGCCTTCATTCATTGTCTTTTCTTCACGCAACTGGACAGACATATCACGGGCCATCTTCTCGAACTTCCCAGCACGCGAAGTGGCCTTCTCGATACTCTTCTCCATGCGAGCAACACTGCCAGCGTGATCTTGACTCTGCACGCGCAAGACAGTCATCTCTTCGGCAAGCGCGGTACATGCCCTAGCTGCATCTTCGGCTTTGGCTGAAGCAACGCTAGCTTTGTCAACAGCGCGTTCAAGCTGACCTTCATAGTAGCGGCGCTGGCTGTCCAGTTGGCTAGTCAGAAGATATGTGTATTCGTTGGCCATGTTCTCCATCTTTTCTCGTGGCACGCTGTCTTCGGCCTCGGCGCGGAAGGCAGCATTGGGATGGCGTCGAGCAGGTAAATCGATCAGCTTGCTATCAGGTTTGTTCTGAATCAACCGATGAACGTAGCCGTCGCCAGCATAGTCCCAGACATGCTGCGAGTTGATGTCCATGGCGTAGCAGTGACTTGTGGCTTCCCAATGCGCAAAGGCGTGTGCGGAATCATAGCGACCACAGCCTGTGCTTCCACAAATGAGGCAGATCCATAGGTTTGTGGTGGTTGCGCAGACGGTACAAGCAGGTTCGACTTCAGCCTGAACATCAGAATGGCCAGGTCTGGGGTAAGGGAAGGTGAAGGAGGGTGACTGGGTGTAACGACACACAGGGCATCCTGATCCGCGCCACTTTTCGAGACAGGCGCAGTGAAACACATGTTGGCAGAGAATGGTCAAAAGACCGGTGGTCTCATCCATGCGCTCAAGGCATACCGGACATGTAGGCAGTTCGACAAGGGATGGCGTTGGTGGTGCATGAGGCTTGGCAGAAAGCGAGTTGGAAGCTTTGGTGAACGGATCCTGTGTATTGTGAGGGAATGCAGCGGGGTCAGATGCGTCTGTATCGGGAGTCAAAAATTCGACCGACTTGATGAAGACGACATGACAGTTCTCAGGCTATGATGGTGTCAGCACACTGCGTACGTTCCGGAGCTCCTCTGGGGCCTACTCACCTCCATAGCGCTGAACAGCTTTCCGTTCCACAACTTCTGCCACTCTCTGGCCTTCTTGGCCTGTTTGAACTTCATGAGAACCATGTACTTGTTGGCTCGACCAGTTCTTATGAGTCTGAAGTGGCTAACATCTTCTCTTGCCTGGTCTCCAACAAAGCCCAGCAGGTCCGAGGGCATCATCCATGACGGCACAGCCAGAATGCACAGAGTAGTGCATTGTTGTGGGTCGAAGTCGACATCGTCTTTGGTATGATTGTGACCCAGTGCTGCCGTCTCTTGCGAGTCTCTGTACAGATGTACGACTCCCCAGCCTACGTCAGTGGCCTTTGATGTTGACGGCACATATGCTGCCTTGGTATGGAGACCAGTCGAGGGGAGCTTGGTGGTGGCTGGTTCCATGTCGATGCTCTCGATAGTGACAGGGCCGTATCGCCAGTCCCTTGTCGCGATCTCGCTCGATGCCTTCTTGGGTAGGACGGTAGGTGAGGCAGCGTCTTTCAGGGCGACGTTTCTCTCAGGTAGCAAGAGCGCATCGCCGTGAGCTGAGGCTGGTCGACTCGCAGCTGCGGGGCAGTTGTCCTGTGAGCTTCTCGGCGAATGACGAGTTCGTGACGATTGAGAGATTGTCTTGGAGGTTCGATGCGCAGGAAGATCGGTCTTGAATATGTCTGTAGTCGGGTTTGGACGGTAGACGTGGTTCGTGACTGGTTGCGACGCTGCTGTTGAAGGGTGTGCCCAAGGATACAGCTCCAGCTTGACATGGAAGAAGTAGACCGTCATTACTCACCACAACCACGTCGCTGTCTCGCTGGTCTGCGATGCCACATGTCTCTCGATACCTGATGGGTGAGAAACAGATCTTTGTCTCCATTAAAACACACCGAAAAGAATGCCATCCCGTCACGTGCCGGGCCTGAGTCATGCGGCATCTCTTCGACAGCCCTACGCTCCATCTCTCGGTCACATCTTTCACTTGCGACAATCATGACAAAGCACATGGGAATCAAGAAGCACAGGTAGGTGAGGATTGATATTCAGAGCATCGGGTGCCCTTTGAAAGGTTAAGTGGCTACGCTAGTCGTAGCAGCCGCATTATTGCTGGCGTAGTAGTAAAGGTAATAACAAGCAAATAAACGCCGGCCCATCGTCAATAGACATCATCAAGGCTCATTGCCTATCGCTTACTGTCCGCCACGAAGTCTGAGCACCAAGTGCAAGGTCGACTCCTTCTGGATGTTGTAGTCAGAGAGCGTACGACCGTCCTCCAACTGCTTTCCGGCGAAGATGAGGCGCTGTTGGTCTGGGGGAATACCCTCCTTGTCCTGGATCTTTGACTTGACGTTGTCGATGGTGTCTGATGATTCGACTTCGAGTGTGATGGTCTTGCCGGTCAGAGTCTTGACGAAGATCTGCATACCACCACGAAGGCGGAGGACGAGATGGAGGGTGGACTCCTTTTGGATGTTGTAGTCGGAGAGAGTGCGGCCATCCTCAAGCTGCTTACCAGCGAAGATCAGGCGCTGTTGGTCCGGGGGAATACCCTCCTTGTCCTGGATCTTTGACTTGACGTTGTCGATGGTGTCGGACGACTCAACCTCAAGAGTGATGGTCTTGCCAGTGAGGGTCTTGACAAAGATCTGCATACCACCACGCAGACGAAGGACAAGGTGAAGAGTCGACTCCTTCTGGATGTTGTAGTCGCTCAAGGTGCGGCCGTCTTCGAGTTGCTTGCCAGCGAAGATGAGGCGCTGCTGATCCGGAGGAATGCCCTCCTTGTCTTGGATCTTGCTCTTGACGTTGTCGATGGTGTCAGAAGACTCAACCTCAAGGGTGATGGTTTTGCCGGTGACTGATAGGCATGTTAGCAACTGATTGCGCGCAGTGGCGGTGAAGCGGGGTCGACGACTACTTACGGGTCTTGACGAAGATCTGCATCTTGAAGGCGTGTGTGGTGTGGATGTAGTTGTGTGAGGAGATGTGCCTTGATGGGAAGAGGCGAGTTGAAGAAGGGAGATGATAGTTGTGGATGGAGGAAAGGTGGAAGAAGGTGGTCGGGAGGGCTTAAGTACGACGAGCAGGAACGCGCAACGAACAAGTGAGGGCGGCGGGAGTGAGTTGTGGCTGATTGGATGACGCCGAGAGAGAGGCGGTGTTGTCGCAACCACTGAGGCAGCAACGGACCTTCGGAACACGCTAGAACCTTCCCAACGTGGCAATAATTGAGTCTTTCTGCGACAACTTTGCTCAGATCATTCTCTTGTTTGCCTCGCCTCTTTTTGATTTGTTAAGCAAGCAGTCTTTCTGTCTCGTTCTTTGACCTGTCCTCAGAAGGGTGGCAAGACAGCCTTCCCCCCCGGCTTTGCCCACTTGGGTACATCCTTATCGGCGCTTACCTCCGAAACAGGCATCGCGGGGGCGGCAATGAAGCCACACCCGCGTGACTTCATTGCCTTTCTCATTTCACGTCTCAGTGCAACTGGAACTCTGTCTCAAGAATGGTGTGCTATCTGCCGACCGTTGGTCGCTCAAGACCGTCGAGCTCGTCGACACAACAACGATTTATTTGTACGTCCACCTTGTTCGAGATGAATTGGATTAAGCAATCGTTGGTCTCGAAAGCGGAAGGAGGACTGATAGGGGTGGTTCGATTGCAAAGCAGATACCTAGTATGCGATACACACTGGTCGTGTAAAGTACAAACTTGAGCGTGTTCTTGATAAGTCTCCAATACGGTTCCTGGAAGGACCAAGACAAACACCCAAAGACTCAATCGCCAAATCTAGCAACTCGGTTTCGTTCTCGAGCGATAGTCGCCTGCCTTGATGCTGCGATAAGAGCGGCAGTCATAGCACACCACATCAAAGTCCACCTCCACATGCACCCTGCCCTTCTAGCAGTCAAACTCACACCACAGATCAAACTCATGGCGGAATCCATTGCTCTGTCTGGGACTCTTGTAATTCCAGTTCTCGCATTCATGCGAGTTCCAGTGCTGCGAACCGTAGTGAAGAGTGAAGGAGTTTCTCCAAGAATCGTTGATCAAGCCACTAGGCAGACTGCCATCGATCCAAAGCTCGAGACCTCTGGTGGTACCAATCTTGATCTGGTAGTTGGGGTTTGTAGCTGACCATGTGCCGACATTGGCCCAGTACCAATCCTTACCCATAGCCTGGGCAGGTACATTATTGTCGAGGAGGTCGATGTTGTACTTGGTAGTGCAAGAATTGCCACAGAGACCATTGGAAGCTGGTCTCAGTGGTCAGTCTTTTGCAAAAGTTGTGTTCAAGGCTGTCTTGACTTACAGTCAATGTGAATGTGGGCTTCACACTTGTTGGTGTTCTTGCGACGAACGAGAGTTGAGGTCGAGGATTCTTGGTCGAGGACGGTGGGTGCAGCCATAGCAGCGATAGTAAGGATGCTAGAGATGATGACGTTGTTGAAGGCAACCATTGTGAGAGATGGTATTGTTTGTGGATGATGATCGTGAATGAAGAAGACGAAGCTTAAAGTGTGTGTTTGGAAATATAGAACACACTGTCGAGATGGTCGACTTTATATCTTCCAGGTCCCCAGACACCCATTGTATATCTGTGCTCAACTCATGCTAGAGGTTGAGCGAAGGATCTGATATCTCGCCTCGAAAATGTTACATATATTGGTTAGATTCCAGACAGGGTGAAGAAAATATCTCTGCAGTCGTATATGTTGGTGTTGTAGTTGCCAAGCTGGGCTAGGGACATGCTCGTGGCTCTGTCATATCGTCAAATGTTCCTGATTCAACCTTAGACTCACGCTCATACTCTTCGCATCAGTAAAGCGCGAGCGTGCTGGAGGACAGTTTGCGAATTGCTCGATAGGACTAATGCTCGTTGTCGCATAGATACAGATCTTAGACGAGAAACTATCGTCCATGTCGTCTGCTGTCCCTTGCAAAGAATCATTCCATGCGTTTACAGCAATGAACTGGCTGGCGCTATTTCTCATATACGCCACTCACCATGTCTTGCCAAAGCCCGTGCAGGCAGGATCAACTGCAAACTAACAGTATGCACTACTGCTTGTCTGTTGGTATAGACCGTGCAGGAAGGATTAAATGTTGAATATAGCACGCGAGAATTGATTAGGGTCCGAGCAGGCACGTCGCCAAGAGCCGTGATACGAGCGTCCAGACCATCAATTAAATAGAGGCGCTCATTAGGACCTTGGCAAAGATGGTCAAATCCAGAAGGTGACTGTGGATTGACAATGAGCCACCACCAACTCTCCATCTGCGCAGGTAGCCATCTGTCTGGTTTGAAACAGACAAGCACCTACCGAGACTGGAGTCAAGGCCATGAGGTGAGACTTGTGCCTTGCTTAGTACAAGTGAGCAGCGACAGCTGTATAGGCTTTTTATATAATGGATTAGCCAATGTGGGATGTAGACATGAGCATCTGGTGTTGAGGCACAACGAATGTTGCCCGAAGTGTCTGTTTTGACATTATCGTGAAGTTGATCTCTGCATCTCCTCTTTCTGGTTTTTCGCATTGACATCCATGCAACATTCGTCCCCTCGCCTAGTGTGATTCCAGTACTTCCAACGAACGATTACACCGTTGTCCCTCTCATGCGACGTTCAATTTGCCGTCAGAGGTTTTCTTCCCCAGACGACCGGCATCGGGTAATAGGCGTGAATGCCTCTGTTTTTGACATCGGATGACACCTTGGCGACGAATACATCAACCTCCTCCTTCTTCCAGCCGAGTCCTCGGGTCATCAGTGCCAGACAGAATCCCTCGAGGCCCTCCAGAATGTTGATCATATTCCAGTTGCCGAGCTCCTTCATGTACTTGTCTTTCGGCCATGTATTTGAAGGCCACATGAAATGTTGCTCTTCTATATCAACAAATCCAGCGGCTTCCATCCATTCTCGATACTTTTCTGACACTTCTGTACCCATCGGACGGCCGAGTTTGCGAGCAGCTTCACACATCAGTATTCCCCATTTCTCTAGGGATGTGCCGTCTAATGTGTCGTCGACACTTCTGCAAGGTAGTCCATAGTCCTGGAACTCGAGGTAGCCACCAGGCTCTAGATTGTCAAATGCCTGCTGTATGAGCTTCTCGGGATCCGCGAAGCATCCAGCCATGAGTCTACAATGGATGTAGTCGAATCTGTGGTCGTACACCCAGAGCTCCTCCGCGTCATCGATGATGTATTTTAGATTCGGTGGCACGAAGGTAGGCTGCCCAGGGCTAAGGTCGATGCCGATCACCTCGCATTTGGGATATTGGTCCGCGAAGTCCATAGCCCAGATGCCGGTTCCAGTTCCGATGTCTAGAGCATGCTTAGGTCTATGCAGAGGTGCTAAGTGTAGTCTTCTATACGTCAAATTGCACATGTGATGCTGCAGGTCCAATCGGTCTTGTTCGCGCTCGTCGTTCGGAAAATAGTACTGTCCGTCCTTATAAGCATGATATGTGCGACCGTACTCGTGGCGATAGCTGTATATCGACTCGCTTAATGATGTGGTTATGCTTTGAGTGTCATCACCGAGTGCAGAATCATTGTCGCTCCACGACTATATGATACGAAGCGATCAATAAACATCTCGACATCTTGTACTGATTCGGATAATGCTTACATCGGCCTCGAGAGTTTGTTCTCTAGCGTGATTGAGACTGACACTCTCGCCTTCTGACGGAATATCCATGATGGTTATCCTCTCGGTGCGTGCGCCCACGTGTATTTGACTCGAAGCCCTTGCAGGAAACCCACTGCAGGCAGCACTAATCTGGTCACACAAAGGCTCGCGATAGATGGGCGTTTGGGGCTTTATCGATTCCGGCGTGCGTGCATTCAGAACTCCGGATGATGAGATTCAGAGGAAAAGAAGCTTGCCGCCGTTGGCGATTGGGATGATCAAATGTCTGAGAAAAAGAAGGATGGCAGAAGGATTGCAGAGTTGGCGACTGCCGAAGCTATCACACGATTGTTTGATCTTGACAAAAAGGCTCGCGATAGTGCAGCCCCCGGTGCCTGACTCGCCGGATCCCGTGGACTGCGGGAGCTTCGCCCGCCCCGGAGCGAGCCTTTTGAGACGTTTCGTGCCTTCGAGCCGTGCCGAGTCCCTCTCTCGCGCTTGATGTTAATTGACAAGTGATTGATGTGAGATTTGGTGCATGTAGCTGATTCGTCCGCTGGAGCAGCGTATGGTGTTATTGGCCGCAGTGCTGCGAACGTGCTGAGCAGTCGCTGTCGATCAGTCGATATAGGCGACCCTCAAGATGGCTAAGCAATTTGACACTTGGACTTCCGGCACACCACCTTGACTTTTGGCAGAACCCTTGACTTGATTGTTGTGGACCACTGGACTTGGCACATGCTGGCTCTCGCGTACCTTCAATCCTGCGGGAAGCCGTTTGGACAATCGGATTGGCCTCAGGTCTCGTGTTGTTCGTGCAAGCGAGAGTCAAAAGTGCCACGTTCCTCAGCTCGCAACGACAGGCCGTCTGGCCCTGCATCAGCGAGACATGGAGGGCGTGGGCATCCACACAGCCAAACTGGACACTCAGACCATCGAGACCAGTGACAGGGACGATCGCCCGCTTACTGTGCTAGACCATGCATTGGTGCATGTAAGACCAGCGCCACCGCAGCTAATGATCGGCTCGCCGCAGACATCGCTTCGCGTGGTTCTCTGTTAGCCGACAAGCCACCAGAAGTCATATCGAAACACCATGGAGTGCGACAGTCGGCTGGCCAAAGGAGTCATCCCGAGGCCCTATGCTTTGCTGGTCGTATATGATTGAGACTAGGCTTGATCGTATGTATACTTGGTGGCTCCCTTTTTGCGCCGAGATGCTTCAATCCTTTTGATCCGACCGCTCTTTGTTTCCTACTTCCAGAGCATCCCTGCTTCTGTCCCCAACAAAGACGCCGCCGCCACAAGCACGAATCATCCACGGATTTTGGGGCCTAAATCCTGCAAGGTTAGATAGAGGGAACGTCATTGCTTTGACTTCTCACTGGCCAAGAGGATTCCCAGCGCGGCGGATCTTCTGACACGTAACAGGTGTGTGCACCACGAGACATTTCGGGCTACTGCAGCACGCTCGAAAAGCATACCACAGCACTCGTCCGTAAAACGGGTGTCTCCATTGATCATGCTACCAGTCGCCTTGATTGTAGGCTTGGGTCTCTTTCTTCTCTATGTAGTCCGAACTCTCCAACAGTACTGGGCGTTGAGTGAGTTCAAGGGACCATGGGTAGCAGGGTTCTCAAGGCTGTGGCTGCTAAGGGCCAATGGCTCAGGAAAGATGAATCTCGCATTTACAGAAGTGAATGACAAATATGGTTAGTAGGCATATCGTCGTCGATTACACTGTTCATGAGTCTTGCCAGAATTTCGTTCTTTGCGTCTCAGAAAAACATGCAGAAGTAGCAATGATCATTGCTCAGGAAGACCACATATCGTCCTATCCAAACGTTTTCGAGAGCGCTTAGCACATATTGCGCTTGCAACCTGTACCATCATGCTGACTGTAGGACAGGACCGATTGCTCGGGTGTCGCCCAACATGCTCATCACTACTGATCCCGAGCTATATAAACGTATGCACGCTGTGCGCAGTCCATTTGTTCGAAGCGAATGGTACACGGCCTTGCGACTGCATCCCACGAGGGACAACATCACATCCGTGATTGATGAAGGAATCCACGCAGACCTTCGAAACCGCATGTCAACTGGTTACTCTGGCAAGGAGAATCTTCATATGGAAGATGATGTCGATTACCGCCTACTGCAACTCTTCGACCTCGTTGAATCCAAGTATGTTTCTTCGGAGAGAGACTATCGTCCTGTCGACATATCTCGCCTCTACTCCTACTTCACTCTCGATGTCATCTCCAGCATCGCTTTCGGACAAGAATTCGGCTTCCTCAAACACGACGACGACCCCTTCGGCTACATCGACAACCTCCAAGAATTTCTTCCCGCCATCATCGTCTTCGGCGCATACCCCGAACTCCAAAAGATCCTTCGTCTGCCTCTGCTCAAACATGTCATGCCCAAATCAACAGACAAACGCGGTTTAGGTCGCGTAATGGGCTTCGCCAAAGAACGCGTAGACGAACGATTCGGCGAGAAGCCAGTTGTGCGCCACGATATGCTGGGCTCATTCATCAAACGCGGGCTCACCCAAGAACAACTCGAATCCGAAACTCTAACCCAAATCACTGCTGGAAGCGATAGCACGGCATCTGCCATACGCATGACATTGCACTTCATCTCTACCACGCCACACGTGCATGCACGCCTTGTGGCCGAGTTCAAGGATGCATTGGCGAGAGGAAATGTGACTAGACCGGTGATTCGCGATGCAGAAGCCAAAGCATTACCGTATTTGCAGGCTTGTGTGAAAGAGGGACTGCGTATGTATCCGCCTGTCACGGGATTGCTTGCCAAAGCCGTGCCGCCGGAAGGTGCGATGATCGATGGTAGATTCGTCAAGGGTGGTACCCAAATCTCCTGGAACTCGTGGGGTATGCAGCGTGACAAGGACATCTATGGCGTGGACCCAGAGATCTTTAGACCAGAGCGATGGCTATTGCGCGATGCGTCTGAGGCAGAGCAAAGACGCGTGGAGAAAATGACAGAGACTGTAACGTTGGTATTCGGATACGGACGCTTCGGATGCCTGGGAAGAGGAGTTGCGATGATGGAATTGAACAAGGGTATCATCGAGGTAAGATGATTTCTTGACTTGCTTGACGCGCTTTGCTAATGTCTCTACAGACACTTGTTCGTTACGAACTCCAGCCCGTCAGTCTCTCCAAACCTTTTGTCGAGCGTTGCGTAGGCTTCTTCTTGCACACTGATATGATGTTCCGCATCACACGACGCCCAGATGCCGATTCTGCAGAGGCCAACGGAGTACACGCTAGCTATGGAAATGTAGCTGCACTGCCAGGTGCCCCTGACTCTTGAGTGCGGAAGAGTTGATTTGTACATATGTGTTTCTTGTTTGCTTGTAGATATCATTCCGTTCGTCTCAATTGCTCGGAGGGGGCTTTAGATTGGTTTCATGTTTATTAGAATGGTAATAAGACAGAGAGTTAGCACGTTCTGGCAAATGAGTGGTGTGTTGCTCCCTTTGTTTGAGTCTGCTCCGCAGGTTGGCTCCTCATATGGTATAAACTTGTACACACCTTCTATCCGCGGTCCTCTTAGAAAATACGATGATCTAAACGAATTACACGACGCCAACACGGTCTTGTCTTGACTTAGCCGTGCATCGGAGCGAGGCGAGTGGTAAGATCATGGCCAAATTTCGCGACAGGGTGACTACAACAGCGTTGTCAACACGGCCGAAGTATCCTTGCTTGTCTTGGATCCATAATCAATGCAGCTCTTTGTGGCCAGCTGATCGTCGAAGATCATGATATGATCTGATTGTCTCGCTAGTATGTATGTGAAATGTGAGAAGATATTACGGGATACTATATGAACATACATGCCTCTATGGAAACAGACCAATCCCGTACCGTGGTATCTTTGAGAAAAGTAGCCTGAAAACGCCCTGACTGTACCCAAGACCGACCGTTCAGATGATGGAAGAAATGAAGCACTGGATCCTTCGGATCAGAATAGTACCACCGCAAGCAAAGATACCACGTAGATGCATGTGCAAGATACCACACTCGTCGACGCTCCAGATGAAGTAGAAGATGGACTGGAAGAAGAGCCAGAAGATGGACTGAATCCTTTACTGATAGTGAGCGACGAAGAGACTTCTGCATCACTGCTGGTTGTCAACACCCGCTTCGAAGTGAACGGTATAGTATCTGTCGCGTTGATGACAAATCCTGACAACGCCAAACTGATAGTCTCGCCTTCCACCACTCGAGGTGGCCCGCCGACCGAAATGGTTTGACCCGAAATGGAGAAGGCGTTGTGGCCGGCTGTTGCCGTGAACGTACGGCCATCAACGTTGAATTCTATGCTTATACCTGTGGCCCCTGTACCTCTGGTCGGTGTTGCTACTGCAGACGCGATCGAGCTTGACGCTGTGCTCGACGGGACAACAGATGAAGTAGTTGCGGATGTGATCGATGTGGAAGCCACAGTCTCCGGTAGAGCGGTGTATGAGGTAGCTGCCGGAGACGCAGGAGTGGCGGAGCCTTGATCGCCCCAAGCTGCTGTCGGTGTGACCACCGTTGTACCTGCGACCAGGGCACGAGGCGGATCAAAGACAAAGTTTGGAAGCGCTGCGTCCCACATGCTACATGTTGACCACGCTGGAACCAAATTGCGGACTTCTGTGGGCATTGCGAGGATAGGGTTCAGATCTGACCAGATAGTAGAGCACTGTGGAGGCGGCGACCAACTGATCTGAGTACCATTCATCAGGGTAAAAGACACGTCAGTACTACAACGGTTCATACAGTTGTAGGCACTTGCTGGCCAAGGGAAATTCAGGTCTGCGTAATTCAAAGACGTCCCAGGGCCCTGAGCAGAGAACCATCCACCACATTGCGTCGAGATAGCGCTGGAAGGTAACGGCAGGATAAAATCGGTAAAGGCGGGACCAATTCTTCTGCCAAAGCCCTCCTGGAAGGCGTACAACGTCTGGAAAGACAGGTAGACCGAACCGGACGTGAGTGTGGTACCCAATGCCTCGATGACTGTGGGACCTCCAGTATTCGTGATGGTAGATCCGTTAGCGCGACACTTATCGTTTCCGACCGTGGTGACCGGGAAGTAGGCGAGCTCAACAGGCCCTCCCATAATCAAGCATGGCTGAGAAATGGTTAGCGATACGAACAATCATTGCGTGGGGTTGAATATCTTACTAGACCGAGATGTGCGGGCGATCCGCAGAGGGCCTCAAGTGTTATGTCATCCCAGGACAGCCCGCTATGATAGTAGAGATACTCGCAGTCATCAGAAGATGCGTTACACGGTTTGGACGAAGAATAAGTCGGAAGTCCTGGAGTAACATATGCATCAAACTCGGTCACAGAAGTGTAGGTTGATGTCAAAGTCAAGGGCTCAAAGTCCACCCTTGGGGATCCATCGCACAGTTTGTATGTCGTGAGACCCACAGAGGGGTAAACTGTTGCTACGGTGTCGAATGTTTGCGTGATGCTGCTGGTAGTAGTCGTGGAAGACCATGACTTAGCATCAATCGCGGTCATTGCCCAGCTCATCGAGGCAGCTCGCCATTCTGAGTATGTGGCATAACACGACAGGGCCGCAGGGTTCGATGTGGTAGCTGCGGAGCTATTCGCAATGACGGCCCGAGCGCTTAACATGCCCAATTCGGTCCCATGTCTGTGGTATTGATGGTTGACTGTAGGTCCGGAGGTCGCGACGTTTTCGATCAATGTCCTCGTATCAGCTGGGGGTTCTGGCTCCCCACCACGTACGGTTACCAAGCGTTCTCCCAGACTGACATATCCCGTATTGTGGTGTGGCGCCTGGTCGTACTGGTTATGTCCATCGTGAAGCGAGACTGGTGGGTTTTCACAGGCTTCAGTCATACACAGCAGCGCAAGTAACGCGACCGACAACAGTTGCCGGGCTCGAGAATATGGATACATGTGACCAAAGGGAGTTATGTTCGAGAAAAAAGGCTCCAGAAACCACACTGCATGACGTCGAGCTGGCACCGTTGAGAATTTGAGATCCTATGGCGATCCTGGGCAGTAATTCCAGATATATCAGAGTCCAGTAGTTGTGTGAAACGGTGGCAGAGAATTATCCTCATCAACACAGGCAGATGTTGAATCGATTCAAGCAGATTAGTAAAGAAACTGACGCGGCTTGTGCAAGTACGACGTAGGACATGGGCGGCATACAACGGCAGCGGCAAGAGGCTCCGTTGCCGAGTCTTTTTTCGGAGCGATTCCCCTTTCTGAGCAGCCACCATCTTGCACTAGCCCCTGCTGACAGATTTAGAACACATTATTTTCAAGCACCACCGATTTCTGTGATCGACTTCCTCCTGTATAGAAGTAGGCAGGTCTGAGGAGGGGGCTAATGGCAGTCGTCGACATGTTAGTCTTGCTGCTGGCGCGTGGCGCGCGTCTTGGCGGCTTTCTGTGTGGGTTCCTCTCCATCTCTTCCCAACAGCAAGCATCGTTCCTAGCTGTCGCGACTCACAGAGCCATCTTCGAATTCACTCTCATCAGCCTGGATACCTACGTACGTGAGTAAGCTTGGGTACGCCGCAAGACGACCATGAGGTCCCAAAAGGCACATGAGGCTCCCAGGGTGAACAAGCGTGACCACGACGGGTTGTGCTTCGAGACGCAGCAAAGAAAACCAAATCAGGTTCTGAATTACGATAGGTCCTCGATACTATCCCTGACTCGAGTAGTGCAGAGATATAAGTCTTTGAGCACTCCTGGGGTCCTGTTCTGGAACCCTGACACCCAAGGATGATGTTTTGGGGCAGCATGATCGGACATTGACGCGTCAGAGTGCGGTTCCTAAACGGTCAGATACCAAGATCAAAGCGTGACTTTCACGTACGGCCACAGTCAGCTGAAAACTGGGCATCCCGTCCGCTCTGCCATACATAAGCAGTTGAACGGCAGATTAGTACTACGGTGGGTGACCACGTGGGAATCCCTGCTGCTCTACGTTTTGTTCTTTTTGCTTCCAAGTATCGCAGAGTAGATGGGCTACAACGACTTGGTTTCGTCCTGCTTAGGGGCTTCCAATGATTTCGAGCTTGCTGCGTGCCCTACCTTTCTCTCGTCATTGTATCGTGAAAACTCTGGCAACAAGTAGAAGCTGACAGCTTTGTCCGACTCCTCTTTCTTTTGCCATCCTGACCGTGTGCTGCTGGATAGGGACACCTTGCTAGCAACTCTACGCATCGGAGTGCTGTGTACAAGGAACACTGAATTTGTTCAAGGTCTCGAACTGCTCTACAATTCTTCTTCCGCTTCCATCTCACGTAAGCTGTAGCCACAACATTACGGGAACCTGACAAACATTAGAACAACACATTCGTTCTGTCAGACAATGAGATGTTTGATCGATGGCCGGATCTTGTTGAGCTTACCTGAGTTACTCTAGAATGTGTTAGCATTGACTCCGCTCGCAAGCATTGTTGATACATCGAAGCAGCGTCCATTCTACGAAGATTATTCAATACTTGTATGTATTGTCGCTATAACGCCAATAGCTTATGACGGCGTTTCATTATCGCTACAACGTATCAAAACGCAGATGCTTGCTATTGATGGTTCCATTGTTCCTGGGTATTGAGCAGAATCTCCGCTGCATTGTCAGTTGATCTACATAAACTCACCCAGTATCTCATCTCCTCTCATTTTCTTCTTTCCATACCGCCCACTGCCAAAAGAGCTGGTCTCCGCGCATCTTATTCCTCTCATATCATCTACCACCAACAGAGCTGGTCTCTGCTCATTCGCTCCCTACTACTAACAGAGCTGGCCTCTGCACATCTTCTGTCGCTCAGACCATTCGTCGTCAACAGAGCTGGTCTCCACTCATTCGCTGTTCCACCACAGCCGGAGCCGGTCTCTGCTCATTCGCTTTCTACCACCGACAGAGCTGGCCTCTGTCTACCCACCACCATCATTACACTATCTTAATCAACGGAGCTGGTCTCTGTCTCCACATTTTCTCCACCAACCCTTACCTGTCTGACGCTGGTCGTCCTTGGTTCGTCGCATTGTCATTCATCACCAATTAATCGACACCTTACTCGACTTTTCTGCATAGTGCCACCATTGTCATGGCTAGGTAAGCTATCAGAATTTTATCGCCAGACGAGTACTAATGAAGATCATTACTAGCCAACTCTGCGACCCTTCTAGTGTCCTGGTCAAGATCAAGGAAGATGGAACGACTTATATATTCGAACTTCCTCGAGAAGAACTGTGCTCACTCTCACCCTTCTTCAAAACAGCCTTCGAGGGCAGGTTCCTGGAGGCTCAAACTGGCATAATGGATATGGAAGACGTCTCAGTGGAGCTATTTGGCGATTTCGCAAGGTGGATTGCGACCGATCAGCTGCAGCATCATACTCTGGAAGACCTAGTAAATCTATACGTCCTTGCGGACAAGTTTGACATCCGAGTCCTCCGTGAGGCCATCACCGATGAACTCACCACTGAGTGTTTCAAGCCAGACTTTGACGTTCCCGATTGGAAGGTCATTTGGTTCATGATGGAGAACATCCCGAAATGTTATCCTATCCACTCTCTGTTGGCAACCGCTGTTGCCAGAGTACTTTGGCACGAGGTAGAGAGGCTTGAAGGACTTCCATATGGATTCGGTGTCCGGGTGAAAAGCAATCTCGATAAACCTTACGGCCTCTGCGATGAGTGTTTCAGCCAAGACGAAAGCCACGACACATCCGAATACTGTGATCACTTTTTCGACCAATCCAGCGACTTTGACCCGCGCCATTACCATGAAGTCGTCCCTGACAACCGAGGTTGAAGCAGCAGGTACTCTGATGACCACACTCCGATGACCCAACTCCAATGGCCACACTCTGATGACCACACTCTGATGACTACACTCCGGGCACACACGATAGGAAGCACACACGACAGGAAGCACACACGACAGGAAGCACACACGACAGGAAGCACACACGACAGGAAGCACACACGACCTATGAAAGTTCAGTATCACTTCGAACTCGTCCGAAGCAACTCACAAGGTAAGTAACGAAGCCTCACGGCGACTGAAAACCGCAGACCAACTCATCTAAACCCGATAGCTCTATCGACAACATCGAAGTCTGGGCTCCACGATGCTTGGTATTTCATCTTTTGACTCACGTGAGCTTCATTACTTTGGTAGTTTCGTTTTGCAATACATCCGTTTTTGACGTTGGGAATTTTCCCGCTTGTCACTGGTAGCACTCATCTATATGACTTCGTTCTTCGTGAGAGATCCAATATGTTCATGGGCTGGCATGCTACCAACCAGCTCGTGGCGATGACATTTCGCCAGAAGTTTCACCAACTTACAACCATGGCTTTGCTTCTCTAAAGACTGTGCATGGTTTATATGTATCTGTCGATAGATTCGATCAGCTTGATGTTTACGATCCAAGCCGATGCCACGAAGTCAACGCCACTAATCACGGTTTCGAGAGTCGTCGCGAGGATCCACGAATCACCCTACACAACTGAGGTCTGAAAACGACCCAAAAGTAGCAGTCAATCATCTCGAAATTCAACAGCAGTATCAAAAGATGCTGAGTGGTTCCACGAGATCGTCAGTTATTGCAGGTCTCCCTGAGGTAAAATGGTACGGAGTGCTTCGAGGCAGCATGGTTTTGACAAGTTCCCCCGACTCTTGGAACACTGCGAGCATGACGAAATTCTCATATAGCGAAGAAAGGCTGGACCCATCTCACCCCTAACTCTTACACTCTCGTTTCTAGTACTTTCAGTCTACAATACAGTATTCGTTTCTCACATCGGTAGTCTCTCCGTTTAATATCGAATGCTCCTGTGTATATGATTCTGTTCTTCGTGAAGGCTCTCCGGATTGTACATCGGTTGGGTCGCTCTTACCAGTTTCGCAATTGAATCGTAACTGGCAATCATTCTCGTCTTTGTTCCTATCGAGGTTGTTGAACATATATATACATATGCATCGCCAATAGATTTAGTTAGTCTAGTGACTATCATCCACGACGAAATCACGAAGCCAAGCCTACTGATTACGTTCTCGAGCGCTATATAGCCATGGCCTGGCCAAGCCTTATGGCCTTTGTGGAAGCCGCCATTGTAACGACAAGAACAAATCTTCAGACTCCTGCGAATACCTCTTTGGAGCGATCACGACTCTCGCCGCTAGCACAAGAGCAAAATCAGCACCAAATGGTAGAGCAGCAGGTCTCCGAAGCATGTCACGTATGCTGAGGATTTCTGAACTCAAGATCGAGATAGCGACGGCTTCTTAAAGGAACAAAACATTGAAGCAACCGCTCAAAG
This sequence comes from Aureobasidium namibiae CBS 147.97, assembly GCF_000721765.1. Classification (NCBI taxonomy): domain Eukaryota; kingdom Fungi; phylum Ascomycota; class Dothideomycetes; order Dothideales; family Saccotheciaceae; genus Aureobasidium; species Aureobasidium namibiae. The sequence continues at coordinate 535,519 of NW_013581192.1, read as the reverse complement.
AAGAGATAGAACAACACAAAGACGTTGGGAGGAGAGAGCGCAGTAATTGAGGGGATCACGCAGGGGGATACGAGCACTTCCACGGAGAGCCAGCCGAGATCACTTTTTGGGCCAACCCAGCGACATTGACCTGCGCCGTTTCCATGAAGTCGTCCCTGGCATCACAGGCTGAAGCAGCAGGTTCTGCAACCACAACACCATTACACATGTTCCAACTTTCTTGCATCATCTGACAAGGTAACTTTTTAAAGGTCTACGGTGACCAGGAAACACGCGCTAACTCTGAAAGTCTCAGTAGATCGCTGGGTATTCGAATTCAAGCTCCCTACACAGCACTTGTTCTCCATCTCTTGACTATGACATCGGTCATAACAATCACGATACTCGGCCGTTCTCTGCTTTCCATGTGTCGGTGTTTCTTGCGCCCTCTTTCGTTGGCAGGTCAGGCGAACCATTATACCCAGGCTTTTGCAAACCCTTGTGTGGATCCATCGCGAACCTTACCGCTAGCACGAGGGCAAAGATAAAACCAAAAGATCTAAGATATTCCTCGAAATGCCTCATAAGTTATGTCTCGAAGCTCTCATAACAAGCGGGAGAGTACGCAGACGCATCGCGACTCCCTCTTAGATTGAGACTATGCACGCGTTCTCCTTTTGGTCGCTTTGCATTGCACAAGACACTTTCACAACTTGATCCATTCCAGTGCTCCATGATCCCGCAGAGCTTTTGGAAAGACCATCAATCAGCAAGTATGAGGAACAGCTAGAGAATCACGAAGAGCAGATAGTCAACTCTATGACTGATCCAATGAAGGAGAAACAATTGTCTAAGCATTCCTTTCCCATCATAATCACGACACTAAATATCTGTCCCTTTCGCACTACTCAAACTAACCGTTCCACCTCATCCATCACCTGATGGCTTAGATCATGGGAAAGAGAATAGGATAAAGAGTTTGGCTTTGACTCATCACTTGTTGTCGTGAGGAAAGGTGATTATTTTTTGCTCGATCTCTTTGGGAGGGAGTGTGGATGGAAAGAAATTCGGTGAAGGTGATGCGTACAGGGTGGTCAGCGACTTCCTTGGTGAGAAGTTGTGTTTGTTTTGTGGATGTCTGATACTCATTGAAGCGCTCTCATAGCTTGCGGACCGTCACCCTTGCTTGTGGGAGTCTGTAGGATTGGATATGATACACATCATTTGCATTGTCGTTGTTGCCATGCTTTTATTCTATACCCTACAAACAATCATCTAAACTTTTTACCTTCATCTTCAACCTCAACCCTCCACATCTCCAACTTTTTCATCCTCGTCCTCTTCAGACTGCAAACAAGCTCTAGGCACCCTAACACAAGCAGCCACGATTGCAAAACCCACTGCAGCACTAGCTGCAGAAAACAGATAGCAATTGCGATGACCCAGCAACCTACTCTCAAGACTAGGATCTTGTCCTTCAGTCGCAGTCTGGATGACCTGTGTAATCGCCAGAGCAAAACCCATACCAAGGTTGACAGTAGTGCTGTTTACAGCACCAGCAAGTGCTTGCCACTGGAGCGGCGAACAACTGGACAACACGAGGTTTGCAAAGCTGTAGGTTACATCAATGCCAATGGTCGAGCAAATCATAGCTGGGAAGACGAACGGCCAGTAGCCCTGAGAAGCATTGCCGAAAGCAAGAAGCAGAGGTGCTGCCATCCACGCCATGCCGGACACGAGTAGAGTCCAGATGGGAGGGACACGGTGTAGGATTCTGCCGGTGACGAGACCGCAGATACAGCCACTGATGGCGATGGGCACGAACCATGCTGCTAATTTGACTCCGCTGACGTTGTATGCGAGGTTGAGGTGGCCGGTGGTGGTGAAGAGCCAAGAGCCAAAGCTGCCGTAGAAGAACACACATGCGATCATGAGTGGTGTGACGGACTTTGGTGCAAAGAACTGCTTTGGCAGCAAAGGACATGTTGCTTGCCAGCGCTTGGAGGATGTCGGAAGCCAGCCTTCGATGTAGAGTGCGACTACCAGACAAACAAGGCCGATGATGAAAGGAGCCAGCACACCTGCAGTTGACCACGTCTTTGGCGAATCAGAACTAGCAGCCAGGGCATATGCGACAAGAATCAGACCAGAAGTGATAGTGGCAGCACCAGTCCAATCCATGCTGAGGTTGAGTTCGTGCCTTTCCGGACGGTCTGACGGCACAGAAACGTAAGCAGCAACGAAAGCCATAAACGCCATGATTGCCGCAATCCAGAACCACCATCTCCATTGCTCAACTGGCAGCAGAGCAGCGACCATTATGCCAAGGAAGAACCCAACAGGCGAACACGCCGCATAGATACTCAAGACGGTGTTTCTGCGAGGACCTTTGGGGTAGATGGCACCGAACAATGCAAAGCTGCTCGGTGTGTAGGCAGCGATGGCCAACCCTTGCATAGCTCGACATACTTCCATGAGCACCAGCGACTTACTGAAGCCAGCGATCACCGACCAGAGGCAGAACCAGAGTACAGCAAGCATGAAGACGGGATATCCGCCGTATTTGTCGGAGAGGCGTGCAGTAAAGCACAGCGTTGAGCCAAGCAGCAGCGACAGAACCGTGGCAGGCCAGAAGTCCGATGTGTCTCCGTTCGAGAGTTTTGTCAGTACTGTTGGAAGCACTACTGCAAAACCCGAAATCATGTATTCCTGCTTCGCATCAGCGCTACTCAAGACAATGTGATGGTATATGTTCTTACCGCGATGAGTTGTGTCAACGCCATAGATGCGATGAACGACCATTCAGCAGTGGCCGATCGAAACGGTTGATCTTTTGTGGTATTGGACGATGCATCGTCATATGTTGTGACTTCCATGGTGGTCACTGATGTACCAGTCTCTTTCTCTTGCTTCAAAGCTTCTTTGTATTCGAGAAGGCTGTCCAAACTCGACAATCGCCAGATGAGAGGGGGTTTGACGACGGCCGACTGTCTTGAAGATAGACTTGGTGATGAGGGCGGTGTGAGTGGGATGCCGACGACTGGTGAGCTGTGTGTGGTATACATGTCTGTGAGTGGCATGTTGTTGTCGAGAATGCAAGATGTTGTCTTGAATCGTGCTGTTGCGGTTTTCGGATGAGAGAAAAGAGAAGTACGAAGGATCGGTTTTCAAATACAAGACAATCAGTATCTTGTTGGTGACTCTTCTCGAGGATGACTCCTGAATCCAGGGAAGGTCTCAAGATGGTACGACGGTATAGGAGAATATGACTGGTTTCGAGGATAACCGACTCAAATCTGCTCATACCGGAAGAAAGACAATGACTTGAGCTCGACTATAAGAGCGAACATCGGTAAACACCATCGGGAGATGAAGTCCAGAATAAGACAGTGGTCAGTATCCAGGAACCTTACGCTCTCGTTGGTCGTTGCGTCTATTCCACAGCTAAGACAAACAGCCATTCCATAACGAGAGGTACCCCAAACTGCCTACCTGCCGGAAGCTACAATAGCTGCATGAAGCACGCACACGAGACACAGACCTTTAGGCATGAGTAGCTATACCGTCAACGATGGCCGCGGAGTGTGCTTCCTGCGGTTTGCACTGCCATTCTTTTCGGACGCCATTCGCAAACAGTTGGTCGATTGTGGTTAGCACGGCCACATGGCGCAGATGACAATTTTGCTTTTTGGGTTGCGGTCAGACTGGAATAGGTAACAGGTGCATGTATAAGCCAAGTGGACGCGAAATGGCGTAGATTTGGCAAATCGATAGGGCTGAGGGCTGCATGATATTGTTTCGATCTGTGTTTGCTGTTCAGCCAGCCACTTTGCCTGCATGATGTGCTCAAGAGTGGTTTCTGGTAGTCGGGACGGTTTGACAGCTAAAAGGCAATCGCCTTCTTTTTTTTTGATCTACTGTATTGCTTTATAACAACATCCCTTACGTATGTGAAAGAGGGTGTGGTGACCGGTCGGTCCGATTAAAGGCCACATAGTCACCACAAGAGACGTGTCGCTGGCAACAGAATGATTATATTGATGAAAGTCGAAAGGAAGCTGCGCTTCGCAACGAGAGTTTGCAAGAGAATGGAAAATGCGGAGAAGCGATCGTCAGCCGCTCCTCGGGTGCTTGCCGCAACTCTATCCTCATCAAACATCTCCTTTTTCTCGGACGCAACATCATAAAGGCACGTGGCATTTGATTGCTACAGTAGCGTCTCCGTCCAGCTGAAATTCTTCCAATCTTACACCTTCCCAGCTGGAGATTTCCAACCTAATTAGCAACAACGGCGGGGTGCCGTCACGACAAACCAAGTTTCTCCCTAGTCATGGATGTCTTCCAGAAGTGCTTGGGCATTGCCAAGGACCCGTGGCATACCAGATGGATATGTCCGCTGTTGTTGGTAGCCGATGCAGCACTTACGGCATTGATCGTGTGGAAAGTACCATGTATGCAAACCATATCCCTTTGTGCAGCAAGCAAGCAAGCAAGCAGCCATCTCGTTTCTATGCAGCTAGCAAACAAGCACACGACCCACAACTCAAGTATACTCATACTAATGACGAAAAACAGATACCGAGATCGATTGGACAGCCTACGTGCAACAAGTATCCCAATACCTAGCCGGCGAACGCGACTACACCAAAATCCATGGCGGCACCGGACCACTGGTGTATCCCGCAGCTCACGTCTACATCTATGAATTGCTCTATCGCATCACCGATCGAGGCAGCGATATCCCGTTTGCACAGATCATTTTTGGAATCTTGTATTTGATGACGCTCGCAGTGGTTATGGCATGCTACCGTAATGCAAAGGTTTGTTGTACTCCGCCTTCGACAAAAGAGCTCGTTTAAAAGGATGATACGCTGATGATGAAGAATGGCAGATACCTCCATATGTGTTCCCGATGCTTATTTTGAGCAAGCGTATGCATTCGATTTTCACACTGAGGTTGTTTAATGATTGCTTTGCTGTGTTTTTCTTCTTTGTGGCTATTTATTGCTATCAGAAGAGATGGTGGATTGCTGGATCGATTGTTTATTCGATTGGCTTGGGAGTCAAGATGAGTTTGTTGCTTGCATTGCCTTCTGTGGGTATTGTGCTTTTGCAGGCAATTGGCGCGAGTGTTGCTGTTGGTCATGCTTCGTTGATTGTGTTGATACAGGTATGTTTCTTGACATGGCATCTGCATGGCTTCATACTGATAGAAAGAAAACAGGTCCTGCTGTCATTGCCGTTCACACTGCATAACCCTCAGGGCTACCTCTCACGAGCATTCGAGTTCACGAGACAATTCTTCTTCAAGTGGACAGTAAACTGGCGGTTCGTGGGAGAAGAAACATTCCTCTCCAAGCAATTTGCATTGACGTTGCTGGCTGCACACATCTCTCTGCTTATCCTATTCGTCACGACTCGCTGGTTGAAGCCCTCACGACAATCCCTGCCAGCCATCATCACCTCAATCTTCAACCCTCCCTCAGCAGAAAGACAAGCACAGATCTCAGCCAGAGTCACCCCAAGATTCATCTTGACCACCATTCTCTCAGCCAATGCGATTGGGATGCTTTGTGCAAGATCACTGCATTACCAATTCTACTCTTGGATCGTTTGGGCAACTCCTGCGTTGCTTTGGCGTGCTGGCTATCATCCGGTCTTGCAGTATGCGCTATGGGGCGCCCAAGAGTACGCCTGGAACGTGTTTCCGAGCACAAACTTCAGCTCGATGGTTGTGGTGCAAGTCCTCGCTACGACGGTGGTTGGCGTATGGTATGGCACGAGAAAGGAAGCCAGGGAGACGGCAGCAGCAGCAGCAGAGAAACACCAGCATGTAGAGTAGCCTCAAACCCCAAAAGCTTTGCGGTCCGTAGGAAGCAAGCAGTGGCCTCACTCATCCTCCGAATCCGAGGGAGGCATCCTGCCCACATTCGACTCTTCCTCATCCGAATCGTCGTCGTCTGCATAAGAAATCCTCTGCACAAATTCCTTGGGCCAGTATTTTTCCTTTCGCCACTCCTTCTCGTTCCTCACTACATTGACAATCTCTCCATCCAGTTTGTTCTCTCTTTCTCCTGCTGCTGCTGTATCAACAAGCACAAAGCCTCCTCTCTTGATCCAAATTGTCGATCTGAAGCGTGCGGGAAGTTCGACGAGAAGAGTCTTGGAAGCGTCGGAGGCCAGAGTAGAGGAAGGGGGAAGTTCAACGCGGTAGAGATTGTTGCCTGCAGCTTGTAGGACACGAGCGAGGGATTGAGTTGGTGTGAGAGAAGAGGGAGGAGTCATTGTTTCCTCGGCGGTGGCTTGGAGGTTGCGGCGAGGTTTGGGCATGGTGGGCGATTGTCGAGGGTTAAGGAGCAATGAATGAGGTTGGTGAGGTTGCTGTGAGCAGAAGATGTGGAATCGGTGGTGAGGTTGATCTGGTTTGCGTTTTGGACAAAAATATTTTGTTTGGAGAAGCCGCGGCTGGGGGCTACGACTTTGATGGGCATTTGTGGGAAGACTTGGCAGGCGTCCGGAGAGACTTCCGTGAGAGCTCTCATCAGCAATGTCTTTGATTGTCTTTACATCGAGTCATGCTTTCATGGTTCTTTCTTTTACTGGCACTCTTATGCTTACTTTTATGAATCAAAAGACGAGGGACTTGAGCAGATCTTTTGCATTTTCGTGCGGACACGTGTCTAACGCACATAGAGTATATCGTTATGCTTGTTATTTAGAACCCACGATCGAGCACTTATCGCACAGTAGCACCTGCAAGCGACTTGACAGTGCAAACACCCGACTTGGTCTTGAGCTGTCTAACACCGGTCTCTCCCTTCTCGGTCAATTGAGGAACAGCAGAGACCTCAAACGCAACCTCGAGCTTATCAGTAGTGGTGAAGCCAGGCTGGAAAGCCTCCCAGATCTTCTTCTTGGGGTTGAGCACAGACTCGGGCTCGCCCTCATAGCCGTCAAAGTAGACGCGATCGCCGGCGACTGCGCCCTCGGGGACGTTGACAAGCTCGACGGGGCCGCCGTGGTTGTCCTCCTCGCCCTCCTTGAGGCGTGGTGAGGCGGCGAGAACCATGGCGCAGGACTTAATGCCGCGCATGGTGACGGGCTTGAGGTTGCAGACTGTGACGATCTTGCGACCCTGCATCTCCTCGAGGGGCACGAGGCCATTGAGGCCTGAGCAGACGGTACGGCAGGTCTGGCCCTCGTATTCCTCGGTGTTGTCGGTGCCGGGGGCGTCGCCCACATTGATGGTGGAGACGTACAAGCTGTCGGCGTTGGGGTGACGGATAGCCTTGAGGATGTGGCCGATACGGAGGTCGATGAGGGCGGGCGAGAAGGGCTTCTCGGGGGCGGCGGGGGCCTTGGGCTGCTTGGGAGCCTTTTCCTTCTTTGCCTTCTTCTCAGTCTTCTTGCTTACGCCAGGGGTCTCGGCACCGACGGCATCGGCGACCTTCTCACCGGCAGTCTTTGCCTGATCCTTGACCTTCTCGGCCTGCTCGGTGGCCTTCTCGACAACCGACTTTTGCTGGGCCTCGGGGGCAGCTGCCGAAGTGACGGTTGCGCCGGCGTTGGCAGCGGCAGTGGCACCCTGAGCAGCCAATTCCTTCTCCTTCTTCTTGCGCTCCTTCTCGGCCTTCAGGTCGATGGGCTTGATCTTGAAGACGACATTGTCCTGGTCAATCTTGACCTTCTCGGACTCCTCGACCTTGAGGCCGAAGAGGGGGGAGTTCTGGACGAAATCGGCGTGACGGACAATGTGGTGGTATCCCTGCTCGCCAGTGCGCTGCTCAGCAGACCAGGAAGCGATGACGGGAGCAACGCGGGCGTAGAGGGCAATGTCGGCAACCGAGGGCTTGGAGCCGAGAAGAGTGGAGCGAGTGCTAAGGTGGGTGTTGAGCGAGGACAGACGCTCGGCGGTCTTAGCAGCGTCCTCGGTGGATGAAGCAATGTGGGACGAAGTGATGAGCCACTGCTCGATTTCGGTCTTCTCGTTGGTCGAGTACTGCACAAAGTTTGTCAGACCTGGTCCTTGCTGTTACTAGCAGTAGCTACACACCTCGGCCTTGGGGAAGAGCGACTGCGACAGCTTGATCATGTCACCCTCGAGCTCGGGAGTCTGAGGGTAGGCCTTCTGCAGAAGCGCTCTAGACTTGTCGTCGAGGGAAGCCATGTTGCGCACGTGGGTGATTGCTGATGTGGATTGAAGATTCCGAGTGTGTCTGTGTAGAGGCGAAAGTCTGGCTGAAGTGTTTAGAGCTCGGACGAGCTGTCTTGAGAATTGTATTGACTTCAGGTTGCCGGTGATGACTTGGTTGCTAAAATTCCGCCGCATTCGAATCACCATCATCGACCTAGACCCCGCCCATCGGAACAAGCCGATCTAGACATCTGCACCTTTGGAGCAACCATCAATTGATTCTGATGTCCATAGAACTGGCTTTGTTTCTATATGATGGACTATCTGACTAACCCCATGTTCCACCACCGCCTCTACCTTGCTTCTTCTGAGCACTCAACCTCCAGTCATCCTCACCCGCAAACCTGTTGTGAAGAGGCTGGATTCTCTCAGCCCGCTTTCTCTTGCTCAGTCCTCCCTCCTTGCCTGCCACCTTGAAGAATGTAGGTGCTGCCTCCACAAGCCATTTCGGCTCAATCACCGTAACGTTGTGCATGTATTCCTTTGTCGTCTCCACCAAACTGTGGTAAATGACATGTTCGGCCGCCTTGCGATTCAGCGCTGACGAAGGATGCATGTACACCGGCGTGCCTTCGATCAACGTCTTGTATCCTTCTTGAGGATCCTTGCGAGCCGAATTTCTGAAGAAGCCACTGCAGAGAGCTTGACGCACACGTGTAGTATCGCGACCGCAACTAACGACACGAAGGCGAAGACGATCAAGAATCTGTACCAATTGCTTGCGTACATCTTCTGCTCTCTTCATGCTTCGCGGCTGGATGAAGTTCTCAAAGCACCAAGGGTCGCTCATTCGGCTCTGCTTCCATGCGTTGTATACATTGAGCAGAGTCAGGTGGTCTCCCGATGCATCATGGAACTTGGCCTTCTTCTTGTCTGCCTGGTCTTGCTTGTCTTTGGGTCTGTGGAAGACGGTTTGCACTGCCGAGATCATGGCCACAATTGACAAAATCTCATCAGAGCAACCCAAATCCACTGACATGATTGTCGTTTTGGCAAGCGTGGGTTCCATAGGGAAATCAGCCATGCGTCTGCCAAGTCGAGTGAGCAATCCTTCGTCGTCAAGTGCTGACAATGCGTAAAGTTCTTCAAGTGCTGTCAACATGGTGTTCGTCGGTGGCGGGTCCATGAAGTCGAAATGGAGCAAGTCGTTGATACCCATAGCCTTCAACGTCAAGATAGTGCTGGCCAAATTTTGACGTTGAATTTCGGGAATGGTGGTTGGCAGCATCTCAGACTGATACGCAGCTTCAGTGTACAGGCGGAAACATTTTCCAGGTCCCGTTCTGCCAGCTCGTCCAGCACGTTGGCGGGCCTGAGCCTGTGAGATGGGAGTGACCTGCAGACGGTCCATACCAAGTCTAGCATCGTATGCGCTCTGCTTCACGAAACCAGGATCGACAACAAAGTAGATTCCGTCAATGGTAATAGATGTCTCGGCGATGTTGGTTGCAATGACAACCTTTCTGGTGCCCACTGGTGCAGGCTCGAAGATTTTACTGGCGATTTCGCTCGGCAAGGCTCCGTAGATAGGGAGGATCATGAGTTCCGGTACGCTCGGCCCTAATGCCTTCATTCGCTCATACAGAATCTCGCAAGATGTATCGATTTCCTCTTTACCAGTCAAGAAAAGAAGAATATCGCCTGGAGGCTCCGTAAGATGAATTTGCATGACCGTGGTGAGAGCGGCGTCGAGATAGTCGGACTCGGGCTCGCGAGAATACATGATCTCGACGGGGAAAGTACGACCGGGAATGGTAAGGATAGGGCATTGGTTGAAGTACTCTGAGAACTTCGCTGCATCCAGTGTAGCGGATGTGACGATCAACTTCATGTCAGGTCGCTTCTTCAACGTCTTCTTGAGCAAACTGAACAGAACATCGGTTGCAATGGTGCGCTCGTGAGCCTCATCAAGCATGATGACAGAGTATCTATTGAGCTCCGGATCCAGCAGAATCTCACGTTGCATGATACCATCCGTCATGTACTTGATCTTGGTGTTGCTCGACGTCTTGTCCTCGAAGCGAATGGTGTAACCAACTTCTTCTCCCAAACGACATCCGACTTCCTCAGAAACACGTTGAGCGACCGACATGGCAGCAACACGACGAGGCTGAGTACATCCAATGACGCCTGAGTTGGCGTAGCCTTCCTCAGCAAGATACTGCGTTAGTTGAGTGGTCTTTCCAGATCCAGTATCTCCAACAACGATCAAAAGTTGATATCCTGCGACAGCCTCCAGGAATTGTTTTCGGAATTGAAAAGCGGGTAAGCTCTCGCGCTGGTCCTTGATCGACATGTTGGTGCGTTTACCGAAGGACTGAGTCTTGCTGTGTGAGGCGATACGCTTCCACTCTGGCACTTCTCCATCGTTCTGACGAGCCTGACGCAAATCGCTGGCAAATTGCCGTTGTTCAGGATTTGCCATGGGATCATTCCATTGTGCTTGCAGATCAACTCCAGAGTTTTCTTTCGCAGCTTTGTCTCTGACTTCTTGTTGCTTCAGGTCTCGTCGCTCCTTTGCAAGGACATCTCCAGCGATGGCTGCTCTGTTCATCGAACCATCAGGTGCCTTGACCACTCGAATGGGAGATAGCTCCAGAGATTGCTTAGTTTGTCCAGCAAGGAAGGGCGGTTCCTCTTCTCTGACTTCGATATCAACGTCTTCCTCTTCTTCAATCTCCTCGCCCCTGAGAGCCGCGTTGTAGTCTTCGTCAATATCAGGGTACTCCTGCGCCGAGATTGCGCCAGAGGCAATTAGTTGTTTGATCTCCCAGCGCTCCGGAGATGTCATTCGTTTTCTATTGCGTTTTTGGTTCATGTTGCCTTCGATCACAGGTACGCTCGAAGTAAGATTGCCGTAGCGTTCTTCTCCGTTGAGGCCAGAGGCATTTGCACCAGTAGCAGCACCGATACGCTTGTGAGGAGCATAGTCTTGTCCAGTCATTTGATCAACTTCAGCCATGGAAAGACTGATACGGTTGTCTTGAACTTTCATGACTTTGACCTTGACTTCCTGATTGCGAGATACCAGATCCGAAGGGTGATTGACCTTACCCTCAGCCATAGCAGAGATGTGGACCAGACCGTCCACCTTGCCCCTGACTCCGTACAGATTTACAAAGACGCCGAAGTCTTTGACTCCAGTGACTCTGCCATCGTAAATTTTGTACAACACTGGAGAGTCGTCCATTTCAGGTGTCGGCGCGCGTCGGTGTCTGTCTCCGCTACGGCTCCTTTGTCGATGTCTGCTCTTGCGATCGGTATCCTGATCCTGCTTGCGCCACGTGCGTGTCCTGCCAAACTCATCCTCGAATACGTAATCGTCATGTCTTTGCTCTGGCGAGCGTGATCGTCTACGCGACTTCTTGGCTCGGCGGTCATCGTAATCATCTTCGGCCACGGGGCTCACGCTGCGCTTGCGAGGGGCGCTAGGTTTCGATTTCGGCTTTCCTGCACCTGCTAGTCCTTCAAGCAGGGCAAATGTATCGTCCATGGCATCCAGTTTCGAATCGTCCTCTTGCGGCGCGTTGTCATCGAATGCGACATCCTTGTCCGGTATCACCAATCCTCTGAAAACCCGTGTCTTTCTGTCTCTTTCGCCATCGAGATCCCGCTCTTCCTCGTCATTGGTATGCGCTTGGTCCTTGGCCTTTGATTTGTACTTTGGATGCATGGTAAGTACCAAGCGGTCGATAGCAGTCGCGAGAGTGGCCGAGAAGTCGAACTCGGAGAGTTTTGTCTTGAAATCATCGAGGTTCTTGCACTGTTCATGCTGTGCAATGACGAATTCGGCAATGGTCTTGTCGCTGATGCCCATGTGGTTTTGGATCTCGGAAGCGACCTTTGAGACGAGCGACAGATGCTCAAGCGCTTCGAGATCATCCATGCTGGGTGGCTGCTTCACTGACTGGCGACTTGGAAAGGTTGGTGATACGGCCAGATGCACCGAATGAGGTCAAACAGCGGTCATGTCGAGCTATGTACAAAAGTTGAATGCGCCTGGGACGGAGATGCGGCGGCGGCGTAGCATGACTTGGCAGCACTTCGGAGCCTCCACCCGCCGCACCGCCCGGCAGCACTCTCAAGCACCCTCCCCATGTGCAAAGATAAGGTTTGTCACGCGCATGCTATAGAAATGCACAGTTCCTCTAGTAGATAGAAAATGTCCCCAGAGAGTCGCGATGTTGTCGGCTCTTTATGCAACCAAACTGCGTATTTCTATAGCTGTCAGCGTGACATATCTTTGCACACGAGGAGGGTCAATCAACCAAACCACACATCACATCAAGCAAGTGGCACAGTTGTATTGAATGATAGTCTTCAATTGTTATAATAAAGCATGGTGCGCTTCTGATAGCATTAATGACACCTCGGTTGACTGTTCGCGGCATCACCAACGGATGCGAATCTGAAATGTAGTAAGTCACTGCATTCATTCACAGTAAGATCTCTCATCATGAGCGTAAAGAGAAGCGAAAGCGCAAAAAACGAATAGTTGGTTCCATCAGAAAGCTCCTTGTTACTCCAGTGATCGATAATCCCATCCATGAGTTTCAGCTGACTGACACAAAGGTGTACCGTCTAGGCCTGCGCACTGTACAATCCACGGCCACGACCGCGAGGTCCCTTGGGCACCTTGGGCCAGACTGTCTTTCTAGTATTGGTGGTATTTTCCGTGTTGGAGTTGGCGAGGACAGTATTCTCGGCCAACGGGGTCTTTGCGCCTTTGTCGCCCGTGACATAAGTGTTCTGGGGCTTGCTACTGGCGGCTTCGGTAGCAGCAGGAGCTGCAGTGTCGGGTGAGTCTGCATTGACATTGCTCGAGGCGTTGCGCTTGTTCTTGTTGTTGGGTCTGTTGGCGTTCTTGGGACCTTTGACGCTCTTGTTCTTGCATGGCAGAGGAACGTGTATGGCAGTGAACCAAGGCCGGGGAAGTTTGATCTGAACCGTAACGTCATGAATAGCATGGTCGTGGAAGAACATCATGCGCTTTGACTGAGGTTCGACAGTCTTGTGGAACTTCGAGTTCGGTCTGACGGGCGTAGTGACGGTGGCAGGTGCATCAGGATATGTGACGCCACGAGGCAAGAAGACTCTAGGAGTGGAGCCGAAACTAAGTTCTCCATCGAAAATGTCATCAACGCCTGGCTTCGACACGATCTTGGTGTAGGTAGATACAGGCGAGGCAGATCGCGGAAGGGAGACGGTAGTTGCGCTCTGCGCGATCACGAGATCCGAGCTGGTTCTAGACACGGATGCGACGGCAGGAGCAGGGGCTTGCGTCTTTGGGGGAGTCTTGGGTGGAGAAGGAGGAATTGTAGTCAAGACTTGAGCTTTGCCAAAGAGTCCGTTAAATCTGGCCTGCCAGTCTTGAGTCTGAACAAGAGGTCTTGCGCCCACTGTGTACGAGTGCACACTTCGAGGCATGGTGACTGGACTGGACTGCTCACGGTCTGCAGAAGCGGCAGGTGGCAGCCTGACCAGAGGTCTCGGAGTCGGCAGGTTGACAAGAGGATGTCTGGAGTCACCGCCAAAGACTGGGTGGTCAGCCTCCTCAGGAGGAGGAGACCCACCGTAGAGAGCTGAAGGGAAGAACCTCGACTGCTGCGGAGCTGCACCTGGGGTGGGAGGTTGCACAGGAAGAGGCAGAGACTGAGCATTGCTTGCGTATGCAGTACGGGGAGGCAGTCTCACGCCAGTGGGGCCGTTGCTTGGGCTGTCAAAGGCTCTGGAGGAGCTGGATGGACCGGTGGGAAGGCGCACTATGCCTTCACCAGGCGTGTGCAACTGTTCGCTGCTAGGAGGAGGAGGATGGTGCATCGACTGTTGGGCGATGGGCGACTGAGGACCTGACGCAACTTGGTTGAGTCTGTGAGGGCCTGGCACGACTTGGCTTCTGTGGGGGCCAGGACGTGCAGCGCCAATGGCACCAGCTCTATGAGGGCCGGGAATCTTTACTGCGTTGCGGGTTGGAGTCTCATATTCGAGCCCACGGGGCTTCGTCTGTACAAAAGTCTCGGTGACGGTCCAATTGGCACCAGTGTGATGAGACTGCTGTGGCGAGGATGGCTTTGCTCGCTCATTCTGGACGCGTGCCGCAGTCTGTGCATCATCCCTAGCTGCTTGTGCGCTGTTGGAGAAGTTGGTCCAGGCCGAGGTATCACGTAAAGGCTGTTGACGAGGAGCAGCCTTCTGTGGAGGCGCAATAGGAGTCGGGTAGGCGAGACGGGCGGGTTCAGGTAGAGGCGATGCGCCGGCAAGTGCTGATGCGCCAGTAGACTCGGGCATGCGTGAGTCGAGACTAGACAAGGAACCAAACTGCTGGTCCATCGGGCCAGACTGGGCAGATGCTGGCTGACCGAAGGCCTTGGGCGAGACACGCGAGGGATAGGGGCGGTTGAAAGGTGCGGTGAATGGCGCATTCTGGGGTTGAGGGCGTGAGTTTGGAGAGATGCTCGAGTAGCCTGCGTCAAATGTGCCGTTACCGATGTGTCTGTTGTTGCTGGGTGGAGGGCCCCAGAGAGCGGGTGCGGTGTGCGAGGTCATGCTGGCGCTGCCCCACGGTGTGGTCGTAAAAGACTCGGCGCCAGAGATCGACGGCAAACGTGCAGGTTGCGCTTTCTGGTCGCTGGGCGACGAGAAGGACGACGAATTCATGCCTTGCAAAGATGACTGTTGGTAGGGACTGCGCGTTGGACCATTGGGTGAGTGTTGTTGGAGACCAGGCAACTGAGGCGACGAAAGAGTTTTGTGCGCAGGGCGAGTGAGGGGAGCGGAGTTTTGGGCGAACGACAGCGAAGATTCAACAGTCTTTTCCTTTCGAGGTGAGAGTTGCTTGACTGGTGATGCGTGCGCTTCGGTGCGCGATGTTTCCTCATTCGGCACAACTGCTTCTGCGGCTGGAGCAATTTCTGGCGACGCGCTCGAAACAGGGGCGGATGGCGCATCTGCTAGCTTCGGTACCTCAGGCTGCTTCTTCTCGAACTTCTCGGCTTTGTCTTGAGGTGGTGTCTTCTCAAGAGGCATTCCGAGAGCCTCCATCTTCTTTCTGATCCTCTCTCTTCTCTCGGCTTCTTCACGTGCTTCTTCCTCTTGTCTGCGTCGGATTGCTGCTTCGCGCTTTTCTTGCATAAGCTTCTTCTGTTTCTCGCGCTCTTCCTCAATTGACAAGGCACTGGGTGCGGTACCGTCGGTCTGATGTAGCTGTGCCTCAGAGGATTCGACAGGCGGTTGCACCTCTACCTTGCCTTCAGGTGCCAACTCAGGAGAAGGCTCGGCAGGATCAAAGACCTTGCTGGAAGAAGACATGCGTCTATCGCGAAGCATGTTTCCGCTGATGCTTGAGCCTCTTCTACGACCCCAAGGACTTGCTTCTGTCTGAGAATTTGTACGAGCTTGGAAGGCGGCTGAAGGTTCTGCAGGGCCGCCTCCAGGAGCAGGACGTTGCAGGACTGCGGGTTGCCGCTGGTATGAGTCTTGTTGGCGTGAGTTTCTGCGGTGTTCAGGGGCTGGCTCGTAGCGTCCCGATTGCGAATTGAAAAGCTCTCTATTCGATCTTTCTCCGTCCTTCCAAGATCGATCAAATGTGTCGGTAGCCATCTCACGCGTAGGCGGCGGCTGAGACAGAGCATCAAATCCGTGAGCGTCTCGGTGTGAGAATCTGGAAGGAGCCTGTGCGGTTGGAGGAGGGTTGACTGTGATAGGGGAGGCTTTTTCAACTGGAGGAAGGGCTGCCCACGGCGATTTGATAGGTGCGGGTGCAGTGTTCTTCAGCATAGGCGACTTGCTGTCGGGAGTAGCCTTTCCATCGGCGCCAATCTGCTTTGCTTGTTGTGCAGCTCCAGGTCTTAAGATGGTGCGCGATTGTGCGGCCAGAGTCGAACGCTTCAACGCAGTCATAGATGGCTTGGCCGTAGGAGCAGACGGCACAGGAGCAGCAGTAGGAGGTAGCTCTTCTTGAGGCTTGTCGGCGGGTTTCTCTAAGGGTTGAGGGGGAACAGCATCCGCATGACTGATAGTGGTTTTGGTTCCGTCCATCCATTCGACCGTCTCGGGAGTCCACTCTTCCTCGTCCTCGTCAATGTCGGCCCATTTTGCCTTTGGCTCGGTGGTTCCCTCTGCTTCTAGACGGGTGGCCAGGTGGATTCCGTATTTTTGCTTGAGTTCTTCGTCGGTGTAGTGTTTGGTCGGGGCAGGTGGAGCAGCTGGTCTGTGGTCAGTATGCGACAAGGCGTTGGTTGTGCGAGTGGTACTGACGCTGGTTCTTATTCCACACAGTCCTAGCATCCGGGGTGCTTGTGCCGTCGCCTGGGCGAGCACGAGGAGCGTCGCGCAAGCCGCTGCTACCGGTCTTTGCAATCAGGCGTGGTCTCGCATTCATCTGTAGTGTGGCCATTTGAGGGGATGCTTTCGAGGTGTCAGCATGAGTCTAGGAGAGTTGGGTATGGTCGGCGCACGCTTTTCTGCAACCTTGACTGGAGGAGGGGTGCTTCCAGGAGTTGTCGCCGTCTTGGCCAGGAAGGACTTTGTGATAGAAACAGGCTTGAATGACAGAGGCTTCTTTACTGAACCAGAACGGGCGACCTTGGAAGCATCTGGACGGCTGGAGTCGGTGTCGGAGCCCGGTTGATCAGGAGTCGCATTATCCACGTCTCTGTTGATTGTGAGGTTGAGATCGCCATGGTCTTGAGAAGAGTTCAGATCCAGTGGGGTTGTCTCGGAATCGTGTGGTAGTTGTAGTTGGTGTTGGGCGGATTCGGGAGTGACGGCGGGCTCGCTGTCTTGGTGGGATGCATGCAGGTCGGCGGAGGGTGAGAGGTCGTCCACCGACTGGTGGTTGATCAGCGCATTATGGGGGCTCAACTCGGCCATAACAGTCTCGGCGAGTGAGAGGTTGACAGTGGTGAGATCGTGGGCGAGTTGCGCGGCCCGCTAGAGACTCGGTTGCTCAAGGGTCGGAGTGTCTCGTGTCTCGTGTTCCCAAGCGTTGCGCTGCCTGCCTGGCAAGGATCGAGGATGATGCGGCTTCAGCCCACGGATGTCAGCCCGCTGTGAGATATCACTTTCTGTCTGCCAACGGACAATCCAGCTAAAGTCTTGCCAGAAGGAGCTGGTTCACTCTGGCACAATACGGCGCAGTCACATAATCCAAGTCGCCGCCTTCAACACTATCACGGTGGCCCGTGCTCCTATAGACCCGGTATTGCCATGGTTATACAACGTTCACATATCACACGATCAAGAACGAAGAATAGAGTCCGCTAACTTCCCTTCCGGTTTTATGCTGTATAATTACAAAGACAAGGACTCGGGCTTTTGGCTTCCCTGCCTTCTTGCATACCGTCCTTTTCCATTGCCTTGCCCCGTTTAGTGGGCGTTGTTCTTGTGGTGACCTGTCGAGCCTGCAGTTAGCTACCTGACGTATCCATGTCCGATCCAGGCAAGACGTACGCAAGTGGAAGTAGTAGTTCTGGGCGTAACCAAGGACGATCATGGTGCCAATGACGTGAACCAGGGCTGTGTCGGACAAAGTCAGCTCGAGTCCAGAGCATAGGTATAGAGACAAGGGTGGTCGTACGCATGGCCGAAGGGTTCTTGCCGCTGAAGTAGCGGTGCTGGTATCTCTGGAGGAGGCCGGAAGGCTTGTGCTCGGGAGCGGGACCGCGAGGGAGTCTCTCGTAGAACGAGACGACACGCTGCATGCGGGCGGCGTCGGCCGAAGCACCAATGCCCTGTATGTCGACTTTGTCAGTCTAGATCTCGAGGCTCTTTCTCTAGCATGATGCGATAGTGTGGGTTGCGCGGACGGCCGGGGCCAGGTTGAGGGTATGGCGAGGTGTAGATTTTGCGGAGGGTGGAGCTCAACGTACCGAGGGCGAGGCAATCTGGGGACAGTCAGTATTGAATCAAATCAGCAGCATTACTCGAAGCAGGCGCACCTTGGGGGGAATGAGCGTAGAGACCATGGTTGCGACAAGTAACTCTTCTGTGCTGGCTGCTATGTGCTTTGACATGGCGTTGTTGCGAAGGCTCCCAATCGGCCAATCGGCCTGCCAAGCCTCCGGCTGCACTCCGGATGCCTTGTGAGTTCGCTGACCTATGTACGATGCGCATACCATCAAGGCGTTCAGAGAGGCTCTTGCCAGTCACACCATATCCATACAATGTCGCCATTGAACAGGACAGCAGCTTCGAGGCTCTTCGCCGTCGCCTCCCGACCCGCTTTCTCGCGCCAGGCTCCCCGTTTTGCCAGCAACCAGTCCTTCGTCGCTCCCAACTCGGCTGAGGTCGACAACATCCAGTCCCGCGAGGAGCCTCCTTCGCCCGTCCACTTGACCAAGGGAGAGACCAAGGGAAGCGAGCCCGCTGTCCAGAATACTCCTAGTCATGCCCCCAACTACGGTGCTGCCGTCGACTACAGAACCTCGGCCTTCTCTCCCGTCCCCAAGCGCGTCATGGATGGCAGTGAGCCCACCGAGACTGTAGCTGCCGCTGTCGTCTCTGGTGCCCCTACTGATCTCCAAGCCCGCACAGTTCGGTTCGTCAATTCTTGCCTTCGTTGCTTACTTGAAGATCCATTTGTACTTACCCACTGACTCCAGCATCTTCCGTCCTGCTAAGACCCCGACGCAATCTGGCGACTGGAACGCTCACCACTGGCGCATGGACTGGGACGTCCTCAGCAAGGGTCACCGCTGGGAGAACCCTCTGATGGGCTGGCAATCATCTGCCGACTACATGCAGGGTACCCACCTGAACTTCAAGTCCAAGGACGATGCCATCAACTTTGCCAACAAGCAAGGATACGAGTACTTTGTCCAGGAGCCCAACGAGCGCAAAATCATCCCCAAGGCATACGCCAACAACTTCATGCACAGTCCAAAGAAGCTGAAGCACATCCGTACCAAGTAGAGCACACGGCGGAACCCTCTGTACATTTTCTTTTTTCTTCCAATACCATGACATCGATTTAGAACCATTTCTCAGATTCGCCCCCAGACTCCTCGAGTCCTAGATATTGCTTACGACGGCGCTGCGTCGTAGTCCTCTAGCTTCCGAAACTTGAACCATCGCCCAGCGACCTGCCTGATCCTCAAAGTTCTTCCAACCCAAGCTCGCTCACCCGCACCAAAGGTCTTTGTGGTAATATTCAGCATGGAAAGATCTTGATCCCAGGTGTTCGTGACTGGACGAGGTCCATTGAGCATGGCTTCATCTTCTTGGCCGCCAGTCTCGTACTCGTCTTCTGGGTTTATGCATTCGACCATTAGGAGCTGGTGACCGAGACCATGCGCGACATCTACGATAGAAGCAAATGTCCGGTTGAAGCCCTGAACTGAATATGAGAGTGTTTGTTCGTGAATCCGGATTGGATTTACTATCATCAGAAGCGGACAGGTCTGGTCGTGTGCACCTTTGGGTTCTGAGTCGACTTGTCCTGGTTGCCGAGGATGCTTCAAATTTGTGAGGTAGGCTCGCAGGTTGGTGAGATCCGAACAAAAGGACATTTGGACATTGCGTGAATCGTGTAGGTTGCTCAAGGCTGGGGTGAGAAGATTCAGTGCATTTGAACTCTCCTGTGTGACTTCGTACAAGAGAGATTGTAGGAATACATCTCGAGTTGAACAAATGATCAAGTGTTTGTGTGGTGCAGGGTGGCGCAAGATGTGCCGGAGAAGATGATGGGCTTTGCACGGCTCAAGCACAATCGGTCTCGATGGTTGAGATGTGCTAGATGGCATGTGAAAGTGATTATGCAGGGTTGATACAATCGTTTCTGAGCATCAGGGTGTCAAGAATGGCAGTATTACGAGTGATAGGATAGGTTGGGTTGATATTGGCGACGGACAAAACATGTGACAGGGTCGGAGGAGGTTCAAAGTGGCTGCAGGAACGTGGACGGACATGACGTGCGCCAAACCGAAGTTGCGTCCCCGCCAAACATTCGAGCTCGACCATTCGAGTTCACGATTGCGCCTAGACAAGTCACAGCCAGGATGGAGTCGATATCGCGTATCTCGGGCATGCTGGAAACAGGTACCGTGGAAGCGAATGTATAATATGACAAAGAGCCAGTCTGACCCGTGGACAGCACGCGACCTCACGCTCGAGGCCGCTCGAGATGCAGGAGCCGGACGACGATCGGTCAAGCAGATGCCTCCGGCGCAAATAAAGAAGTTGCTGGACAGCAGGAACGAACGAGAGGTGCTCGAAGGCTTGCGTCGCGTTATCGAAGTCAGTGCTGTTGTTCGACACAAGCCATGACATGACCCATCGACTTACCCATCCCAACGGCAGATGCAATACACGGCTCCTCTGGCGCAAACACTGCCATTCTTCCCCTCGGTCCTCAAGACTCTCTCGCACCCGACTTCCTCGACCAGACCCCTGGTTTACTCATATCTGCTACACCATGCCGAGGCGGATCCGGATACCGCTCTCTTGTCCATCAACACTATCCAAAAGTCTCTCTCAGACACCAGCCCCCGCGTACGCGCCATGGCTCTGAAGACGATGGCTGGCGTCCGTATCCCACTCATCAGCCAAATCGTTTCGCTCGCTATCAAAAAAGGAACCGCCGACATGAGCCCCATCGTCCGCAAGGCTGCTGCTTTCGCATGCGTCAAGTGTGTCAAGCTTGACCCTGCCACTCTTCCTCAAGTCACCGAATACCTTTCCACCTTGCTCGGAGACAAGCAGTACTTTGTCGCTGGAGCCGCCGTTGCTGCCTTCAGCCAGGTCTGTCCGGAACGTTTGGACTTGATACACCCGCACTACAGAAGCCTTGTCAAGAAGTTGGTCGATATGGATGAATGGGGGCAGGTCTCAACTCTGCAGTTGATGACTGTTTATGCGCGAAAGTGCTTCCCACAAAGGACTCGCCGTGTCCGTAAGACCAAGACGAATACTCAAGCCGAAAAGCAAAAGGGCTTCTACGACGATGATGATGCCGAGGAAGAGGAAGTCGATTACGAAGACGTACAGACGCTGGATCCTGATCTCGACTTGCTTCTCACATCATCACTGCCACTCCTGCAATCTCGTACCTCGGCCGTTGTCGTCGCCGTCACAAGAGCTTACTTATATCTTGCCCCTGAGCAGTATCTGCACCACGCCATCGGTCCTTTGACAGCCCTTCTCCGTGGTCCTCCCGACATCAACCAGATCGGCCTTCATAACATCGTCCAGATCTGTCTTCTTTATCCACAACACTTCGTCCCGCACTTCCGCCATTTCCTCCTCAGATCCGGCGAAGGAGAACAGACATGGCGCCTCAAGCTTGAGATTCTGACCCTTGTATTCCCTCATTGCGTTACTGACGTACAAGGCCTTATCCTCACGGAACTTGAACACTTCTCGCAAGGTCACGATCCTGCTCTGGTTCGCGAATCAGTGCGAGCAATTGGTCGCTGCGCTCACAACTCGGATGCTACTACCAGCTCACGCTGCTTGCGCTTGCTTCTCCGCCAGATCCACAGCCCCGATCAACATCTCGTTGCTGAGGCTTTGGAAGTTATTCGACATATGATTCAGCGCGATCCACTCTCACATACAAAGACCGTCATCCGCTTAGCGAAGAACCTCGACACTCTTACCAGTCCTGCTGCACGCGCCAGCATCATCTGGTTAGTTGGCGAATTCGCCGGTTATTCCCCTGATCAGAGCATTGCACCAGATGTTCTGCGCATCCTCGTGCGTGGATACCCTGACGAACATGATCTGGTCAGGCAGCAGATTGTGCTGCTGGCGGCGAAGGTTTACCTGCACTGGTTGAACGCCGAGAATGCGACCAACAAGAAAGCAAACCCTCCTGCTCTGGAACGTCATTCTAGCTCGACTGTTCTTGCCCCTGACGACGAAGAAGACGGTGCCGGGTTTAGAGACGATGAATACAACAACGAGAACTCAACGACAATCGAATCACAAGAAGACAAGTCTCATCCGATATCGTTGCTATATAACCACACCCTGCTACTGGCCCGCTATACACCATCTTACGACCTCCGCGACCGTGCCCGTATGTTTCGCGCCTTGTTGGCCGTGCCTTCGAGCACCGAGTTGGCATCTCTCCTCTTGCTCGCACCCAAGCCTGTACCACAAGCGCCGAGTCCAAGCGAGAGCCGCAAAGGCTACATGCTCGGCAGTGCCAGTTTGGTCATCGGCGAAGACAGCGGCGTCAACGGGCTCAGTGGCTACACTCCTCTTCCCGACTGGGTCCAGGATGGAGAAGAACCAGATGCCAAGCTCAGAAACGTCGAGATAGAATCAAAGATTGAGTATCGCCCAAGTGGCGGATCAACAGTGCCGGCGGGCAGAATGCTGGATGATGCACTCAAAGGGTCTGCGCCTGTGGTCTATAAGTCAAAGTCTGGGGCGCCTGCTAAGGAAAAGACCTTGAATGATTGGCTTGACGAGGAAGACGAAGAGACCTCAGAAGAAGAAGAGACCGACGAGTCTGAAGATGAGGAGGAAACTGACGAAGATGAAGAAGAAGAAGAGACGGATAACAATGACGAGGAAGACTCTTCGGAAGAGGAAGAAAGTGACAGTGATGACGGTGACGAGAAAAGGCGACTTGTTTGACCAAATCCACAAGGCATAAGAAAGATACCCACCATATATGCACACTAAGCCAATCTGCGATAACAATCGTCACCTCCCTCTCTGTCCTTCTCCTCTACTGCCATAATAACTTCCTGAGATAGTGGTATATGAAAGCCAGCAAGCAAGCGAGCAACTTTGAAAGAGGTGGCTGCAAATGCTCAACCTTACAGCGAATTCTCCTTCACTTCCCTCCTATCCTATATATTCACCTCAGTTCTCATACATCACTGTAGTCGGCTCAGTGGTGTAACGGCTTATACACTCACGCCTAGATTTGGTAATAAAACCACCGTTCGACTCCCGCCTGTGTACGCCTTGAACAATTTCTATCAGCCAGGTGAGACCGTTAGTCTGGTGGCTAAGATCAAGGGAAAGAGAATGAGAGTTTTTCCAGAGTGCCCCTGGTTGGTGTCTGATTTTTTTGCTCGCTTGCATACTGCCTGATGCTTTGTTTATTTTTGTGGATGAACGAATGGGTTTTGGAAGAATGTGTTTAAGCGCCATCCGGATCTTCTCTAGCGTGATCGAGGGAGCACAGCTCTCCTGTTGGTGGCCAAGCGTGTTGATGTGCTCTTACGTGCCACTCGAATCATTGCTCCAACCGAATAGATGAGCCGTGAACATGGGATACGTATACTGCAAGACAGCGTGCCATTGGCATGTTCAATGCAAAGAAAGATCAATGTTTTTTTTCCGTCAGATAAAAGAATTGAAGTGAAAGTCATAATAAAAGCTATAAAATAGAAGAAGCCGTCTTTGTTTGGGAAAGAGGAGATAGAAGTTTGAAAGAAGAAAGTGGAAAGGAGGTGGAGAAGAAGGAAAAGGAGTTACCGTGATCTGCCCTTTCTCCTGCGGTGAGACAGATCTGGTCACCGTACACCTGCACTGTTGACCGGAAACAATCTCCCTGGCCTTTTCAGGCTCTGTACACGAACCCCTGGCACACATTTTTCTCGTGATTTTGGGCCATGGATCGCATATAACATATCGTTGAAAAGATTTGAAAGAAGAGAAAGAGGCACAAGAAATGGACTTGTACCAGAGGACGCTCGAACATGTGCAAGCATGAGACACGCTTACCGGCGGTATCGACTGCGATGGATATCAATCTTGTGTAAAGTACCTTAATTACTCTTCGACATACCTGTAGACATCTTGCCTACTCTGTCGCATACGTCGTGCTCGTGGAGTGTCATCATCCTGTCTGCGGCGTCCCTCTGCAGCCGCAACTTCCTCATAGGTACGCTTTCTGCCACTACCTGTTTTCTCAGGGGCAGCTGACGGCTTGGCTTTGGGCGTAGCATCCATATCAACATCGTCGCCGTGGAAGTCTGAACCGGCTGCAGTGTGCTGAGAGGTAGTGGATTTGGGACTGGCGGGATCGTGTGCACGCCATGGATCGAACGATGGCGAACGACTTTCGCGAGGTGGCGGTGGAGGAGGGAACTGAGGACCGTACGCGAAGCGTTGATTCGTAGGCGCAAAGCCACCTGGGGGAGTGATTCTCTGGCTGTGGTGTGTCAGATTTAATATGTCTTCAAGTTGGATTTGTTGTGCGTACCGATTGCCTAGAGGTACCGGTAATCCCAGAGCAGGAGGTGGAGTGGGGTAAACCATTTTAGGTGATCCCTCTACACCAAGCGCCGCCAGAATGTTCTCCTGCGCTGAGTCCTTGGGAAGCGGAGCAGGCTTGGCCTTGGGCTGTTGCGAGCCTTGTCTGCTGCGCTTCTCAGGCGACCGCGATCTCGAGTGACGCATAGAAGATCTTGATGGTTGCCTATCGTTCTTCCGAGGTGACTTGGGTCCTAGTGCCAGCTCAAGAGAGTCGAGGATGGTGACCTGCTTTGTCACCGGAGCTGACTGGGTTACTGGCCGTGGCAAGGGATGGGCAAGGGGTTGGATGGTTGGTTGAACAGCAGGCTTGACGGGCTCGTCTTCATCGTCGCTCATGTCCATAGCTTGGTCCCCATCGGACTGATCGTCCTCGGCTCCTGCAACTAACTGTTGCACCGGCAAAGGATGCACAACCGCGGGAAGAGAACCACTGTGCTGTGTTACTGGCTCCAGCTGCTCAGTGACAGGATCGGGACGGTCGCGGTTTGCAATGACAGTGAGAAGGGGGACTGTCGCAGCCGTCTTTCCAAACTCCACAAATATTAGATCGTCCTTGACCTTCTGCCACTCGTCTGTATCTCGTACACTGAGTCTGATATCGACCGACATGTCGTCAGGGAAGAACTCGGACGTAACACTGATGTGTGCATCTTCAGTAGCTTTGGCGGATTCGGTCCACTTCGAATCAGCTTCATCGAAGACTGAAGGTAGGGGCTTGCTGGTAGGTATAGCTGGATGCCATGTAATCAGACCAAGGCTCAGTTCTGGTACGACCTCCTCAGCCGGGACGCCAGCTTCGCTCTCAAAGTCAAAATCCAGGCCGAAGTCGAGACTAGACTGCCTTGTGTGCGATGCCGCATAGCCATCCTCACTTATCGGCGGAGGATAAGCGGAGGCATCGATGTACGGCGTTGGATTGGTAGCAGGTGCCGCTATATAAGCACCGTTCGCATCATAATAGCCTGTGTGCTCCTGGGGTGGATATGCAGGTGCAGGTACAGAGTATGACGGCGTTGGTGCTGTCGTGGAATACGGCTGAGTAGATTGAGGTGGCTGATAAGGTGGCTGCTGGTAAGCTTGATTTGGGTCGTATACCGGCTGAGGAGGATATGCTACTGCTGGAGGATATGCTGGGGCGGTCGGAGGTTGATATCCTTGGTAAGTGGGCTGGGTGTAAACTGCTTGGGGTTGTGGAGGATGTGCGGGGTACGCCGGTGCTGTATAGGGAGCCGCAGCATATGTCGGTTGCTGTTTATATCCTGGGGGTGGAGGATAGCGTGTGATCACGGGATTGCCTTTTTGCTTTTTCAAAGGAGGTCTGAAACAGTATCAGATCTGGGCAAATGCGAGAAAAGACTAGAAGACGGCGGCAAAAGAGAATCTTACCCATTTTGTGGAGCAGCAGCAGCATAAGGTTGTTGATATTGCTGAGCGCCGTATGCCACTGGTGGAGGAGCTGGTTGGTACGAAGGCTGAGCATATGCAGCTACCACAGGATACTGAGGTTGAGCATAACCAGGCTGATACGGCTGCTGATACGGAGGGTGAGGTTGAGCAGCGGGCGCAGTATACATGATGGACAATGTTTGCTTGCTCTTAGGTCAAAAAGTTTGACGACTTTGGGGGAAAAGAGAATATTTCGGTTGCGGCCGGGCAGCAGCACGAATCAAAGAGATGCCATAGGCTTCGGAAGAGGAGAGAAAGAGAAGAAGCAGAAAGGACAGTGAGAAAAGAGTTGCAAGGGATATGGAACAACGAGTGCCAGTCGTTTGACGGGGGAAGGAGAGACGAATCAAGTCGGGCGTGCACAGACGAAGACGGCAAGGTGCGGGCTGTGGCAGCAGTCGAGGAAAGAGCTGTTTGTTAGGAGAAGCTGATGAGACAGCACTGCCAACGGAGCGTCTCGTCACCTACCCTGTACCTGGGCTGTATTCGATTGTCGTCGCAGCAAGAGGCAGCAAAGCAAGGTGCAAGATTATTTACAATGGTAAATTGGCTGTCGAGCCAATCACAACGCCTATCGTCACGTGCCCAGCGGACAAGCGGTTTGGAAATTCAGATTCGGCGGGTGCGCGAGTGGCAGCAGCGTCGGGGGAGAAGGCCAGATCGAGCCAGAAACAGCTTTCGCAAGAGTCGTCATGTCGTTCTGCTAGACATGTCTTGAGCTTTGTGTCTTCTGTCTTTGATCATGTGTGGAAGCGTCGACTCTACCCAGGCACTGATATCGCCTGTCCCGTCTCCCTAAGCTCTTCTCTAACGCCCCATCGCACCTGCCCGCGCGACCAAAACCGCCGCCAACATGCCTGGACTTCCTTGTAGGGCGCCCACTGTCACGAGAATGAGTCGCGTGGCAAGAGCTGACGTTTGCAAGCCAGCATCGACCTCGACGAGTGCATCGAGAGGCTCTACAACAAGGAGCTGCTCGCCGAGTCCGTCATAGAAGCCATATGCGCAAAGACAAAAGAGATGCTCATGAAGGAGAGCAATGTTGTGCACATTCAGGCCCCCGTAACTGTCGTTGGTGATATCCACGGCCAATTCTTCGACCTCCTCGAGATCTTCAACATCAGTGGACCGTGTCCGGACACGAACTATCTCTTTCTCGGTATGTGACGTAGCGCACGCGACCGCCAACAAGGCACACGTCTGACCATGCATAGGCGACTACGTTGATCGCGGCCTCTTCAGTGTCGAAACCATCTCGCTGCTGGTCTGTCTCAAACTGCGCTACCCTCATCGCGTCCACCTCATCCGCGGCAACCACGAGTCTCGAGGAGTCACCCAATCCTACGGTTTCTACACGGAATGCAGCCGCAAGTACGGCAACGCTGCTGTTTGGCACCACTTCACCGACATGTTCGACTACCTCTCCCTCTCCTGCGTCATCGACGACAAGATCTTCTGCGTCCATGGCGGTCTGTCGCCCAGCATCCATAGCATCGATCAGATCAAGATCATCGACCGCTTCAGAGAGATTCCGCACGAAGGTCCCATGGCCGACTTGGTCTGGAGTGATCCGGACGCCGACCGCGACGAGTTCTCGCTGAGTCCAAGAGGAGCCGGTTACACCTTTGGCGCTCAAGTCGTCAAGAAGTTCCTCCAGGTCAACTCCATGACACACATTCTCCGTGCACACCAACTCTGTAATGAAGGGTACATGGTCATGTTCGATGACAGGCTGTCCACCGTGTGGAGCGCTCCCAACTACTGCTACCGATGTGGAAACAAGGCTAGTGTTCTCGAGGTCAGCCCTACCGGAGAGCGAAAATGGAACGTCTTCGACGCCGCCCCTGAGAACGAAGTACACCGCCTCGAGCAACAAAACCAACACAACAATGCCGGCTCGGATCCGGTCAGGGACTATTTTCTATAGAGTACATGTCCTGCTTGTTGGCTGCATCTCATTAATGATCGTTCATAAAGGGCAGCATCTCTGGAGTTTACATTGATACCAAGGCGGCACGATTCCATGTTAATTCTTCTTCTGTACGATACTATTATCGCAAGTTTTTTTTCTTCCTTACTTCGGATCATGGGCTCGAGATTGACGCAGTTCGAGGCCTTGTTTATTGACTGGCTCTGTTTCGATTGAGGAGAGTGTGAAGGTGATAAAGGCCCTGCGCTGTCGGTGTTTGACTTATCACAAGATCTTCCTCGCCTACAAAGGAAGCACCGCCTTTTGAGCATTGAGGACGTAACCGATTCACAGAGATAAGGATAAGGGAAAGTGATCCACCGGAGGGTTCGAGGGTTTCTGGTGGCTTGCGACACTATACTCGATACGGCATCTCCATGCGGCCCTCCGCAATTTGGCCTTCCAAGGGTTGTTTGGCATCCATCATGTGCATGTGCAACCAAAAACGTTGCTTCTTTCTGCAGGAAGCGGGGCTTCTGGTTTCTCTTTGCTGTCTTGATGAGTTGTCAGTATGTATAGTTGTACAACAGAAGGATCTAGAATGCAGAAAAGGAAGGAAGAGAGAGAGGGGTGCTGCATGCGTAATCGCTGCATGCACAGTTCGGCGGAGAGCGATGAGACGTCCGAGAAGGAAGCGCTGCTGAAGCTAAAAGCTCCTCGTGATAGCGCGGGCGGCTCCACAGGATGGGTGATCTGGATCCAACGTGGGAGCTAGCTAACTGTGTCGTATCTGGGTTGCTCTATCTATGCATGGAAGATGAGGCGAGGAGCAGGAACGTACGTATATAACGGCAATGGACATCCGAGCCCTGCTCTCCCTTTGCTTCCTCCTCTCTTGTCCGAACAGTCAGCCTCGTTTCTATCAACACTTGTACACGAAAGACAATCGCCCTTTGCAAACAACAGCCTCTTATCTGCATCTTTGTTTCCGAACATCAAAGCATCACAACCTCTCCCTTCGAGCCCTATCAGGCACATCGGCCACAGCCCAGATATTGATGTCGTTTTTCGTTGCCATCAACAAGAACACCGGACGTACCTTCATCCCCCTCAGTAATCACAGCAGCAGTACCAACCCATCCAATAATCCATCATGGACGGTGTCAAATACCAAAAGACAAGCCACACCCTCAAAGGCAATAAGCCAAACATGAATGGAGTTGTAAATGATCAGAAGAAAGATATCAACACGTCCGGTATTGCTGCTGTTGCTGCTGGAGGGGATGGGGTCCGTCGGGTTACGCTCGCCGAGTACAAGCAAGCAGCCCAATGCTTGGCCGATGCCTTCGCCGACGACGATGTCGCTCGCTACTTTACCGAAGTCCCTGATGGTGCCCACTGGACCAAGGAACAGAAGTGGAACCTCCATGTGAGCATCCTGGAGTACATCACGTACGCTCACATCCTGAAGGGCTTGGTGCTTGCTGCAGGTCCCGACTATGGTTGCGTCGCCTTATGGTAAGTCCCTTCTCACAGCGGTATATAGCTGTTGTTGGTATGGCTGACACCAAGACAGGATGCTTCCAGGCCAGAACATGGATGACTACCTGACTATCCTGCGTAGCGGTATGTGGAGATTGTGGTACAAGCTCTCGGCCGAAGGCAAGACTCGCTTCTTCGACGAGTTCTTCCCTCTGCTCCACGACACCAAGCATGAAGTCATGGGTGTACGTGATGACGAGTCGTACTACCTGGTGTACATCGGTACCAAGGTTGCTGCCCGTGGTAAAGGTTATGCTCGCAAGTGTATCGAGTATGTGACCAGAAGTGCCGATGCTGAGGGCAGAGCTTGCTACCTCGAGAGCAGTAATGCTTCCAACCCAGCCATCTACCGCAAGTATGGCTTTGAGACCATCAAGTCTATCGAGCTCAAGCGTGCTGAAAAGGTTGTGGTCCTTGACATCATGGTCCGCGAGCCTCAGCTCAGCAGGAACCAGTCTTCTTCGAGCCTTGAGAAGGTCGACAGTCTGGTTTCCAATGCCTCGACTGCTGCTCGTCCGCTTTCAGTCTCCGTTAAGCTGGGAGGCGAGAAAGAGTCGATCGCCAGTATCTCTGTCGTCTAGAGGCAGATTGTGATTTGTGGTCCTGTTTTATCGTGCTTTTTATGTTTCGCGTTCCCACTCTTGTCGCTCCTTATCACCACTGCTTTGACTGCTGCCGTCTGACCCCTTGTCGCTCTTTTATCGCTTTTATCTGCCATATGTTTTGCTTACCTAGTCGTCGATAATCAACTACCACTTCGATGACATGCTTTGTTTGACGCGTTCCTATCTCCGAGACCTCTGTAAGTAACATGTACAATTCACGTTTATCCCTCGTAGGGCCTCTTCCTGCTCTACTTCATGTAGGTAACAGCGTCAATCTCCAACATATATAGCATGCATGCACAACCCTTCTCAAACTCCATACGAAGAGAACCAACTCAAACTCACCCAAAGCTCAGTAATTTGCCTCTACACCTCTTGTCAGCAATGCTCAATCTCATCCTCTCATCAATGACAGAAAACTCACCATCGTTCCAATACAGCGTATCCGCCTGTACCTCCGGCCCCGTAGCCCCAAACACCCAACCAAACTTTAGCTTGATGTACTGCATCAAGTGGCTCGCAAGTTTAACATGTCCAACATCAGTAGGATGATACTGCGGCCCCTGTGTTTTTTTCTTCAGATCAGTCATTGCCCAAATCGCACTTTTAGTCGGTTTACTCACAATAT
The DNA here is from genome assembly GCF_000721765.1 of Aureobasidium namibiae CBS 147.97. NCBI lineage: Eukaryota > Fungi > Ascomycota > Dothideomycetes > Dothideales > Saccotheciaceae > Aureobasidium > Aureobasidium namibiae. Next base: position 504,998 of record NW_013581192.1, on the reverse strand, counting down.
CATTATGCTGCAAGATTCCAGTCGTGTTGAAGTAATGCACGAATCCCTCATGTTTGTAATGCGCATACACCTGCTTTATCTCATCCACAAAAGCACCGCCTTGCTGATATGTGTTACCAACTTGATCGAATCCATTCCAGAGTGCGATGAGTATGATCTGCGCGTGGGGATACTTCCCATGCACCTCCGCCACAAAATCAATATATGTGTTGAGATATTTTTCGTTGGTGACGTTGTTGTGCGTGTTATTGTCGTTGGTGCCCAGATTGATCACCACAATATCTGATTGTTGGTGAGCCGCAAAGTCCCAGAGTGGTGGAGAGTCGCCATAGATGTCGACTGAGCGTGACGAAGTATCCGAGGTGCGTAGCCATTGGTAGACTTGTCCATGAGCATTGCCCCAGCAATTTTGGTCAACCAGACAGATACCGGGATAAGCGGTGATATCGAACTCCACATTGCCCAGTCCAGCGCCTAGTCCCCAGGCATAGCTGGAGATACCTTCGTACGTAGCGTATTGGCCCGCAGACAGCGAATCCCCTATCACCTCTATCTTTGCGCCAAAGTTTGGAATCTGGACTAGTCTTGCGTGTTCAGCGACATGTACACCCGCGATCTGAACACCATAAGCATAATTCGTAACTCTCAATTCAAAAGTCTGCGGTCTTTGCGTTTGCAACGTCAAGTCGAACCCAAGAGTCGATGCATCGACAAACTGATGCGTAGAATTTGCAGTCACGTTGCTGAACATCCAGTCCTGGCCTGCAAATCTGTATGTAACAAGCACACCTTGCGAAGTGTGTTGTCCAAAACTTATGGCGAGTTTGTCGCCGGTGAAGCCGAGTTTGAGTCCTGGTGCTGACCACCAGGATATGTGTTGGGTATCCCAACGACCTTTGTAGGAGATTTCAGTGGTGTTCGGGGGATAGGAAGTCCAGTTGGAGTTGACAGAGGCAATGCTCGTGTTGGCGAAGACTGTATCTCGTACTTGACCATTTTGAAGTATGGTTGCTGAAGCGAGTACGGGTGCAAGTATACACTTTACCAGGGTAGAGAGACCCATGATGACCAGAACGATAGAATCGGAAAGAGTGCGGAAGCGATTGGGTTCCTAGCACATGCCAGATCTTATAGAGGCAAGGCAAGAACAAGAATTGCTGAATACCGTAGCAGCGATCAGGCGGGGTAACAGAATGAACCTTACCATCTTCAATACCACATTATCGAGGTGGATGACTTGTCGTTACCACACTGCTGGGCGGAGAGCCTGCCTCCGGGCCTGATTTGGACATGGCATCATAAAGCTGAGGTGAAGAAATCTTTCCTCCCATTCATCACTGGTGGAAGTTTAGAGTTGGTTGTGAATCGCCCCGCAGATATTCAGGCTGTATGTAGATCGAGCGTGTAGTGTCATGCATTAGGGCTCGGCATGTCTGGATGGAAGTTGAGCATCAGTCAGGTCATGTTTCTGAATGACGAATAGATTGATATACAGTCTAGACTAGAAAGAGATGAATACAACTCGCACTTTGCTCTTGCCACCTCAGAATGCATCGAAGCAATTCCAACCAGTGGATATTGGCCAGTATGATGTAAATATGAGTAGAGTAGAAAAACGGCAAACACGCATAGAGGTATACAATGATCAAGATAGAAACAAGATTATGCCCGAAATGACAAAGGAAGACTATCAAAGAACATGCAGTGTTGACTAAAACATGTTGTCAGGTTGGTACACGACTGGCGACAAGAGCGTCTCGGATGGCATGTTTGCTCGAACTTCACGAGGATGAGGGTATGTTTGACCTGATTGTTCGACGGAGCCGGGTGGAGCTGGTGGTGGAGGTGGCGGAGGTGGAGGCATCAACGAAATTGACGCTTCAGATGCTGCAGCACTGGCTACAATTGGAGAAGCTTCGTAGGGTGATTTGGCCCGGTTCGTGTTGATGTCAGGTGTAGGTTGCTGTCTCGAAAATATGCCAGGGAGCACTGTCTCATAAGGCGAGGGTGCATACGTATCGATTGGTGGTGATTTGGCACGCGACTTGCTGTTGTTACGGATACGCTCTGTCACACTTCTCAGGCGTGAGTTGAAGCCTTCGCTGATGCTGCCACGACCACGTCTTTGCGCTTGTGCCTGAATCTGAGCATGCGCTTGTGCTTGTGCCTGCGCGAAGTTGTTGAGCGGAGGGGCTGTCAATGCACCGGCTCGGTCAATAGTTGGTAAGACATCCATGACTATAGGTTCTTCTTCTCCAATCGCGATGTTGATAACACCGAGACCACTACCTCGACGATCTGTCATGAATGGTGGAGGAGGCGGAGGTGGGGGACCCGCCAGATGTTGGAGTTCTGGCAACATCAACTCTGAGTCCTCTACAATGACAATTTGAGCGTCATGCAAGGTCTGTTCGATGCTTGGCCTGCTCGACGCAGGACTTTGCTGAGGCTGGAAGTTGTTTTCCGTAGGTGTAATCCTACGAGTATGGCCTGCTTTGGAGATGGATCTTCGTCTGGAAGAGTGCGGCAGCACTGTCTTGTAGTGCCACGGGGCACCGTCCGTATTTGTCTCGGGTGGTGCTGAAGATGCCCGTGGTGGAGACAAAGGTGCTAACTGTCCAAACACAGTCGAAGGTAGGAGAGGAGCAATCTGATCGTCTTCTGCGGACTTTGGCGAGGGTGAACCTTGCTGAAACGTGGCAACTGTTGGTTGAGGAGGGGTTTCGGGAACCTGAGGAATAGTGGGTACTCCTTCATGTTCGTATCGCGGATGCTTCATTGCTCTAGGAGTAGCCGGTAGTCCGATCGATGCTGTCGGAGTTGAGGTGCCAGTAGTTCTCGTGGGCGGGAAGCGACCCTTAGATTCTGGATCAGCCGTATGACTACGAATGATTGAACCGGCACAATACGGTGGCTCGAATGAGCTGGGAGATATTCCTAGCTCGGTATGATGTCTAGGAGCCATGAGAGGCCTTTTCAAAGGTGTCTTGATATCGCTAGGTAAAGGTATCGTCGGTGCGGATGGGCGCCTGGCCAAAGATGCGCGCCTCTCTTCCAACTCGCGAGCGGCGAGTTGCTTCTTGGTCAAAGTCTGGAGATCTCTACGCCGCACGATACCCTCTTCTTGATTCTCGGAAGCAGAACTATCTTCATCAAGACTTTTCGTAGAGTGATTGGGGACACCACCAGCTTTGCCCTTGATAGAGGCTCCTCTGGTCCTGTTGACTTGTAGTCCCTGGCGAGACTCGATTCTTGCAGAAGTGGAGTCGTTGTTTGTTATAGCTGATGCCGAGGGCGAACGACCGAAGGGTCTTGCTGGTGTACGAGATTCGCTTCTGTCGCGGTTAACTGCTAGTCTCAGATCCACCTGGCTAGTACCTCCATGTCCGGTTGGTACCTGACTGTTCGTTCGAGAGGTACGGTCTGCATTAGAGTTCTTGCGCTGCGGTCTTGACTCTCTGTAGTAGGACTCATCGATGTTGGAAGCTGCAGCCATCGCTCTACTTGCCATAACTTCGTCAGGTGACATCGGAATTGGTGATGATGGTGAGACTTTTGCTGGACCAATATATCGCTTTGCTGACCGACCGCGATAATCCGACGTGTGATCGGGAAGGTCATCTTGGCTTTGACGAGAATCTGTGAAAGGATCTAAATGTAAGGATGGAGCTCTAAGGTCCTGAGATGGCTGGTTTGGCAAATAAGTCGTATCAAAAACCTGCACATGAAGATCACTGTTGGTTCTCTCGCGCGATCCGTTTCTTCTCCATGTCTCGCTCTTAAGACGCGCAAAGACGTCGTTACTTGGGGACGGTAGACGATCCGGCTGCGGAGGCTGCCGTGACGTCTGCTTCAGACTTTGGGACTTTTCACTCGAATTGATAGACGAGTTTTTGCGAGTATGACCTTGACGTTTAGGCTCCAAGGTCTCTGTAACATTTGTTGGCTCCAACATCTCTCTATGGGCTGTTAGTGGTGTCTGAGAAGTGTCTCGCATTCGTGAGGTGCCGCTTCTAGAGGGTAATTGTCTCCTTGCGTATCCGCCGGGAGTAGCCGTCCTCGCGGACGATGGATCCCGATCGAACCTGCTGCCAGATCGAAGCCAAGGTGCTGCACCTCCAGGTGAGATGGCAGATTCGGCTATTGGTGTAACGCCAACACCAAGCACACCTGCCATTGGTGTCCTCTGATCTATCGAAGGTAATACGAGGGAGGTCCCCTGATCACCGAATGTCGTGATGAGTTTCAGCGATCCGTTTCTCGTGAGCTTCCGGCTTGAGCTAACGGCAAATGGCGGAGAAATTGGAGGGCTCAAAGGAGAGGGACCAATATCTTGTTCTCTTGGGCCAGAGAAAATTGCACCTTGTGCTCGAGGAGAAGACCAGGAATCTGAGGTCTCAAGGCTTGTACACGAGAAGCAGCGTACCGCAAGTTCTGGCTGACCTTTCATAACAGAAGCTTCACCCCATTTGCGAACAAGATAAGATTGCCTCTGCCAATCCGATGGCATGATCAGACAGGTCAGAAGAGTTGCTTCCATGAAGTAACCTCGAGAGACGTAAACCTCGATGGCATCATCGTGCTCACCAAAGCCCAGAAGCACCGCAACTGCAGGATGGATGTCACCCTTTTCCAAAAGTCGCTGCACGAAAGTCTGACCAACCTGTTTCCCCGACGATGGTCCCATAGAGCTCAAGGCGAGCAACATCCAGTCGGAGGAAGTCATGTTCTCGGAACCCACCATTGCAGCCATGGTGTCTGCGCCAAACTCACCAAGCCATTTTGAGAGAAGAACGCTACTGGCTGATCCTGGTCGTTGCCTTGCGACTGTTTACGTTAGATCGATGGGTAAGACTCCGTACGATAAAGCAATACTCACATTCATCGCGTATCAGAGATTCAATGTCGTCGTTCCAACCGAATACCACACTTAGCATTTCCTGTCGCAATATGTCTGAAGTACGAGCAACTTGGCCATAGTGCGGAGTCCTAAAAGGTACATCTCGAAGCCTCACTCGAGTGTGAGGGAAAAGATCCATCTGAGATGTCTGTTGGGCCTCATTTGGACTTCTCAGAATCTCTTTTCGTAGGGCTGATGAGCGGAATGAAGACGTCGACCGTATGGAGACGCTCTCGCGAGGCGTTATCGAAGGCAGCCCAAAGGAAAATTCGGTGCCCTCATTGTATGACACTTCGGAGGCTCGTGAGGAAGGTGCTTTGTCATAACGATATGATGGTACTCTGCGTCCTCCATTGGATGATCGCGAGCTTGCCGAGGAGGCTCTGCTAGATGTCGGGCTGAGTGCGCCGAGTCGGTCATGTTTCTCGTCCTCAAGTTGATCCATCTCTCTTGCAATCTTTTCGAGTGGAGACATTGTACCGATCTCGCCTTCACTCGAGTCTGCGTCCACAAAGGCAAATGGTAACGGAGCAGCGCTCGCTGCAGCTTGTTTTCTGGCCGTCTCTTCCTTCTTTTGCTCTTCGATCGAGTTTGGTGGCGACGGGGGTAGCGGACCAGGAGCATGTTGTATGCTAGCAACTTGCACGGGGGCCTCGCTCGGGTTTACATCGTATTGTTGCACAGTGTGGTTTTGACCGAGCGTGAAAAGCGTAGAGGATGGGCCGTAGCATGCGATGCCGACAATGCCATCGACTGTTGGCACTGATTGGAAGCTGACATTTTTTGTGCGAACATCCCAAGACCGTGTCTCGCTACGAGGCTTTTGTGTTAGCGAGGATCATTATGCAAAAGCCAAGGTATTCTCACCCATCTGTGTACTGGATGATTCGGCCATTTCTCGACCATGTGAACCAGCAAGGACCGAGGCTCCTCGTTTCCAACCGACTCAGTATCCGGATGATATTTGGGCTTTCTCCAGCGACAGCTGTTTTAGGGATGCTCCAAACTCTAAGATCACCGTCTGCGGTCTGGGTAGCAAGCATATCAGATTTCTGTCGTGAAGAAGAACCATGCCAGGAAAGTCCAGCGATGCGGGAAGGAGCTTTTGATGTCGTCAGACTGTGCACGATCGTGAAAAGTGGTTGTAGTGTCGCAATCAAAATCGAGCCGTTCAGGAAACTGCGACTATCAGCAAGAGCGACGCGTGCGGATGGAGACCACGCTTACCCAATTGCAAAAGTGCGTGAGTCGGCAGCTGGTGCTATAGCTGTAATCGGATCATAGATAGTACGAGCTGAGATATGCTCCGAGGTAGAAGGCTCGAACAGTATTACATTTCCTTGGGCGTTTCCTGAAGCCTTGTCAGAGCACTCTCTCACACTCAATCTCTCATGTCTTACCGAAAGCAATATTTCCATTCTTCATCCATGCTGCCACCCTAATCGGTTCATACGCTGCGAAGCGAGCAATTTCGTCTCCCGTTGAAATATCCCAAACAATTGCGGTATGTCCTGCATCATAGCTGACAGCCAAACGTCCCGCACCTCTTTCGCTGACAGTGTCTGTACATATCCAAAGCACGTCTTCTTGATGACGGTCGAATCGACGCTCTATTGCCAATGTGTCATGATGCAGACAGAGGATAATGTTTCTCTGGGCGTAAAGGAAGAATGAGGCGGTCGCAGCACAGGGCTGAAATTCTGTATCTGGCTCCGGGTTGGGCTTAGAATTCGCTTGTCTCCTCACAGCAGAGTGCGATCGTTGGCCTGAGGGACGACCAGTCGACATGGCTGAGTAAGGTCTAGAGGAATTAGGACAATGGTCTTTCAGGATTTACCTTAGGGTAGCAACTCAAGCGGTCATGAATTGGGCCAAGTCTCGGTGGGCAGAATGACCGAATACCAGAATAGCAGTCGGAAAACAAGGTGTGGGATGCTGTGTATTTCTGCTGTAACGTTGCGCGAGTATCTCGAGATCGACGTACCGAGAAGTTGTGCCAAGCGGATGCAGTCACACCGCGTAGAACGACGAGTAGGCACAAATATCCTCAAGCAGTGGTTTGTGACACGGCAAAAGTCGTCCGCGTCAAGGGCCGACCAGGATGGCCTGCAGCTCAGGCATGCAAGCAGCCACTCTTGAATTTTTGACAACACAAGAATCTTGTTCTTGGAGGGGCTGTTGATGTGAATATGAAAAGCGAAAAAGGGAGAAAGAGAGGAGGAAACAAGACAACAGAGGCGTACTCATGTTACAAGTTAGCAAATCAGACGCGGGCGCGTATACCAAAGCAATGCGTGTTCGGCTGGCGTAATGTGTGCCTCTGGTGATGAGCCACCTATTCGGGAAAGCGATCGGGGTGCAAAGCGCCTAGGCATTGTTGACGGCTCGAGTGAGGACCTATCGATTTACAGGAAGGATACAGTGCTTTGCCAGTTGGCAGGCAAATACAGGCGAGCGAACTAGAGCTCCGAGGGAGAACAATCTCCAGCGCAGACGACTTGCCCTGCTGCTATTACTGGACGGGGAGTTCACGCACAAACAAGGTGAAGGCATGGGGAGCAGGATGCAGAGAGAAGAAGGGAGGGTTGGGTCGAGTGATTGGCCCAAGAAGCCCCCACTAGAACGTGCCCAGCACGCATCTCGACCTCAAGCTTGTGCATCCTGCTAGACCCAAGCATGATATATCGATTATTGGGCCAAAATCTACCAGCGTCATACCTCCAAGCGACACACTGTCAAATAGGAAGGTTGGAACCATTTTACTGGTATTCATGGTTCGACGGCCTTGACGTCCCTTGCGTTGTCTCTGCAGCGTTCACAGGTCACGTTTTTCTTGGTCGTACTCTGACCATGCGACAGGGCGTCACGAGCGCGTTTTCTCTCACCGCGGTTCCAGCACATGTGATGAATTGACGTTGCCGAATTTCGTGTCATCTGGAGGTTGAGGTTGTAGAACCAGCGGGGGACACAGAAGACCGGAACTCTTACAGTGTCTGCATACAGTCTGTAGGACGTGGAGATGAAGAGTTCGTGTCTGGGTCCCGAGTCATGGTGCGCATACTGCATTGCTGCCACAATGAAAGGGAACGAATCAGCTGGAGAAGAGGAAGTTGATCAATTTCCCTTGATAGGCATTCCGGCAGAAGAGGAAAGTGACTCGAAGCAAGTGACGGAAAATAAAGAGGTTGGGAGCAAATGGGATTCGCGCCGTAAGCGCCCCCGCTTCAAAGTGATTGCTTATGACAGCGCAACAATTCCGCTGCCTATCTGCCTATTGCAGTAGGGCTTATGCCGATAAACAAGCTGTCGTCCTCTGCAGGGTCTTCCTGCCATAAAGGCTATGTAGATACAGTAAAGGAAAAAAAGCGGATCTCAAAATTGGCTTCATCTGGCCAAGGGGTATCAAATGAGAAGGTAAAGAAAGCGCTTTCCATCGCGCAGGACTTCGCAATGCTCCGACTATGCAGGATGCAGCAAACTCCAAAAAGGATCAAACAGGCAAGGAAAAAGGAAATCGAAAAATATGATGCAAAGCGAATGCAGAGTGATCCGGGGCACTCTGTTTGGGCCTCGATTCTCAGCTGCGACACGTCTTAGCGTGTACGCAGTACGTGAAAGGCCCGCACGGATGGTCCAGCCAATGTCTGACGGACGGGCTTGAAAGAGTGGACAGTCGAAAGAGATGATAAAGATCTTTGACCAGAAAGAGGTGGTTGAAGTTGGAGGTGATTCAAACTGCCGAAGAAGGTGAAGGGGTCGTAAATGGTGTGTTGAGAGACTGGAAGACGAAATAGAGAAGTAACTCTTTCGTTACGGTCCAGAGACGACATCACGCGTCCATATTATCATCGAGATGACACTTATTTCTTCATCATGATGGGCTTGCTAGGCGTGTAGCCGTTGCTGAATCCAAAGCTGTTGTAGCTCTCGCAGCTACTGTCAAGGGTGACCAAGCTGGCATTTGCGGCCATGGCCATACCACGCTTGGAAGTCATCCATTGTTCAGCGGTCCTGGGAGGCTCAGGTGCCTCGTCAAGGTAGGCCACCTCATCATCGCCGAAGAGATCCTCGTCGCTGATGTAAGAGCTAGGGGGACCCTGAGGAAGCTGAGGGCGGGCGAGTTTCCAGGAAGGGTAGGCGGCAGGTCCATTGGAAGAAGGGCTGCCAAAGAGGATGGAAGCATCGCTGGTGTTGCGAGGTCTGGTCATGGTAGACGACGAGGAAGAGAAACCAATCTGGATCGGCTGGGTGGGGTCCGACGAACAACTAGGAGTTGTGGAGCGTGCGGAAGAGGTAGTAGAGGTCGACATTGTGCAGTGCAGGGCAGCCAGCTTTATACATGTAGGTTTGCGAGGAGGTTGAGGTGATTGAGGTAGAGAGGCGAGGTGAGAGGCTGCTGCTAAGCTACTGCTTATACCGTGATCCAGACGGTATGCGAGGAAGGTGTCAAACTGTATGGGCGTGTTCCAGAAACTGAGTGGGGGGGTGCTCTGGCCTTCTTGTAGTTCTGAGGGTCTGTAACCGGTAGATTGATGTTGAGCTTAAGGCACCGACAAACAAACAGCTACGTGGTTGGCTGAAATCTCCGCACTGTCAAAAAGCGCTAGGAGGGCGCTGCGACCGCCAGTATATTTTTCGATCCATCGTCCCGAGATGTTGGTGGGCCTTCCTCGGTGTTGAAGAGTCATAGACGGCCCAGCGGTGTGAGCACTGAATAAGCACGATTAGCCGGTTTGGACCACGAGACTTGGCGCGCTTGACACCTTCGTGGTTAGCAGAGCAGTTCGGCTATGTGTTCGGCTTGCGTATTCCCGCAGTGAGTTCGAAGATACGACCAAGTCTGAGATTTCTCACGTAAAACAGGCCCCATTTTTTACTGCGCCCGCGGCAGGAGAAAGGGTCCAGTACGTTTCGAAAGGGCCATTGAGGTCGCGATCTTTTACTCTGTGAAGCCTTGCATCCAGAAGTCGAGGTCTCTGGGGCACAGTTTCTCTACTTGTTGTGTTTCTGACTCGCGTTTCAAGATGGTTGCTACCCTCGTGCCCCTGTAACACATCCATCTTGATACGACGCCTAACGTGCAATCTCCTCTTGAGCGATATCAGACAATGGTGGAGTTCAGGGCTGGTCGTCGACCTCCTACAGCCGGCTCGGCGGCATCATTTCCTTCGGAAGATGCAGGGAGATGGCATTGCTTGAGAGGTTGGGATCAACGGGCTAAGTCGGCCAAGCTCCAACGTGGCCGCTTGACTCGAGACGGGATTTTGTCGGACCAAGCCAAACCCGAGGGATTCTTTGCGACTTCACATGAAAATTGGCTGTGTCGTCATAAGGCCCCACGTGCTGTGGATACACTCCGCAGAATTTGATGCTTCAAATATCATCAGATGCCATCATGCCGCCTGGGGCCAGGGACTATCTGTTGAGTGTGACATGGCTCGCGGGCCGTAAAACATATTATCGCGACGCAGATTGACGACATGACGGCTTTCAAGCGAAGGGGTGCCCTACTAGATCAGCATACCAGCACTTTGCAAAAGGTATAATAAATCCAGCAGCCACCGGTATGATCGCGCCAGTTGCCTACATTTGATGGCAGATGACGTCGTGACAATGCGTGCGCACATGAACGAGATAGGGATGTGAACTTGTGGATGCGATGCCAGCGTTGGAAGTTGGAACTGCGATAGGCCAACGCGTTCGGCAGGAGCTGACCACCCGAAAACATGTTGAGCACATCAAATGTAACTCTGCACCACCCTGAGAAGTCGGACCCATGCCGGAGCTTGGACTAGGAAAATAGTAAGATTTAGAGCTTGGCGAGAATCTCCAAGAGGCAAAATGCTTTGTAGGAGGTCGAGTCGAGAAGGAAGCTCGTACATTCGTACCGTGATCCATATCTGGTTACGGGGATAATGCTTTTAGAATCGATACGAGATGTGGTGCTTGGCGATATCTAGGACTTTGATTGCCAACAGTCGGTATGATTGAATTTCAGAACTTGGTTGCCCCACGACCACCAACCGGCCACAGAATATCTCGCAAAGCACTCGAGGATGCGTTGTTTGGTTGATGTTGGCGTTGGCGTTGGGCTGATCACGAAGCGTTCAAGCAGCGGCTCCAAACAAGGCTTTCGCGAGTGCAGATCAGCGAGACCGACTATCACTCTGCGTTCGACCTTGGAAACGTGGGTCGAGTTGACGTGCTGATCACTTCTTCTTGGGTCATTCTTCCGCCCGACAAGGAGCACTTCATACGGTTTCCTCCAGAGAGCATCCAGAGACGAGACAGGCTCTCCTTCGGTTGTTGTCTTGATCCACAACCATTCTTCTTCCAGCTGCACGTCCCAGCTGTCGAACAGACCGTCCTCACCAAGTACAAGATCTCGGACCGCAGGTTTGTTGGTGATCCAAATGGCAATCACACCTTGGTTGGCCAGGAGAACATCAATGTCCATCTCGAAGATTAGCTGCCTGATATCCCATACAGTTGGGGAAACCTGATAGGCTGATCTTCCTGACTTCTCAGTACGCCTGACAGAAGCGTTCGGCCAGGGTGGGTCCATCACGATCACGTCAAACTGTCGAGACGTATCAAGTTGCTCGGCGACATGTTTAACGGCCATGTGAAAGGGGCGTGAACTGGAGCAATCGCCAAGATAGAAAGCAGCACCTGGTGGAATGTAAAAGCTGGCAGGGATCGGCATGGAAGTCGAAGACACGTCGAGGATACGAGTCACGTCGGATGAATTGTACAGATACCTCGGCCAGGAGGATGTTTCAGGCAGGGGTTCTCTCGCGTTCTGCTGATCGTCCACATGTCTCCAACGATAGGTGCAGGATGGTGAGGTACCGGACGAGAGTTGATGTAGCAGGTGATCTCTGACTGACTCGGCGTCTGACAGGGGATCGAAGGTCTTGCGTTTCTGTGGTAGAGAGTGTTCTGGCTGTGGAACGACAGTACGTGGTAGATACCATGGACCAGAGTAGTTTTTGTGGATGTCGGCCAGAGCAGAAGAGATCAGTAGGGAGTACAAATCATCATTTTCGGTAGCCATTTTTTGGCGCAACTTTTGTCGCGCAGCGTCTGATTTGGGCTCATGGTTTGGGAACGGAGTTGTTCTCGGATTGCATGAGATGAGGGATGAGGTTGAAAGTCCGGGAAGTGTTTGCTGGGCATCGGCGATGGAAGTTGGTATATCAATCAGGGCGACCCTGTCTGTTGAATACAGGATGCATGACGGCGGCGACGATGGACCTGGTGACAGACCAGAAGTGTTGGACTGCTTGTCTGACACGTTGTTGGTCGATGGCAGTATTTTGAGACCGTTCTCATGCATTTCCAATGAATTGTGGATAATTTATTGATTCTAAGAGTTGAACGAGCTCAAACCCACAAGTTCGAAGCTACAATCATTTCCCGAATCGAAGCGAAGACAAAAACAGAGACAGGTGATGGCTCGGCACAGTTTCGAGTGAGCAAGGTGGTAGATGTCGTAATACAGTGGACTGTGACAGTGTTTGATGTTGGTCAGCAGTGTTGTTGGTGTTGTCGTTGGAGGGCCGGGATGGTGGAAGAGAAAGTCGGGCGGTCTAGAATCGCAGGTTCGCAGACCTCGGCTCAAGGCAAGCGGATGCGGGCACACCGGGAGCGTCAGAGGGCGCGCTTTCTCTCTCCACATCAAAGACTCGAATCTGGTCATCATACGCATACCACCTATTATTGACCTTTCTCACGTGCCGCCCTCCTACGACTCTGCGCCATTGCTCTGACTGCTCGCATCTGCGCTTGACTTACTCATCTACCACTTCAAATAGCAACGGCCCCTGCCGAATGACTGTCCACACCCCACAACTCAAAGAACGAAGCCTTTTGAATTGATGCCGGCGAGCCTCGCCATCACCGGCACCCATGCCCCGGAACACTCTACAGACTCGCGCCGTATGACGCTCTCCACCTCCACCTCACTCCAGACGAAACCGCCCGTCGACAAGCAGAGCTGGGACTATGTCATGCGCAGCGGCTTGGCCGGTGGTATAGCCGGATGCGCCGTACGTCATTTTCACTTTCTGCCTCTTACTCTCTCTGACGCCCTGTATAGGCAAAGACGGTCGTCGGTCCGCTAGACCGCGTCAAGATCCTCTTCCAGGCTTCGAGTCCCCAGTATGCAAAGTACACGGGTTCATGGTTTGGCTTCTTCCGAGCCATGCGCGACATCCACACAAACGAAGGCACCCGAGGCCTTTTCCGCGGCCATTCAGCAACCCTCCTCCGTATCTTCCCCTATGCCGGCATCAAGTTTCTCGCCTACGAGCAGATCCGCGCCCGCATCATCCCAACAAAGGACAAAGAGACGCCTCTTCGCCGTCTACTTAGTGGCAGCTTGGCTGGTACCCTATCCGTCTGCTTCACCTACCCACTTGAAGTCATTCGCGTGCGGTTAGCCTTCGAGACAAAGACACATCACAAGACCAGTCTGAGAGAAATCTGCAAAACAATCTATCATGAGAACCCGCCGCCGGTCGGCTCATCTACCAAACATATAGACACGTCTTCCGTCACCCGCGCCGCCACCTCATCCATCTCGGCTACCTCAGCAGCCCTAAGCCGAGCTACACCTGCCTCGGGCATGGTCAATTTCTTCAGAGGCTTTACACCCACCCTCTGGGGAATGCTTCCCTACGCTGGCTGCTCGTTCCTCACCCATGATACAGCCGGCGATTTCATGCGACACCCGCGCATAGCAAAATACACCACACTCTCAGAGTCCAAATCCTCGACCAAGCGCGATCCCAACAAGCCCGCGCCGCTCAAGTACTGGGCTGAGCTGGCAACCGGTGGCTTCGCTGGCTTCGTGTCACAAACGGTATCGTACCCACTAGAGGTCATACGTAGGCGCATGCAAGTAGGCGGTGTGGTTGGTGACGGCCATCGTCTAGGCATGATGGAAGTTGCTGGACGCATCTACCGCGACACTGGCTTCAAAGGCTTCTTCGTAGGTCTAGGCGTCGGTTACATCAAGGTCATTCCCATGGTGGCCACGAGTTTCTATGCCTACGAGAGAGCCAAACTCGCACTTGGCATCTGATGAAAGATTTGTTTTACTGTTTGCTTCCCGTCAAGCCAATATCAAGTTCTGGGCTGACATGTGCATTTTGGCGTTTCGGGCATGAGCGATGTTGTTAGTGCAGCATTCTGGGAAATTCTGCTGCCTCTTCTGGTTTCGTCTCCTTGACAAAGGCGTATGGGGATGTATACTGCTTCATAGATGATCAAGATCTAGATCTGACACACAAAGTCCAACAAGTCAAACACGTTCACACGAAACACATCGTTCAGGCAGTTGTCTGCCATCCGTTTCGCCCACATCACACCATCCCGCGCTGGCCCACAAACACACGTCTACCGTCAAAATGTGTACACTCCGTGAAACGTATCTTTGAAATCGATCTCATGTCTTCGAGTCCGTGATGGTGCCGCCCCTTGCCAAGTTGCCATGCAATCTGCCACGCCCTCAAAGCTGGAACGCGAAACAGACCGCCTATACCGCCATTCCCTCTACCATCCCGCACCCCCTAATCCTCCTTTCACGACATCTGTATCCACTGATTCAAAATCACATGCCAATAAATCCCTATCTCGAAAGATTTCCATGGTCGAATGGGTAGGCCCATGCTCCTTCGAAATCAGCCTCCTGAAACGCACCATCACCACCCCTTAAGAAAGCTTAGCCCATGTTTTTTCAGCCTCACGAAAATCTTGCCCTTGCATGTTTGCCGATGTTTTCTTTGCATCCGGACCGTGCTGACACAAATGAGAGACGAAGTTTGCTTCAGGATGGACTTGGGGTCTTCTAGAAGCATGTTTGGCGACCGACAGGGCAGAATTCACTGAAACGGATGGAGTGGGGGTGGGACGGCTAGTGAGAGATAGGTGTCAGAGGAGCTTTAGGCATTTGTGCGACTGACTCCACTGATCGTAAACATGTTCTTGAGAAGAGGAAGGCTGAAATGTAGCTTTAGTCATTTTGTTGCTTTTGGACATGCATTGGATTTTTAGAGCTCTTGACTTAGCCGGAGAGATGGCGCACGAGCAGAAATGAGAGAAGAGACGAGAAGAGCTGCTCTCTGAATGGCTCCAACAATGAGCTTCCATGCTTTGTATGCTCTCTGCCTCTTGCCTTACGCCTGGAGAGACATGACCCTTTTCTCGTCGCCAGTACACACATAGCAAGAGCAATCCAAATGGCGACAATGCAAATTGTAGATTTCGTAACTTCGTTTACCGTCTTTTCCCTTCTGGTTCAAAAGACATCTTTACTCCTTCTTGGCCGAAATAGCACCCTCCTTCTCCATACCCTCGCAGCCAGAAAGTCTGCCAGCCACCTCTTCAACCTTGCCGTAGCCATCGGTGGCGGGGTCGCGGTTTGCAGATGCGGCTTTCATGGCGTCGATGCCGCCTTGCTTGTCGGTCTCGGCGCTTTGTTGCCATGCTGTGTTGCCGGTTACGCTGCCAATGACGCCCTGGGAGGGTATGTTAGAGAGGTGCTACGAAGAAGAATGGAGGAGAGCTTACCTCTGCGGCTCCCTTGACGTATTGCAAGTGGCTGGCGACGAGGCCGGGTTGCTGCTGCTGGTTGTTGTTGTCCGACATTTTTGGTGTGTGTGGAAGTGTGTTTGTGGTTGGTTTGTGTGTGAAGAGTCGCCTCTGTGCTTGTTTCTTCAAGAAGATGTATGTGAGAGAGAAGGCGAGAGTGTGGTGGTCAGCTTTATTGATAGGTATGATGCCCATCAATTGCGAGCGTCATCGACGTCATGCTTTGCACAACCGCCACCTTCTCTGTACAGATGACATGTGCAATTTAATGCAAGATGCACAAAGTCGCTCAGCCAGCCCTGTTCTTCTCGCAATCTCGCATTCTTCTTCTTCCGTAAGCTATGATCTTTGGTGCCATTGCTTCCATCTACTGAATACGGAGCTCAGAGTGTTGTAATCACCGAGCAGCTGAACCGCATATATAAATCAAAACGCCTATATCCGAGGTCGCTCAGGTAGGTCCGCTCGAAATACCTCCTCTTCGCCAGCAAGGAGAACAGCCACCCAACGACAACCCACTTTACCAAAGCAACCATGAAATGTGATGGCCTGGCTAGGAGAGCTATCATTTTTGTCACATTCATTATCTCGACAACTATTCTTTACGGCTTTACCACCAGGTTCTTGTTCACAGCTCCAAACTACTATGATGTGAGCATCGATCCTGAAGGAGGAAGCTACTATGACTACGGATCAAAGGTCGCTGCTGCTGTCTGGAAGGGCGCTGGCCAATGGATTGGAATGATTGCATCCGATTCGACCAACGTCACTGTTATCTCAGCAACAGCCAGCGAAGATGCAATTGACAAGTTGCAAGATTCCCACGGACTGGAATTGAACACGACAGTGAGCGATGGACTGGGCCTGGAATCGACTCTCGCAGCTATAGTACGGCCAGAGCTTGTTTCAAGGAGACGAAGACTGCGATCTCGCCGTGTGCACTTGCGACCAGAACATCATTGATATCAATCACCCGCCCGAAACATAATCTTGCGGTCCAAAGGAATACGACATCGGAGCTCTGCTCAAACAGAAGCGTCATCGGTCACCGATACAAGCGCTCTGTGGTCCGAAATTTCTCGATGCAGGCACCGCAAGCCCTCGGTTTTTGGCCACAATGACCAGGCACATAACGCCTCGCCTCCAGCACAGCATATACATGCAACCGGTCACGACCACAGAGCCTCTGATCCCGCTCTGGAGAAAGCTGTGCCATGTCGTCAAGCATCGTCTAGCCTCAGCTTTCGGCAAATCAAGCCAAAGCGACACGAAACGACCGAGACAACATCACTTCAACCACATCCCATTGCACATCAAAGGTCAGGATCGCTCCATCCAACAATCGAATATGCTGGCAATCGAGAGCAAACTATACCTGCCACCTCCCAACCAGCTCTCTCAAGCACCACACCACAAACCCGATCCGGCTTCTTCCGCCAAAACTCCCTCAAACCTCCGAACCACCTCCTTCTCATCCAACCTATACATACTCCAATCATTCCTTCACCCTCAACCAGAAAAGAAAAGCTGTGTTGGTGTAGTGGCTATCACATCCCGAGTCTTTCGGCCACGTGTACTTGTTACCGTGGAGTTAGAGTGAGACTTCCAGGAAGGTCGCAGGTTCGAGTCCTGCCCACGGCGTTCGTCCTCTTCCTTGTGGGTTCTGATTCATTCACAAGGAAGAAGACGTGATTCTTCTTTCTTTTGCCGGTCTACTGATGGGCGTGCATAGAATGTAATTGCTCTTTATGGTCATTGATTTTGTGTAATCTGTCGAGTATTCAATATTTGTCAGAACATATTCACTTCTGTATTCCTTGTTTCCTTTATTGTAGACCCATCTTTCGCTACCCCTTCGGTAACGTGTCTGCAGCAGGCAAAACCATATCCAACATCTAGCAAAAATCTATTTCTTCGCAACTGCGGCAAGGTGAACATTCTCTTTCGGTTCCATAAAACGTCAGAGCATTCAGGTGTGATGAATAGCCCTATCACCAGTCTAGTCGGCTACAGCTGATTCCAAGCCATCGCATCTAGCACTTGTGAATGATGGGTTCCAAAAAAGGCAAGCAGATACACTTTGTTAAAGTAAGATATCCAAAACACTCAAAGGATCACGCCGACGAAGAGGAAACACGACACTCAATCCCGATAAGAACTGGAGCAAGTCCATGCATCGATCAAAAGAAGAGACAGACAAGATGGACAAACTCATAAGTCCTGATCGTTTCCGGTAAATATAAACGTGGACAACAACTCGACTCGGGGGTTAAGCTACAAAAAGAACATCGTTGTGAATTTGGTTTGATTGATTGATTGAATGTGAAACTGATTGGTAAAACTACTACGCTAGAAGCAAAGTGAGTTAGCATAACAACTCAAACAGTAGCTGCGGCAGATACGGCAGATGCGGCTCCTGCTTGTCTCACTCATTCGCGGCGAGTTGCAGTCGAAAGGACATAAGACAGAGACAATTAATTGCCCGCCTTAAAGGCAGCCACCAAGGCTCTCTCGTGCGGAAGCTGTTCAGCGGATCCACATTGGCCGATAAGAAACTCTTCCAAGTTGGGAGCCAGGCTCCGGATTACCTTCATATCCCTTGAACCATTCTCATCGAGCGATTCTTTACTTTCTTGTTGCCCATGGTCTCTGACTCCTCCGAGGAGTAGAATGTTTAAGTTAGGAAACAGCGGTGCCTTGAGGTTCGTCCAAGTGTTCAGATCATGTTCCCACAGGAGGCAACAGCGCGACAACGATGGGCAGCTATCAGCGAGGTACTGCAAAGAGATTTGTGTTACAGTGGCACCATCGAGCCCCAAGAAAAGATCCTGAAGCAGTGGAAGCTTTGAGATCCAGCCTTTGAAATATTCATCGGTGAGCCATGGACAGTCGCTTGGAGAATTCGGTCCACGAGGCCTGGGCAACAGACTTTCCCATTCGATATGACACTTCCGTAGCTTTGACAATTGCGAGATATAGCCCAAGTCAATGGGAGATAATCTTCTGTCGCTCTCGAACTCGAGTTTCAAGCGCACAAGATTCGACAATCGGCTGATGGTTGGCAAGATACTGTCCGAATTATCTTCAATGCCGAGATTCAAAGTGATGAGAGTTTGTGGTAAGCTGGATAGAAGGGGTTTGATTGTCGACACATTGCCGCACACCGACAAATCTTTGATGATGGGAAATGGGTGCGCAACTGGGTTTCCGCTGACAAATCGTTGTTGGAACTGGTCGTCTGACAACCATGCGTCTATGTGAAGAACTTCGAGCAGAGGAAGACTCGACAGTATGATGAGTGCGTGTGTAACAAGCGTGCCTCTCAATTCTAAACAGATTTTCCGCAAGCGGGTGCAGCGCTTGAGGAATTCGTTCCGAAGCGCAAAGTCCATTTGAGATTCCCAGTTCTGAGTCCAGGATAACTCCTCAAGTTGGCAAATATCATCCCCTCCCCATTCGAACACTCTGTTCATGATACTACCTGCGACGAGGTGTAGACGAAGGCTGCGCAGAGCTGGAAAACTCTTTAGCAAGACCATGAATTGATCAGACGTTGTGCTGTCAGGAGCAACGGCCGTAACAGAAAACGCTCGGAGCTGCGTACAATACTTTGCTGCCAGTTCTAGAATTGTCGCGTCGAGTTGATAGTTTATCACCCGTAGAGTATGCAGTCCTACTTGCATGCAGCGACGAAGCTGCACATTCGAGAGAACACCGCCCTCGAATGAGAGATCTTTGAGCATCGGGAACTCGAGCCCATCAAAACACTTCGAAGAGTATTTCCACCCGTTCAGGTCCCAGCGATAGATCATGTTGGCGTAGTGTTGACGTCTTTCCGGTGTTACAGATCCTAACCTTTTCTGTGTAGAACTGTGCCACAACGTGCCGATGCAGCCATGATACCAAGCTTTGTTCACTTGAATGACAGCGAATAGAGAGCGCTTGTCCCGGTTGAAATAGCTGAAGACTTCTTGTTTCAGCTCAGCCGGCAGAGCATCAAAGCTGGGGCCGCCTTGACGTTGTGCAGAAAGAGCCATGTTGAAGGACCTTTAACAGTCAAAATGTCGATTGAGGATGCCGTGTGATCGAGTTGAGTTGCACACGTCAATGAGCTTTTTAGCGTTATAGCCTGCTTGATGGTCGATGTGAAGGGCGAGTGTTTCGTTCAATGTTTAGGATCAGAGTGCATGCGAGTGGTGAATTCGTGAAGAAGCGAGCTCGAAAGACAGTGCGTCAAGGTTGAATTGCGCGCTTTCAAAGCCAGTTCATTCAATGCTCAAGTGAGGTCAAATCAATGACTGGATGCGAGTCACGAAGTTGTTGTGTTGTCGAGTGAAGGTAGAAAACGATTGTTTGGAAGTCGCGAATCAGGGTGACCGACGTTGGCGACCGTAGCCGACGCGCGTGCCTAACGCTCGCAACGCAGAGCCGGGCGTTGCCAGCACTCGCGGAATGTGGAGGAAGCTACGGTGCGAGCTCTCAAGTCAACAACATCGCTTCGAAATGGAAAACAGAATAAGAGTAATTGTCCAAATGATGGATTAATGATTAAGAGTACCCTAAGTACATTGAACCCTTCCGTGGTATAGTGCGAGATAATCAAGAAGATGGACAACAGAGAGGATACGAAAAGGTAAAGGAAAGAAAATGGAAAGAAAATGAAGCTTCGTCGACACATCATACACATTCTTCCCTTTTCACACAACAAGTGCACTGTAAGACTCTTACAGAGCGAGGGCGGCAGCGCCCAAGAGACCAGCAACACCGGCACCGACCTTCATGGCAGCACCAGTGTAGGAAGCGGGCTTGGAGGAGGTGGCGGCAGCACCGCCCATGGTGCCGCTGGCCATGGAGCCAGAGGAGGAAGAGTTGGAGCCGGCCATGGTGGAGTTGACCTTAGCGGGCTTCATGGTGGGAGGGTAGGCGGCGCAGGTGGCCATGGGGGCGAGGGGGCAGGTCTCGTCCTCGCAGATGCTCTGGAGCTGAGCACCCTGGGCAGGGATGACGGTGGTGGGGGGAGCGCAGCGGACGTTGAAGATGGTGTTGAGGGCCTTGCCGACGGTGGCGACATCATCAGCGCTGACACCGAAGGAGGTGGCAGCAAGGGCGACTTGCTCAATGAAGTAGCCGACCTCTGCAGCAGAGAGGTCCATGAATCTGTGGACAGCGGCCTGGGATCCGAAGCCCTGGTAGCTGGGGAAGCCGGTGGCAGAGCAGCCAAGGAGAGCACCGAAGTACTGGTACAAGTGGGTCATGAGCTTGTACTGGTTGGATGAAGTGCCGTTGGAAGGCTTGTTCATGGTGAGAGGGACAGCACCACCATCGTCGAGGAAGTTGATGGAGACACCCATGCTACCACCACGGTTGGACGAGGCAAGACCACCGTTGAAGTAGGGGAGGAGGTTGACCTCAGTGCCCATGTAGTCACCCTTGGCAAGGATACCGGGGACAGCGTTCATGTTGGGCTGAGTGTAGTTACCAATGACAACAGTGTTGACGAGGAGGGTCAACAGAGTCAATTGGTTGGCGCCAGTGTTCTCCTTGAGGAGAGCAGTGGTGTACTTGTCACAGATGGACATGTTCTGGGCCAGAGCGGGAGCAGCAACGGCAGCAAGGCCGGCAACGAAAGTGGAGGGACGCATATTGAGAGAGTGAAAGAAGTTTGTGGTGTATGAGTGTTGTCGAGAAACGAACGTGGGATGAAAGAGAAGAAAGGAATAATGGTGGATTGTCTCGAGCTTATGTGGTTCTTCATTCCACGAGCTTGTGACCATTCCAAATCTGACTTTCCCCTTAGTTGGGGAAATAAGACAGATCAACGTCAATGGCGCAGAGACGAGGAACAGGAATGACATGCGGGAGAGCATCTTTCTGCGTCCATAGGAACCACTGAAGCCGTTCGTTCCTCCAACGTGGGGCTATATTGTTCCAGCAGAACAACGTCACCAACTTCCCTTGCTCTCTTCAGACAAAAGACATACATACATGTTTCTGCTGTTTCGCGTACCTCTGGTCGTCGAGGAGCTGTATTATTGTGAGGCTGTGTTGTGTTAGAGCTGGGAATAACCTCCAAGACTTGACAAGTACCCCTGCGTAACCCAACGTCGATCCTGAAGATCGTGGACGGATCAGGGACAGCGCTGCATGTTGCGGGAAATTTCTGCGAACGGTCATGAAGCCAAATACCAATGTTTTGGACTCGCCGCCAATCAAGACAAAGGCATTACGATGAGCGACGCTGAGTTGGCCGTGCACCAGTGCGGAGTGCGCGGAGATTCAAGCCTCAGTTTTAAGCATACCAGTAGCCTGTCATTAGCGCTCTGTAGCGTGTCGTCTGGAAGAGCTAGACCCACGCAGGCGAGCATTCCACATACGAAAACAGGAGGGAGATGGGAAATTGGGATTGGTTGAAGAATGCCAGATTGGTATTTTGCCTGTATGTCCCGCGCCCGTTGCGACAGGACCGTCCCAAAACAACGCCAAAGCCCTGCGACCAGACCGAAAACAAACAAGTCCCTTCGTACGATCGTACACTAAGGACTGGGCAGTGTATGAACTAAAACATGGTCAGATGATGCTGAGAGTCGTGGGTAATCTATTTGGTTGTGAACCCGCTCTTCTTCTTCAACCAGGTCTCCATGTTCATCATCTGCGGGTGAATTGAGCGCAAGTTGGAGATGTCGGCCTTGTAACCATCCGATGCGAACCAACCGATCATATGGCCAAGCTCAGTCACCATGTAGGTGAGGACCGAACCAAGACCCCAGAAGGTTGTTCCTGCAGGAGTGCCGGTTGCGTTCTCGAAAGCCTTTGAGATTTGGGGGAAGGTGAGCTCGTCGCCCGCCAGGCCGCGCGCCTTGTGGTTCCATTCCTCGGGATGGGTGAAGGCCTGTGCTGCGAAGAAGCCAATGTCTGCGGTAGCGACCCATTGCAGAGGCTTGTTGTCGCCAAGATGGTTGTGGAGGGCGGTCAGGAAGACCTTGGTTGGGAAGCCCGGCTGGAGGTTGTCCATGAAGGCGACGGGCCGAAGAATGGTCCAGCCCATGGCTTGGGCCTTGTCGCGCAGGTGGATCTCGATAAGCTGCTTGGTCTGGAAATGAGGAATGGGAGTTGCGTTGTCCCAGCTCTCCTTGTCACCACCACGCTCAACGCTGCTGTAGACAAAGTGCTGGACGTTGTTCTTGACACTCTCGTCGATGAGGTCGGTACCCTGCTTGACTTCGCCCTCGAAGGTCACACCCTTGCCCATTGAGATCTGCACCGAGTAGACGCCCCAGATGGGTTGACCGGCGACCTTGTTTGCGGCCTCGAAAAGAGCAGGTACATCATCAAGGTTTCCCTCGACGAGCTTGATGTTTGATGCTCGTGCTGCGAGCTTCTTTGCACTGCCACCGTTGGAGTCTCTGGTCACTGCCAGAATAGTAAAGTCGGAAGCATTGGGGAGCTCGAGCAGAGAGTCAATGACAGAGCCACCCTGCTTGCCAGTAGCACCGGTGATGAGGAGAACGCGAGACATGATGAGATTTGGTGAATAGAGTGTATAATCAGGGAGCAAGAGATGCAAATGCAGAGGAAGAGGCAGCAAGGCCGGCGAAGGACATGGCTGCCGTATCCTTATCACATGGCAGCTCCAAGCTCAAGCTTTTGCTCAGCAAGGCCGTCATCATCACCTGCTACAGGACGCGGACTTTTGTGATAAGTTGTTAGGTGGATTGCAGATGCAGAATCCGAGCGGGCGCGTCTTGTTGTTCCGACGCTTCGGCGTTTATTTTGGAGCGAAGCTGGACGACGATCACCGGATCCCCAACTGACTCCTTCCCAGGCAAGGCTTCTTCGCCATGTGTCCTGCGACTTGTGTGTTGCAAGGGCATAGTAGTGCAAAATGCAGCGCTTCGGAGAATTAAGCGCTGATCATAGACGTGCTGAGGTAGGTCATGTCACTGACCTGGTAGAAAACATGGCGTGCTGGTATCACTCTCCCTGTCGTCGACCTCGCCATATACTTCTGCACGACGACACAATTGCAAGACAAACCATCTGCAAGACAACATAGTTGCAACCACATACACACAATGGCCTCCGAAACCAGATCCACACGGCTCAACACAGCCTACTCGCTGCTCGACGCCTACGGCTCCCTCTCACCAGACGCCATCCTCGACCACCTCGATGACAACTGCACACACCAGGCCCTGCCCGCCTCGTTGGGCATGCCACCTCGCTCCAAGGAAGAGTTCAGAGGCCACGCTCAAGGCATCACCTCCATCTTCACCACTTTCGCCATGGTTCCGCAAAATATCTACGAAGACGAAGACAACAACGCCGTAGTCATCCACGCCATGATGGATGGCCAGCTGAACAAGCCTGGCATGGGTCAGTGGAAAAACGAGTGCATAATGCTGCTGCGCTTCACACCAGACGGCTCCAAAATCATCCAGATCAGAGAGTTTGTCGACAGCGCAAAAGCCATGGAGATGCGCAACAAAGTCAAGCCCAAGAACTTCGACTCACACGGCCCGGGGTTCATGTCTACAGTCGGCTGGGTTGTGTCCACCACTGTACCGGTTGCCTTGGCTGGCGCCGCCGTGCTCTTCTTCACCGGAAGAAAGGACTTGCTACGCCTGAGATGAGTGGATGGGCTTCTGCATGCCAATGCTTACGCTACATGTATAATGCCCCTCGAATTTCTACAATACTCGTTGCCTTGTCTACGATACTTGTGCTCATCTAGGGTTGTGCCGTCTCAGTGATACAGGTCTTTCCAAGCGAGCGTGGCACAACGTCTTTGCAGCTTATTGTGAAGGTGCTGTAGAGACATGCATCTGTTATCAGTACCTTGTCCCTCGGGCCAAGACAATCTCGAGCTGGCCATGTTATCCCAGCACTTTTTACATCGCATGAACCATTGATCGGCCAACATCACATGCCGATCGCAAGATCAAACCTAACCACACACCTTGAATGGCGATATCAACAATCACTCCAGTGGACAAAAGCTCAAAATGCTTCTTGTCATGCACAATTATTCCCATACGAAATAGATAAAATCCAAATCGCTTCAGTGTAACTTTTCTGAAACACGCGTTCCCTGCCACCAACCACTGTAGTCTTTGTCCCAAGCAAAAACCCTACCCAACCATCTCATCAAGAGAAATCTTGCATACAATATGCAGCATCGGCTCTCCTCCTTCCAAACACCGAACCAGTGACGCGTCGATCTTTTACCATGTTCATCACTTTTACCCCAGGAAACGCATTTCACACGGCTGCAATATGAATGTCGTCAAGACTTGCTTTGGTGGAAGTGAGAGCCGGGGTCCGGAAATCTCGTTGGATTGGCAGGGGTAGACCCTGGATACTTTTTTTTCTTTCTGGACCTCGACCCGTGGGTTTTTTGTGATGTTATCCGGGCTTTTGAAGGGGGGGGGGGGGGTTGGCAGGTCTGGAGATCAAACGGATGCATGTGCTGCCGGATTCATCTGGAAATTGCGGCCGTATGAGCAGATATCTGGTAGAATATAGCTAGGTATGTATGCATATCTGAAGGTTGTGGAGAGCATGTGAATGAACAAATCCGTTGATATCTATCTCGTAAAACAAATTTCTGCTCGTGCAACCAAAACAGCAACGACAAAGGGTGGGTAGTCTGAAACAAAAGATAGAAACAGACAACAAGAAGAGTAAAGCAAGCAAAAAAAACCATTACTGTGCCGCCTTGAGCCATTAAATGGCAAACAAAACATGGCCTACACCTCGCCTCGCGGTAAAACAAAGACCTCCTCCGGGTAGACACAGAAAGCCCGGAAACATCTCATCGAGTTTAGATGACGATATCGTCAAACTTTTTCGTCTCTCCAAGCGCTGCGGCCTTTGCATACGCAGCCCGCTCCTCATTGTCCTTGGCCTCGGTGATCTTCCACTCGCGGATGACGTCTGCCTTGCGGGCCTCGCTGCGAGGCTCAAACGCCATCTCAAAGGGGTCCGGCTTGACGATGAGCAGAGAGTTGCACTTGTCGGTGGGTACCTCGATCTCTCGGCCGGTGGCAGGGTCGACCTTGCGCTTGAGGTTGAAGGCCCACGCTAGCGCGCCGCAAGCCACGATGAGTTCGTCCTGCGTCAGTGACATGCCGAGACATTGTCTTTGACCAAAGCCGAAGGACGTCATGCCCTTGATGTTGGGGTGTTGTGTCAGTGGCTCTTGGAAGGTGGGCCACCCGGCTTCCAGCCAGCGTTCTGGGCGGTAGCTCTCTGGGTCGGGGTACTTGACTGGGTTCAGGAGGAAGGCGCTAGAGACGTACGTCAGTATTGTGGCAGCCATGGGTAAGGACCGATCAAACTTACTAGTCGAGGGGCAGGATACGAACGCCCTTGGGGATAAAGTAGCCACGGTAATAATCGTCCTGCTCAGCCTCGTGGGCGACACCGGTGGGGACATTAGGGCGCCAGCGCATGGATTCCTTGATACATGCGCGGAGAATGGGCAACTTGGGGAAGTCCTCGATGCTGGGCATACGTCCTTCGAGTTGTTCGTCGATTTCGTTTTGGAGCTTCTTTTGCCACTCCGGGTGGTGGACCATGGCGACAAGGAAGTAGTTGAGAGGACCGGCAACAGTGAAGATACCGACCAATGCAAGCATACCGAGAACAGATGATGCTTCGTAGTCACCAGAGAGGTTGTTGGTCTTCTCGGTTTCAAGGAATTGCTTGGTGAAACTCCAGCGGGCGGTACCTGCCTTCATCTGTTTCTTGACACGGATGAGGTTCTCCATCCACCAGCGTTGCTGTTCGTCATGACGCTTGTGTTCGGCCTTCTTCCAGGGATTGATGGCTTCGGGGAGTTTCCAGAGAGGTGTAATGATGTTAGTGATGGGACCAGCAGGAGACATTTGAGTAAGAAGACCCCAAGCACTGGTGATGCAGTACTCGCTCAAGCTTGGGTCATCCCAGTTGAGTGTGCACATGATCTTGGAGGCCATATCCTCGAGAGTATAGTTGAAGGCGTCAGGGTTCTCAAGCAGACGGAACATCCATCGCTTGACTTCATGTTGCATGACACCATAGTAGCCAGCATTGGTGGCTTGGGTCAGGTAACCATGTGAGAAGCGACGTTGTCTAGCCCAATATTCTATGCCGTGTTAGTCAATCCATGAAGGAACAAAGAAGGAAGTGATATGTCTTACGGTTCTTGCCCATCAAGGGAAGGTATTCCATGGAGCCATGAGTACTCTTTGAGTCGAAGAGCGAGGGGACAGCAGGTCTGTCAGAGTTGTACTTGGCCTTCTTGACAAGAAGTTCTTCGGCAATCTTCTCATCAGAGACAATGATGAAACTCGTGCCAAGCATCTCGGTGTAGTAGATGGGACCATGGATATCTGCAAACTCCTTGAACTTGATCCACATCTTTTGGATGGGCATATCATGAATGCGTCCAATGATGGGGAATAGCCTTGGCCCAGGCAATTGATGTTCTGCCTCTGACTTCTTGGGACGTCGTGCATTGTTCAGGATGGAGATGGCCACGAAGCCCACGAGGGCGATGCCGATGGCGGCTAATGTGAGGGGCTGCATTGTGACTTACAGAAAGGAAGGAACAAGAGGAAGTTCAGAGGGCGGGAGGACAGAGATGTTAACTTGAGAAGAACAGACGCTCGAGACTCTAACGTGCCGTGAGCATGACAATATGCTCAAGTCTAAACTCATGTGGTAATGATGGGACGATCTGCGATTAGACATCTCGGAAAGGTTCTAACAGGGGGTTTGGACGTGGGCATGCAAGCCCAAGAATCGTCGCTGCACGATGATTCATGAGATCTGCCTTCGCTCTGGAGCGAGCACCCACCCACCCACGACAGAACCGCAAGGCTGGTTATTCGACTCGTAGCGAGCATTCAAGTCGTTGCTGACTGTCAGAGATCAGCATGTTCGGATGGACAATCGGAGAAAAAACAACGAGCTTAGTAGAAGACGTCTCTCTCACCAACATGTTGGTCAGATTCTGGAAGTGTGTCGCAGCATGCTGATGAGATCCTCACACATGCACCAACAATGAATACGAAAAGATAATTGGTTGGGAAAGATGGGCAAGATTTGCCTTGCTGCATGATGCGATGCATGAGTGCAAGCGCGGTTACGTTGACACATACCAAACCACCGGCCTTGGGAAATAAACAGCAAGGCTGGCACCTAGCCAAGGAAGGTTGACTCTCGAGATGAAGCTTAGCCAGGATACCGACGCTACGAAGGCCACATCCGCGACGGACAAGTCGCTACTGGAGTGCGGCACAACTCAATCTGAGGGGATTCCGGGGCCAAGCAGGGCCACTCGTGGGTACACCAAGATCGAAAGACGATGGCTTGTGGGAACTGTGGAGGCGAGATATGTGGGTAGTACAGTTCGAAACAACAATAGTTGCCTCACACAGCATTCTCGTGGGCAAAGCAGTGTGACGGCAGACAAGTTACCGGGTCCGAAGAGAGAGTCAATATGTCCGCAGCACGGTAGTGTAGATTGCGAGTCCGAGACCGACTCAAGGAGGTCGATAGAGTGCAAGTGTTTGGGACGATCAGGCACGCGTGACTGGCGGGCTCTCTTTCGGAGTTGCTAGGATTGCATGGGAGGTGGTCGTGGGCAGCGATGAGCAGTGCTCCTGCAAAGGACGTCGTCCTGCTCGGCCCGCGCCGACGCACAGACGGCAGCAGCCAGGGCTTGGACAAGCAAAGGGGGCTTTTCTCGCCCAGCAAACTTGTTGGGCGGGCATGGCTTGAGGCGTTTCGAGTGACAAGTTGGTTCCTTGGGTGGCTTGTTTCCCCGGTCGCAACAGTCGAATGTCACCGTCATGGGCTCCAGCACTAGCAAGGTAAGTGTGAATGGTGATCTTGTCCATCATGCTCGTCATGAACATGGCCCGTCGGACTCTCTTGGAGACCCGAACTCATTCTCACGCCTCTCCGGCATGATCAAACCACCGACACTGCGACCATCGCGCGTCTGCAGGGGAGCTTGGGGAGCTTCGGAGACTTTGAAGTGCGAGTAGGAACTAGACAAAAACATGAACAGATCCTGTTGGAAAAGATGCATCTGCTCTCGTTTCACCAAGATCAATTCTCCGAACTGTCATCAACATGACGACCAAGATGGAAACCAAGCCTTTGGGCTCTTACCTCAACTCTGGCATCGACGTGCTCGTCGTCGGTACTGGTCTTGCAGGTTTGACTGCTGCCCTCGAATGTATCCGCAAAGGCCACAATGTCAGGGTCCTTGAGCGCAATGCAACAATCAACACTGCTGGAGACATGTACTTCATGGGTCTCAGCGCTACCCGCTTCTTCAACCACTGGCCTGAGATGAAGAAGGAATACGACTCAATTGGTCTCCACGATGCCTGGATTGAGACCTTCCAGCACTCTGGTCAGCAAATGATCAAGCCCCTCAGAGTTGCCGACCGCCTGAAGGCCCAGGGTCTCGACCCCGGCACTCCTCCTGGCACCTTCCAGATGCGTCCTCTCGTCTACAAGATGTTCGTCAACCAGGTCGAATCTCTTGGCGTCAAGGTCGAGTTCAGCCGCCGTGTTGTCGACTACTATGAGGACATCGAGAACGGCAAGGCCGGTGTCGTCTGCGATGACGGCGAGAAGTACGAAGCCGATGTTGTCATCGCTGCCGACGGTGTTGGTTCCAAGTCCCAGAAGCTTGTCGGTGGTCAGGTCAGAGCTGTGTCATCTGGCAGAGCCATGTGGAGAGCTGCTTTTCCCATCGAGCACCTCGACAAGGACCCTGAGGTCAAGGAGTTCTTCTCCCTCGTCAACGGCGAGAACCCTATCGTCCGTACTTGGCTCGGTCCCGGCACTTACGCCCTGACTCTCACCCGCCCTGACACCATGATTTGGATCATGAACCACGACGCCACCGGTTCCGAAGCCGAGTCATGGAGCAACACCATCGACCACGAGGAAGTTTTGGAGGGCATGGACAAGGTCCCTGGACCCAACAAGTGGGCACCCATTTTCAAGAGACTTGTGAAGTGCACACCAGACAACACCATCATCAACTTCGAGCTCCTGTGGAGAAACCCTCAGCCTACTTGGTTGTCGCCCGGCGCTCGCGTCGTCCAGATTGGTGACGCTGCTCACTCTTTCTTGCCTGCATCCGGTAACGGTGCCACTCAGGCCATCGAGGACGCTGTCACCATTGCCTCTGCCCTGCAACTCGCCGGCAAGGACCACATTGACGATGCTACCCGCGCCCACGTCAGAGTCCGGTAAGCCACTCCAAGTATCTTGATCATAACATCTATCTAACATCACTATAGTTTCATCCGCAACTCTTGCGCACAGAAGCTTGGCTTCAGCAACGCAGAGCTCCTGCAGGACACCGACTGGGAGAAAGTAAAGCTCAACCCCCGCCTCGCTGCCCCCAAGCTCCCCAGCTGGGTCTGGGGCCACGACCCCGAGTACTACATGCATTCCAACTACGACAACATTGTCGATGGCATGAAGAAGGGTATCAGACACGAGGACGACGAGCGCGTACCTCCAAACTACCCTCCTGGCTACCGCTACGAGCCATGGAACATTGACGAGATCATGGATGCCATGAGAAATGGCAGACCCGTCGAGCTCGGCGCCGGTAACTGGGATTAGACGATGTCTCAGACTCGCTCCACGGCAACTAAATGCGTTAATGAGGGTCTGTATTGTATCAAAGCGAAGCATGGGAACTGAAAGATGGACGATATCACTTGCAACTAGTACCCGGGCGTTCTATATCATGAATTTTACGTTTTAATATCATCTCTCCTCTTTGCCGTCAATTCATACTATGTTCATGAGTCTAGTCCTTTGCCAAGTACTTCCCAAGCAGTGGCGGCCTTCAGTATGTCCATCTCGTGCCATCTCTTGCCTACGAGCTGCATACCAACAGGAAGTTTGCCTTGGCCATCGGCTGTCTCGGACCAACCACATGGCATCGACATTGCAGGGTGCCCGGAACAGTTGAAGGGTGAAGTATTCAACGTCACACCCACTGCCTTTTGTGCAATCTCCATGACACTAGTGTAGTTGCATTGCTTGTTGGCGACAGTCGGCGTTGTAGGCGTGATCAAGATATCCACCTTCTCAAAGGCCTTGTCATACTCTGCCCGCAGTTGATGGACGAGCATGTGAGCCTTGCGCGTAAGCGAAGGTCCATATTTAGTTTCCATGTGCTCACTGTTGAGCACGACATTGATGACAGCCGGGTTCTTGTAGACCAGCTTGTCGTAGAAGGTCTGGTTCGTCGGGTTCGGCTCAAGCCCTGGCAAGGGATGAGACAGAAGATCGGAAGCCCTGTTCTCGAAGAATCGGGGTATGGCCTCGCGACCTGCAACGGTCCAAATGTTTGCGCCTTGCAGATGCAGTGGCACAGAGATCTCGTGGACTTGCGCCCCGAGCTTACTGAATCTCTCCGCGGCGGCCCTGACGATCGCGGCCACGTCGGTGTTCAGGCTGGCGATCTCCCAGGCTTCCTTGAGGATGCCAATCCGGAGGCCTTTGGCTGCAGCTGTTGCGTTCCATTCGCCGGCGTCCTTTTTGGCTGCCTGCCACTCGGCGAGTAGCCCGGTGTAGTCGGGTACAGCATGTCGAAGGGGTGTTTCGGGTGTCTGACGAGGGTCAATGCCGTCGTAGCCTGCGATGACGCCAAGCAACAGTGCAATATCTTCAACAGATCTTGCCATGGGTCCTGTCGAATCAAGCATTGGCAAGATTGAGACTATTCCTGTGTATGGAACCAGTCCTGTAGTACACTTCAGACCATAGAAACCGCCAAAGGCTGCTGGAACGCGAATGGAGCCTCCTTGATCTCCTCCAATGGCCATATCCACACCTTCTTCCTCCAGAGCGTCCGTCTCAAAGGTCAGCCCATGCTTGTCGCTCCACTCCTTGACATCCTTTACCGAGACCAAGGAAGCACAGCCTGAACTACTGCCTCCCGTCATGTAGCCTCGTGCCCAGGCATTGTGAACTGCTCCACTATCTGCTGAAACAGAGGTAGGAAACAAGCTGAAGTTTTCGCATACTGCTGTTCCAGTGATGGTACCAGAGGCCTCGAGGATTCGTTTTACTACCGTTGCGTCGATTTCACTGGTAGCATACTTTCCATTCTTGAATAACTCGGGAGCAGTTCCCAAGCGCAGAGGTGCTCCAGCAACACTGACATTATCCTTCATGGCCAAAGTCTTTCCGGCAAGCGCTTTGCTTGTTGGATCAGATGCCTTGAGATGTGTCTGATTACACTGTCAAAGACCGTAGAAGTTCAAACGACACTGAATCTTCCTACCTTGTGCGACCAAGCATTGAGAGGATTCTCTTCTGAAGTGGGTTTTCTCCATTTTCGATCTCCTCCTTCTGTGGGTGCGGGCTCAAGTCTCGGATCGATATATTCAGGGAGACCCGCCACTACCGAGGCCACGGCATCGAAGCTGTTTTGCAGCAGGAGGAAGTCCGTCTCTTCCTGACTGCCGACCGGGATGGAGAAGTCTCTGCCTTTCGCAGCCGCGTGTAATTCTTCTTTGGTCACTGTAGGCCTGTCATTTGGGTGAGTTGACTGCTTTGGCTTGTCTACTTGAGTGCTGGTGTCTTACAAGCTACCCTCCGCAAGCGATACGATGGACATGTTGCTGAGATGTGTGTATCGGTATGTCAGGTGAACAGAAAGGGAAACACATCTTGAAAGACATGGTTGGGATGTTACATTGATTGACGGCAAAATAGCTGGCCGGGTGGGGTAGAGATAGGTCGGACGTGCCGACATATTGGCACTGTTGGGGTCAACTTCCGCGACCCCGCACTGCTGTTGGCAACAAAAAGTGCCATTCCATTGCAATGCTGTGAACCCTATTCCATGCACAACACCTTATCGGCTTTGTTTGTGATCAAAACACAATCAACATCAAACGTCAACAGGCTTCCCTCGGAGCCTGACATGATTCTCTCGACGAGCAACTCTTATCCGCATGTCACTTTGCATGGCGAAGAAATATGTCTTCACCGAGAATGGATGTGCCTTATCCACGAATCCAAAATCGAACTTCTGAACCATCTGAGCGACGAACTTGTACAGCTCGATCTGTGCATGTTAGTATAGGATAATGAAACACCTATTGTTAACTCACCATCGCGAGATCGCGGCCAGAGCAGGACCTTGGTCCAGAACCTCCGAAGTTGAACAAGGCAGTCTCCATGTATCGCGCTTCTGATTCGTCTCCGAGCCATCGGTCTGGATTAAAAACATTTGCATCATTTCCAAAGATTGCGGTGTCCCTGTTTCGGGCCAGGCTGCTAATTCCGACTACTGTTCCAGGTGGAATCAAGTGGCCGTCGACCGACAGTACACCTGCAGGAACAATTCGATACAACGGAGCCGGTATCGAGGGATACATTCTTAGACTCTCCCTCACAACAGCTTTCAAGTAAGGAAGTTCTTGTGTCTGTTTGTAGGTGATTGGCTCTTCTGAATCGATATCATCATTCTCATCTCTCAGTCTCTGGAGTACTGCTGAATTAGTGGCCAACCAATACAAGGCCGAGCGCATTGAAACCCCCACGGTATCAGCTCCAGCACCACTGCAGGCTCATGGTAAGCAGGCGCTTTAGTAAAGAGGTGACCTAAATCAGAGCAACAACTTACGTGACTGCGAAAGCACCCTCAACAACTTCAAGATGCGTTGTCGGCAATCCTTGGGCATCCTTGTAGCTCAAGAAGTAGTCAACCATATCCGGCTCAACACCTTCACGATCCTCTGCCTCGTGCTGGCGAACCTTCTTAGAAGCCCAGTCAAAGGTCTCCTGCACAGGGTTCTTGATGCCCAAAAGACGCGTGATGGGATTATCGACCCAGATAAGCTGACCCCAGACATGTCCCAAAATCGTAGATACGGTCAAGAGTCGATTCAGAATGCCCTAGAGGTTGGTGCCCTCCGGGCCAGCGATGAAGCCAAGTGGTTCTCGATAGCAAAGCTGACCTATCACATCCCACGTCACAGTCTCGGTATAGTGACACATATCGATAACTGTGCCCTGTGATGCGGGCTTCTCGAGCGATCGCCAGAGTTTGTCCAGACAAGCCTGCATAGAACCCTCCAGGTGCAGCAGAACGGTCATCTTGAACGCGGGGGCGAATCTGCGACGGATACCAGCATGGACCTTGGGGTCTCGTGTGGCCAATTGATTGGGTGCTCCTTGAGAGCTCTGGAAGGCAGAGTACCATTTACTCTTGATGGCGGTTGTATTGTGGCCGTGGAGAGCTTTCATGGCCGACT
Source organism: Aureobasidium namibiae CBS 147.97 (assembly GCF_000721765.1). Taxonomy (NCBI): domain Eukaryota; kingdom Fungi; phylum Ascomycota; class Dothideomycetes; order Dothideales; family Saccotheciaceae; genus Aureobasidium; species Aureobasidium namibiae. Next base: position 471,206 of record NW_013581192.1, on the reverse strand, counting down.
CGTCCACGACTGATAGTTCATTTGGTGCTAGACGAATGACTCTGCCATATTTTTGATGCAGATCAAGAATGATCTCGGACCAGTCGCCGATGATGATGTGATAGAGTCGCCATAGCCCTGTGATGGAAGCAAGTGGAGGACCTGGGAAATGAGTAAGAGGGTGGAAGAAGGCGTTGTAGCACAGCGATAAGAGTCCAGCTCCGAAGATAGAGGCCAATACCACAGGCCAGTAACTGAAGCCCAGCGTAGCGATCCGATCAGACTGCGTCTTCAGATATGATCAAAAACATTGGATCGTTTGCCCGTGGGTGTCCTATTCACTTTGTAGCTGCCACGTCTTGAGATCTTCGAAGGATGCGATCCTTTGCATGCAGTTATGTTATCTCGTCGATCCTCCAGATTAATATGCAGGCAGTCAGCTTATATAGCATGCGGCCCGCACTACACTCGGCTAAAGTCTTGAGTACGAACAACTTCTGAACGGCACCCATGATTGCTGTCGTGACTCTTTTGATTTTGAATGTACACTATTTTTGAATGTGCCATGAGAGACCCTCTGTTTTTACAAGCTGTTCATATTCCATTATCGTTCCAAACATCGTACAAACTCAACGACGGTTATTGATCCAACGTCCTTTGTTGAGATAAACCGTCTAGAAACTGTTGACGAGCGTGACACCAGTAGTGTAAATCATCATACCGATACCGAGAACCATGAAAACGATATCGCCAGCCTTTGCGAGACGCGACTCGGCGCAACCCTTGTAGTGCAACAAAGGAGGGTAGATATACACCAATGGTACGCATGCAAAGGAGCCAATCAAAGCAACGAATCTGTCCAAGTTGCCAGCACCTGCGATGGCGATAGCAATGCAGACTCCAGTCAAGAAGGTACGGAAAGCGTTCTTCTTCCACTTGGTGAGCTGGTCCTTCTTGCCAGACAAATGACCAAACAGCTTTCCTTCCATGATACGCATGGCGGGGAAGAGCTGAACTGGGTTGCCGAAGAGTACAGCCATGGAGTACAAGAACTGAACGGCGTTGACGAGCTTGCTGTCCTGGGGGAAGTTCGTGATGATTTCAATCTGTGTGTCGTCTCCGAAAGTGGCGTAACACAGGGCGCCGACTGACGTGAAGATGACCGTGATGAGGAGCATGATCACAGCCAAGAGCCACTCGAAGTTCTGAGGCTTCTTCATGGAAGACTGAATAGGCAGAATGAGTCCAATGCCCTCGAAAGTGAAGATGGCTGATCCAATGGTCAAGGTGAACGAGTTAGGGTTGAACAACTTGACAGTCGGGGCGATGCCGTCCGTAGCGAGAGTGGCGATGTCGAAGTAGTAGATGTAGCCCAGACCGATAAGAATGAAAACATCGGCCAACAAGGCGACGGGACCGAGCTTCGAGATGTTACGGATGAAGGACAGGGGAACCAGAACGACAAGCTGGATTGCGATCAAGGCACGAACTGACACAGGCATACTGCCTTTGACAACAGCCTCGAGGAATGAGTGGAGGTTCTCAGCCACAAAGACAACACCCGCGCAGACGAAACCAATCTGCGAAATAGTGACGGAAGCAAGAATAAGAGACCTCATCTTATCTCCAGCGATGGCCTTGCCCAGATCACCATAACCACCACCGTACTGGTTGCGGCACTTGAGCAGCAGGTGGAATGCCAGCATAGAGACAATCGAGATCGAGACCATGGTCAGAGACGAGAACAAGATACCGCCATTGCTGAATGCCTTGGGAAGGAACATGATACCGGTACCGATGAAGGCCTTGAGAAGTGTGAAGAAAGACTTGACCATACCGGCATCACCCTTGGGAGCTGCTCGGGATGACTTGCGACGGCCGAGAAGAGGTCTACTTTCAGTTGCAGGAGCCTGCTCGTCGTCGTCTTCATCATCATCAATTGCTTCGTCATCAGACTCGTTAAGATCTTCACCAGCGAAGCTACCATAGAGGTTCAAGAATTCGACAAAGTTCCTGGTAACGGGCATAGTGGCGGTATTGAAAGTGTTGTTCCTTTGCATGTATTGGCGGCGGAAAGCGCCAGGAGCTCGTGCTTGAGATGCTGTCAATTCCGAATCCCAGCTTTCCCTGCGGGCGCGAGGAGCAGAAAATGTCGCTGCTCTTTGGTGCAATGTCTGACGAGGTTGTGCATTAAGCTTGAAGATGTCTCTGTGAATGTCTCCTCCTTGCAGATTGAGAGAGTCTTCCACTCCAGAGCCATTGTTGCCAGTGAATTCGGCCGTGTATCCCGATGGGAGGTGCTCAGAGACCACCTGGGCCTGCTGCTCCTCTGGAATCTCCTGTTCTTCGGACATGTCGACAAACTCTTGCTGTGAGAATCTGAGAGAAGAAAATGTTCACGACTTTCGCATCCTCCAAAGCGGTGAGTTTGAGGGATAGATGCCGTCTTGAAACAAAATTGCCCCTATATGACGTGTTAGCTAGAAAAGCCACCCGATATCACGTGCCGGCGTACGAGAAGTTTAAGCAAAACCGGGAAAGCGGACGCTCGTACCACACTGGGACCTGATCACCACCGTGACCTAGAGACATCGCGCCTTTTCACGGCTCACAGTGACATCTCATCCACAATGACATCTGATGGAGTCAATCGATATTACTGTCGCATTCACACGAGGGCGAAGCATCGAACTCGAAGTTGAGGTCTGCATAGCTCGCGCAAGCTGCCATCAAGGTAGGTACTAACTATCACGTCGTTTCACGCCTTGTCGACATCGTGGACATTAATCGCACTATTTACTACGCACTGCGCTTCGGGATGGCCCAGAAAGTTGCGCCTCTATGTATCACCATTGGACTGGTGTTCAAGACTTTTTGATATTAAGCAAGAGTCTGCAAGACATATAATCTACAGCTTGACAGTTGTGCTTGCCGGCCAGAGTCCCTGTTTGTTCTTGACAGTTTCTGGAACCGTACTTCTGTATCACTCAGATCATGCTCAACAAGGGTACATGAGGCTCGTATCTCTTTGACACCATCCAATCTCGGTCTGGTGCCCGACGTTCACTTTCTTCCACAAAACATCGATCCGGAACGATGAACAAGTAGCATTGCTGTCAGAGTTTCAAAGCAATCAGCGACTCGTCTTGTCTGATCTGAGTCAAACCTGTAACATGCAAAGCAACCGGCTTTGATCAGGCTACTGCTTTGAGCTCAGGCTGTTTTGACTGCTGCAGACTCTGAAGATGCGAATCCTTGTTGTCATCACACTTGGATCCCTGTGGAGAAGGTAAGCCTGATCAGCGACCTTCAGGGTGTCTCGGTCACTGTGAGTGCAGTAGGATGTCTCAATGGTGAGATCTCACTGCTGGCGTCGTGTCTTAGTATCCAGGTGAAGGAACGAGTGTCAATCAGACCAGCAGAACGTTCCGGACCCGAGTCCAGTTTGCAATCACATCACGAACAGCTCCTCATTTATTTTAAGTCACTGAGCCTCCATCCACTTCTTCTTTTCGACACACAACCAAAATCCCGAGAAGCAAACTGCTCCACTTTGACTATGTCTTCAAGTGGTGCCTTCATCAACAGCATCAAGCGTGAGGATGTCACGGCTTGGACTCTTGACATTGAAGTAAGTCTACACCATCAACCACTTTTCGCGCACTGGTTCGCACGTCGGGTCTCCGACCGTCACGTCCCTCTCAGGTCTCTATGACCGTCTCTGACATGCCGGGACTTGTGCGTCAACGCAGTTCTCCTTCCAAAAGATTGGTCTTAACAATTTCGTTGCTGACTGTCTCGACAACAGATGCAGACACTCCAGGCAGAAATTCTCGCTCTGAAGAAGAATCTCACAGATGCCAACGTCAAGCAGATCGAGGAGAAGGAAGGAAGCATCGCCGAGAAGAAGAATGCCTTGGAGAAGCACTGCCGTCATCTCGGCATGACCTATGGCAATTACGGCGCTCAGGAAAATGGTCACAAGCTTGAGGACACCAATGGCGAGGTAAGCATGGTGTTGACATGTCCTTGTATCAACGCTGACATCTCATCTCGACAGACTGGCGCGATGACCAACGGCCATGTCAAGGATGTTCATGGTTCGGCCGATGTCATGATGGATGATGGCGGCACTGCCATTCCTACCAACTCCGTCGACGCTGCCCGTAGTGCCGCCCTGGACGAGATTAACTTCCCTCAGTTGACTGCTGTCAACATCCCCAACAACTTCGATGGCAACAGCGATCCTTTCGTTACTCCTGGTGATTACGCCACCACTGACATGTTCCACGCTCCCACCGGAACTTATGTTGATCACTTCGGCACCTCTGCCGGTGACTACACTCACGCATTCATCAACAATCCCATTATCCACCAGAACCTGGGTCGCACCGACTCCAGCGGTAAGCCTGTCATCGACGTCGACGAGTACCTTATGCAGACCGATGGCGTGATCCCCGCAAACTACGCCACCTCTGCTGGCCGTGTCGCCGATCACGGTATGGGTCTTGGAGGAGACTACGAGATGGACATGGACGCCATGATCCCTCGTGCTCCTGTTGCTGAGCACGATGAGTCCGTCATCTCTGGCATGGACAAGTAAGACGATATCTGAGGAGCAACTCGCACGTATCGTCTGGCAGATTTGAGATTATGTCTGCCCTCGTAGTTCTGCACGCTATCTTCGCGACTAGCGCTTTCCAGAGATAGTATGAAATGAAGCATGCTACTCATACTGTCACCACGCACCTTAGTATCTTTCCCAGTTGCAAAATTTCTATTGATGCCCAATGTTTTCTACAAGTCACAAATCACAATTTCAGCTCTTCGTGAGTGACACGTCATGATTCCTCCTCTTGTGTTTGTATGGTCAAGCTTTGGAAGATGATGCTTTGAGGGTGTACCGATTACATATGTCCAAGCGACGAAGACTTCTGAAACATTGTCCCCCGGATCGACAAAGCCATGGCCGCACGCTACAGCACAGTTCCACCAATAGGCAAGAGCGAGCCCTATACTAACCTGTATATTATCCCTGCTGCTGTGAAGCACCGTGTTTCGTAGACATGAATCCCAAGTCCCATTCTCACCCAAAAACTCGTCAGAAATGCTTGGTGAACAAAAACCATCGATACGACTTCAGCTGCCACAAACCCAAGCAAGTCAATGATCTCCATGATATCTCAGCCTGAGGACTGTATCTGTGGAGAGTAAGCTTTGAGACAGTCGACTCCAGGCTGAGTGTTTAAAGGCGACGATTTAGCCGTCTGTTTCACACAGGCAAGTGTCGCTTCCTTTATATTAGGGAAATCATGTGGACGCAGGGCATAACCTCTAGCGATTTTATAAGGAGTTTGAACCCTACATGAGCTTCTCTTCTTTCAGTTTTCGCTTTCCATCTTCGTTGTCAACTTCCAATACGCATCATGTTGCGATCAGCCCTCCTTGCCGTGGCAGCGGTGCTGTCGAATGTGGCCTATGGTGCTCTCACCTACAAGGGAGCCGACATCAGCTCCCTCATCATGCTGGAGAATCAAGGAAAGAGCTTCAAAACTACAGCCGGAGTTACCCAGCCTCTCGAGGGTAGGTTCAAAGACTCTACAGTAAATACTTAGAGGCTGTCCTAACTCCGCCAGTCATCCTCAAGCAGTCTGGAGCAAACTCGGTCCGTCAAAGAGTTTGGGTTAACCCTGCAGATGGCAGCTATAATCTCGACTACAATGTGAAACTGTCCAAGCGTGTTGTCAACCAAGGCATGAGCGTATACCTGGACCTCCACTACTCGGACACTTGGGCAGACCCGTCTCACCAGACCACTCCTGCGAAGTGGGATGACAGCACCATCGGTCAGCTCAAGTATACAGTGTACAACTACACACTGGCAGTATGCAACCGCTACGCAGCCGAAGGCATCAACCCTGCCATCATTTCGATTGGCAATGAAATCAGAGCTGGTTTGCTGTGGCCTTTAGGTGGAACATCCTCTTACTACAACATTGCCGATCTCCTTCACTCTGCTTCATCTGGAATCAAAGACTCTAGGTTATCCAAGAAGCCTCAGATCATGATCCATCTCGACAATGGCTGGGATTCCGGCACTCAACTCTGGTGGTACAAGACCATCCTCGGACAGGGACCTCTAAAGTCGACCGATTTTGACATGATCGGTGTAAGCTACTACCCCTTCTACAATGAGAAGGCATACCTTGGTAGTCTGAAGTACTCTCTCCAGCAACTTGCATCTACATACGGCAAGAGTTTGGTAGTAGCCGAGACAAATTGGCCTGCCAAGTGCAGCAAGCCTGCATACAAATTCCCTTCGGATGCCACCTACATCCCCTTCTCATCAGCTGGACAGGAGGAGTGGATTGAGGCAGTCGGAAAGATTGTAGCTGGTGTTTCGGGTGGAGCTGGTCTCTACTATTGGGAGCCAGCTTTCTTGGGCAATGCAGGGCTTGGATCGAGCTGTGAGGACAACCTGCTGGTCGACAGCAACGGCAAAGCAACAGTTGGCATGTCTGCTTTCAAGAACATTTAAGGATGTGGCAGAAGTATCTAGCGAACGTTTGATGTGCTGCCAAGAAGGCGGAGAGCTTAGTTAGCGCCGAACCCCTCGAGGGTGGAACAGGAACGCGGAGAGTGAGCTGGAGCTTGCTCACAAACATATTATTGTCCCATCAATCGCGACTACCCACACCATCTCGATCTTGATTCGAGTCATACTGTCTGAATCGCGAAAGCTCTGCGACCAAGTCATATATCATCATGGGTCTTCCGTAAGTGTGCTGCCAGCGTTTGATTGTCGAGGCTTTGCAGAAGGCAGCGACGCGCCAGGACGCGCTTTCCACTTTGCTGTTCGCTCGTATCTCTTTCCGACTCTCTTATCTACAAGTCGCATTGTAAACATGACTGTCAGCCATCGCATTACATCAAGCCACCTCTAGAATGTCATGACTTGGCGAGAGACTCCACATCTGGAGCTCTGATGAGTCGTATCAGCCTTGTAGACAGCCTATGCGACGCAATGGTTCAAACGACTGCCTGTCTGAGGAAGAGAGAAGCGAGATTCTTCCTGTTCTAAACTTGGCTTGGGATGCATACCACAAAGCAAAAGGCTAACAAATCATGATAGAGTATGGCGCAACCCTGAAGAAACACGCAGCAGCGACAATAGTCCAGCCGCCGTCTCTCGAGTTAAGAACGACAGTACCGCCGCCTCTCGCTCTCCAATCCGTCGTCTCCGTGCGTCCCGTCCACCCAACTTCTACCGAGTCGGCCAGCCACCAGCTGTACCCGAAGCACCTCGTCGTGTACCTTCCAGTGACCGTAGTTTCGACCTGGCACAATACCTCGGTGACGACGATGTCTCACAAGAACAACGTCCTGACCCGAATCGACGACGCTCAAGAACAGATACCTTTCTGCCTCCACCTCTCGAACGCGATCGTCCACAATCGCGCAATGGTGCCTCTTCGAGTCTTCCTTCTCCTCCGCTGGACATGTCAGATCCCACCGCGTCGTCTCGCATCGTCCTACTGCGCCCTTCACAATCCTCACCACACCCTCTGAGCTTCACTCACAGACCAGTCTCTTCCGATGACGGTCTGGGCGATCGTAACCGTAGCCCTTCTCCGGTTGCCTGGAACGTCATCGGCTCTACCATCACTCCCGATGATTCGCTACCGTCTGCTGACTCCAGCTTTGCCTCGAACGGAGCTTCGGCTTCGTTTGCACACACAGATGGCCCTGCGGATGGTCCAGCTGACGCGCTGGCCGAGGACTCCAGCTCTTCTACCATCAACGAATCCCAAAGTTATGATCGCCGTACCGTTGAAGCCTTGTTGTACGACTTCGCCATGCAAACCGCCGAAGGTCGAGCACAGATTCAGCTTCTCGGCCGCATGTCACCAGGGGATGCGCGTTGGGTGCGCCACCACAGCAATACCAGTCAAGAGGACGATGACAACGAGGACGATGATGGGGACAACGACAGAGATGAAGCTCCTCCCCAACGCCCCTCACAATACGACTCGGACATACGCGAACGCTCTCGTCAGGCCGCTGCTTCAACCATGCACTATTTTGGGAACACACACAACGAACGTCCCACCAGGCGGCACGTCGGGCGGGTTGTCGGACATGTGTTCCCGAACTCGACCACTCGCTCGAGTTTGCTTACCAACTGGGCTGCAAGACGCTCCGAGGCATCTCTAGCGCGCAGTGCTCGTGAGGCTGAGGATCGTTCCCGTGATGAGAGGTTGTAGCATTTCTTCCATACTCATCACCCAGAGATAGCTCGCCGTCGTCGGAGATTATCCGACCCAAGCTGAAATTGGTGATTTTGCTTTGCTTGATACGGATTTCGTGAGCGTTAGCGTATGGTGTCAAGATGTGGGTTTTACTTTCGTTCCATCGGTGGGTGCGGCTACAGAAGCGGCCTGACTGCTGGTTAGTCTTGCTTTCGTTGCTTTCGTCTCTCTGCTAGCTTCTTGAAAAGTTGTGGATCACTCTGAATATCGAATCCTATCGCTAAACGTAATGAAATTGGTACAGCAACTGAATTTGCAGCCCTCGTTCAAGATCTCGTCTGCAAATTGCCCTTCTCTAGGGCCAGTGCGTATTTGGTCCATGACTTAAGGTCGCGTATAATGGATCTCATCCTGGAAATGATCAGGCAACTCGATGGCGAGATGAAAGAATCGTCGAAAATCACGCCCAGAGTAACCCGAGCAAACCTCATCTTGCAAGAACCGGATAGTTTGCAAGAGATCGAGACTGTGTACCGTGCCTAGTACTTTTTCGTAAAATCCACGATTCATGATTTCGTTCCGCACATGATCTGCGAGCATCGTAGAGCTCTCGGTCAGAGCCTCAGCGACTACGAACAGATTGAGTAGTGACGCCGCCTTCGGAGTGTAGTCATTGTTGTGTCCAACAGAACTGATAATCCCATCAACAATTGCCATGATGTCGTCGGTTGCAGCGTTAACTTTGTTGAATTGTTCAGGGGAACTGAGGTGTGCCCACTTGTCTTCAAGAATCCGATTGACCTCGATCGCATAATCACCGAATTTGATATCCTCGTCCTCCTCTTCTTCGTCACCGTTGTCCAAAACAACAGCTTGTTCGGTAGCAGGTGCCCGTATAGATGTTGAGCGAGTCGTGTCTTCGAGTAACCGGTCCGAATCATACGAGTTCATCAAGCGCATTTCAATCCGAAACTTGTCTTTCCGTTGTGTGAGCTCTGCTTCCTCGGACTTTGTCTCTAATGCAGCAAAGACGTCTTTGTGTCTCACTGCTGCGTCTGCCAGAAGTTGTTGGAGATCATCGTGTGATAATTTTGCAATCCATTTGGATATATATGAGAACTTTGCAGGATCAGGTCGGTGAGCGGAAGAAGAAGGCATGTTGTCGGAGCCCGAAACATAATTTGATCGGGGATCCAGTAAGGCCTGTGGTACAATAGAAGAAGATTCATATCTGCCTCGGGATTGCAGTACTGCACCATTTCTTGATCCGAGTCTTGTCTACGTCTCTTGCGGCTGTTCTTGCTTGTTTGGTCGGTCGTCATTGTATGTTTTATCTCCAGAACAATGACCAGGGAAGAATGGTACGGAGTAGGTTTAAGGATAACTCTTGGTGACGCGATAGGACGCGTCTCATACGCGACACCATCTAATTCTATCTTGCCGGGAACCCAGTCTTGTCCACACCACACTCCAGCATTCAACCTGCTTCTCAATATACACAGCCATGTCCTTGTATACCTTGTTGAAACGGCGCAATACACTGTGCCTCCTGCAATGATCACAAGCTGCATACAGTGCGCCTGCTCAAGTCCACATGACCAATCATAGCTCGCACCTCTGTCACGACACCTGACCAAACAATCAGAAAGCGACAAAATAAATGAAAGAGCTGAATGACGGCTCTAGGCAGCTCCGTCCATGTAAGCTCAAAGATATCATGTCTTTTGACTTCTCATACAAAAGCTTCTTCGTCTTTTGATCTCCACCATGTGAAAATCATCCTCTTGTTTGATACACAGTTGAGCTTGTGGGTGGTGATGAGTCGAGGCTTGCGACAAACAGCTGCCTGAACCGCAGTCAACAGTACTCTTTTGGCAGCTGACCTGATAAGAAACGACAAAAGATGCACGAGCTGCCTGCAGAACTGCAAACCAGTCTGCACTCCTGGAGAGGCAGCGTCCGTCTGTCACGCGGCGATGACTCCGATCAGGCACGACTACATCATTCGTCAACAGAGCAAAATGACTCTTTGAGAATGCTGCGGCAGACCTTTTCTTCTCTTATATTGGTATGTTTCCACCTTTCTCCCATCTCGTGTTCTTTCTCTGCCAAACGCTTCCTATCGATCTCTCAAACCAGAAAAAAACAGCCATGGATGAAGAAGCAGCATCCGAGACTGACCCTCTGCTGTCAAAGTATCCAGCTGCATCTCGACGTCGTGACAATCAAAGATCCAACCAAGTCCCCATCGCACCCCAACCAACACCAAACAACAATGATCCAGAGGCGGAAAGCGAGCCTCTCTCTCAACAAGAAGTCTACACTCTACTCGGTATGGCTCCTCCAACAGCAAACAACACTACACCTCGCCACCTTGAATCAGCACATGGCTTCTACAGCCAACTCCTGAAGAGCGAGCGTCGAGCAGCACGTCAATACCGCCTCTACGATATCGCAATCATCTACCTCATGATCGTCCAACTCTGCATCTCAGCCGTCTTTGTCGTACTCGGCTCCCTGCCAAATCTCGACCGTTACCACGTAGCCGTAGCAGCTCTCGGCGCCATCGGCACAGTGGTAGCAGGAATGCTAGCGTTGATGAGAGGCCAAGGCTTACCAAATCGTTTGCGCATGGAGCGTGACGCCCTCCGAAAAGTCGTCTACGAGACTGAAGAACTGTACTGGGATACCAGAGCTGGTAGAGAAGTAGATTTTGCAGATGTGGAAAGGTTGAGGGATGCGTTTGCTGCTGTGGTGGACGATGCCAGGAAGAATCATCCTGATGTGTGGACTTCTAGTCCGGTGCCTGTGAGGATCAAGACGGGGTTGAGTGGGAAGGGCATGCAGATGCAGATGCAGATGCCTGGAGCGGTGCAGATTGCCAAGTTGTGAGAACGCAGAGGTGGGATGGCTGTAAGCTGGCTGGTGCGTGCTTGATGTTGCTACATAATAGACATAGATACAAAACACCTCGTTCGATCACAAGCTCAACACCTTCCTTCTTCGTGCGTCCGCGTGGTCTTCGCCGTGTGGAATTTCCTCACTTCAAGTCCTTCACTTCCCACTCATCTTAGAGCCACCTCAGTTCCCCTTTGTTACTGTGAATCGGCTGAGTGGTGTAACGGTCTAGACACACTCACGCTTAGATTTGGTAATAAAACCACTGTTCGAATCCCGCCGTGTACGCCTTAAATAATTCTATCAACCAGACGACCGTTAGTCTTGGTGGCTAAGATCAAGGGAAAGAGAATGGGAGTTTTTCCAGAGTGCCCCTGGTTGGTGGTGTCTGGTTTTTTGCTAGTTGTGGGTGGAAAGGAGGAGATGGTTGGTGTTTGTCGTTGTTGTGTGTTTTTGCTATATACCACAGGTTAGACACTATAAGCCCTGTATGTCTGTTGTTTACGAGACCAACGACAGGTTTTATTCGTGTGCATGTGGAAAGAAGTGAGGTACAGTGGACTGATATCACTCAAATTCGTATCTCCTTTTCTATGCGTCTATGCCAATTGCTTGATACCCGGCAGCTCAGTGCTATGCTCCGTCAACTTGTTCATCAGACCCACCGCTTTATCGTACACCATAAAGGTGATACTACTCGATAGCGTGAGTCTGACCAACCTCGGTGTAGTAGCCTTCCAGAACACCTTTGTGCCCTCCGTCTTTGCCATGTGAACAGCACAGCTCGTCATGCGAGTGTACTTGTTACCTATACTCTGCATCCTCGTCTTGATGTTGTCGAAAGGCATACTCGCATATCTATGTTTCTCTGTCAGTTACCTTCTCACAGCATGATCAAAGGTGATGCAGGAGTTACTCACACAGTCAACACGCCACTCCCAGCACCCGCCACCAACGTCGCCGTAGTGCCACCCATCTTCTCGGGCCAAGCCACCCTCAATCTATCCCGGATAGCATTGAACGTCGCAAACCTCACCGCCGAATTGGTAGCTTGCTTGCACAACACAGGCGTCAACCCCTTCCACAAACTCAACACTCCCTCCCTTTTCACCACCGACGAAATGATCCTCGGCAAAGACTGTTTTCCCAGATTTCCTCCTGAAGAAGCGTCGTGGATGACTCTTGTTTTTAGACTTTCGCCAGGTGTGACTACTAATACGCTTTCGGTGATTCCTGCACAGAGTCCAGAGACGACGTTGATGCCTGTGGTGTTTGTGTTTGAGGTCACGCGAGTCAAGTAGCGTTTTGAGGTTTCGAAGGAGAAGAAGCGGACGCCTGATTTTATGGCGTTGGAGGTTGCTAGGGTTTGGCAGCCGGCGTAGATGTTGCTGATGCCATGGTTCTTTATTGTAGAGCGCAGGATAGAGAAGGAAGAGGGTGTTTTTAGGCCTTGACGTGATACTTCGAGTTGGCGGCGTGTCTTGACGAATTCGGCTGGGTACTGGTGAAGAACGTCAGTTGACATATTGGTGATAGATTCTGGATACTGAAGACTTACGGTTACTACAGTCTCACTTGCCCCTGCCAGTCCTCCAGCAAGAATGCTAGTAAGTGTTGAAGTGTTTTGTTTCTTGGTCATGGTTGCAATTGACGTTCAGAAAACCTGTGGTGTCCGGAGAAAAGGAACCACCTTGATGAACATACATATATATACAATCCCGGTCGTAACGCTGTCTGTTGGGATGGCCCTGGCTGCCAACCAACTCTCGGAAGTACTCCGAACGATCAAATTGACTCCACATCACGGCCTCCGTTGCGGGGACGGATTACGGAGATGGGATGTGGGGAGTGGATGTATCCACTTCCTTGTTGAAACATCCACCCTCAGGGCGTCAATCGGAAGTCGTCCGAGACGCTGATTCAGCCGACTGGCTTGATTGCATGGCATTCAATTGCCAGGAGCAAGTTCTTAATAACAGTGAGATTATACAGACTCAGCTGTCTATGCTTTCCATGTGTATCTTCTAACTCATCTATGCAGCTGACGTCTTTCTTCAAGCACAATCCAAAGGATCTTGACTATCTCGTCTCTGATCAATATCCCACAGCTCCTTTGCATTCAGACTGAACACTTCCTTCGTCAAGTCCGCTTCGTCTGTCCAGTCCAGCACTGTTTCAACGAAGGGTTTGATGTCAAGGCCATCGTACCTCGTGTGCGGCCAGTCAGAGGCGAAAACGCAGCGGTTGCCGGCAACCTTGAGCATTTCGCGAGCAATACTCTCCACACCGCGGAATTGTGTATCGTTGTCAAATCTATAAGCTGCTGAGAACTTGATCCATGTAGCTCCAGCTCGAACTAAGTTGACTAGTGATGTGAAGCCAGCAATCTGATATGGGTTGAGAGGATGATTTGCATCTTTCGGATCTGGTAACGTCGGTGCGCCAAAATGAGCGATCGATATCCTAACACCAAGATTGGGTACAATCTTCTCGAGGATCGGCATCGCTTCCATGCCAATATAAAGCTCCAGAACCCAGTTGAAGTCTCGGATGGCGTCTGCGTATTTGCGAAGCATTGTCGTGAGAGAATCTTCTGTATATGTTGCATCGGTCGATTTGAGATTGAGACGGACACCACGGACGCCGAGCTTATGCCATCCTTGAAGCTGGCCGATGTTCAGCGTGTCGGGATTGATAGCGACCACACCACGACCATGAGAGGGCCCAACCACTCGAAGAGCGTCGAGAAGGCATGAATTGTCGTCACCGTAAATCGAAGGTTGGACGAAGACGGTATCGCGAATTCCTATCGTCTTTTCGAAATTGTGGACATCGGTCAAAGTGTGCAAGCCAGGAACGTAAGCTGCACCTTTCGCCAAAGGATAACTTGGATCCGTAACATGCATATGTGAATCCCAAGCACCGACTGGCATGCGCTGAGCAATGGTGGGCGTCCTCACTGCCTCGCTTCGTGTAGACGGTTTGGCAGGCTCAACATCGACTTTGATGGCAGCAGCGGCTTTGGGCTGTGGTGCAAGATAGACCTGAGCAAACCGGAATAGAGGCATGAACATGTTGCCGGAGTGAGTTGAGTTTGTCGACACAACCGTAGTCATCTTCAGACGGAGAGCAGTGTATAGAAAGTACCTACCTTTCGGGAAGCAACGGCAGTTCTTCTCTTATGTACAAGGCCGGCTAGGGCACACATGTGGAGCCTTCGTATGTGATGCGCGTCCTCCATGAATCGACATCGCGCGAGAGACCGCTCAATGCACGGCAAAACAAAATCCATGTGTTTTTTTAGATGATAGGAACGAGGGGTTGGGCTTCCACCTCGGAGTAAGTCCGAGAAGGATTGGAACGGCAGTTGACCGAGGGTGGATCGTGCTTTCCACGCCACTCACGGACTCGACCGCATGTCCTACACATTTGACTTTGATGGAGTCAGTGGACCCCACGGAGACTCGAAATGGCCTTCAGGGATATATAAGACTCCCCCAGAGTCCCCAGACCTTGGCCGGTTGACTACGCGAATCAGTACAGCACGGTTGACAGCTGCGCCATGGCTTCAAAGATAAACCCTTACTACGTCTTCGCGATCCTCGTCTTGGCCGCTGGCGGTATCCCCAAAGGTAGATTGACAACAATCCATCTTGCATCAATCCAACTGACATATCTTAGGCTACGATGAGGGAGGCTTCAGTGCTAGCGTCACTCTGCCATCCTTCAAACAGGATTACAACCTCATAAAGGCACACTGGAAGCATGATCCTACCGGTCTGGCAAACAGAACGGCCAACATTACATCGTTCGGAGTCCTTGGTGCTGCCTTTGGTGCTCTGATCGCCTTCTTTTGTAACGATAAGCTTGGAAGACTGTGGTCTTTCAGAGCTTCGATCCTTGTGTGGGCAGTTGGACTGCTCATGCAGGTCTTCTCCTCTGGTATCTTTGGTTTTCTCTTGTTCTCCAGGATATTCAGCGGACTAGGAGCTGGTGCATTGACCGTTGTATCACCGCTCTTCTTGTCAGAGATTGCACCAGCAAAGACGCGAGGCATGACTGTCAGCATCTATATGGTCATGCTACTCTCATTCCTCTCTCTAGGTATGTCACCAGAGGCAGTTCTCAGCATTGTATCAAGACTAATCTCAGTCGACAGGTTTTTTCGTCAATTACGGTGCCAACCTCCATCTGGCCGCCACCAGAACGCAATACCGACTCGTCCAGTCGATCCCGCTGATCCCAGTCGGTCTCGCCTTCATCGGTTCATTCTTTATGCCTGATAGCCCTCGCTGGCTTGCCTCGAAGGGAAGACACAGCGAATCTGTAGCCGCTCTTGCGCGCCTGAGAGGTTTGGATGTCAACCATCCCGAACTCCTCGCAGAGCACGCTGGAGTTGAGATGGACAGCACGGCAATTGCAGAGATGAAGAACGCTTCTCTCAAGTCAACCGCGACTGAAGTTCTCAGCAGCCCAACCCTCCGCAGTCGCTTTTTACTGGCCTTGGTTATGCAGACCATCTCACAGTGGACTGGAGGAAATGGTATCACCTACTACATCTCGGATATCTTCCAGTACGCAGGCATCTCAGGGTCCAACACATCACTGATCACATCCGGAGCTTATGGCCTGGTGAAGCTGTTGTTCACCATGATCTTTGCATGGGGTCTGATCGACATGATCGGACGCCGACGTTGCTTCATGACTGGCCTGTCTCTGCAATGTGCCACACACATCTACATGGCTGTCTACTTTGGAGCCATCGCAGACAGCAACCAACCAGCGTCCAACGCAGCAGTAGCAAGTGTGTTTGTCTACGCAGTCGGATGGTCGATCGGCTTGTGCACTATTCCGTATATCTACGGCACGGAGCTATTCCCAACAAGAGTTCGATCTCTTTGCTACGCGGTAGTGATGGCGGCACATTGGTTCTTCCAATTCGCCGTGGTTCGCGTGACGCCGCTCATGTTGACAGCGCTGGACAAGTGGGGAGCATATACATTCTGGGCGTGTATCTGCGCCAGCGGCCTTGTGATTCTTGGGCTATGGGCACCAGAGACCAAGGGGATTCCGATGGAGCGCATGGACGAGTTGTTCCAGAGACCATGGTACAAGTGCGGATCAGCCAAGGTGTCGATGGAAGGTTCTGATGAATCAATGCATGAAGGGAACGAGAAAGCAGCCGCGCTGCACTCGGAGAAGGCTGTATAGAGACAAAAGTGTCTTATGAATATCTTGACGATTTAATGCAGTGTTAATAACACATGACTTCCCACAGATCAAATCAGAGCAGATGCGAGCCGAGGCAACAGTAAAGACGCGTCAGGTGGTGCATGCAGTGAGTATTGAAAAGGTGCATGTGGTGATGTGGGAAGGAGCGGAGTCGGGGGAGCGGTCAAGGCAAGGGCGGCTTGTCTGTGTTTGCTCTGTTTGCACGTGTGACACGGCGGGCCCGAAAGGTCTTGTCACATTCGAGCTCGCTGCCGGCCATTGCTGTCCACCCGCTATACACTCCCGTACAATCATGTTCTCGTCGCAGCTGGGTCGCGCCGCTCGTGTCGGCTCCCAGTCAGCCAGCATCTCTACATCGTCCTGCGCCGTCGCCAACCGCGTGTCTTCGGCCACATGCCCGACTCTTCTTTCGCGCCAACGCCGACTCTCGTCAAGCAAGGCCTCATGCCCGCCCAACGGTGACTCGAACCGCTCTCGCCAGCCTGTCGCCAAGCCTGACCTACCATCGTCTCGTCCGGCAAAGTCACGTTCTTCCAACGCAAACAAGTCCACTTCGTCCAGTCGCAATGTCAAGGCCGCCAAGGATGAGACTTTTGCCAATCTACCCAGCGTGCCCTCGACTGAGCACATTCTCCCTCAAGGTGCGCACTTGATCCAGTGATTGGCACCGCAAGACTCCACTGACACCATCCTCCAGATATCACCCTCTCCTCCTTCTTCAGTCTCCATCGTCCCCTCAGTCTGGGCACCGCCATCCCACCCACAGCCGATATTACCGCTTTCAACAACATCTTCGAACCCAAGTCTAAGCAACAAAAGACGAACCAGGATGTCATCTTCACCCTGTCCAACGCCATCGACGGCATCGAGAGCAAGCAAAGAGATTCGGACCTGAACTGGGACATCATTCAAGAGTCGGCATCCGAGTCGGATGTCAAGCATCTGGACGGCGTACCGCGCTCGAGGTCGCTAGAGGACATGGTCGCACAGTTGAAGCCTTTCACTGCTCCTCCGCCACCCGCTCCCGTCAACGTCGAGCAGCAACAGCGCAAAGCTCACGCCACACCCGCGCCCACCGTCAGCCAGAAACACTTCAAGACCACCATCACCGTCACAGAGAACAAGCGCTCAGACGGCGTCACCTTTTACACCGCCTCGGCCTCTCCCCCGGAACCCGCTGCCATCAAGGAGGCCCCATCATCCACCTCATCCACCCCCTTCAAGGACCGTCTGCGAAACCGTGAGGTCAACTACATCGAGAAGCAGCTCGAACAGCACAGGAGCGACATTTCCATTCTGGAAGGCGAGAACAGCAAGGGAGAGATGCACGCCATTTCGGTAAAGAGACAGCGCAAGCTGAAGATGAAGAAGCACAAGTACAAGAAGTTGATGAAGCGCACCAGAAACTTGAGACGCAGGTTGGATAGAAACTAGACGTTCCTTTTCGTTTTGTTTTCCTTTCGACTTTTCCTCGTTTCTCTTGCATACCATCGGCGTTTGAGTTTGACCACCCTTTACAACTTGATGCCCCCAACTAACCTCTTCCGCTTTACCATCTATAGCAATAACAAGATTTTTCACAACATTTTATTCTTCCGGTCTTGGCCCATACTCTATCTGCTCGATTGTTTGCTCGATTGTTTTTGGTGCTTATTGTGGCTTGTCTGCTGAATCTTCACAGGACAAATTCGCAGCAGTTCCGTGGGCGTGGGCGCACATATGCATGCATCTGTATATCCGACTATTTCAGCCAATCGAAAATGTTTGCAACGACATGGAACATGCGCTTTTCAGCAGGTACAAGCAGCACGTACTGCGCAGCCTCCCACAGCCCCGTAGCACAGCCTCTTATAAGAAGCATATGAAGACCCGGAGGGCTTCTCTCCGGACCGTCCCATCATCAAAACCATGGCTGACCCATTTACTGTTGCAGTTTCGGTCGCTGGCCTCACGAGTCTTGGTATACAACTTGCTCAGGGTCTCAAGAAATATGCCGATTCAGCTATCGATTCCAAGGGTCGCGTTCAGGCCATTTCCCTCGAGATCGAACTTGCAGTCCAAGTCATTAAAACTCTGGACGTCACGCTACAGAATGCTTCCAGCCGAGCGCTGCTAACGGACGACGCTAAGAAACTTGCAAAGGATGTAGTGTCCCAGTGTCAAGAAGAGGAATATGGCGATGTGGCCCACCATCGAGAAAAAAGTGGAACGTTCGAGAGATGATCTGGAAAAGATCAAGCTCACGCTGCAGATTCTCATGAGCGTCATGATGTACGCAAAGATGTTTGCAAGGTATGTTTGTTAATTTGTCTGTGTTCTACCTACCCTTTTTTGACACTTTCTAGTACAACCGATTCCGAAGATGCCGCCCAGCAGCGCCTTGAAATTCGAAGACTGCAAGAGGAGGAACGTGGCTCGACTTGCCACGTCGAGATTTCAAGATCCAGAGGTTATTACGATGCCTGAGCCAGCGGAACCTTCAAGATCCAGATCATTGGCTTCTTCAATCTCGCCACCTGACGTTGACAACTTCCATGTTGATGGTATCCCCGAAGTAAGCGCAGCCGTAGTTGTCATGCCTTTGTAACACAAGTTTCAGCATAGCAAATGCTGAAGGAGACACGAGCTCAAGGCATGGTATTATCCACTAACAACTAAGATTCCCCATCACAGTCCCAGATCCGGACGTTACTTACCAGTCTAGGCGAAGCAGCAAGTACGCGTCCAGATGGATGGTTCTGATATACCGAGTTGCCGCTAGGTTCTTGTCGCCTAAAGCTCCAGGACGCGAGGTTGCGCTGCAGATGCTCAAAACTGATTTCGAAATTTGCATGGCACAGCTCACTAAGCTTCAAGAGGAGATAGACGCGACCAGACGACTTACAATGGACTCAGGGTCAAGTCGCACGTCTGGCCATCGAGACGAGGCAATAATTCCGGAGCGATTTCAATCCTTGAAATGGCATGGCCAGAATACAATAGAATGTTTGTATACGCATCTGATGAATTCTGTGGCTTTGCGCAAACTTAAGGCGTCAGCCCCTCTTCTGTCGACGGAACGAGACAATGATTATCCTCATGTCCCAGCGAGCATACTCCGAGGAGAGATGGGTCCGGTCCAGTCATCGGTTCATCACTTTTCTACGATCCTGTGTATGGCGCTATGCCTGCTTGCGTCTATGATGAGTATTTCTCTGGTCAAGATTGGGAAAGATATGTTCGACTTTCTGTGTCCAGTGTTGCACACTTGCATGCTGTAGAGTCCTTTGGAGTCCCCCACGATCCTGTGCTTGGGAGTGGTGCAACTCTGTCAGGGCCGCGATCCAGAAGCTCAGTCCTCGAAGACTTACCCAGTGTTGACAACCTAATCCGTCGTTGGACCAACGTCTACAAACCACGACGTGAACGTGGAACCGGGAACCACCTCTCCTAACCTTCAAGCCATTGTTGAATAACTATAGACTATCATTTAATAGACTGGGATTGTATACTGGAAGGAAAAGATGTTTACGTAATTCGAAGGTCTTTCAGTCTTGGTTGTTGTATCTAGAGAGCAGATTATATTGCGATTTGAGTGACAGCTTTTCTACAATCAAATCAGCCTGAGCAGTACGGGTCAGAATGATCGATGACATGTATGACAGTTGAGCTATGCTCCGCCATACCTGATTTTCATACCAGCAAAACCATGACACAGTGGAAGGAACAAGCCTAGATAGAGTCCCTCGTCACAGCCCCTTTGGATTCTCACGAAATCCTTTCGTAATGGTACAGTCATCTTGCAGGGAATCGACAAATTGTCACATTTTCACAGGTCAAGGCCAAAGGAAATACGATGCTTGAACGTCGCGAGACGACAAAGCACTTTTGTGCATGCACAAATACTTGGTGATCCTTGTCATAAATCCTCCAAAGCGCCACGCGGAGATAGCGGCTGGGATGCCAATGTCATGACCTCGGCAGGTACGACATGCAACCTCAACTCTTAGAAACTCGAACAATTGAGGATAGCAGATATATTTCATCTTTCATCACTACCAGCTTTGTCTTGTTGGATTTGTGATTCAGTCAACGACAGCATATTCCGCTAGCGCGTAAACAAGGCATTGAACTGCTCATACATGCACTTGACCGGATCACTTTGTAGCTACCTTTGATCCCGTACGGAGAAGTGGGAAACGCGTCGTCCGCCTATGTGCATTGTTGTCTGAGAGAAATCATCTCGAACGCCACACAAGAGATAGCAA
Organism: Aureobasidium namibiae CBS 147.97; assembly: GCF_000721765.1. Classification (NCBI taxonomy): domain Eukaryota; kingdom Fungi; phylum Ascomycota; class Dothideomycetes; order Dothideales; family Saccotheciaceae; genus Aureobasidium; species Aureobasidium namibiae. The sequence goes on along the minus strand of NW_013581192.1, from coordinate 450,601 downwards.
CAGAACATGGACAATTCAACAAACTACGGCAGTGTCGCCGAGAAAGGCGAACTGACCTGCACCCCTCCACCCAAGGAAACAGGACTGCTTCCCCATCTCGCAGACTGGATGTGTTTCCTCCCAGATGCCGTTCCAATCTCCTCACTCTCCATCCCGGGAACTCACGATAGCGCTGCCTTCATGAGTACATGGCCCTTTGTATCGACCCAAACACTAACCACCGCACAACAATTGGACGCTGGAATACGATACTTTGACCTTCGCTGCGGTATCGTCAAGGATGAAATTCAAATGGTACATGGCAGAGCAGTGCTGGGTCTGAAACTCGCTGATCTGCTTATGGATATGTATCTGTTCCTGCTGAAACATCCCAAGGAAGCGATCATCGTTCAGTTGAAGCAAGATCGCAAGGATGAAGCTTCCACGCGGCCATTCTCCCAATTGGTTCTGGACCTCATGCACCAACAGTTCAAGTATTGGCGTCTGGAAACCACAACACCCACTCTAGGCGAGCTACGCGGACGCATTCAATTACTTCGGCGCTTCACGACGTTCCAGCATCAGCGATACACAACCGGTATCGATCTTTCTCGATGGCCAGATAACCCGCCATTGCCATTCACGATTCGCACACTCGTGGGCGTCCACCTCACAATTCAAGACCACTATTCCTCCACCACGCCCGAGAGTCTACCCAACCTCATAGCGAAGAAAGGCGGCGATGTAGCGTCCATGCTCATGCGTGCCTCCCGCGACACGGAACCCTGGCATTGGTACATCAACTTCAGCTCGGCATACGAGTTCAACGTCTACTACCAAATCCCACCCAAGGATATCGCTGTTGGTGGATACTCCGTGTTCAGATGGGTCGAGGGGATAAATCCGCGGCTTTGCAACTTCCTCAAGGCTAGACTGGCGGATGTGGACGAACCTCAGCGATTTGGAGTTGTGGTTATGGATTTTGTGGAGAAGCCGGCGACTGATCTTGTAAAGACTGTTATCGAGGCCAACTTTGTGGTGCCGATGAAGAGGAGAGGGGGTATGGCTGGTAGAAAGACAGAGACGGCTGTATTAGGCTTGGTGATGCTTCTGGTACTCGTGGCTTGGGCGCTGTTTGAGTGGCACAGCGGTCGTTTTAACCAAGTCGATGGACGCTGGTGTCCAATGTTCTTGCATGCTTGCTCCTTAGGACCTCCTTACGAGGCGATTGCTTGATTCTCGCTGGTAAATCATGCATGGAACTGTATACAATGAATGCAAGACTTATGTGGTTGGAGGGCCCTGACTGAACGGGCTATGGACGTTACTGCCAACATTGTATGGGCTGGGTTGATCGCTTGCAGCAGGGTACGGGCTAGGCTGGTTGCTGCCATACGGGCTGGCCTGTTTGCTTACAAGATTGTACGAGGAGCGCTGCACATTCCGAGGATCAGCGCTGGTATGGTTGAAAGATGACCTGTGCGAGAGATGCATGCCATCCAACTGACCATCGACGTTCTGGTCGTCAAAGCGCGGTGTCGACGTGTCTTGTATCTGCCGAACATTCTCTATCACCCTTTCTTTGGGCCAGCGAACAAACTCTGCCCACTCATCTCCGAGAATGGTCTCGATTCTTGCGATGAGAACTTCAGCCAAACCTCTAAGGTGCCACGGGCGTGGATTCATGCTCGTCAAAACAGCCCAATATGCCAGAATGATAAGAGCAATGGGCCTTCGCTCTACCAGCATATCCTTGAAGACGGCAGGTAGCTTTACGACCCACTGATCGATGAGATAGGCAGATGTTGGGTAATCTTCCGGATGTTGTGTCAAAGCCCCGATGAATGTAAAGATGTCTTCAGTCGTCTCCAGGCAGCATTTCCGTCGTTCTGCATCTTCTTGGCCGAAAGCAAGTGATCGCACCATTGGATATGTTGGATAGTCAGAGGCAAGGGTGGCACGAATCCGATCCTCGTGGGACTCGTCACCTGTCTCGACACGAAAGAGTTTCTTGAGCCAAGTTTGGCGCAAATAAGGCCAGTACGGCGAGACTACAATCTTGATGCCTCGACTCAACTGGAAGCATTCGACAATCTTGTCAATTGGATCGGTATCATCATGGTGAGGATTGAGCATGTACTCAGCCAAGCCAAAAGCGGAGGTGTGGCTAGAGAAGAGCAGGGCAGCTAGGGAATCTTCCTGGCGCAGGTTTGCAATGACAGGCTGAACATGCTGGATGGCGATGCCTTGTAGATAGCAGGCTCTATCGAATAGTTCTGATCGAGAAGCATTTTTGGAGTACAAATGCAGAGCCGAGAGAGCCATAAAGTTGTGCGTCAGAAAATCATAGGACAGACTATGTTCCAAGACTTTTTCGAAGACGTCGCTTCGGACTTTGGGATCCGGGACCAGAGAAGCACTGTAGTGATAGACGAAATGATGGTATAGCTCCAAATCTAGCATAAATAGGGGCTGGGTTGAAGGCTGAATGATTGGCGGACTGCTGATTGGAGTTGACAGGTCGGTTGGCAGAGAAGGGCGTGGACTGGCCGATGGTTGGGCAAAGCTGCAGGCAATGTCCAGACGTTGGCAGTTTCCACATTGTGGTTTGACTTCATTACACTTTTCCCGTAAGTACTTTTGACACTTGTTTACTCGGCAGCTGTCATGAGATTCTCACTTTGATGTGTCGTGTCTTGCACTGTGAGCAGCCATTACGGGATTTGCGATGAGATCGTCTCATCGAAGCCGTTTTCGTATCCAGGATGGGTGTGAGTATTGGCTTGTTCGCGATGTGCGACAAAGAGGGCCGTCGTATACAGCGAGTTCGGCAGACGGTACTCAAGTGCAAGTAGACTTCTGAAGTAAAGACTAGACACGGACTGGGTCTCTCGAGAGACGTGGATGGTTGGTGTAGATGCGAGGTCGGATACGGCACGAATACGGCGCATGCAAAAGGTGACGCCCAAAAGTCAATGCCAAGGCCAGTGCTCGATTTGGGTTTTGGCCCTGATGCAACAAGAAGATTCCCATCATCTTACCACAAATACACACATCAGAGATGGCATCCATTGACGCTTCCTCGGCAGACCAGCCGCGTCACCAACTACCCTTTCCGTTCTCGAATCAGGACGACTCGACTCCGCCTCCGCTTCTCCTCACCCAAGGCGCCGAAGCTCTGGTCTATCGCACAACCTTCCTCACACCTTCAACAGCTTGTGCACTCAAATATCGACCGGCGAAGCCATGGAGACATCGTACTCTGGACATGCGATTGACTCGTCAACGTATCCTTGCCGAAGCTAGGGTGCTGACCCGCTGTCGACGCGAGGGTGTCACAGTACCTGCTGTATTAGGACTTGACTGGGAGCGCGGTTGGCTGGCTCAAGAGTGGATCTATGGCAACACTGTCCGCAGAGTCCTGGACTGGGTGCACAGAGAGAGTGGTCTGTCGAGCAGTGAGAAAGAGCATCAAGTACACCAGCTCTTGCAAAGAATCGGCAGCGCCCTTGGCCGTCTCCACGAAAGAGGCCTGGTCCATGGCGACCTGACCACTAGCAACTTGATGCTGCGACCCGCCGAGAGCGACATCACTGAAGAGGACAAGCAAGTCGGAAAAGCCGTTCGCATCGCCAATACGGATGGAGAAGTCGTCCTTATCGACTTTGGTCTTGCACAGCAGACGGTACAAGAGGAGGACAAGGCGGTTGATCTATACGTGCTTGAACGAGCTTTCGCTTCGACACATCCCGAAGTAGAGCACGAGTTTGGTCATCTGCTGCAAGCCTACGGTGAGAGTCACAAGGGCGCCAAAACGGTGCTCAAGAGACTGGAAGATGTGCGCATGAGAGGAAGAAAGAAGAGCATGCTGGGTTGATCTGCGCCCTAACTACTCTCTTTGATCACCTGCTCCAACGTCTTGACATACTCGTCGACTTCTTTGCAGCCTTCGAGCGTAAAGTCGCGTCTCTTGCCTTCAAACACCACATACGGCACAGCATCCACTCCGTTGCCTGCCTGCTCTCGGATCAACATTTTGACGTCCATCAATCCCTCATCTTCATCTTCGGCCATCTTCTTCGCTTCTGTCTCGGCGAGCCCCGCTTCGGTCAATGCTCGTACCAAAGTCTCTTGGGAACTAGGATGTTGCTCCTCCTCGAAGTACTGCTTGTATAAGCTGTCGACCACTTTCTCCGCTGCATCAAGTCCTTTGGTCTCTTGCACGAGCTGAATGACGCGATGTGCTTGGAGCGTGTTGCCAACTCTTCCACCAAACTTGTACGCAATACCCTCTGCCTTGCCGTATGCTGTCATGAGCACCACATACTTGCGCATGTGCTCTTCGTCTCCATTGAATCTGGCGTCGCGATACCAACTGTATTTGTCTTCGCCTTCTTGAGGCGCATTCGGATATAGCTGGTACGGGAGGTATTTGATCGCAAACGTCACTCCTGGCTCAGTGGATCGGACTTGGGCAAGCGCCTTCGCGAGTCGCCTCCTGGCGAGATAGGTCCTGCTATTGCGTCAGATGTGTCGAGGAATAGGTGGAGCGGACGAACATACCATGGACAGATGGTGTCTAGTGTGAAGGATATCTGAGACTCGTAACCCATGATGACGACAATTGCACAAGGCTGGTCTTTGAACGACGCCGACTCGTGCTATACTGTAACAATTTCTAAAGAGCCGACAAGGTATGGGAGTTGGCAGAGTGAGCGGGCAGCCGTTTTAAATGCCAGCCCCTCCAACGACCCCGCCATCGGCATCATGCTTGGCATCAAATGGCAACCTCAATTCGAGCCCTGCTCCATCCCGTCTCCTGACCACGTACCTACTGAACCTTCATACACCCTATTGGGGCCGCATCAACACCAGCATTCCACAATTGTCCCCATGATGAAGAATTTGATAGGCTTCGGCAACCATGTGAAGGCAACCGTTACACAATTCAACGCCCGCGTTGACGTTTCCCAGCCTGCAGCCTTCAAAACGGTCACTGACGATAGAAGATATCGTAAGTAGAGATTTTTCAGTGTGCTATATAAGATCAAGATCGCAGGATGCAGGTACGTTTCTTCTCATCTTCTTGTATACCTGAACAGCGCGCCGCCATACACAGCGACATTTTACCAGTCCCTATTATCGTAATCACCTATCAAGTACTCGGTCAGAGATCAAGTATCATCGTCGACCATTCTCGGATATACCACAAGTCAGACTTGATCTGATCTTACTCATCTCGTTTCTACCTCCCCTTCAACCGGTATGAAGGCAACACTCAGCCTTGTCCTGGCTACTGCGGCTTTCAGTACTGCTCAAGTCATCAAGAATGGCAATGGAACCTACACATGCGCTCTTGACAACGGGGCGTACTGTGTATCAGCCTCTCTTGAGAGCAATATGATCATTCGTTGCACCAACGGCATTGGCTATGCCAGCAACTGCGATGAACGGCTGGCCGACAAAGCTCCTCTAGGCTCGTCATACTCTCCCTGCTGGCAGGTATCCCCTCGTTCTGGTAACGCTCAATGCTCAAAGAATGGCATCATCTACCCGGACGGCAACAACACAACGCCATACCCGGTTCCGAACTACCAGACGATCAGTGCCAGTATCTCTAGCGCTGCTACAGCAACCACTGAAGCTTCGAGATTCGCGTACCTCGCCAACTTCACCACGAGCACGACTACCTCTACCTCGACAAATACGCACACCACGACTGTCTACATCTCGGCTGTTCCTCAGGGTACTTATGCAAACTCATCGTCTCCGTACTACAACAACGCAACCTCTGGCGGCAGTATTGCGAATGCAGTCGCTGCTACTTCAGCGGCATCAGTCCCGTATCTGCCATACTTCCCGGCTCCTATCATACCCACTTCTACGCAATACACAACCGACATCGTCTACAGCTACACGACCGTATGTCCTGCTGGTGTAACTATCACCGACTCTGCAGGCTCAGAAGTGGTGTTGCCAACTCCCTCAACCATCACTGTGACAACCACGTCTCTCAGTACTATCACAGCCACTGCCATTGTTTCTTTACCTTCGCCCGTTTTCGCATTTGACGTTTCAACTACCTCGTCATCCATCGAATATGCTCCTATCGAAACGGCTGTCGCTGCTGCTCCTTATGCCTGGTCAAATGCAACTTGGAGCAATGCCACTACTTTGACTGTCGTGGGCACTGCTGCAACTGTTCCGCTGGCTTCCGCTTCGGCTACAGCTCACGGTCCTACCTGGAACGAGACCATGGTGCCATACACAGGAGCTTCCAGCAAGACTGGCGTCTCTTTCGCTATTGGTCTCATTACTTTAGTGGCTCTGCTCTAAGAACTAGACGCGGATCTTGGAAGGAGAAGCCTGGTTGCTTCTCATAAGGGAGAAACATGAGCTGGATCTCATCTGTTATTATCAAGCGCTGGTCTCGCCGTATTAGTTCATTATATAGAGTATATAGAACGTATCACATGAATGGATTCTCATCACAGTATTCTCTAAATAGACTATGTATCATGTCATATCCGAATTAAAAGAAGTCACATGTGATCGCTCACGGCAGCGGAGATAGACTGAATCTCCAGACGAGGTCGAACGCCTGGCCTGTGCACATTTCCTGCAGCGTCATCGATTTGGGGTTTCGAGTCCGACGCGACTTCCTTCTCGATTGAACCAACATCATAATTTGTCTGACTCTTTTCTTCCAGTTTATTTGACTCCGAGACCTCGTCAGGCATCTTCAGAACTCTGTTGTCGATCGTTTTCTGTCAATCATTCTACGGCCCACTCTACTTGCCACTGTGACTTTCTGTCGCAACTGGCGGTTAAACACACCTGTGCTTCTTCGTTTTCAGAAGCCAACCAAAGCCCTTCTAGCCATGGCTCCCAGAAGAACGCGCGCAAGCGCTGCTGCCGAACTTCAAGTCGAAAGCGGTCAACAAGTCTCGAGTCCTCCCCCAGAACCTGCTGCCAAACGCCAGCCTCTCAAGAAAGCTCCTGCTAAAGTCAAGAATGAAACCAAAGTTGAAGTTTCCAAGAAACCGTTGCCTACGCGCAAGCGTAAGGCTCCTGCACCCAAGGAAGAGTCTCCAGTCTTTGGTGACGAGTTGCCGCACAACCTTGGCTCTCTGCCCACTCCCGATACCGATGATGTTGACGAGGCCAAAGAGGCTTCACCACCGAAAAAGGCCAGACGTGTTGCAAAGGCCAAGCAGGTGAAAGCTGACCCAGAAGAAGTCGATCAACTAGCCAAGAAAGCAGCCGAGATTGCAGACGTCAAGCCTGAGATCAAAGACGAAGCCACTTCCGCAGATGTCAAGACTGACGGCAAGCCCAAGAAGAAGGCCACGAAGGCCAAGAGTCACAAACTTACTCCTGGCGAGACTCCGTATCCTGACTACGCTCATCCTACCTCGGAAGAGTGTTATGAAGTTGAACGCATCCTTGCCAAGAAGCACGGCAAAGTCACGGCACCAAAGTCTATCCCAATGCCCTCACTGGAAGTTACTGGCTGTGGTGAGGTTCCTTCGGTCTTGGATGCCTTGATCAGAACCAGGCTATCTGCTGCGACGACTGGTAAGAACTCGTCCAATGCTTTCAAAGGCCTCGTCAAGACTTTCGGCACTCTCAAGGAGGGTGTTGGCAAAGGCAGTGTTGACTGGAACAAGGTGCGCCTCGCATCTCAGACAGATGTGTTTGAAGCCATCAAGAGCGGAGGTCTTGCCAACAACAAGAGCAAAGACATCAAAGCAATCCTGGACATGGTCTACGAAGAGAACCAAGCTCGTTACGCTGCTTTGAAGAAAGAGAAAGAGACCAAGACCGAGGCTGATGGTCCAGCAGGTTCCGAGAATGAGCCTGCGCAAGAGAAAAATACCGAGATTCAGCGTGTCGAGTCCGGTGTACTTTCTCTCGATCATCTGCATCTGCTCTCTAACGAAGACGCATTCGCTCGTATGGTCCAGTTCCCTGGAATCGGTCCAAAGACAGCCTCATGCGTCTTGCTTTTCTGTCTGCAACGCCCTTCGTTCGCGGTCGATACACATGTCTTCCGCCTTTGTCAATACCTAGGCTGGGTGCCAAAGGAAACGCAAAAGGGTCAGCCTCCTGTCAACCGTGAGACCACTTTCGCTCACTGCGAGGCACGTGTCCCCGATGACCTCAAGTATCCACTGCACCAGCTTCTCATCAAGCATGGCAAGGAATGTCCCAGATGCCGCGCTGCTACGAGCACTAGTAGTGAGCGTTGGGAGGAAGGATGCCCAATTGAGCATCTCGTCTCGAGATATGGCGCCAAGAAGGGAGAAGTGTCACCTGCAGGCAAAGCAGCCCCAAAGACGAAGAGAGCTGCCGCTACCAAGAAAGGCAAGGGCAAGAAGAAGGTCGACAGCGACAGTGAGGAAGCTGAGAGCAGTGACCTCAGCGATGTCGAGGGTGACGACGACTACGAGTAATGGCAACGAACGACTGCACATGTTCTGATGCGACGCCAGACAGCTACGATGGCTCATCGCTGACTGGAGGAGATTTTCATGCATGAAATGTCATGCGATGGCTGGACGGACGATATTCAAAATTTTGCTATCTTTATTGACACGGAACAAAGGGAGCATCTTGCTATCAAAGTATTGCTTGGAGGGACATTGATGAGGGTTGATGTACAAGGATTAGCTAACATGATCTTACGAGGGTATGCTTTTTTGCTTATAACGAATGTATCGAGATAATATTGCTTCCACCAACCGTTCCCGCTGACGAGGACCTATTCCGGGAGGAAGCTGCGAGCGTCGAGAGTGAATGTTCCTCTCTGGCACCTGCCAACGCTTCGAGTCAGCAAACCCTTCCTTCTTCGTCACTTCTTGCTCTGAATCTTCCTCGAGTACCAATACCAACCAAACGTTCAGACTCCTCCGCCACAACACAATCATCGATTCTCACACCTTTCTCAACCCTGCCCCATCATTGTGAAAGACCACAATCTCTGACGGTCTGTATATCTGCCGAACTCAGCAAGCATGAAGAAAGCAATCTTCGATGCCGTCAACGCAGCTGTCACCGCCGCCGTCAAGGATGCAGTCCCAGTCGCTGTAAACAATGCCATCCCTCAAGCTGTCGGCGCTGCAATCTCCGCGTCGATCAACATCAACTTCTCCACCGCCATCGACCAAGCCGCCAAAGAGAGAGTAAAGGAGATCGAACGAATGATGGAGTGTAAACTCGAAAGGATTATCAGAGCCGCAAAACTCGAAGCGAAGGTCCAAGCAGTGCGTTATTTTACAATATCCTTGATCATGTGATTTTTGCAGAAAGGTTGACATGCATGGGTGTTTTGCAGGCACAAGAGATGATCACTGAGCGCGCTTGTGTGATGGCCAATGGGTCCTTTCCATGGCACCGATGGCTTGAGAGTAAGAACGAGGAGGACGGCGAAAAGATTCGGCAATGGAATGCTGAACTCGGTGAAATGCACGAAGAAGAGAGATATGCGAAATGGAAGAAGGAGAGAGATGGAGTACAAACACGAGGCTGGTGAGATGAGCTGAGCGGACGAGAATGGGACTAAGGGATAGTTGCTGGAAGAGTCCACGTTGACGACATACTTACAGAGTGTGCTCTTGCTATAGATACATCACGAACGAGAAATGAGAAATGAGAAACGACCAATTGAAAAGCTTCATTATGGTTGTTATACTACTCGTTTCCATATCTGTATCAGCAAGACTCAGTCGTTGTAGTTACCCACACCACTGCAGTCCTTGTTCCCAGCCGGCAGCCCATACTTCTCATTCAACTCTGCCTCTTGAGACTTTCCGTCAGCAGAGTAGTATGGTCTTTCACCATGAGTAGCCACTCTGACAGCATGTCTACGGTGAGGAGCAAAGCCATAGGTAGCTGAGTGATTCTGTGTCTTCGTGTCAGCACCAGTCCTCAAAAAAACAGGCAGAGGCAAGCAAACTTACGCAGATCCTGTTATCCCAAAACGCAACATCATCCTTGCCCCAATCAAACGAAACATGCAACTCATTAGTCGTCGCCACCAACTCATTGAGATACCCAATGATATGATCAGACTCCAACCTCGGCACGCCCACAATCTTTGTCACAAACCCTGGATTGTAGAAGAGAGATTTCCAACCCGTGACTGGGTGGACGCGGATCAATGGATGCACGGTGGTGACGGGATCGCGTCGCACAGGACGATTGCCGCGGATGCTGTCGGCGGCTTGCATGTCTGCTGTGTGTAGGGCGGAGAGGGACGAGAGGTAGGTTTGCATGGCTGGAGACAAAGAGTCGTAGGCGGCGTATTGGGAGGACCAGAGTGTCGTGCCGCCGCCGCCTGAGGGTGGGCCGCTGAGGAGTTTGAGGGATGTATAGGAGGGGGGTTGGATTTCGTATGTCACCTTTGTTCTCTGTCAGTTCATGCCTATCTTTGAGAAGTGTAGGAGAAAGGAAGGGAGAATACTCACATCACTGTGCCACAAGAAACTCGGCGAAAAGACATGGTTTCTTGCACCTCTGCTTCCCTCTGCAAACACGACATGTACATCCTCCAACCCTTGCTGCTTGGGCACACTGGTAGTGGCATGCCTATGCAACTCTCCAAAATACTTGCCCAGTTCCCTTTGAGCTTGTATATCAAAGTTTTTCTGATTGCGGAAGAACACAACGCCTCTTGTTGCTATGAGTCTCGCAATATCATTCTTTTGTTCTGAGGAAAGGTTTGCGAGGTCGATGCCGGTGATCTCGGTGCCGAGTTTGGGGTTGTAGTCGCGTATGGAGGTTGCGGTGGCGAGGAGGGAGGCGAAGGAAGGAGAACCCAGGAGGCCTTTGTCAGAGTAGGGGTGTTGGACCAAGGGAGCCCATTTTAGGTCTGGGAACGTGGGGAGGAGGTGGTCGTGAGGGTAGTTTTCGTGTGTTTCGGCGATTGTGCGACCGGGTTCGTAGACAAGAGGTTTTGTGGGTGTGACTTGTGCGGATGCTTTGACTTTGATGCTGTCTGTTGCGGGAGTTGCTGATGCAGTCTGCTCTTGAAGATATGGTGCCATCTTTTGCGTTTGTGAATCGAGGTATACCAAGAAACAAAAGAAGTTGATTTTTGGAGAAGAGCAATGTTTGAATGACAGCGAAGACAAGAGGAAATTGGCTTATTATACCTACCAACAACCTTGATGACTCTGAACTTACGACTAATGTAACCACCATTGTGTCTGGAGCAATTGCGTGATGGCCCCATGTTATGGTGGAAGTCCGTGGGTTAGAGACGGTCGGAACAAGAACAAGCATCATTCGGGGCTCTCCGCAAAACATGGACATATTGGGGAATCAGAAACGATTTGCCAGGATCTCGATGACAGGTGCTCAGGCGGTCGGTGAGTCTATCTTGAAACAATCTTTACAAAGATGAAATCGCGTGCTCGAAGGAAGAGACCGTGCTTTGCGTGTGGCCGTTTATCAACTCGCGGGACATGCCTTTCCACGACAACAATTCTGTCTGGCAAGCGAGTGGCTCGAGAGCTCATCATATTACACACCGATTCGCGTCTTCGGCAGTCGATATCATTTTGATGGATGCGATTCGAAGATCGAAAGAAGGAGGAACGAAACCAGGTTGGTGGTCCTTGCTTGCCAAAATCTGGGGTTCTGCCGATGGTGCCATTCTGGATTGGTATGTCGTTCTTTGTTTCCTTCTCGAACATCGAGTCGGTCTATTCACTGTAGCTGCACACGTGAGAGTATTCACAGAGGTTTCATAATTGCTATTTGAGCACGACAAGCGTACATTCTGGTTTGAGTAAACGGCAGATCGAGAGAACAAGAGCTGTTTGGACAGCTGCTTACGGAAGCAGAGTCTTGAGACTGCTTAGAATCTGACAGATCTTCTGCCACCATATCCGACACTCTCTCGAGGATCGTTGCCGATTTTGCCAAGAATCAATTCGTTCACACCCTCCCTGCAGGAACCGACCAGACCTGCAGCGCCCAAGATGCCACTCTCGAAGCCGCGAAGGGTTTCTGCCAGCTCCCGGACATTGTCTGCGCTATTTCCGGCGCGACCTCCTGACCTTTGAGCGGCAAGTTGATGTGCTTGTTGTACGGTGCTGCTTTCGACAACCCGAAGGTGTGCTTCGATTTCTGCGAGATGAGAGGTGTATGTGTCGAGAGTCTGCTGCATAACTTCGGCTTGCTTGCCGAAGTAGCCAACAAGATCGATATCGTATTCGTCGTCGGTCGTTGAGGGTCTGTTGCTTCTTCCATAGTGGTATTGCTGAGGGAGTTGCAAGTTCTCGGCCATGCGAGCAACTCTGATCAGGTCTCCGGCGTCTCTCTGAACCAGTTCCTTTGCGTTCTCAATGGCTGCACCGTCGTTTTCAAGAGCAAGTTCGACCGTCTCGATTTTGTTCTGAATCAGATCGACGTCGGGCTTGATGCTCTCAACATCGTCAGCATGGCGGCCGATCATGCCTTCGCATTGAGTAGCGAAAGATTCTTGTTGTCTGATGAAAGCGTCGATTGACTCGATTTGTTTCTTGAGGTCGTCATGTAGATCGCTGAAGCGTGTGGTCGGGCGGAGGTTTGATATGTCAATCTTGACGCCAGGTTGTGTGTTGGTCTGGGTGTTGCCTTGGCCCATGGTGAGGCTGCCGGCCATGGATCTAGCATTTGAGTTGCCGATGGGGTTCAGTAGGGATGATCCGAAGTTGTTGTTCGAGGGTTGAGCGGTACTGCCTCCACTGGGTGATGTTAGAGAATAGGTCGGTTCGAGGACCTGAGGAAACGCTTACAAGAGACTTGGGGCAGGGTTTGAAGCACCGAACAGATTAGGCTTGTTCTGAGCGGGTTGTTGCGAGCTTCCAAACATGCCGCCGGTGGTTGACGTGTTGTTGTTGGCAGTTGTGTTTCCAAAGAGACCTCCCGACTGTGGTTGGGTGTTCGAGGTGGCGGTTGTGTTGTTGCCGAAGAGGCCTCCGGATTGTTGCTGTGGTTGAGTATTGGATGTGTTCGCTGAGTTGTTGCCGAAAAGGCTAAGAGTGGGTTTGGCAGGTTGAGCGGCAGGGGCAGCAGCACCAAAGAGGCCGCCAGATTGTTGTGGTTGTGATGTAGGGTTGGATTGACCAAAGAGGCCGCCGGACTGCTGGGGTTGCGAAGAAGATGGTGGAGCAGCGCCGAACAAAGAGGACGGCTGGGCTTGCTGGGTGTTGTTGGCGGGAGTGTTACCACCGCTGCAAGGGGGAGGAGCAATAGTTAGCGCGCCTGGAATGAAAGTGATGGCTGATCGGTGTCGCATCTTGAAGGCTGATCGGTGTCGCACAAGAAGAGCCTATCGGGAACGTACAACAGAGAGTTTGCGGCACCAGTGTTCAGACTGAGCGAGTTGGATCTGCCGAAGGCCATGGTTGGAAGTGAAGGCGGGCTAGATGCAGTCAAGCTGCAGTGAAGTTGTTTGCTCGATGCTGTGAGGCTGCGCGCGTCCGCTTCGGATATCCAATATCAGTCGTCGACTTTAGCTCGTGAGGGATCGGCGACAGATCCAGAGATGACTTTATACAGATGTTTCACAACCGAGTTGTTCGGACACGGCGCAGATATGGACGTGTTGCTGCTTTTGAAGATATACAAAGCTCGGGCCAACTTTTTGTGTTGCGCTCGCGACCTGGCTTGAGTTAGGTTGCGACAGGTGCTCCATCTCGCACATCACACTACATTAGACATCATCATGGAAGAAGAAGACGACGATTTCTATGCTCAGAACGGCGATGCCACTGTCAAGAACGAGCAACCAACAAACCAAGACGACCCTAACGAACAACCCGACATCGACCTAGATGATCAAGACGATGACGACGGCGACGACGACGACGACGACGACAGTGACGATAGCGACATTGATATTATCACCGAGCACAAGGAAGGCGCTGCTCCAGAGCCTCCGTACGCTTTCTTGTATCCTCTTATACTGCTACCTTTTCTAACTCACTTCCTCAGGCCAGCTCGTTCGTTCCGCGGCATCAAGCCTGAAGCTCCTGCGCGCACCGCTTCCGTCGATACCGTCCCTACACAGCAGAATCAACAGACTCCTACCGTCAAGACAGAGCCTTCGGCACAAAATAAGAAGCTTGTATCCTTGAAGGACGGTTCCACTTATCCCGAAGTTCGCACCTCGTCAATAGACATCAATGCCACTCCTTCTTGGGATCCTGCTGGAAAGCTCATCACTGAAGTCGATATTGACGCCGATCTCGCCGAACACACAAAACCCTGGCGCTTGCCCGGCACCGATCAGACAGACTTCTTCAACTATGGCTTTGACGAGTTCACCTGGACCCAGTACTGCTTGCGACAGCAGAACATGTCTTCTACAATCAACAACCAAAAAGTCGAGACGAAACAATTCGAGATGATGTTGGCTGGAGGAGGTATGCCTGGTCAAGCTGCACCTGCTGGCCCCCAATCCGCTGCGCCCGGTGGTCCCATGGGCATGGGAATGCCTGGAATGGGCATGCCCGGTATGCCCGACATGAACCCTGAAAACATGGCCGCCTTCGCCAGTGTCTTGCAAAGCCAAGGCATTGACCCTAGTCAGCTCGACTTCAACACGTTTATGCAACACTATCAGCAAGCTTCTATGGGAGGTGGTCAGGGTGGTTATGGTGGTCAGTCTCAGCAATCGAATCAAGGATATGGTGGTCAGCAACAGCAATCCTTCCAGCAGCAAGGTGGCCCAGGCTTCCAGGGAGGTACACCACAGCCTGGTCAACAGGGTCAACAAGCTCAGGGTCAAGGCTTCGACGGATACAGTCAGCAGCAGATCGCAATGATGCAGGGTCAAGGAGGTATCCCGTCAGGTCCCTCCGGTGGTCGTGGACGTGGTAGAGGTCGGAGATGGCAATAGCAACGCGATACCCACGCAAATATGCATCAAAAAGGCGTTCAGGGGATTGGCAAAACCCATGGGAAGTTAGGTATTGGCAGTTGACAGAATATTTATCGACAACTTCTGACACACATCTTGTTATGATTGTTGTTCAGACACTTTAATTCATTTGGACCTCACAACTCATAATCTCATAATCTCGAACACGCTAGACACCCATCTCGCTCTCTCGGACGCGTGCTCTCAGAGGTAAAAACTACTCCTATATATGCCACGCTTTCCCAAGCGGGTCGGCATCTGGAAGCGCAGCGAATATGTCAGGCCTATGCATCGCTAAACAATTTATATTCGCGGCAGGGTCATACCCCATGCAGCCTCACATCTGACCGCCCGGCAGTCAGGTAGCTGCCAGCTCGGAGCTTCCCTTCAAATCCACCCGAGTCAAGCCCGCTTATTAAGTACAAATACGTCACGCGGAAACATGTACCAAACTACCTAATTGACCCAGCCGCCATTCAAAATACCGACATGGCTGGGAACACGCGAGGTCGTTCTACAGATGGTGCCTGGTCTAGATGCCGCATCAAGTGCTGAGCGAGTTAGATGCTACAGTAGTAACCTCGAGAACTCGGTCTGCCCCGCAATATTCAGGTACAAAGGTCATTGTTCCTCGACCACGTCGAGCCTCACTCAAGCTGATTGGTTCCTCGGCCGCTCGAGTGGGTTGTCTGCGGAACGGAAACGGTTCCGAATCATGACTGAACCTTCGATCATCGATTATTGATGACACACTCTAACATGGATGTGGGGTCGAGTTGTTTACCAGGAACGAGCGAGAGGGGAATGCCCAGCTGCTTTATATACCCTCGGCCTACCCGTTACTCTGAGCACGCAAAATCGCGTCATTTCACCACACCAACGCTACTGTACAACTCATGGATTCCAACACTGCTCCAAAGATCATTGACATCCGCCAAGATGGCGGAGGTCTCACGCCGCTGGTGCCTCTGATTCGAGACGGCCTCAATGCCAAAGAAGGACAAGAGAAGAAGCTGCCCACATTGTTGCTGTACAGCGAAGATGGCCTGAAACTATTTGAGAAGATCACATACCTGGAGGAATACTATCCCACGGGCCAGGAAATACAGGTTCTGGAAGCATACGCTGATCGCATTGCCGACCGCATTGCTCTCGAGTCGGACTCCATGCTAGTAGAACTAGGTAGTGGGTATGCACATCCAACATACTACATAATATTGCCGAGTGGTCATTGACCATCACACAGTAATCTCCGGAAAGTCCGTATACTCCTGGACGCTCTCGATCGTAAAGGCAAGAACGTGTCATACTATGCACTAGATGTCTCGGAAGTAGAACTACAACGCACTTTGGCCGAAGTACCACAAGGCACCTTCAAGCATGTGCAATGCCACGGACTGCTTGGAACATATGATGAGGGTCTCGACTGGTTGAAGAAGCCCGAGAATGCTCATCGATCAAAAACAGTCCTGTCTCTGGGCTCAAGCATTGGAAACTTCTCCAGAGATGAGGCTGCGCAGTTCCTCTCTCAGTTCTCGGAGACACTGGATCCCAATGATACGTTACTGTTGGGTGTCGACGCTTGCACCGACGCAGACAAAGTTTACCACGCCTACAACGATCGCGAAGGTCTGACACATGAGTTTATCCTTTGTGGTCTGAAACAAGCAAATAGGCTACTTGGCTACGAGGCCTTCGATGTTAACAAGTGGGAGGTCATTGGACGCTACAACAAGGAGACTGACCGACATGAAGCGTTCGTCTCTCCCAAAGAGGATGTGACCATAGAAGGTGCTCTGATCCGCGCAGGTGAGCAAGTCAGGATTGAGGAGAGCTACAAGTACAATCTAAGCCAGAGTGAGCGACTCTGGTCCGATGCTGGCTTAACAGAGGGTGCCAAGTGGACCAACGCGGACGGTGACTATGGTAAGTCCTTTTGATGATGCATTTCAGTCAGTCGTGGACTTACAAAATACAGCCCTACACTTACTCAACAAACCCAAAGTCCAATATCCTCTGGTTGCTGAACAGTATGCCGCACAGCCTGTCCCCTCTCTCGACGAGTGGAACCAACTCTGGGCTGCTTGGGATGCAGTCACACTGGAGATGATCCCTGAGGAAGATCTACTAGAGAAACCCATCAAGCTGCGCAACGCTTGCATCTTCTATCTCGGCCACATCCCCACCTTCATGGACATCCACCTCACACGTGCAACTCAAGGCAAGCCTACAGAGCCAAGCTCGTACCCCAGCATATTTGAGCGAGGAATTGACCCTGATGTGGATGATCCTGAGCAATGCCATGCGCACAGCGAAATCCCGGACTCATGGCCACCTGCAACCGAAATTCTCGACTTCCAATTGAAAGTACGAATCAGAGTCAACAAGCTGTATGCTTCCGGACAAGCAACCAAAGATCGTACCGTCTCAAGAGCATTGTGGATCTCGTACGAGCATGAGATTATGCATCTGGAGACGCTCTTATACATGCTTGTCCAGAGTGAGAAGAC
The DNA here is from genome assembly GCF_000721765.1 of Aureobasidium namibiae CBS 147.97. Classification (NCBI taxonomy): domain Eukaryota; kingdom Fungi; phylum Ascomycota; class Dothideomycetes; order Dothideales; family Saccotheciaceae; genus Aureobasidium; species Aureobasidium namibiae. The sequence goes on along the minus strand of NW_013581192.1, from coordinate 433,198 downwards.
CATGGCTCCTCCCACGACGGTGATGCCCGACTTCCAGGCTCTGGCGACTCAAGCAAGACAAGGTGCTGTTGAAAACCAATGGTTCGATGTTCCAGCTCAGAAGATAGAGATTGGTCTCGAGGACCCGGACGACAACTCTGGTCCTGATCATTTCTTTGGATGGGACAATGAGAAGCCCAAACGCACCGTCCAAGTTCCAGCCTTCAAGGCTCAAGGAAGGCCGATCACCAACGGAGAGTATGTCAAGTACCTCGAAATGAACCATATTGACACCCTCCCTGCATCTTGGCAGACTCTCACCCGCACCAATAGTGCAGAGTCCAATGACACATCGTCAGACTTCCTTCACGGCAAGGCTGTACGTACTGTGTACGGACCAATCTCTTTAAAGCTGGCACTGGACTGGCCTGTCTGCGCGTCATACGATGAGGTTGCAGGCTGCGCCCGCTGGATGGGTGGCCGCATTCCGAGTATGGAAGAAGCTCGAAGCATCTACCACTATGTCCACGAAACAAAGGCCAAAGCACACGAGTCATTAGGAGCCAACATTCCCGCTGTCAACGCGTCAGTATAACCATTTCGTGTACATGAAACTTGACTAACTCGGATGCAGGCATCTTGTCAATGACGGTGTAGAAGAATCGCCACCATCCCAAGACTCATCATCAAGCTCTGCAGGTCCAAACCCGAACGATCTGTTCGTGGACCTGCTGGGAGCTAATGTTGGCTTCCGACACTGGCATCCTATGCCCGTTTCCCAGCACGGCAACAAGCTTGCCGGTCAATCAGAGATGGGCGGTGTTTGGGAATGGACCAGTACAGTGCTGGAAAAACACGAAGGGTTTGAGGCCATGCCCCTCTATCCAGGTTACACAGGTGGGCGTTTCGAGATTCTCATATTAAGTCCGTTCTGACGCGTCTCACAGCCGACTTCTTCGATAGTAAGCACAACGTCGTGCTTGGTGGATCTTGGGCAACGCACCCGCGCATCGCAGGACGCAAGAGCTTGTAAGTGGATCACCGTGCTCTAGTCTGATATGTTCGCTAACGACTTGCAGTGTCAATTGGTACCAGAGAAACTACCCCTTCGTCTGGGCGGGTGCCCGCATGGTCAAGGATGCATAAGCGGGACGCCGCCTATACTCGGAATATGTATCAGCTCTGTAGGTGTTATGTATTCTTTTATGTCCGTAAGAAGTTTTCTTTCGTCGATTATACTCGTATATGCGTTGTTTATCACTCTCCTGCTGCCTAAACACATCACTTTGCGATGCTGGTTGCCGATGACTTTTCCGTACTCCGTTTGTTTCCACCGTTTGCTCTACCGCACCGGGGATTCCAGCACTTCCCACGCAACGACCAAAGATCCGTTCACTGAGTCTGTGACGGACAATCACCGCTTTGAAGAATTTTCTTATCGATCCCCGACTTGCAATCAAGTGTTTGTTTGACTTCCTCACGCTTCGAACTGTCTTGAACATCTCTTTCAGCTCCTTCATCGCCCCTGCGAGAACCACTCGTTTCTGCCAGGAGGCATACTCATCCGCGTACTGATACAGGATATCCTTTGCACTCGACACCATGACCAAAGAATTGCTGCGCTGGGAGGACAGTCCTGGTCTTGGTAAGTCGAGATCTTATTACCGCTTATCTGGACCACAACTGCTGACACCCCAACAGAGCACCACTGCCCAAAGTGCCAGACACCCCTTAACAACCCCAGAGCCAAGCACACCTGCTACTTCAAGCATGTCGAGATCTGTCCATTGTTCCACCAGCATTTCTTCATGATCGGTAAGTCGACATGCTCCGTCCTCTACTTCGCTCAGCGTCATGCATCGCTCTCTTGAACTCCTCAAGCGAAGGTAGCCGTTCAAAACAGCGTGTGTGAGGAAGAACACTGACGTACACAACAAACACAGGCCAAGCTCACAACTGCGACACTTGTCGCCGCAACAACAACGCTCACGATGAGCGCCACCGACAACTTGCTCTCCTCCTCCGCGAACTGGCTCAACTGCAAAAAGACCAAGGCTTTGAATCCATCGTCTTCCCGGCCTTGCCCTTCTTACCAACCAGCACCAGCAAAAGACCCTCTTCCTCCTCCGCTGGTGACGAGGATCCGGAACTAACCCCCAAGCTCAAGAAGCGCGAGCGCAAAAAGGCGAAGAAACGAATCAAAGCACTCAAAGGAGGTGATGCACTCACCACTGCCCAAATCGCTGCCGTAGCAGCTGCTCTCCACCCTGCATCGCGTAACAACAGTACCGCTTCTACTTCTTCTTCGTCGACCAATGCCACCGAGACCAGCGACCACGACACCGATACCCCTGCCACGCCCACCTCGCCAGTCTCGCCATCCTCACCCATCACACCAACCACACCCACCACGCCCTCCTCCCTTTCCACCCTCATGAATGCAAACAAAGCCTTCCACCCAGACGTCGACGGCAAGCTAAACTCTTCACGCATGACGCTCCAAACATCTCTGCTCTCCATCCTCTCCACCAGCTATCCTTCTCTCGAGACCTCTGTTGCCAATGCACTTTGCGCTCTCAACATCCCTGATGTTTCCGACAAGACTCCAAAGTGTATTGTGGAGCTGGTCGAAAAGGTCAAGCAAGCGGTCAAAGAGGATCTGCGGTGTGCAGAGGGAGAGTTGAGGAGATTTCATTTGAGGGAGGCGGCGTGGTATCGGTTTGTTAATAGGAGTGTGTTGGCTTTGAGGGAGGAATGATGCCTGCACTTGCCCTTTTGGAGATTTCTGGATGTTTTCCGGGAAGGAGATATGGATTTTGACGTGGTCTTTGAGTCGAGGTTTGGTCTTGCTCCTTTCCTTTCACACTCGTTTGGGCTTTTGGTTGTTGTTCTCTGGTCTGATCCTTCCCTTTCCTTCGATGTTTTTTTTGTTGGTCCTCCCTTTCTCTTACTTTTGGTTTTGGAACACTCTCCCCTCTTGGTTCTCGCTTCTTCGTTGGACTGGCTCCTTTCAAGGACTTGGCAGTTTTTGCAGTGGTTCTCTTCTTTCACCCTCCTTTATAGACTTTATTTTTCATCTTGGTTTTGGCTGTTACAACCATGCTCGTCACGCTAATGAACTTCTTTCCTTTGGCGTTGTTGGGTTGTTCTGATTTGGGGTGTGGAGTAATAATCAAGAAAGAGTTGAGAAACAAAGTGTCACAACTTCACGATATAGCATAGATGAATTGAATAAAAGGAGGTGTGCTATTTTCTTTGTATTCCTTGCTTGTGCTTCAGGCCGTCTCTCTTACTGTGTTATCGCGAGGTGATGAGCTGTTCGTGTTGGGACGACAAAAGTCACATGGTTTGAACGGGCGTGAGAAACGATGTATTGAGGCAGTAAGGATAGAGTATGCTTATTTGAGAAGAGAAGATAATCGTTCCAAAGCTAGATATGAATACTGCTACTCAGCTCTTGATGCTGTCAAGCAGAGCACACATCTTTTCTGCTGTCCACACTTGCTTTCCGTCTTTCTCTTTCATCATGAGGAGGCTTATCCACGAGCGTGTCAACTTTTCACCGTCTTCAGCGTCTTTCTGGGAGAGCCATGGATACGCATCTGACGTGCTTGCCGCAAACATTGTGCGGATCTCTTTGCGTTCGTCCAGAGCCCTTTGTGCCTGCGAATCCGCGTATCAGTACGTTTCCCTTCTTGTTTTTTCTATCAAGTCGTGAGGAGAAGTGAACATACTGCATCCATATCGGCTTGGAGCTGTGCCTCACGTACAGCCCTATCGATCTTGTTCTGCATAACTTCTTCCATGGCCTTTACTTTGTCTTCGGCAGCTTTGTCAACGGCTGCGGCAAAGTGATCTTCGATAGCATGGACCCTTTCTTGGACGGCTTTGTCGACGGCTTCGTTACAGGCATTCTCGATGGCTCCAGTGACAGCTTTGTCAACGAATGTGCCGACTGTTGTGTTGATGGCGTCGTTGATAGCTTCCTCCATACTTGTCGATGGGTTAGCGAATGCGTATATCCATTCGACATGAGAGCTTACCTAGTAATGGGAAACCACAGCAGTAGTTGTGTGTTGTTTAGTGTGGAGTAGTCTAGTTCGAGGATGGCAAATCTTTGAAGCCGAGTTGGGAGATGTGAACGTTTAGAGATATGGACTTGTTTTCAGAAAGGAGTGACAGACCCTAACTTCCTCACATTCGTCTTGTCGGTCAATATAGATGATCCTCAGTCACAGGGATTACGTTCGTCTTTGCTTCACTTGTGTCTTGACCTGCCAAATTTGTCGGATATAGATGTATCACCACGGCAGTATAGATTACCAGGTAGTGAAAGTGGGTTGGTTCGTGTTGTGCAAGGTAAAGATCACGTATCTTGTATGGGGGTGAGAATAGGAGTGTCAAGGAAAGAATGCTTTCTGAGATACGAATGGAGTGACTTGTGTGATGGGTATAGAAGCTAACGATCGGTCCTTGAGCGCTTTCTTGACCTTGGTAGGTCCCTCGACTCTCATGTCTTCCCTCGGAGAAATGACCTTCCGTATCAATACTTCAGAACAACCTTTGCAACATTCGTTGGAGTAACGACTCTTTGAACTCGACGACACAGAGTCATTGATCATTTTTCCTCTGCTTTGCGTCTTTCAGACTCTTCTTCTTCGATCTTGTTGACCTCCTCCCACCAAACCTCCTGGTTCTTGCTGTCTATAGTACTCTTTTCCGAAAGCCACGTGTGCAGCGCGGAGCCTGATGGTGCAAAGGCGTCGCGCAGTGCAGCTCGCTCAGACATGCTGTCTCCGGCCTGTATCACCCTTGAGTGTCAGTCATCTGTGTGTTTTGAACCTCAAATTGGGGCACCATACCAATCTGATCCAGCATCGGAGTTCTGTTAGTCGCATCACTGTGCGTGACTTCCTTTCCAGGTCCTCTCTGATGTCCTTGACTTGTGCTTCGACGGCGCTGTTGACTTCTGTGGTATAGGCATTTTGCCAGGATCCATTGATGGTGTCCTTGACGAGTGAGATCATTGACTCGGTGATGACCGCGTTGAGTAGCTTGATGTTTGTCGATCCGAAATCGGATGTGTATGGTGATTGCTGCATTTAGTCTTCGTTGATGGTGAATGATGAGGATGCAGTTGTTTGTTATGGTTATGATGAATGATGGGGATGTCAGTTGTTTGATGTTGTTGTGATGGATGAGTTGAAAAGCCGATGAGTCTGGAGACTTGGATATGTAAACAAGAATTCGTCTTTGGGAAGGAATGACAGAGTGTGCTTTCATCACGCTTGGAAATCAGCCTGGTGTGGGCTCCTGTTAGGCTGGCACTAGCTGGATGGCTCTATCGCCACTTCCCCCAAATTCTTTGAATGAATCGTGTCATCCACCATTATCCCTTAATGTCCGACCGACCTCGTTCTCATCCTACGAAGGTCATTTTGCGATGATTGTGTGGGTGCCTCTTGTGTCCTTTCTCGCAACCTGCCTGACTGTCTCGCCTCAACGATACTTCCTCGTCGATGCAAAATAGTACTATTGCCTACAGGTTGAAGCATTCGGAACCCAGTCTCCTTCGCCACTTCCTGCTCGAAAGTTGGAGACTTGGTGAGACCGAATACCTCTTCCCCGCTCACCGCCATATTCTCATCACAAGCACATCCACAGCCAGCTTCGCACTCTGGCTTTTCGTCTTCAGTGAGTGACTCGAGAAGGATGGCAAGGCAAGAGGTGTGTGCCGAGTGACCGCATGCAAGGCATACTTTGTAGAGGCCTGCGATGGGTTGGTAGCAGATGGTGCATGAGAGCAAATGCGACTTTCCGCCACACCTGACGCATTTGCGATCCGCGCCGCGACGTTCTTGATTTTCAACCTCGCCGCAAGACATGCAGCATCTGACAACCTGCGGACCCAAGCCTTCCAACTTCTCTTGATCCTCTTCAACCTCTCCAAGGGTCAAAGTAGATTGCGAGCCACGATCTCTGGACTCGGTCCGAGTGAGAATATTTGACAGTAGCCCATCGAGTTTATCCACCTCATTCTGTTGCATCTGCAACCCCCAGGCACCTAGCATATTTGCATACACTGCTCGATACACAGCAAACTTGAGCGACTGGTGAGCATCAAGGAATGCCACACTTGGGCATCCTTCGTCATCGAACAAGTCTTGATTCTTCAGACTTGTCTTGACTCGAGATTGTGGTGGCAAAGACTCATCGTCTTCAGTTGTGGAACCATCGTAGTCATCCCCAAAGCCTTGTGACACAAAACTTCTACGAATGGTTGCGTCGCTTCTTGTGAATGGTTTGCTCTTGCTCCAGTTCACGCCTGCCTGGGAGGGTATTGACGATGAGAGGTCCTCCCCACTAGTCCTATTGCGAACAGGAGGAGAGCTAGCAAGCTGAAATGGTCGAGCTAGAACAGAAGCAGCGAACGAACTTGTAGCACTCGGTATCGAGGTACGATGGTGCTCCGGTGATGTTGAAAGACTAGGCGCAGCACTAGAACGGTGTGTGCTAGCTCTTGACAGCGGCATTGGAGGTGTATTGTCGTTATAGAAAGGTGTGACAGGCTCACTCGCAATCTGCTCTCGCACATCCTGAGACGATTCTCCTGCGGAGGTGAGTCCCGTTCCTGACTTCCTATGCTTGTTGGATAGATCAGAGACAGAGATGATTGGTTCGTAAAATCCAAGAGCTGCTTCTTTGTCGGAGAAGTAGTTCAAAAGCTGAGCTGCGCAACTCATCGATGGTGGGAGATACTCGTAAGTCGGACGTTGATCATCTGGAGACAGAGATTGTGCGAATATGCACGAGAGCATGCCTAGCATCTGGACGTCTGCCAAACTCTCGAAGTATGCGAATAGTGTATCGATGAGCCATGATCCAGCGAATGGGTGTGTACCCCACTTGATGAGAGCCGTTTCTTGTGGGCGTAAAACAGCTTCCGGTTCATCGAAAGACAAGTCAAGCCCGCTGTCGTTTCTCTGAGAAGGTATGAGCAACCTACGTGCCAGAACCCTGATGTCAGTCTCATGCCTTGGGATAGTGAGCATGCTCACAGGAACTTGCTTCGCTAAGATCAATCCAACAAACTCCCATATGTCAGCCAGATCAGGGGAGCCATTCTGGAGAGCGATCCGAGCGTTGTGCGAGCAAACAGTCTTTCCATCGCCGTAAACAAGGTACTCTGACGCAAGACTTCGCTTTGAAGGCACCAAGCTTTCCACGTCGAGAACCTTGATCCGGACTTTGTGTCTAGCGCCAAAACCTCTCTTGTTGAGTCCATTGCTCGTTGGTATTGAACCTTCTGTGGAATGTGTTCTGAGTCCTTTGAGTCGCGGAAATCGTAGAGAACCACCATGCCAGGCGGATGGTGGCTGGAACCGACGAAGGAACAACTCTGGCTCATCTGACCCGGAAGACGAGCTCGAATTTGAGAACTCGGAGCTGTCATCTGAATCGTCGGCTTCGAATGCGTCCGCACTAGGCTTACTTTTGGCCCTGGCCTCTGTTTGGCCAGGGTGTAGTCTTCCAAAGCCTTCGAAGATCTCTCTGCTGCCACGATTGCGACTTCGCTCATCTACTGCGAACTTGTGCAAGATTGATCGTGGTTCTTCTTTGGGCGGTATGAAGCAGATGAGTTGTCCGTTTGGAGCCCACAGAGCTCCGCAAGTTCTGGGAAGAGGTACGTTGGCATTGGTGCTGAAGATGCCGGATCCTACACTGCCTTCCATGCCCAGTGTTTGCGACTCGCCGCCGCCACCACCAAAGTCACCCAACAATCCATCTTCTTCATCGCTGGAACTTTCAGCCTCTTCGCCAGGTGCTATAACATCATGGCCGCCAAGACCGAGCCAACTGATGCTCTCCTGAAGATCTCTTTCACCAGTCAGATAAGACAGGAAGCCTTCAATGCACCCCCGACGATGTATCAGGTAACCAGTAGCGATTTTGCGTAAGTTACCTTCGAGCTCTGCCACTTTCTTTTCCGTCAAAGCAGAAGCTTTGTCAAGATGGAAGTACGGGACCGACTTTTCGGGATAGTCAGCGGGAAAGTCCATACAAAGCTGCATGAAGGCTAACTTTTCTTCAGCAGCCCATGGTCCATTGAGAGAAATTTTGACGTGTCTATTCGACACGTCTGCTTCATCGACAGTGACTCGAGTAAACTTTTCACCCACATGAATGATCTCGTCACTCAAGTTCTCACGTATGCCATGAGAGTCTGGGTGGTGAAGATCAGCAATGATCGAAAGCCTTCGTGTTGTCAGCCTGTCTGGCGAACTTGGTTTGCGTTTACCAAATTTAACACCTTTCATCCAGGATATGAGACCATTGTCTTGCGGTCTAACATTTCGAGTTTCGATACCTGAATACGTCATCATCTGACCACCGTCTGCCCAACCACCTGCGACGGGAATGGGCACTTTGTTCATGCCAGGACTGGTACCAGGATGAAAGAGTTCGGACCCTTGTGTGGTATTCTGAGCCGCAATTCCGGGATGCGCGGGTCGGTCTCTGAAAGATTTATAAGGAGCGCCGATCCGAGTAAGTTGTGGAGGCTTATCCATGAGCATGCCTTTATGGAATCCGATAGATTGAAGTTGCTTGTCCCCCATACGATGTAGGATCAACTCGCGATCAGCTCCCCACGATACCAGCTGGAAGTCGCGGCCGTCCGAGTACTCATCGATGTTGCCACGTCCTCGCCACAGGAACTCTCTGACTTGATCATCATGTCCAGTAAAGCGGTAGTTGGGCTCTGTGAGAGCAGGCGTGTTGGTCACATTTGATGGGCGGCAGTCATACATGTGCAAGTCATGATCTCCTCTCTGCGGCATAGCCAAAACTCCATCACCGAATGGAGTGTGTCTGGCTCGCCACACTGGGAATGGTGTATTGATGACACGCTCGGGTTCTGTTTCAGAGAAGTCATAGTCCCAGACCTTTATGGTTCGATCAAGCGAGCAAGTAACAACCTTGGTCTCTTCAGTACGGCTCCAATCGATTCCGTAAATTTTCGTTTGATGAGCTTCGATGGTCTTGAGAGGCAATGCACCTTTTCGATCATCCCATATGTGTAGGTACTTATCATGCGACGAGGCGACGATGTGAGTGTTCCGTCGGTTCCACTTGACTTGAGTAGCGCCAGCGAACCAATCGGAAAAGCTAATCACAGGCCTTGCAGATACGCGCAAATCCCAACAATGTACGAATGCATCGACTGCACAGGTAGCGAGGAGGTCAGGTTGCAAGGGAGAAAAATTGATGTCGGTGATGGCTCTTGAGTGCGCATGCAAGGTGTGCTCTATGGGAGCTTGGAGACTGGCGAGCTCGAGGTTCCAGACCAAAGCTCTCTGATTGGAAGTACTGACAACCCAGTAGTATCGTGAAGCAAACGGAGACCATTGTACGTCGGCAGGAGTCCATGGAGTCTGATGACGGAGATGACGCGGAGGAGAGAAGGGTGAATCGAGATCTATAATGTGCAGACCTTGCTGCGATGCCAGAACAACATCACGTCCGCCGGGTGAGATGGAGGCAGAACCTACAGCCTGGTTGACGTGGATACGAAGGTCCTGGTCGAAAGTGGGACTGTCAAAGATAGAAGTGTCCTTTCCGCTTCTCGCGGTGATTGAAGAAGACATTGTGGAAGACATGACTAGTTGGAATGAGGGAGGTCCTCAGCCAGGGTCTCCAATGATCCGGATTTCAATCGCTCCAGACAGCAGCACCGACATGGTCACACCAGGCAAAGCGTTTTGTCGACGAAAGCGAACAAGTTCATGCTGGATGATATCAACTGGCTGGGTGGATGCAAGATGGATCGTGGTAGATGCCAAGGAGGCTTCTCGCGTGTCTGTCAAGGAAGCACGTGATGGAGGGAGGGTCGGAGGGTCGGAGCTTCCAGACTGGGCTGGAGTTGGCCATTGCGATGGCGGGGTGTGATCATCATCGTCAGCCCAGTCGTTCCTTCTGTTCCACACGATTGCGCATACAACTTCACTTTGGGTAGCAGAGGTCCAATCTAGGCAGCACACAACATTTCTTCACCAAGACAAAGCATCCGCTCAACATGGCTCTTCCCAAGCGCATCATCAAGGAGACCGAGCGTCTCATGGCCGAGCCGTATGTCAATCTACACCAGACCAACATAGCCATGTCCTGACAAGCAGTAACAGTGTCCCCGGCATCGAAGCCGTCCCTCACGACGACAACTTGCGCTACTTTGATGTCAAGATCCACGGCCCCTCACAATCTCCCTACGAAGGTATCCATCGCAGCCTCGCCCTACCTGACCGCTCCCGCTCTGACACATGGTACAGGTGGAATCTTCAAGCTCGAACTGTTCCTGCCCGACGACTACCCCATGACTCCTCCCAAGATCCGCTTCCTCACCAAGATTTACCACCCCAACATCGATCGCCTCGGCAGAATCTGCTTGGATGTTTTGAAGAGTACGACTATCGCTTTCCACAACTACACCTTCGATGCTAATGTAATGACTCCAGGCAACTGGTCACCTGCCCTACAGATCCGCACCATCTTGCTTTCAATCCAAGCCCTGCTCGGCGCACCCAACCCCGATGACCCGCTCGCCAACGACGTCGCCCAGAGATGGAAAGAGGACCAGAACGCCGCTATCCAGACTGCCAGAGAGTGGACCCAGCAATATGCCAAGCCTTGATCGTGAGATGACATTCGGATCAGTTCGACAAATCAGTCGGTCTGACTAGCACTTTTCTACCTCGGATAAGTAGCATTGCATGTGTTTCAGCCAATATAGCGGCCTTTATGAGCATGGGGGGCGTTGGCCTGGCGTTTTTCATTCAACCTTCAAATACACCTCGTTTTTCTTTGCAACATTCATTACTTTGTCACTTGTCCTCATCCACATCCCCTCTTCACGATGGTATCAAAATTCAAGGTGGTTTTACCACACGACAAATGACGTTTGAAAGCCCGTCGGGTGATGACACAACGGAGATGCTCATTCTGCATTCTGCTAGCATACTGCTGATCATATCTGTGCGATAGGAGGGAACAGTGGTGGTTTGACAATCGCACGTCGCAAGAAAGCACCACACGAGGTCCACATGTGATCGATATGTGGCACATTCCACTTCCAGCCGCTGGCAGGCTTGAACATATCTTGAAGCGTGTCAGCGTGAGAGTTGAGAGAGTATGCGTAGCTGCGAGAATGACAACGTCATATCTGGGAGCGAGACACAGCAGGTTACATACACTGCCGATCGGTCGTGAGGTCCACATGTGATCGATATGTGGCACATTCCACTTCCAGCCGCTGGCAGGCTTGAACATATCTTGAAGCGTGTCAGCGTGAGAGTTGAGAGAGTATGCGTAGCTGCGAGAATGACAACGTCATATCTGGGAGCGAGACACAGCAGGTTACATACACTGCCGATCGGTCGTGATATGCGTTGATGCTTAATCCTTCACTAGGTTTTGAGTAGTACCAAGAACCCGTTCGGCTAATCCCATGGTGTAGTCGATGTTTATGATCGAGTGAGGCGGCCAAGCCTAGTTCACTCCCCCACAGCAACAACTTCAAATGTAGATATCTATATTACGCATCGAAGCCTTGACTGACCAAGCACAGATGCCTCTCTGGAAAGATCATCCCAAGGAGATCAGGGAAGGCTGGGTGGGCGGCGACTTCCCTTCCCCCTTTGGGCGATGCCCCGCCGCCGCCTGGCCTCCAAAGCCGCAGGACAATCAAGAGCAGAGGCCAAGCTCGAAAAAGAGCAAAAAGAAGGAAGATAAAGAAGATGAATATGTAAGTCTCACTACCTCCCTATAGTCCAGCCTGACTGTCAGATCGTCTGTTCCCAATCGTGCGGAGCTGTATATTCTGCGTATCTGCGCTTTGCAGCGATCTTCCACGATCTATCATTTAGACGATCTATCATTGTTCTGAACCTACAGTGACAAAGACTGACACACGCGCAGAAGAGCAGAAGCTGGATCAAGAGAGCCCTGCGTTTGGGAGAAACTACACCTCCACGGCCAGGCTCGTACGAGTTCGATGCTGAACAAGACGCTCTGCGGAAGCTCAAGGCGGAGTCCAAGAAGACTCACAAGCCCAAAGCGACGGGACGCATCTTTTGTAACCAGAGACAGGAGATGACTAGCCAGGTGGACCAGGAAGGCAGACCAGTAGTGCCAAACTCTGTAGACGCTACTCGTAGACCTGGTCGAAGCACTGCTTGCCGTCGCCCTCGCGCAGAGCCGATAACAAGCCACTGGACAGCGGGATTGGGAGTTGGAGGACCTGGCGCTGGTTCAAGGCCTCCTATAATACAACAGCCGGCTGGGAGAGAAGGGCATCGTCCTGAGGTGGATTCCAGCGGTACCAACAAAGCCCTGGGTGGTGCTCCGACAACCTCTAGAGGCTACCACTACCAGTGACAACTCCACGCGCGTGAGGCGAGAAGGCCTGCAAAGCGCTTTCTGCAAAATTGAGATCTCTCGTGCTAGAAGCGACAATACGAATCGCGCTGCGCCGCTCAGCGTGGGTTGACCGATCAAGACAACCTCCAGCTCCCTTCACGACAACATCATTTCGTAAACATCGCGTTACGCCACTCATCACACGTTTGCTAGCAGATACAATTATCAGCCTGCTCCACGACAACATTATTCGGAAAGGCCACGCTGCGCCACTCATCGCGCGTTGATCAAGACATCCTCCCGCGTCCTTCACGACAGCATCACCTCGACAAGATCACGCTGCGCTGCTCATTGCGCACCTGCCAGTGAAGACAACCTCCAGTCTTCTTCACGACAACATCACTCCAACAATATCGCGCTGCGCCGCTCATCGCGTGTTCATCCAACACAACCAGTCTTCCTTTGATCTTCCCAATACAATACCGCCATCATGTTCCAGATTGGCCCTCCCAGATCAGCCAGCGACTCTGAGCCATCCAGCAGAGACCACTCGCCTAGCAAAGGATCGGAATGGTCCACAACATCTGAACCTCTTACTAAATCATGGACGCCCAAGAAACGCGCAAAGGCCATCTCGTCCAGTGAGGCATCTTGGTCTGATGACAGCGACACACCCGTCAAACCTCGTGCTCCCAGAAGAAAGGGAAACTTCTACGACTCGCCCGACAACGAATCTCGCTCGGCTCTCGACGAAAGATCTATCTTGACTTTCGATGATCTGTCCATCCTCTCGCCATCCGAGTCTAGATCAGGCTCTGGACCCGAAGAAGCTGCTGACCAGCGTCCCGAGAATCCCGAACTTGGGTCTGAGAACGAGCTTGCTCTCGAATTTGAGAATCCTGAAGAGTGGGAAACCCAGCATGACACCAGAGACATCGATCCGCTGAAGTTGGGCAAAATTCCAGTGCGCCCTCTCCCTCTCGTAGGTTGCTCCAACTTGATCTTGCGCTGATTTACCACTGACTGATTATCCTTAGATTGACATACACGCTTCCATCGAATCAACTCGTGAAGCTTGGGGTCTGCCTCCTTTGAGGATGCGTTGCCTGTTCAGTGACCGTCGTCACCCACACCACATCTACGATTGGACCACCAAGAAGCTGAGCTGCTCCGACGAACACGAGCCCGACTGCCAGCTGTGTGGAGCCTCTTGCTGCTCAGTCAAGGCCTACACCAAAGCCATCAACGAAGAACCTCGCCCAAACCCTGTCGTTCCCATGAAGTATCGCGCAGCCTTTCAGCGCGACATTGACGAAATCACCATGAAGCACGAAGTCACCGATCCTTTTGAGAGAATGCTCAGATGCGACATCTGCTATCGCAATGTCTGCCCTGATTGCGCTGGCCGCTGCATGAAGCCCGCCTGTCTCCGTATCATCTGCAAGGAGTGTGGTGATCCTGATCCTTGGTATCACTGCCAGTGCGAGCAGGTGAACGGTGTGGTCAAGATCAGCTATATTTGAGCCGGCCAAACTCGCACTGTTGTTTTGGTGGTTTTGAATACAGCGTACGCTATGAGTATCAAGACATTACAGAGTCGTCACACGACACCTGCTTGCATCGACACAGAGGCTGGCTCCTCCAATCAACTTCTGACATGGCTCAACAACAAAGACGTTGGTTACAGAGGAAGTGATGGCCACTGCACCTTCAGCAGAGCAGAAAGACTCCACTTGGCCCGGGTGGTGAGAATGGGAATGAGATTGACGAACAAAGAGAAGCCAAATGTGGATACGAAGGCTAGAGATGGTTTTAAAAGGTCCGGCACGTTTATACAGTAGAGCAACACAGCAACAAAGCAGTTGCTTGCTGCCTTCTGTTACAGGTACGATACAGAAATAAAAGTTGTTCTCTGATCAGTGCTGTGTCCACCCCAAAGAGATGTGAAAAGGTGTTTGTCAGTAATCATGGCTATCTCCATGAGTCAGACGGTTCCCATCCTTCGTATAACACTGTTGACTATATATCGGAACGGCTTGATGCTGACCGCCCCGTTGTCGGCGATTGCTTCGGCAGCTTCGGCAGAGATGTCCCGAGCGAAGCGCGTCATACAAAGCCCACGCGACTTGGTTTGCAAGCCGATAAGAGAAACACCATTGTTCTTTCCGGACAACACAACACGCGGGACTGAAGAGAGGAAAAGAGGAGGATTGAACGACAAACAGTTTGCTTGCTGCCGCTACTCACACAGTCACATGCAGAACAACAGTGACGCCCACCTCAAAACCACACGCCGACCGCTAGGAAGCAATGCCTATGGCTGCCGAAGCCGGCGCATCATGCTCGACTCTCAAGCCTGAGATAATGAGCCCCACACCGTCAACAACGACGACACCAAGCACAACACAGTGGAACACACGCAACCTGGGTCTGCGACTCGGCGCCGACGTAGCCTCTGCCGCAACAGCAGGAATCCTCGTCGCTCCCATCATCACCGCAATCGACAAGGCCATTATTGAAAATGCTTCGGGCAGACAAACACTAGGACTCTCGTTACGAGACTCCCTGACTACCTTCTTGACACGCCCACACCAGTTTATCGTTTCCAAGCCATTTGCTTTGATCTTTGCATTGTATGCCGGCACCTACGTTACTGCAAACTTGCTTGATACCAGTGCAAGCACCGTCAAAGGAAAGCCTGCTACCACCACAACTTCTGGTCCTGCCAAATTCATCGCTACCTCTTCTGCAAACCTGAGTTTGTGTTTATACAAGGACAGCAGGTTTGCGAAACTCTTCGGCGCTGCTACATCCACTCTTCGTGCCATCCCTGGACCCAGCTACGCACTTTTCGCAATCAGAGACTGCTTGACCGTCTTTGCTTCCTTCAACGTACCGCCATTGATCGCACCATATATGCCTTTGAGTCAAGGTATGCAGCAACACATTTCCACAGCATCGGCAGCACAGTTCGTAGCGCCTGCTGCTGTGCAATTGATCTCTACGCCTTTGCATCTGCTGGGCTTGGACCTGTACAACAGAGATGGAAACCTGGGATGGAGAGAAAGAGTGAGTAAGGTCAGGATGGACTGGTTGAAGAGTTCATTTGCGCGGATGGCGAGGATTGTGCCTGCGTTTGGAGTTGGTGGTGTGGTTAACACGGGCGTGAGAAGGAGTTTGATGAAGAGGTTGGAGTAAGTGCTGACTACACCTCTTGTGGTTATGAGATGATGAACTGGTAATGCTTGCTTTTGCTGTTCCTTGGGCGTTGTTTCCTTTGCTCTTTCCGCATTGCTGGTTGCTTCTTGCTTTTGCGAGCGTGTTTCTGTTTTGATGGGTGCATGGCGTTTAGAGAATGACTTTTTCCCTATAATTTTCCCTTGCATGCAACTTCTCTAGATCGCACAGGATACAAATCATACACTCTAGCTCCTCCTCGTCTCTGCCCTGAGAACCATCATCAATCAACCCAACTCAATACTCTGTTTACACAGCAGCCAAAGCAGTAGCAACACAATACTCGCCATCGTGCGAGATGCTCAACTTGACAATCTGCCCCTGCAGACTGTCCCAGTCATCTTCTCGCCGTTCTCGCCCCTGACTCTGTATGACTTCTTCTTCGAGACGTTGTCGTCTGCTGTCAATTTGAGTCCTTGTGTCTTTGGCGTCTGCTTCTGATGTCAGAGTTGAGGACGACGGTGCTGAAGTAGTAGAAGTTTCTTCGTCTTGTTGGAGGATTTCGTGGATGACGGATAGATCGAGGATTCCGGATTTGGAGAGGATGGGAGGGTTGGTTGTGGTGGTGGTAATAGCAGCAGCCGCAGGTTGTGCTGGAGAGGACTTTTGGTCTTGCCGCAGAGACATGGCTCTCTTCGCCATCTCCAAACCACGCGCTGTAGCTCGATTCAAATTCGTTTGCTTGATGATGCGCAGCCGATTGCTTGGAACCACAGCAGGAGCAGCAGTAACCTCTTCTCCCCGTTGTCGCAGCGTTTTCAACTCCTCACGCAACCCCCACCGCCTCACTAACTCCTCATAAACCTCTTTGGCAGAAGCATGCTTTACACCTTTGATCTCATCCAACACTAGCCCCAAGGGTTGTCTGCTTTTCCCTACACTCTGCACTCTAACATCTCTGAGCATCAATCTCCTCTCTGCCGCGAAAGCTTTGATCACGGCTTCTTTGGCAGCCCATCTGCCGCCAATATACCTCGCTGCCTCATCCGCTACAGTCGCATCCCAATACCCTTGCTGTGGTAATGACGCAGCAGCGTCTGAGGTAGGAGAAGAAGAAGGTCGGAACCGGCGCCAAAACATACGTTGCTCGGCTGGCAAGAAGAACTTGTCGAAGAGTTTGAATAAAGGGTCATGAGATGAAGTTGCTGTGGCAGTCGAGGCAGAGTCTTGGTGGATGGGCAAGTATTTTTGGAAGCGGATGTAGTGGCATATATCCGTGCCTATACTGAGTGCTTGTGGGAAAGGTCGAGGTGGCATTTTATATTACTTCTGGTGTGTCGTACTAGATATAAGAGTGTGTTTTGGTGTTGTCCAATTGGAAGAAAGTTTTGTTGACGCAAGAATCCTGGTTGTCGTTCCTGTCTAGAACTCGTGGGTGGTTTTGTATCTCCAGTTGATTGCTAGTCGTCGACGGATGTTTCTTGAATATCTGTTCATGCCGTGAAGTTTTGAGGAGGACATGGATGGTCACGAATTGGAGTGGAGAAGTCCTCCAAGAACGGAGCGTCCCGAAAGCGCCGATCTTTCATGCAGCATTATCAGTCGAACACTTTTACAAGACACAAAACATGCAAAGGATGGAACATATGTACATTGAACAGGAAAGGTGCTTATGCTATATCACTTTTACCTAGAAGCTCAAAAGATCGCCGTTGCCATTTCCCACAGTAGGCTGATAGACTTGCTCTGGATGATTCTGGTTCACAACAAACATCGTTCCTGGTCCACCTACTGGTGATGCATAGCCATCGTCATTCAGGCCCATGCTTGCCATTTGTTGGCTACCGACAGTCGAGAAATACATGTCCGCTGCGTCGACAGCTGCTGCAAGGTCGCCGTTAGCAGCATGTGCATCGCCATTTTGTCGCTGCTGTGCCCCAGTCATCGAAGTCATCTCTGTCCAGTGCTTTTGTGCGTCCAACATGGCCTGGTGGCTAGGTAATCTGTGTTTCTGCAACGCAGGGCTCTCTGGTACGATGCGTGGACGAGCGGAACGGAAGACAGACTTTATGGGCTTGAGGTAAATGGTCGCGAGCGAGCCTACCACCAAGCACATTTCTTGCAGTGTGAATGGATCCAACTTTTCTGTTTCTGCGGTAATCGGGGGCTTCTCTCCCATCACAACTTGCTTTGCCGCTACTGGGTCAGAAGAGAGTAGTCGCCAGTACATGTAACCTCTGTCGCGGAGATCGGGATTGTCCGTCTCCTCAGTAGCCCACTTCAAGACCTTCGGCACGAGTTCTTGTCCCTTCTTAGGTCTTTGAATGAACAGCTTGACAGTCGCTGTCAGAAGAGCCAACTGCACCTCATGCGGCTCGTCTGCGAAGGTGTACAGGAAGTCGTCTAGGAGGACATCACTGTTGTCGATTCTGTCGGCGTATTGTCCAATGATCCAGATCATGGCAGCCTTTGCCTCGGGCTCGTCCAAAGAATCCAGATTCTCACATAACGTGCTGATAATCGACTCGTATTGGTTGGGGTACTTGCGGAAGATGTTACGAATCACTACAGTCGCTTCTTGCACGATATATGAAACCTTGGTTGCGACAAGCTCCAGGAGAGTGTTGATGCAAAGTCTTGCAGCAGGTTCGATCTTGATGGCCAGTTTTCCGATAGCGCGGACAGATTTTCGTACGAAGTGGATATCAATTTCGGTTGCGTATTCTCTCAGCTCGTTCAGAACTTCCTTGATATTGTCCTGGGTTGCGAGCATGAAGATGAGTTCGAGCTTGGTAACTTTGACGTAGATGGGGTCGTTGTACTTGCAGAAGAAGACACGGATGTCATTCTTCAGAATGTCCGGTCTCCTTTGCAAGATCAGAAGTACATTTCGCAAAGCCAGATATTGAATTTCGTGTCCCTTGGAGAGCAATGTGACCAGAGGCGGAGAAAGCTTGTTCATCAAAGCTGTAATGGTTTTTTCGTCTGCAATGTAGTTCATGAGGTAGAGGATAAGGCGGATGCAACCAAGAACGACGGCAGAATTCGTGTGAGAAAGGCGAGGGGTGATGCGCTCGGCCAACATAGATGCCTGGCCAGAGTCTTGGGGAACGAAGTTCATGAGAGCTTCGAGAATATATGTTTGATTCCACTCGGAGGTTTCTGCCAGAATGGAAGCAATCTTGGAGGCACTGTTGTAGTCAATGGTGAGTTTAATGGACTCGCTCCTCTCCCAGATGTCGGTCAGAGAGGCCAGGGCACTCGAGACAACCGTAGGATTCTCGTCTCTCAGCATATTGTTCAGTCCAGTGATTAGATCCGAGTTCTCGACCAAGGTCTTGTCGTGATCGTAGAGTTTGGCAACACAGAAACAAGCAGTTTTGCGCACGTAGGGATCGGCGTCTCTCAATAGATGCTTCGTAGGTGTAACGGCGGCTTCGACAAATTCGCGGACGTGGATGTATGACATTGTTCGTAAGGCGAGGGCTCGTACCAGAGGGTTCGTATCTTCCATGTCCTGAAATTGATCAGCTAGAGCGTCAAGGGATTCGGTCAATTCAACAGACCTGAACAAGATGAGGCAGAGCTTTGAGAGCAATCTCAGGCTTTATCCTGGCGTAGTGGACGAGGTATAGGAAACACATCTTCTTGATTTCCAGACTCGCGAGACCCATGACTTGGACAACGTCGGGGAAGAGGGCGATCATGTCGTTGTTGCTCATGGTCATGTTTGCCACAATTTTCTTGAGGGCAATCTTCTTTCCTAGGTGACCCTTGTCCTTCTTTCCTCCGACGGCCTGCAACTCCTGTCGCAGTTCGGCGACTTTGCCCTGTGGATTGCGAAAGACTGGTAAGCCTTGATCATAGAGGAACAGTGGAGCGAACATGGCGGAGAGTTATTCGAATGTTAGGACGACTCACTCTAGCAAAGAGTTTCGCATCTTGGTTTCCTGCACTCATGGCGACTCTATGATAACAGGAAGGTCAAGTAGACCAATCCCCAGCGTCCGTTGGTGTGCCCCTCTTCTTGGTATCACTCGAGTTCCGTGTCGCGTGACAAGTGGTGCGAAGGCCAGTCGTCCGGGTTGACTGAGTACAGTAAAAGGACGTGAAAGCGGTCCGGGAAGCGAATGTGAAGACAGATTGGAAGGTGCAAGGAAGGTGCAAGGAAGGTGCTCATCAAAGTTGAGGGTCAGGGAGTCGCGAAACTGGGGAAGGCGGGCGGCGCGCCGGAACTCGACTCAGCATCGCTCCTGCCTTTCGAAGCTCAACTTTCATAATCTCACGACGCATCAGATCGATCACTCTCGGCATCTACACAAGACATGGCCGTTCCTCTCCCGCCGCAATGGGTCGTTGACCTAAACGCTCCTCCCTCTGCCAAACCCAAGACGTCGACTATTGCCGACCCACCAGGCTACACTGCCCCGACCACCGTCACAACCTCAAAGGTCCGACTATCTACTTTCTGCCGCCCTCTACTCAACTAACACCATCCAGTCCAAGTCGTCCAAGAATGCCGTCGCCCAGACATCTGCTCGTAAAGCTCCTACGACCGAAGAGATGGACACTTTGAAGCTCAAGAAAGCATGGGAAGTCGCCATTGCTCCAGCCAAGCAGCTGCCCATGAACGCTTTCGGCATGTACATGTCGGGCAACAGTCTCCAGATCTTCAGTATCATGATGGTCTTTATGCTTTTCAAGGGTCCTATCACAGCTCTCATCAACATTCAGAACGTCTTTGCTCGTTTCGAGACCGAAGGCACCCGCGATCGCATGATCATGGTCAAGCTTGCCTATGTTGCATGCAACTTTCTGGCTTTGGCTCTTGGTGTCTGGAAGGTTAATGGTATGGGTCTCTTGCCGTAAGTCCTCTATTGCCTTCTTGTACCACTTCATGTTTTAACTTATCGTCAGTACTACTCGATCCGACTGGCTCGCCTGGGAAACTGCTAGAGAGCCGCTCGCAAGAGCCTATCCCAGCTCAATGTTATGATGCTTCCAAATGTCTTCTGATATCTCAAACTAAAACTACAAATCAAGAACTATATGTCCTGCCGATACTATGCTGCCAGTACGTGCCCTGTACCGGACTTTGATCTGCCACCTGAGATGAAGAAGAGTGTATTATGTACAAAATATACAGAATATGGTCGCTGTGTCCATTATAGCTCCTTATCCTTGACGGCACCAGCCTTGGCCTCTAATTGAAGCAGAGCAGATCGGCCGGTCTCAGGACGACCGTGGACAGCAGCCTCTCCACCGACAGCCGAGAAGGCCTTGTGGAAGACCCACTCGACGGCATGTTCGACGGGCTCGTCGAACATGAAGGGAAGTGCAGGGACTGCGGCAAGACCCAACTATCGTCACAGGTCAGCGGATGTGGATCTGGTCAAAGAAGAAACGAGTACTTACGCCAATCGGGCCCCATGTACGCAGCTTGACGTTCTTGTTGTTCTTCAGGGCTTTGCCAGCATACTTCACGATCGAGTGGATCGTGAAGGCGGGCAGACCCATACTAGCAATACCCTGGAAGATGGCTCTTTGCGCCATGACGGTTCTGTAATCCTCAATGAGAGGAACCTTACCGACAGGGTTGATCGAAGCCACGGTGCCAGGAAGAGCTGCAGCGAGCTTCTCGTTGCTCGTAACACTTGGAGCCTCGGTGGAGTCATCACCATTGAGGACACGCTGGTTGCGGAGGTAGGCCTTGTAGCCCTCGTGCGAGACATCACCAATGAGATATGCCCAAGAGATACCGTACGCGCCCTTGACGAGGTAAGGGTGTGCAATAGGTCTAAAACTCTCTCCAATATCACTAGTATATGCGACGTAGCGGTGAGCCGACATCAAAATGGTACGGACTCTTGTGGCATAAGCAGCGTAACGGACGTTGCTCTCGGTGGATTCTTCAGCGTGACCCTCGTACATGGTCTCCCATAGCTTCTCTTCATTGTCAAGAGTATCTTGTAGGGCGGCAGGGAGTCTCTTGCGAGGAAGAGGTTTCGAGAAGTCAGGTCTAGGTTGATCGGATCGCTCGCGCGGGATGTCCTCAAAATCGAGCGGCTTGGTGCTTTTGTTCTTGTCGTCGGACATGGTGGAGGTGTTGGTGTCGTGTTTGTCGTTGGAGTTAGAGGCCAGAGAGAAGGGGTTAGCACAAATGGATCTTGGAGACATATACCGGTTGTCGCCTAGTGTTTATCTGCCTCCGAGGCTTGGACTCGAGCATGACCTTGAATCGCATCGGTGGCACGTCATAATCAGATCGTCGCATCCGCGCGCCGAGGGTTGTGCAAGGCACAAATTTTATGGAAGGCGCGACCGGAGCTGCCAAGACTGACTTCCGTCGCAGCTGCCCTTGTCGAACTCGTCCTGACATTGAGAGCCCAAACCGCATCGCCCTACTCTTTCCACCCTCCAACCTCGTCAATTCTCTCTCCGTCAATATGGTTGTTATGTACAACATCATGGGCCGCCAGGTCGGCTCCCACCACGTATGCGCCACCCCGACATGACCCCCGAGCTTCCGCAACCACAGATGATTGACAGATTCCATTGACAGCTCGCCCTCGGTATCCTCACCTCCCTCTTCGCCGGTATTGGTTACGCCTCAAGCGGCGGTGCCAAGAAGGCCACTGGTTCCACTCCTCCCATCAACGCTTCATCCAAGGACGAGGCAGACTTCATCCAGTACGTCGCCTCTTTTGTCAAGTCATCTGCATCAGAAAGAGCAAGGAAACCAGGATCTATGAGAGAGCAACGAGCAGGACAGATGCGTTTATACAGTTATTCAGATCACACGCTGACGAGTTTGTCACTCAAACAGGCAGTTCCTCAAGGAGAGCGAGAAGAAGGAGGCCAAGCACTAGATTCTGGACGTCGGGATATCTACTACATCGAAAGTCAGACAGAAAAGCTATGGGAATTACGAGTCAAAGCCATCTCGTGTGTATATATACTCTACGCTGATGTCCCTCTCCACGAGCGTGACAAGCTGGCGCAGGACATGTCATTTGAATTGATGAACCCCGATTCAGAATCATTTGTTGGCTCACCTTGACCATATTTTGCATATGGCATCTCACGCTCTATCGTTCTTCTTTCGCCGACTCCAGCCAATTATTGCCTTGCTCTATGTTCTTTATATCACGATATCACGTGCCCGGCGATACGGTAAGCAACTCCTGCATCTTGCGCCTTCTTTGTTAGGTTTCCTCCTACTCTCAGTCCAGGCTCTGAAATGCTGAGCAACTCTCTCTGAGGCTCAACGGTCCAAGTTATCGTCAACCAGGCCAACTCTGAATTCTTTCTCCCTTTAGCCGATATCCCCGCTATCCCATTTAGGCAAGGACCGTTTCCACGGAACTGTGGTTTATCTAGGTTTCTGACCCCGTCATGTGCTCAGTCGACTATTGGACCAAGCACCCAAGAAACATTGAAGATCTAGGCGCTACTTGGTATTTACATTTATATTTCCTTGACTCTTGGACTGAACCATTCTGATCTTTGTCTCTTCCTCTTCCACCCGAGGTGTACCGAAGTTCTCTTATCTTCCGGACAGAGGACTTGTAATTTGAAAGAAACAGCCAACGCCTGGCAGCTTGACCGGTCCTCCATCTTGGTATCTCTATACACCTTCGCTGACGCGTACACACCACATCACCATCAATATGACCAAAAATCCCGCCCAAGACTACCTCCGCATTCTATTAGACGGCGAAGGCCATGGATATCCACAACAACCACAATACCACAAACCAGGCCAAACGATCAAAGGAACAGCAGTCTACTCGCCGCCCACCGAAGTCAAAGTACACACCATGACAATCCTCTTCAAAGCAACCCTCTACAACGAACTCAAAGACAGCGGTCAAGCTTCGTACGGTTGCGTGCGCACAGGAAACCAGTCCCTGTTTCGCTACGAAAAAACAATACTCCAAGGACCCCATAAAGTATCGCCAAAACCTCATGAGTGGGCATTCGAGTTTGAGGTCCCCGAGAAAATCAAGGTGCCGTTTGTGGCGGACTTGCAACCAGTTCCTCCTAGTTGGAATGTGGTCAGTCTGGCGAGGGTGGTGTATGAGTTGAAATTGTGCGTCAACCCTCATCGCAATACCAATACCATGCAGATTGAACGCGATATCCGTGTATGGCCATTCGAGCATACAGAGCTGCCTCTGCCGACGCTGGAGACGCAACTTCTGATGGAGCCGACGGTGGAGGTGCAGAGGACGATTTATGCGACACAGCGACGACGATCTTCGACATTGAGCTTGACAGGACTCTCGCGCAGACGCTCCTCCACTGTCACCGTACCCACTCTTACTCCCGTGTCTCCCACTACTACAACCAGCAGCAACGCGCTTTCCGGCCCCAGTCTAGCAATTTGCATGCCTTCGTCACTAGGCGCATGGCAACGCTTCGACATCAGCCTCATCTGCCACAACACCAACAACACCTCCACCTCTACCGCACCAATCTACACACTTCAAACCTGCGAGCTTGCTCTCAAAGCCCAAGTCTCCTTCACCACCGCCCGACCCACACCCACAAACACCTCGGACCCAAAACCACCCGCCATCCCCATCGCAAAGTTTAGACTCCTAGGCAAAGGCCTCCAACTGCCATGCACCGCCACGCCCGTAACTGTAAAACGAGACATGGCTCTCATAGACATGACACGAGGCGACGCCTCCCTCTTGGTCCCAGATTTTGGCATCGGCGCCTTCAAACTCGAATATATCATGGAAGCGTCCGTACAAGTATTGGATGTGGCTACAGGAGCGATACTAGAGAGAAAAGCAGAGATGGGGTTGAAAGTGTTGCCAGGTGGATTGGCAGAGTATAGAAGAAGTGAAGACGAGGATGCACCGCCTGGATTTCATGAGGTGGTTGGACCACCGGATTACGAGGATGCGGATGCGGGTATTTGGGCTGAGATGCACAGGACGCCGGCGTATACGGTTGCTGTTTGAGTTTGCTTGGAGTAGTAGGGTGGGTTGAAGGATTGGGCAAAAAGGTTGATTGTAAGACTTGTAGAGGATATTTTGATGAACTTCAGATGCTACTCTGTGGAAAAATCCTTTAAACTGTTATGGACACTGCTCTTGACAACTTCCATGCTTTTTGTGGGAGGCAACGATATTGTCGCTGTTCCTTCCATGTACAACAGATCGATCCAACCCTTTTACGTGTCTTCCAACACCCTGTCCGTAATTACTGGTCATCTCATGTTTATCCTGACCAGCCACAATGATGCCAACTGAATGTGCACGCAGTGAACCCGGTTCGTTCTATCTCTAGTGTTGCTTCTAGGCCCTTTGCTGTACCACAATTGGTTGAGTGTTTGCTCACAAGAAGCGAACCTTGGATTTAGCTTCTTTGATGCCGACATGTGGGTTCGTGAACCATCTTGCCGATGCTCATCAATCAAGACGAGTGGGACTTGCAGGCAGAGCAGCAATATCACTACATCAGATGTCGTTCTGCTTGGAAGAATTGGGTGAACGTAACACCAAGCAGTCGAGTGACCAGGAAACCGGCGAGTTTACAAGCACATGATATGACACCGTGAGAAAGGTAGACGAGCAAGATTTGAAGAATGCAATTGAAAGGAGATGGATATTCAGAACAAAGACTATTGAGAATGAGAAAAGAGAAGAGGGGGTACATATCAAAAGGGGGGAATCTGTAGAAGCAGAATAAAAGGAAAAAGAACACTCTGAACAAATTTGGAAATCAACGCAAAGCAGAAGAACAAAACTAAAACCAAGAGGCAAGCATTCTCGCCGTTCGCCCTTTCCCTTTCTCCACATGTCAACAGTTGCAAAGCAAAGAAACATCACTTTTGTCGTTTTTCATGTCCAAAGAAGAAAAGAGGTTGTCGGCTCCGTTCCCCCATATCGGCACCATTTTCGTCAGTCGGTCGTCAAGAAGAAGCAGGTCGTCGATCGTTGTTGTGACAGGTAAGGAAATGGGGTATATCATGTTCGTGACCTCATGCCACTGTTCGCTCCAGATGCCGCGGTATAATGCAAGACAATAGAAAAGAGGCAAGCACAAGACGCTCGGTGAGTTGGACCAGATGATGCTGATGGTGCCGAGTACTCGCTCGGATACGCGTGGACACGCAGAGGGCTTACCTTCCGTGAGCACTTTGTACAACCAGCATCATTTTTTCGTTCTGCTGAATAGCATCTTCTAGGGTATCGTCGTTCACAAGTGGTGTGTAGTCGCCCGTTCGCTCGCTGCGAACTTCAATATCCAGTTCTGTCTCGTCGGAACGTGGGTCGGCCTCGCCGTACTCTAACCTGCGTCTCTCCAGAATCTTTCGGTAGAGATCATCAAAGTTGAAAGCACCTCGGGGCGGGAGACGCAAGACAACACACGTCTCGCGGTCGAACCACACTTTGACCTTCAAAGCACCACCACTAGTCGTTGCTGAAGAAGTTGTTGCAGTAGACATGGCTGTAATTTGACGCGCGAGAGGAGGAGCAGCATTGTGATTATTGTTCACAGTGGAATCAGTATACTGGGAGGG
This sequence comes from Aureobasidium namibiae CBS 147.97, assembly GCF_000721765.1. Classification (NCBI taxonomy): domain Eukaryota; kingdom Fungi; phylum Ascomycota; class Dothideomycetes; order Dothideales; family Saccotheciaceae; genus Aureobasidium; species Aureobasidium namibiae. Next base: position 407,091 of record NW_013581192.1, on the reverse strand, counting down.
TGTCCGGTAGTGACCAGGAGGGGCGCGCATGGATCCAGCACCAACGGATGACTGTTGACGTTGATGGGCAGCGAAAGATTGTGCACTGGTCGATTGCCGGGCAGAATTGGTTGAAGCGGCATAGTGGCCGGATGCGTGAGAAGCGGTCGAGTAGCGATCAGTCTTTGCTTCTGCGGCAGAGCGACTGTGCTCGTTGAGGTCGACAACATTCACGTCTACCTCGTAGTCCCCAGGATGAGGGCTGAAGAAGCCACGGACTAGCGTGCTGTTGACGACATGGGAACCAAGGCGCAAGAGCTTATATAGATATTCGTCGAGATTCTCACGACGGCCTTCGGTGATGCGATCCGTCACGAATTGTACCGGGCCGGGCATAAGTGGAAGAGTGCGAGGCTGGCCTGTGTTGCCAGCTTCATCGGGGAAGGCCTTGATGAGGTTGATTTGAAGCTCGTAGAAGTCCTCGTATATGCGCGTCAAGTCCCAATGAGAGCCATCGGCCAGTGTCGCCTCAACAATGAAATGAAACTTCTCGTCAAGGTACATGTAGCGTGGGACCGAGGCGCGCAACGGCGCAAGTGGGTATTGCGAATGCGCCTGCGATGTCACACGCTGCGATACTGTCGACATGTTGCGAGCGTGGCTGCCGTTGCTGAGACTCATGCGATCCAAGGTCGATTGCAAACCTGCCACTGACGCCTGAGAAGCGGCTTGCATGTTGCCAATCTGCCCTAGCGGAATGCTGGTGTTTTTGTAGTCTGCTGCCATCTTCTTCCACTCTTCCACCCTCGGGATCCCAGCTCTTGCGATGGCCTCGGCCGAGTCGATTGTCTTGCCACTGGTGAGGTCCTTGATCTCGACGAAGGATACGGGAATGAGGCCTGGACCGCCCAGTCGCGTGATAGGCTTTGCGACGAACCATTCCGGGTTGGATTGTGCAATGACAATGATCGCTTCTCCTTCGTGGGCCTCGAGCTCGTCGGGGCGCTCGGCCTTGAAATCATATGCGACAATGCCGTAGACAGGGGCACCGCCAGACCTGCCCATGGAAGACTTGCTCATTCTCGAGGGGTTGTGCGAAGCCTTGTCGGCATAACCACTATCGTGCTGAGTGCTGGGTGACGACGCGACCGAAGCGCTGTCGCGCACTGTCTTGCCGACTTGTTCGAAGTAGCTGACAGGCACCAAGCCGCGCGAGTTGTGGAGCGGATTGCAGGCCTCGTACCACTCGGTGTCGTCTTCGCGCCCAGTAACGTGGAGGAAGTCGCCAGAAGCGAACGACAAGAAGCGCACAGTGGGGTTGTCGGTTGGAGCGTCCCAGTCGTACAGAGCCTTGATGACCTTCTTTGGGGGAATTATCGCAGTTGGATCTTTGATTTGTTGTATCGAGGAAGAGGATCCGTGATTATGCGAGGCTCTCCGGAACTTCATGGCTGGCGAAATTAGGCTTGTTTCGCCGTAGATTGCGACAGGGAAGTGACACGCCAGGTGAGATGTACAGATGACTGAAGAGAATAGCAGAACGGGCAAGTCAGACAGGCTTTCTTAAGAGCAACCAAGGAACGAGGCTGCCTCACGTTGGCCGTAAGAGGCTTGATGGCTGTAGTGTTTTGAGTTCGGCTATCCAACTGTCGACCGTTGGGTTCGCTCGACGCGTTCACAGGATTCGATCACGATGTGAAAAGGACAAGTAGGGGGTCACTCAGACCAAGAATTTGGTGCTGAGTGGAGACGAACGTGTGCGGCGCGCTGTAGCCTGTAGACACTTGATTGAGCGCTGCTGCAGGGTGGGAGTAAGGGCTTCTGAAAGTGGGGTTGTATGGTCGCGCTTGGACGAGAACTGGTTCTGTTATGCGATGATAGATTGTGTATAGAGTGGAGTCTGTCTTTTGCCAGGCTAGGAAGCCGCATTCGGCTCAGCTCTTCTTTGTTCCTTCCTCTGTGCCACCATGAAACCGCGTCTTCCACCGTGATAGCGGCTCCTTGTCTTGGACAAATATGCATCACATTGTGGAAAATTAGAGGTCATCGTTAAAGCAAGATCTAAATATTAACGCCCGACACAGGCAGTACTTGTATGGGAGGAAGGGAAACACATTGGATTCTTGATTGGATGAACCAAAGCAGGGGAACCATGGTACGACACTTCCGCCAGATATGAAACACAAAGAAAAGTTCTAGGGATTTCCCAGAGTCCCACTCGACTGGGCGCCGTTGGGCTCTACCATAATGCCTGACCCTTCCAGCTGATGGAAACCGGTCTGCATGAGGCTTGAAAAAGTACCGAACCAGTGTCGACTGATCTCGGGTCTTGCTGATAGGCTGTCGTCGTTGATACGTATCTACTGCGAACGATTCGCCTGGCCGATATCCAGGCCAACGCCAACAGCGCATTGCCCCGAGGAAAATGTCGACTATACCAGAGAGTCTGGAGACATGAGCTTGTAGCAATTGGAATGTAGATTTGGAGTAGAAAGATCAAGCAAGAGCTGATTCGCACAGCAGAGAGCTACGAACTCTGTTGCTGGCTACTGCTCCACCCACTTGTACGTTCGGAGGCCACTCATATCTGGCCCTTGATGTCGACACGGTATGCACCGTTTTTGGCCGTCTCAAAGATCGGGCTTCCTTTCTGACAAGAGAAGAGATGGCCATCCGGCTTTTCTTCAAAGCAATGTTGTGCGCCGTGTTCACAAAGAAACTGCGCACATTGCTCGTCACTTATGAATGCTAACTCTTCTGTTAGGAAGGAGACTTTGACACCGGGACGATAACTAGAACCGAGTCAGCATGATCGAACAAGAACAAGGATTAAGCAAGCACAGAACTCACGCTCTGCAGATGGCGGCCAAGGCAGCCACTCTTTCGCGATTGACGAACATGTCCATCAGGTAGGCACCCATGTTTGGCGATTCGTTGAACAACCTAAAGAATCTGTGATAATTGCCTGTGGCCAACGAGGCTCGCACTGCCAGGGCATGCTTGACGGCGGGATACTGCTTGTCTGCTGAGGTTAAATCTGCCAAAACATCGTTCATGGTCTGTCGGTTACAAGTATAGATGGTGTAGAGAATGCGATAAGCCAAAAATTCACCAGGGGAACCACGCAACTTCATCTTGTATAGAGTACGAAGTTGAGTCTGACACTGATTGTACTCACCCAGGTCCCCCTTTTCCAAAGCTATGCGTGCGTGGGCCTCGTAAACGCGGACTGTGAAATCATTTTTGATGTGTTGGACAGTGAGATCCTGTCTCAAAGACTTGAACTGATCGCAAATGTACCCGTAATTGTGCTCGTCTTTCCACTTCCTAATAAGAAGATCGAGAGTTTGTTTGAGAATGTGCAGGGGACGAACAGTTTCGGGCTTAGGAGGGGCGGTGAGGCGGAAATAGTTCTTCTCGAGTGTTTGAGAAGTGCCGACACAGGGACCATCGTTGGCGTCGGGCATGGGAGAGTCGTCACGAGGAGAAGAGATGAAAGGAGAATTGGGACCTTGGTTGCCGAGCGCGAAACGCTGCCTTCGTTTCTCGAGATCGCTCAACTTACTGGGAGGGGCAGTGGCACGGAACTGGTCGGCTTTTTTCTGGCGCTTGTCGGGACTAGGGTTGGTGATGCGGTCGGCGAGAGAGAGGTTCTTGACTCTCCAGGGAGGGATAGGCGACGAAGCGTCAGCGGTCGTGTCCACATCCATGGACTTTCGTTTCTTCGAGGCGCTCATCATGGCGGCTCTTTCAATACGAAGGAGTTCCCGTGGGAGAGGATGGCTGGGCCAGTCGATGATCTCGAGTTGATTTGCTTCAGCTGCTTGAGTGATGACGGACTTCAGCTTTGCAGCGACGGCACCGTCTTCAAGATCGTCTGCGTGATTGTCGTTGGGTTTGTCGGCAAAGGCACGTTGAACAAAGTCGCGCACAGGCTGAGGCCACTCGATCTTAACAGGAGCCTGGGCTTGGGCTACAGGTTGGGCTGGGGGTACAGATGGACGGGTCAGCGATCGGCGAGCAACAACTGCTGTGAAAGCTGGCGAGCCTGGAGAAGTGACGTTAGTAGGAATGTAGATGGGTAGAGGTTGAGTCGTTCATACCGGACTGCCACGGCGTGGTTGTCATGTTGGATGATCACGCGAGGGCAACAAGGAGTCGGTGGTTGTGAATGAGAAATGCGAGGGAAGCGAGTTCACGTCTTTGACGATGTGAGGAGAAAGCGACGCCTTCAAAGGGAAAGTACCTAGAAGTGCGACCCTGTGCCAAGACTTCGGTCACCGATATGGACCACCTTCCCAAGTCATCGTCCATCCAGCACATGCCTGCTTTCGAAATTATACACTCTTTCAGTACGTGCTTCGAGATCTGGTGATATATCTAGTATACCCCGTCATCTCGACATCTATAGCCGTGCTTCTCCGTCTCTTCCATCTACAAGACAGAACAGCCCCGCATTGGAGAGACTACGGATAACTGCATTGCTGGATGTTTCTTCGCCAACTCGACCTGACGACTGCTCTTCGTCCTTCTTTGCTACCCGATGAAACTCTCTTGTTTGTCCAGGACTCAGTCGGTCTTTACGAGGGCAAATACAAGATCCCCAACTACCAAAATGGCCACGCGTACCTGACCTCGCATCGCGTGTGCTATGTCGATAACCAGGAGCCACGCAAGTTTTCCATCGCCCTTGATCTCAAGGATGTCGAAAGACCCGAGTTCTATGCTGGTTTCTTGAAGTCATCAGCGAAAGTCACACTGTATCCCAAAGCTCTGAAACACAATGCCCTGGCCATCAGAAGTCCGAAACCTGGCTACCCAAGTCAGGCCAGCCCCTCGGGATCCACACCTCCGAGCCGATATGCCACTCCAGGACATGCTGCTGCACCCTCACCGGCGCCACTAAGGGATCCGAATGCTACTTGGATATGTCCTATCTGCTCATTCTCAAATCCTGTTCCCTCCAACTTCGATCCAAGCACTGCGAATGATCGGACGCCGTTGCCACCATGTCTGGCTTGTGGAATCAAGCCACCTCTCGTGCATGTCGTCAAAGCAGCCATCGCAGCTCTATCAAATCGGCCAAGCGGCTCATCTTTTACTCCCATACCAGCCACAAGCACCCCACTGTCGTCCTCACCACAAACAACACAGACACCTATGAGTGTGTCCTTGAACCAGTGTCCACGTTGCACATTCTCGAATCATCCATCTCTCAGCAGCTGCGAAATTTGTGGAGCGAAACTCTCGAGCACAGCAGATAGACGTTCGCAAATCATCGAAAGCGCCATTACTCGACCAGAATCACCTGGTCCATCACTTCCTACCTCTGCGTTAGGCGATACCACCCCAGAGAGCGTCAAACTTTCTTTTCGTGCTGGTGGCGACAAAGTTTTCTACGAGCGTCTGAAAGGCGCTCTGGTCCAGCGAAAGTGGCTTCTTCAAAACGCACCTCCGATACCCAGATCACACAACGGAGAGCCTACTCACACATCAAGCTATTCGGCAACAGATGGCTATACCCCGATACCTCCACCTCCCAAAGTCGTCGGTATAGCAGGTCTAGAGCGACGAGGAGCAGAACTCCGCAAGAACAACGAGTTCGTTATCGGAAGCTCATTCGAGGACTTGGAAGCTCTCATGACATCAGCGAAAGAAGTCATCGCCATGGCCGAACGCTTCAGATCGCAAAACAGCAATGGCGGAGACAATGAGCATGACGCCAACGCAGAAGCAGCTTCTCTCCTCTCAGACATGGGTCTCGTGACAACAAAAGACATGCTCTCAGGCAGCGGCGCAGATCGAACATACATTGCCGAACTCTCACGCAATTTAGCTGAGTTTCTTACAGACGACAAGAGAGGCGTGTTGAGAAGAGAAGGCGGTATCATGTCCCTCGTCGACCTTTGGGCAGTCTTCAACCGCACACGCAATGGCATCGAGTTAGTCTCACCGCGAGACTTTGAGAGAGCAGCGACTATGTGGGATACACTACGTCTACCCATCCGTCTCCGTCGCTTCAGAAGCGGTCTTCTAGTCGTCCAAGGCCGCGACCGCACGGACGACAAGACCGTCGCGAGTATCCTGTCCTGGCTCAAAGACCTCCACTCTATCCCACCATCCATGTCAAACACATCCGAATTCGGTGCCGTGACAGGTCCATCAGTGACTTGGGACTGGCAAGCATTCGGCCGTGGTGTGACAGCGCAAGAAACAGCAGAGAGGTTTGGCTGGAGCGTCGGTGTCGCGACAGAAGAGCTTGAGATGGCAGAAGAAAGAGGTGCTCTATGTCGCGAACAAGGTCTCGACGGCGTCAGATTCTGGGAAAACTTCTTTGCCGAGATCCCGGTCAAGCTACCAAAGACCAAGACGGCATCGCAGTTGGAGCAGCTGGAGATTGAGAAGAGGTTGAAAGAGAGTGGTCTCTTATAGAAATATAGATTTTGAACACGCTCGATGTGAATATTAGCTTGCAAGGGCACTGTTCGATGCTCATGCCCCAGAGTCATCAAATGTGCAAAGCAAACCATGTAACAAATCCCATTCGTTGCATAGTAGAACAACATTGTAGAACCTGATTCGTATATCATATGTATCAGCTACCAGCTGCATTGACAAGAATACCAAGCGATAGAGCGAAAGACTACCCATAATACGAATGCCATCATCAGACTAGGAAACCAGTGTCGGATCATCTCGCGGGCTGTGCAATCCTCTTATCAGACTTTGCAAGCTCACCAGAAACACCAATAACATATGTGGTACACACCGCTGTACCTGCAGCCACACTCACTATCCACACAATCCGACGGCGCCAGCGACGGCGCTTCTCGTTGCGAAACTTAGCATCTGCGTGTCGAAAGATGCTTCTTGGTGGTTTTGCGGGAATACGCGTGTGTGGATAGATTGTATGCTGCTGGAATTCTGGATGGCCATTACCAAAGAATGAGCTGGCCATGTCCTGTCGATTGTGCATAGGCTCAGTTGGAAAGATAGGCTCGTAATTGACGAAGCCAGTGGGTGAAGCAAATCGCGAAATGGGAGGTTCCACCGGGGTGTACCTGGTAGTACCATCGATAGGGTTGGTGATTGCCTCGTAGCGTGGTGCCCGTGGATCAGGGTCCTTATGGACCATTCGCGATACCAAATAGTCTCTCTCTGCGTGTATCACATGGAATCCTTCGTTCTGAGAAGCTGCAATGTGTGGTAGGAAACGAGCGGCAAGAGAGAGCTGAGAGATAGCTTGAGGTATCGATAGAGGTGTCTCGCTGTTCGAGAATTTGGACGGTGTGCGAGTGAGAGTAATGGCATCCTTGCTCGAGTCGTAGGCAATAACTTTGTAAAGAGCGGGCTCGCGCCATTTGATATCTGAACCCGATTCTGGTTCTAAGGATGGATTCACATGTGTTTTGATTGACGTGGTCTGTGTTGATGAATGCTTTGTTGCAGTCGCGGTATTTGCTGACGGTACGTTGGATTCGATGGGTTTGGATAATCCTTCGTCAAGCGAACGTCCGGAGACTGCGGTGCGTCGATCAGGCTTTCTCACTTCTGCCTTTAGGTAATCTTCAGAAAACGTGCTTCTGGCAGGTTGCTTGTACCATTGGTCTCTGGTAGCAAACTTACCCACGGTTGGAGACAGATCTCCCTCACCCGGCATGTCCTTCAAATCCGCTTCCAGAGAAGTTGTTTCGTCTTTGATTCCTTTCTCAAACGAATTCACCATACCGATTGGTGCACGCGAGTAGCCATCCTCGTGGTATGAAGCTTCCTCCATCTCAAGTTGTAGTTAGTATCGACCACCTGAACCGATCTAAGGATTCTTACCTGTTTGAGGTCTTCTTCAAGCGAACGTTCGCTGCTCTGCTTATCACGATGGAACAACATCTGAAGCCCCATCGGTGTCGTGGGGGAATCATCTTCGAAACCGAGTTCAGGGGACTTGATCTCTTTCTCGAGGCTTTGACGTTTTCCGAGGCGAGCATTCTTTGATTCGTTCTGGAAAGCGGTCTCCAGGCTTTCCGAAGGACGTGCATGACCGTCGTCATGTATTTGTGCCTGCACTCGGTGGCTTACCTCCTGTTCCAGAGTTTTGAAATCGCCTTCTTTCACCCTCTGAGCTTCATTGCGGAAGTTGGTCTCCAGGCCAAAGACTGAGGTATCGCACTCGTTCGACATAGGTTGTGGCTTTTGCTTGGCAGCAATTTCATCCTCGAGCGATCTGGCGTTGCCCATCTCGACATCCTTCTGCTCTCGTTCCCAAAGCGTCTGCATTCCATTCAGATTGGCAGAAGGGTAGTTTTTGAGAGCCCGGATATGGTCGTGAAGTTCGTGTTCGAGATCTTTGTGCTGTTTATTCTGGGTGTTTTTTGCTTCTCTCTCGAAGAGGGTTTGCATACCGGTAGGTTTGGTTGAGTAGGCGTCATGTTGATCAGTCAAGCCTGGAGTAGAAGTCATGCTCTCGAGCTCAAGCTCCAACCTCTGAGGTGTGCCTTGCTGTTCCTGATCGAACATCGTCTCAAGTCCTGTAGGCCCCTTGGTCAAGCCGGCAATATACTGTGTTTGATCGGCTGCAGAGCCAGCCATTCGGACTTCGTCTTCGAGAGTCTTGCATTCATTCAGATCAGCACTGTGTTGCTCTTGTTCGAACAATGTCTCGAGACCTTGAGGCGAGGGTGAATAGCCGTCGTCAATAGGCGGAGCTTGGGTGTTCATAGCAACCAGTTCTTGCTCCAAAGAAGACTTCTGGCGGATGTCATCACTCGTTTGTTCGTTTGCAAAGAGAGTTTCCAGGCCACTCGGGGCAATACTGTAGTCATTGCTGACTTCCTGAGTGGTTATCTTGTTAAGAGCGTCCATCTCTTGTTCCAAAGGCTTCATATCGCCATGTTCACAAGCCTCCTTCTCAAGCTTGAAGGCTGTTTGTAGGCCTTTTGGATTATCGTCCCAGCCACCTTCGAAAACTGCGGGTCTCTCGGCGTCAACGGCGTAGTGAGGCTTGGTCATCTCAGGATGAGTTTGACGTTCCAAAATTTGGATTTGCTCGCGCAGAGTGTCCAGGTGTCTACGAGTTGCGAGAAGCTCATCGCGCTCGGACTGATAGGTCTTGTCGAAATCTTCGGTAAAAGAGGCATGAGTGGTAGGGGTGTTTGAGAGTGCTTCGATGTTCTCGGGCAGTTGAGAGACGAAAGTGGGCTTCTCGTAGGTCTTGTCTTTGCTCGGTTTGTTCTTCTTGCTCTTGATCGAGGCAGAATTATGTCCGCTTTGTCCGTTTGCGGGAACCATTCTGCCAGAGATGGGATCGTAGACAGTATGGCTGACCTTGTTGGTCTTGGAATCCCAAGAGGTAGATGAAGCCTCGACGATGGGCTTGGACGCCGAACCATGAGAGGCGTAGAGCTTGAAAGTCGAGGCTTGTGCGAAGTGTCCACCCCTGCTGGAGGAAGCGTTTGTTTCTTGAGTCAAGAAGTCGGGAGCGATGGATTTCCAGAAGGATCTCTGTCGTTTTTCTTGTCCCGTTTCATTGTGATCTGAACGAAGCTTTGCTTCGGCATTGCTCTTCTTGTGTTTGTTCGAATGACTTGCGAAGCGGATGCTGGAGCGGTAGAATACGGCGTTATTGGGTCGAAGCTTAACGCCGGGGGCCTGCCTGAGGAAGGGCATGGTTGCCTGAAAGCCGATGAGTTAGAAGGATGCTTGAATCAAGTTACGGGACTTAGTATAGACAACAGGACACATACCTGCAACGAGCATGCGTCTGCCCAGGAAGCGTGCAAGGCGTGGTTGATTGTGGCCAGGCGCCTGTGTACTGGCGGAATGCAGCTTGACCTTATCTCCGGTGTATACTCGAGCTATCTTTGTCGCGTTGAGTGATGCAGCTGGTTGCGATTCAGATGGCCGAGGTAGAGCAGCTGACAACAGTCGATTGTTGGACTCGCAGAGGAGGTCGATGTACAGCAAGCAGGATGGAAAGAGCGATGGTAATCGTTCGCTCCAGCAAGCACGAGGCAGCACTTACCCCGCCCTGGTTTTAGTTCTCCGCATCCGCCTGTCATTACCCATGTCGATCATGTCAAATTGAGAGCCTTTGAGCTTAATAAGGTATATCATTTTCGTTGGTATAAACCACCTGCTTCTATCCTTCTTTTCGCAGAGGTATATACAGTTAAAGCGAGAAAAAAACAATCGCATATTTCGTCATGGGCATCATGGCTCATCAGTCAGCTCTTTGGTCTGCTTGGTCTCGCCCTCGGGAACGTCGAGAGGCTCAATGCCGTCTGGTGTGATTTTCACAGCACCAGCTCTGACCAGAGCTTGTTGGAGGTCGTCAAGCAAGTCGCCCACATCCTCGATACCAATGCAAAGACGGATGATGTCTTCAGGCAATGCGCGCTCCTTTCTGGTAGCAGGATCAATGCTGGCATGGCTCATGCGGCAAGGCATGCTGATCAAGCTGTTGACGCAACCGAAAGAGACCGAGATGGCAAAGATCTTGGCGGCTGCGACAATTCTCTCCGAAATGGTGGTGGATCCAGTCTCAAAGGCAAGGACGGCTCCAGCGCCACGGGCTTGAGACCAGTGAAGGTCGTATTGGGGGTGCGACTTGAGACCAGGGTAGCGGACCTTAAATCCGTTACCCTCGAGGTATCTGGCAATGGCCATAGCGTTGGCCTGCTGCTTTTCCATGCGAACGGCCAACGTCTTGATACCACGGAGGAGCAACCAAGAGTCGAAAGGACTAAGACCGCATCCCGAGGCGTTGATGGGGAAGTAGAGTCTGTCACCCAATTCAGGGCTGTTGGTGGCCATAACACCAGCCATGACATCGTGGTGACCAGACAGATATTTGGTGCCGCTCTCGTACACAACATCAGCACCCAGGTCAAGCGGGTTCTGGAGGTAGGGAGACAGCATAGTGTTGTCGACAATGACGAGCGCCTTTGGGTTCGCTTTGTGGGCAAGCGAGGACAGAGTAGGGATGTCGACGACCTTCATGAGAGGGTTCGTGGGGGACTCGAGGAGGACCATGGCAGTCTTTTCAGACAGCACAGCAGCAACTGAATCGGGGTTTGTGGTGTCGACGTGACGAACGACGATGCCGCCGTGGGTCGAGAGGTATTTGAGGAGGCGGTTGGATCCGCCGTAGAGGTCGTCACCGGTGACAACCTCATCACCGGGGTGAAGAAGACGGGTGATAACGTCAAGACAAGCCATGCCCGACGACACGACCAGCGCGCGGTGGGCGTTCATGATCTTGGCCAGATGACGCTCGAGATGGGTACGGGTAGGGTTGCCGGAACGAGTGTAGTCGTACTCGTTGCCCTCGCCCTTGAAAGTTGCGGACTGATAAATGGGGACGCTGCTAGCATTGTACTGGTCGTTGGACTCGGTGTAGACGAGCTCAGTTGCGAGAGAGTACTTGTTCTTGCCATTGCTGGGGCTGGAGGGAGTGGGCGAAGGAGGAAGATCGTGGCCATCCATGTCCAGGCGCTTGTTGGCCGGGACTGATGTAGAAGAAGACGACATGATGCTGAAAGTCGTCGTGGTTTTTGTACAGGGCCTACCACCTGTTGATGTATACGAGCTGTGAGGAGTGATGTGACGTGGCGAAGAGTGCAAGAAGCGCCTGTCGACAATTGAGTAGTAATTCGGTTGTGAAGTGTGTAGTTGTTCTTAGGAATGAGAGATCAAACTCCCAGAGAGATGGCGAACCAACTGCCGTGCCGGATTGCGTGCCTGGGTCTGCTCTGGCCGATGGCCGATCTCGGGCATGAACTCATATAGAACACTCGGGTTTCGGGAAGCTGAAAGTCTTGACCATGAACAAGTAGGTTTTCACGCCTCGCCAGCAAACGATTTCGAAATCTGACAGAGTTCTGACCGTGGCAGTCCAGATACTCCTGAGCAAGTCATCGCTCCAAGCGCAACTCTTCTGCGCACCTTTGTATTCACTATATCTCCTGGTTGCGATAGCCTGACGTCTCGGACGTTCTGTACCCACTTCCATCCTAGGGCGGCGTTTCAATGCTTGCTCCAACTATGACTCTTTGCGGAAGTCTGTTCCATTCAATTCTTGCCCGCAGAAAAGGTCTGAGTCATGGACGGTTAGAGTAGCGATTGATGACAGCGTCCACGACAGAGTATATTAACCGACCAAGGGCTCCGAGTATCGAGTTCCAGACAGAAGCCAGTCCTCGTTGCCAGTGCCTGTTTTGTGACCAAGCAGAAAAGTGGCTACGTCATTGGGAGTCGTCTTTTGTGTGACAGCTCGACGACGGCCGGTCGCGAAATCGTCTCTTCTATCGCTCGCTCGTGTGCTAAAGATCGTGATTTCTGCACTCTCTTCGCGAGGGTCCAGAGCAGAGTCCTTGCTATCCATCGGCACAGTCCTTTCCGGATCAGGAATATTCCCAAAGAAATTCGAAGTGATATAACTTTTCGATGGATACAATCCTGTTTCCCAAAACCACTGTGCATATATCACGGCCCTTTTCAAACAGGGAGGCTCGCATCGTGCTGTGTCACACAGCGTGGTGCGGATGGCTGACAAGGACAAAATATGTGGTAGGCGAATATGGTACTTGGTGAGCTGCTTGCCTCTCATCAGACAATGTCGAGGGCTGCTGTTGTGTGTCAGCTTGCTACTGTACAAAGGAAGTAGCAGCTGGCGTGCAAGCAAGATGCCCGTAAGATGCTCCTTCTACTCTGAGAGTCGTTAGAAAAATATTTCATCGGTCTAGAAATCTACGGAGAACCTATCAGAGCAGACCCTGCTGATGGAAAACAGGCCCATCTTTTCAGGCTGCCCTGTGCCTTGATTGAGATCTGTTACAACCCTCGTTCAGATGCTCCCTCCTTTCCTTTCACAACCTATCACGACCCGACTAGGCAGACTTTTGATCAGAGAACACCAGATATCCTCCCTGTGAAATGTAGCTCAAATCGCCCTGCTCAAACAGTCCGTATGGATCGACGAAGGGATGAACTTGAGCATGGCCACCACTGCCATTCCCAGCCAAGTTTGATACGCGCATGATTACGTATACTCGAGTCGGGACTTCATCATCCTGGGTGGGATTAGCTGAGAACATCTGACTGACTGCGGACTTGAACGGATTATCCATGTGGAGCTCGATTCCACGAGAATGCTCGCCGCGCGAATCTGCCAACCAGAGTATTGTGCTCAGATTCTGCGCCATCCTCGATACTGACGGCATGCTGAAAACGTATTGGGCGTGAGAGAGCAACATATCGACGTCAGCATGGGCTATTGAATCCTTGTGCTGTTTGATTATGCCTCGAAGTACATCCTCGTAGTCGAGGTCCTGAGCACCGATACGGCGGAAGAAGTTCCTGCGCTCTTCATTGCGAGAAGCTTGGTGCTCAACGATCGACAACGACACACCCTTTGGAATGACAATGTTTGCATCAGAACGTGGCAGATAGAAGGATACAGGCGGCAATGATCTATTGGCCACCTTGGGGTAAGAAGGCTTGTGGCGGCTCATGGCACTGATCCATGAGCCATCGTCAAGTGGGACGATAGGCATAATCAACAGCTCATTGAGATTGATATGTTTCTGCCCGATCATAAGAACAGTGGAGACCTTGCCGTGCCATGTGTCAGACTTTTTGCGAAACTCTTCGGCCTGTTTCGAGACGAAGGTCTTGAGCATTTCGAAGAACTTCTTGTCATCCAAAGCTTGCGTTACAAGTGCAGCAACATGACTCGTGTCGTACTTGGTAGATAGATATCGGTCGTTGACAGGGGTCAACAAGGGGGTACCATCTTCGTCTTTGTACTGTTCAGGTACCAGCATCATCACCTTGGGCTTGGCAAGCTCACCGGAGCGGGACTCCATAATCTTCGTATTCTTGACGCGGTCCAAGAACTTGTCTTTCAATTTGTCGAAGAACCTGAGAGCGACCTGTTTTTCGGGGAGATATGCGGGCCAGGTATACTTCAAGCGAGTCTTGTTGAGTCTCTCGAAGGCTTGAATAAGTGCGTGAACCATGTGATCTTGGAGGCGACGGTTCCATGGCTGAGACTCATCGATGCCTTGTCGACTGGCAACAAGCAAGAAGTCTGCCTGGATAAGGAATGGGAGGCCAGATGAGCAGACGGGCAGGAAAGCATAGACATATTGCTTAGCGATGATCGGTTGTTGTTGGTCGTTGATAGGAAATGCCAGCTTGATCAGAGTCTCGGTGACACCTTGCCTAAGCTCGGTCGGTGGCATATCGCGAGCGACATAGTCGGAGATGAGGTAGCGCGACTTCCACGATTTGACGCCCTTACTCCTCGTAGTGGTGACAATCTCAAGGCTATCGTCGAATGGTCGATGATCGTGGGACATGGTCAGCTCCTCGAAGGTATCACCGAAATCGTCAAGTCTAACGACCCTGACTTTGGTGAGACGACGCAAGAACATGAATGATGAGGGCTCGAGGACCTTGGTCAACTGTTCTCTGACCACGTCACGATCCTCTTGCTTCTCAATTTTCAGACAAATCATGGTGTTCATCTGAAGCTGCTCGGGAAAGTCAGGGAACTTGGCCCAGACTGGGTCCACCATCCCTAGAGGCGTTGTCTTGTCGAAATAGAACGAGAAGTTGTTGGAGGCAATCCAAACTTTGTCGGCTATTTTGAAGACCGACTTGAAACCGATTCCCTTTTCGCCGATACAGCCCTTCTTGCCCTGTTTCAACAGAGTCTTTGTGCTCTGGTTGATGTCGCAGATGGCACTGACGTTGGCCTTGGAGAATCCTTGTTCGTTGCATCCAAACAGCAAGAGACCATCGGAGCGGTACGCGATTGTAGCTTCAGGCTGGGCGTCATCGGCGTAAGTGTTGTCGTCAGCGTTCTGGATGAGCTCGAAGAGGAAATGACTCGGTTCGCTGTAGAGCTGTGCAGACAGACTGGCTTGCGTCAGCGATATGGAACTTTTCGAAGGCGGCAGTGGGACTCACAGCTTCAACATGCTCTCATAGCCTCTGCGAAGAAAGCGCTCGCTCTCGTTGCGTGCATCTGCGCCATGGCTGTGGCGAATGTCTCTGATGTGTGCCTGACACTCTTCGACGGACAAGCTCTTCGCCATCTTGTTGATTGATAGTGGAGATGGAGGTGAAGGCAGGGACAGGCGCTAGAGGCGAACCATGCGACGAAGGAGTTTTGAGGGGCAGGAAGCGATGCGAAGTGAAGGTTGCTATGTCTATACGCGAAGACAGTGAGCTGAAGCGATGGAAGGGGACTGATGTTTTGTGTCTCAGTTCTCTTGTCTTGTGATGTGCTGTTGCGCATGAGAATTGAGGCAAGTCGCAAAAGTTCCACGACTAGCCATAGGATGGAAAAAGAAGGGTCGAGGGGTGAAAGTGTCGTGTTTGCAGCTTCCGTTTGTTCCCAGCAGGCTCCCATGTGTTTGTCTTAGTTACCCGTTTATACACACGCAGACTACGAGCACCGGTCGCCTACAACACATGGCCAGTGGGGATCAAACACACCTTGTCCAGGATTCATACTATATTCTACATCCTTGGATGCGATATGTTCGGAGAGCTTACCTTTTTCTACCGTAACATGTCTGAGGAGACATCATGGAGAACATACGGCGAGCGCATAGAAGTAAGAGACATATTCTGTATGTCCTCTATCTTTTACAAGACGCACGATAGTCATTGATGCTCTTTCCTCGAGGATTGGAAGCCAAGGCGTTGACAGATGATGAAGTTTGAGAAGAAGTTGCGGCACGTGCGGCCAAATGTTGTTGCCAACGAAGCTGAATGATGTCAACAAGCAGCGACCAGTGCTTCCATTCCAATATTTATATACCTATGACAACAATGAGCATTGGGCTACTAAGATCATCACAAAGGACCAAATAGGAGTGTCAGCAGCTAGTCTGAAAGAGAGGCAGAGCACGACTTCAACACAATGCTTTACCATATTTGGATAAATGAATCAACACCTTTCGAACAACAATGGAAGGCCGTTCGCCGATAGGACTATCGTCCAGAAGTCGTCTAGTTTGGATGTAGAGGAAATATGAGAGATCATAAGACTAGTCATACATCTATGGCTGAGAGCAGTGGTGCTGGCAATATCAAGGACATACTGTCTTGCGGTTTCTTGGTAAACAGCGGCGAAGTGTCAGACAGCGAGTTAATTGACCAGGCAATGGCGTGAGTCGAGGAGTTGAGGATGATGTGCCAGAGCGACAACGAACGCAGCTTCTTCGTGTATATGAGATGCAGCGGTTACCACGTTTGCGTGCTCTTGTGAAAGAATTGTTTGTACCAAACACCAAGTGAGACTACTCGATAGCAGATTTGATGTCGGTCCATGGGTGGCGATGTGGGTCTTGGATCATTCTGTTGTGTCTGTGCTTGCCTTCGATGGCGATGCGCAAATTGAGCTTGTGTGCGGTGAGGTTCTGGATATCACCAAACGAGGTCGAGTCAGAGTGTTGATGGAAGCAAACAGTACTCTAAGATCTGCCATGAATAACAGGAACAAATTCATGTATTAAGGGTTTGATTAGCCAATGTCTGGTTTCGCGGACACAGGACACTTACTGTTTCTTTTCCCTTTTTCTCACAAATTTGCCCCAAACCCACCCCTCCGAAGAGAACCGAGAGTTATTCATGCGATACTCACAAACGCCACCTCCACCGCACCCCACCCACCCACCCACCCATCCTCAGATCTAAGGCTGATTCATGACGGGTGCTGTCAAGATGATGATTGATTGATTATAAAAGAAGATTTTGTGAGAAAATGACGAGTGAACGTCGACAGTATTCGTCGTGAGACGAGATACCGAGAAACCAACCAGTGAACGGTGGTCTCAATGCTTTTACAGTGAAGTAGAAGGGTCCGGTTTGGAGTCCCGTCCACTATGATGGTGATCAGAGGTCGGCGAGAGAGGAGAGGAGGGAATAGTGGTACTTACCGGTTCTCTGCGCAAAAAGCCAGGAAGCGCAACATCAGAGATAGATTATGCCTGAATCAGACATTGTGTTATGGAATGACGTGAAACGTCGAGGTACTAGCCACCGGCTATGTACCAAGAGCAACCGTTCTACGGGTTGTCTCAGTGCTTCTGCGGCTAAGCAGAAGGTTCCGGTTTGAAGTCGACTGCAATGCTGACCAGAGGTCGGCGGAAGGGAGGGGAGTACTTACCTGTACGCTTTAGTGCGTACCAGAAACACCAGGACGAGATGCGCGGTGGTGTGCGCAGACGGAAAGGCGTGGTTGTGGTGTTGAGGAGAAATAGAGGAAGCGGAGAGGAAGTATTATGGTTGGCATGTAGAGACGCAGACGCAGCCAGCTTGAACTTCACTTCGGCTGGCTTGGACTTATCATTCACTTTCTTAACTCCGACTCGTTTTCTAAACTGAGAGACACAACGAAAGCTGACATACATATGAAGTCCACCTACCGAACAGAAAAGATGCTGCCCGGCTTCTTTCGAAAACAATAACTCCAAATAGCTCAATCTACCTACCTACCCAATCTATGCTGAATACGGACATGCAGCATACACAGAACTTGAGCCGTGATGGTCGCTCGTCCCTCTACACATAATGTTATGGACACAGATCGGGTGACCCTACCGACTTTGACAAACATGGTTCACATGTAATAGTGCCTGATGCAGCAGGGACACAGAGGCGATACAGAGGTTATGCTGCTGTCCAACGTATTTCGATGTCAGTGGTTCATCATCCACTGAGTATGTTCGACCGCGACGTTCTCATGAGTTCTCCTCTGTCGGGTATAGACATCAAATAGGTCCGTATTACCGTGTATGAAGTGAGGTCGGTGCCAAGACAAACACTCGCCGCAATTAGCGTCCGACTGAGGGGTGGCCCAAGCTTAGAAATTCAGTCCGTCCAAGGGCTCTGTTTGGTGCGCGATAGAGGACGAGTGTAGCAGGATATATCCCGGTTCTCACACAACAACCTCATCTCTTCCACTATGCAGATGTTCGAGGCTCCAAGGAATGCAGGAACGTTGTGTTAGTCATCAGAGTACCGGAGCGCTCACAAGAGGCATACGCTGACAGCAAAAAGTCCTAGGAGGAACAAAGATCTCCGGCTCCGACGTGAGAGACCAGTGTGTACAAGCAACTCAAGCCATATCGAATGTGGTGCGGTCATCGTTTGGTCCCAGTGGACTGGACAAGATGATGGTCGACGATATTGGTGACGTTACAGTCACAAACGACGGCGCAACCATCCTCTCCCTGCTCGACATCTCCCACCCGGCTGGCAAGATTCTGGTAGATCTAGCACAGCAACAAGACAAGGAAGTCGGAGATGGAACAACATCAGTCGTGCTCATCGCCTCAGAGCTGCTGCGCCGCGCCAACGAGTTGATGAAGATGCGCATTCACCCCACAACCATCATCACTGGATACCGCCTGGCCCTGCGTGAGGCCGTCCGTTACATGAGCGAGAACATTGCCACAAAAGTCGACACTCTGGGCCGCGAGTCACTCATGTCCATTGCAAAGACCAGCATGAGCAGCAAGATCATCGGCGCCGACTCGGACTTCTTCGCCAACATGGTCGTGGATGCTATGCAGAGCGTCAAGTCTGTCAACAGCCGTGGCGACGTCAAGTACCCTGTCAAGGCCGTCAACGTTCTCAAGGCCCACGGAAAGAGTGCTCTGGAGAGTGTTTTGGTCAAGGGGTACGCCCTGAACTGCACCGTGGCCAGTCAAGCCATGAACACCCGTGTCGTGGATGCAAAGATTGCTTGTCTCGACATGAACCTGCAGAAGGAGCGCATGAAGTTGGGCGTACACATCACCATTGACGACCCGGCACAACTCGAGAAGATCCGTGAGCGCGAGGCTGGCATTGTCCTTGAGCGTGTCGACATGATCCTCAAGTCTGGCGCCAACGTCATTTTCACCACAAAGGGTATCGACGACCTGTGCTTGAAGTCTTTCATCGAGAAGGGTGCCATGGCTGTTCGTCGCTGCAAGAAGGAGGATCTTCGCCGTATCGCAAAGGCCACCGGTGCCACCCTCGTCAGCTCTCTTTCCGACTTGAACGGTGATGAGAAGTTTGAGGCCAGCAACCTTGGTCACGCCGAGGAGGTGGTTCAGGAGCGCATTTCCGATGACGAGTGTATCCTTGTCAAGGGTACCAAGGTTCACACTTCTGCTTCCATCATTCTGCGTGGTCCCAACGAGTACTCGCTCGACGAGATGGAGCGTTCCGTCCACGACTCGCTTTCCGCTGTCAAGCGTACTCTTGAGAGTGGCCGTATCGTCCCTGGAGGCGGTGCTGTCGAGACTGCCCTCCACATCTACCTCGAGGAGTGGGCCACCTCTGTCGTATGTACACTTCTGAAATCATCCTCCAGGCTTACCGCTAATTGAACATCAGGGCTCGCGCGAGCAACTCGCCATTGGCGCCTTCGCCCAATCCCTCCTCATCATCCCCACCACTCTGGCCGTCAACGCCGCAAAAGACAGCTCCGAGCTCGTAGCCCAGCTCCGCAGCCGTCACGCTTTGTCACAACGTCTCTCTGCCTCAGAAGGCGGCAGCGGCGATGCTCATACCGCAGCCACCGTACAACCTGCCACTGAAGACGAGAAGTCGCTCGCCAAGAAGAAGAACTACAAGAACTACGGTCTGGATCTGACAAAGGGCCGTGTTGTCGATAGTTTGAAGATGGGTGTCTTGGAGCCTGCCATGAGCAAGGTCAAGCAATTGAAGAGTGCTGTTGAGGCGTGTGTGGCTATCATGAGAATCGATACGATGATCAAGCTCGACCCTGAGCAACAGGGCGGCGATGACGGTCACGGTCATTAAGGGGAGTAACAAAAAGCATTTTGTAAAATACCACGATTATCTGCGGAGCGTTGAACGAAAATGATACCAATAGACATTCATTATTGTGCCTTCCTTTGCCAACCTGTGAGTGATTATATTTTGTGGAGGTTCAACTACATGAGGTTGATCACTCCTTCCCACATGAATCGACTTTGACAAACCTTCCAACAGACTCGGTAGCAACATCTCTAGTGTTCAATCTGAATCTGTATCACACAAATTCTCGAAACAAATCACAAAGGCAGATCCGCTTACTCGGATGATGTCGCTGTCCCACTTCTTTGAATCCTTCCGTCCGTAACCCAACTTCTAACCACCACAACCTCCAGACTCGCATCATCAAAAACACTGTACAACGAATTAGAGAAACCCGCACTCGACACATAAGTTGAGGATACCATGCCATCCAATACCAAATCTCCACAACTACTGCTCGCCTACACACTCGGCATCCTCTTCATCCTCGTACCAAAAGCGACCGCATATCTACATGTTCCTGCCACTCCCTCTTTACTCTCTCACCTCCTCATCTCCATCTTGTTTATCAGCACCTCTGTATATCTGTTCATCGATGCTTGCTACACTTTTTCCTGGCTTGGCTATCTGTTTCTGCGCTGGCTACTTCGAGTGTCTATTACCTTCGACCTCGATGAAAAGACTCACCAGTGGCAACTACCTGGATCTGACTATACCAGATTCTGGTTCAAAGTATTTGCTAGTATGGTCATGAGCTGTATCATCCTCTACAGACTCTCATTCGCCAAGCTCAAGGCGGAAGGAGACGGCAATGTCTGGATACAAGCAAAACGAAAGCTCGAACAACAACGCACGGCTGCACCAGGAGCAAAAGAGAAAAAAGCCGAAGGAGATCTGACTGATGTTGGATCTGCATGGCTATGGGCATACTGTGCATTTGCGTACACCAACGCTCTGTTCGACTCCAAAGAATGGCTTGAGAGTGTATTCACAGCAAGCGTGCAGAAAGAAAGAACATGGACGTGGGATCTATGTTGTCTATGGGGTCCGATGTTGATATCTGGTGTAGTGGGTCTTGCTAGATGGAAATGGCCTGGCACAACAAGGAAGGGCAAGGCACAGTTGAGGGGGAAAGCCGTTGATGGGAAGGAGGCACCTGAAAAACAGCAGGTCTAGAATGCTTCGAGAAGGGACTACGATGCTTCAAGGACAATTGCATCTCTATTCAAATTGGAAGACTGGGCTCGCGCTGTCATATGCTGCAAGTAACAACCTTCAACAATCTCGTCATTGGATTCAAGGTTAGGTCCCGTCCCACAACCATTCCAACCAAATCTCCAAGGAACCGACATAAAGCTTTGGGAACCACCACGAACGATCATAAACCCAAGAGCCCAGCCACTCTCTGCCGAACATATTGAGCAGCTCCCACCAGAAGATTCATCACCCGCTCTGCAAAGCCAGGCCTATTCGACTCGATATCTTCCCTCCACACTCCGATCAGACCCGCGCGATCAGCCATGAAAAGCTCATTTTGTCGCATCATGTAGTCCATATCTGGGTCGTTGTCCAAGGGCGAGTGGATTCTACGAGAAGCAGTTGTTTGTTCGGTGCCGGCAGTGACTCGTTGCTCATCTTCGTCTTGTTGGTCAGCCCAAATTGCCCGGGACTCCTGCCTGTAACTTTCCAGATTGTCTTCGAGCATTGCGGCTTCGCATCGAAGGAGCTGAATGATAGCATCAAGAGAGCAAACTCTCGTCCCATACCAGGATTGACTGGGGCGCGACCTTTATCATCTTCACCGTCATCCTCGAAATCATCATCGATGAGCTGTGTATCTCGGTTGCGAAAGTCGCCATTGACTTGGAGCATAGCATTGGCTATCTCATCATGGGACGTTTCCCACAAAGAGCTGTCCGAGGAAGCAGCCATATCTCCACCGCCAGGCTCAACTTGTTCGCCATCCTCCTCATTTTCGTACTGATACTCCTCTTCACCCTCGAACTGATATTCCTCGTCGTCCTCGTCTTCATCATCGAAAGCGCGAGGTTCTGGATCATACATCCTGTCATGAGCCTCGATGATGGACATGGCTGAGTCCAAGGGCTTGTTGGCTAGGAGTAAGGCTTTGTCTGGGACGCACATGATACAGAGTTCGATGGACCTAGAGTCGTCTTAGTATTGCTTGTGAGAGTAAGTACTCATGATCTTACACAGCAGAACAGCGATGCACTAAGCAGGAAGACGGAAGAATGTTGATGTGTTGAGGAGAAAAGGATTGCTTCGCGATCGGCAACAGACGAAGAGGTGAGCTCACCAGAGCGAGTGAAACTGATTCGATATAGTGAAGACTATCAAAGTAGAAGAGGCAACCGCTCGATGAGAATTGCGGATCTATTTAGATGAAAAGGCAGAAACTGTCTACCATCCACCACCAATAGTACTGGCAAGACCAGCCACTCTTTCTACATCAGTGGTGCTTTTGCCAATATCACTCTCCACCTTGCGGTAGGAGGTATACACTAGCTTATCCGTCGCCACGCCCGTAAGTTCGGACCAATGTGAAAAGATGTCCTTAATCTTCGAGTGCGAGATACCATCCACCAACGAAGCATCTTCTGCGTCTTCCAGCTCAACATCGCCATTGGCAGATGAATTTGCTGTTGTGACTGCGGATCCATCATCTACATCCTCGGCGCCCTCGTCTTCTGTGTCTGAGGGCGCTGGCGATGACGACGCAGACGATGATGAAAAGTATGCTTCATCCACCCTTTGCAACCATTCTTTCTGTTGAGGCGCGACTATCTGATCGCCTCCATTCTCTACACCACTGCCTGCCAGAGCTCCTACATCCCCAACCTTTATTTGACCGCCGCCATTTGTGCAGCCACCAGGACATGCCATGACTTCCACATATGCGTAATCACTCATGTTCTGACTTCCTGCCGATCCCGCCGCTGCACCAGGCTTGCGAGCACCACCGAGTCTACTCGCTGCGCCTGGCATACGTGATGCGCGTGCAGGCTTAAGTCGGCGAACCAAGTTCTGGATGTTGCGGAAACCGTAATATCTGGCAGTTCTCACAATAGCAGCATTTTCGGAGTCGACCAGTGTATATTCGACCACATCAGCATTGCGACCTCGTTGAGTGGTAATTTGACTGCCTGGATGTTGTGCGCGATACGTTTGCATGACGTGCCAGAGATATCCACCACTAGTGCCAGCATCTCTCGAACCGTTTGAGGTAGAAGTGGAAGGGAAGAGGAAACGGTCCAGTTTAGGGTCGGGAAAAGAAGTCCGGTGTTGTCTTGATAGAGGCTTCCGCGGTAGTTGAGGGAAGGAGATACCACGACTTTCAGCGAGCATGAGTAGCTCACGAGCAGTGATTACGCAATCAACATCACGGATGCCCTTGCGCTCGGTGTTTGTGCCATCGGGAGACCAGTGTATGTCCGTCAACTCTTCTCTTGACGCTTCCAGCTTCTTGTCGAAACAAGGCATGATTGCCATGTGCCATACATTCTCGGGGTTGATTCCATATTTCCTTGCAAGGACACTCTTGATCAATGTGCCTGTCAAGGCTTGTGGCGACTTCAGTCGTGACATGTGCGGCAATGCGTGAGGGTGTGTCTTTTCAGCGTAACAGATCCAACCAGGGCAGGCAGAGGCGAGGATAGGCTTCTTCGGTTTCTCGGCGCGTGATCCACTAAAGTCGGTTGTGTGTTTGGCCGAGGGGGCTAGGGAGTCCATGACCTCGTCGGCTGCAGCGACCAGAGCAGCCTGGCGCATGACGTTGGTGTCAATGACCCAGGAAAAGCCACTGTTGTTTGAACCACCCGATCGCAGACCAGCCGGGCCAGAGAGGAGTTGTTGAATCATGTTTGTGGCAGCAGCCTCAGAAATACTATATGTTGCTGCAATGCTGGCGCGAGTCTGAGGTGACACGCTTGCGACAAAGACCTTCCCATCCGAGGGGCCGGGCAGGGACTCGCCTTGAGCAGTCCAGGGCAAGCGGAGTTCCGGGTATGCGTCGAGTGTGTTCAGGACCTCTTGGTGTGACTGCAGACTGACGAGGACGGCCTCTGCTGAAGTCACGCAGCCACTACATGCGAGGCAATCGGTCAAGGAAATACTGGCTGGAGGGGCTTCGGCGGCAGCGATTTTGTCTTCGGTCGTAACTTCGTAGGCATTCTCTTGTGGTTGTTGTTTCGGGAGGGTCTCTACAGGTTTGATACAGGCGACACCGGGAGAAATGAAGTCGTTGAGGTCGTCGGCGGACAAGATGGCCGACATGTTTGCGAATCTTTTGATGTGTGTGGCGGGGCTATCGAAAGAGGGCGGGGGGGTTTGAATTTATGAATTGAATGCAGTCGAGGGAGACAATGACCAGATGGAGTTGACGCTAAAAAGGAAGGAACGACGCTCGAAGGAAACACAGTCATAGAAACACGGGTATCGAGTTGTGAGTGAGAAAGAGCGATAGGCAAAGTAAATCAGTTGGTCAGCAATTGGAAACCACCTACCGACGCAATCGGCAGTGGCACTTCCGTTGTCGCCGCACGTCGCGACTTGCGACTTCTCTGGTTGGCGAGGGAGCCCTGCCAAGACCATCGCATCTTTCTTTGCCCATTACCAGAGTCCATCACACCCGCCGTCACCAGCACCATTCTCACGTATTTGCAAACGACACACTCCACACACAACCGCAACCATGTCGCAACAACAGACCAACAACAACACTGGCTTCCAGATCACAAACCAAAACACCTTCGAGGACACCAACCGCAGCGTCAAGTACCTCTGCGGTGACTGCGATGCCGAAGTCTCGCTCAAGCGCGGCGACCCCATCCGTTGCAAGGAGTGCGGTTACCGTGTCCTGTACAAGCAGCGCACCAACCGGTAAGCTTCTCTCTTGAAAGTGACTTTTCTTCCGTCTTCTGACATCCATCTCAGCATGATCCAATTCGAGGCCCGCTAAACCATTCGGCTGTCTGTGCTACAAATCCTCTCCTTGCGCACCACGCGACACGCGACACGCGCATTCGAATACAGTCTGCGACACCATGGGAATCTTGAACCTCCAATACATCCACCCTCACTTCGCGCGTTCCGCCCTCGAGTCTGGTCTACAGCAAGGCCACAATGACCACTAACCCCACACCCACCCATCCGTCCGGCGTTCATTTACAAGGCACAAAACATCATTTTCACAAGCGTGGCGTTCTATTGCGACTGGCATCATCTCGTCTTTGGGAATCACAAGGGACGCAGCAAAGAAAGACACGGGGGGGTGTGGAGCTACTATGCTCGGAGATATAATTGATGAAACAATCGATCACGAATTCAATCTTCTTGAAGGACTGCTGCCTCACTATGTACATGTGTGTTGATGCTATTAGGTGAAAAGACCATATGTACAACGACTATCCGTGGCTTTATATACAGATATGAGAAGAAAGTGAACAACCGGAACAAGAAGTTACCGCTTGCTTTCCAGACTTTGATACAAATTATCGCAACCGAATGAACAACGCATCGCTGTCTTCCTGCGGTGGTGGGTATATCGCGCCCGAGAATTCAAGTGCCCAGGGAAGGAAGGATGCAAGGATGCAAAGGGACACTAGCAAATCAAAATGAGAGAAAAACAAAAATCAAACTTTGCTCTGACAATTTCGAAGGGGCTTCAAATCAACAAAAAAACATAGGAAAAATCAGTTGCTCGCGATAACCCACACCTCCACCTTTTTCAACAACACGTCGTCTAGACAAACAACGGACTTACATTGCCTCGAGCTCGTTGGTAAGACTTCTGCCAAGCAGTTCCTCGGGCGTCTGATCAACAGAACGCTGGAGTTCATCATCGGTGGTGATGGTTCTCTGCTCCTCCTCAACATCAGCTCCCATATCGGTATCGACATCGCCGAGCTGGGCATCTTCATCGTAGCTCTGGCGTCTGAAGACCATCGGACGCTCTTCGCCCTGTTGGTTGGGTTGAGTATCAAAGTAGGCCATCTTCGTCTCGCTACTGGCCTGCTGTGAACCGTGATGGAAGCTTGGGCTCGAGCGCTGTGATTCACTTGGTCCTTCGGCAGGACTGGGTGTGCGGCGGAGGTTTGTGGCAGGGGGCGTCATGAGCCCAGACAGGACAGATGGCGACGGCAGGGGTGCAGGCTTGGAAGGTGTTTGCGTGCGGCCATTGGCCGAACGTGCGGCGGCAGCAGACGATCTAGCAGTTGCTCTCGAGACAGGAGCTTTGGGAGCAGATGCAGGACGTGGGAATTCTCTGCTCTTGCGCCAGTTACCAAATGCCGCGGCCAAAGAAACTGCCTTGGGGGAAGCAAAGTTGGTCAAGTTGGCCAGGGCTTGACCAGTCAACGATGGGCCAGCGCTAATGAGTCGCTCCTTCTCTTGTTGTTCCATCTGCAGATTGGCGCGGATGCGGATGGCAAAGTCTCTGACGGCGTCCTTATCATAATCCGACTTTGACAATGTATCAACCAGCTGATTGAGATCCTCGTTCCGAACAGATAGAAGCTCGCGTAGCCAAGAAACCTCAACCTCCCTCTCCTTGAGTTTAGCAGGCGCTGAAGTGTCAACATTCGCAATCTCGTTTTGCAGACTCTCGATACGAGTCTCACGTTCCTGGAGCTGCTCTTGCAAGACTAGGATAGATTCGCGAAGTGCCTGAGGTGAGATCTTCTCAGGCTCTTCTCGCGATGCGGGTAAGGGCGCGGGTGCGGATGCAGGGGTGACAGATGGGGTGAGCTTTGCTGCTTGAGCTGCGGAAGCTGCTGCCTGCGCTGCGGATCTAGCGACGTTCAGACGTTCCTCCAGATGAGCGACCTTGTCACGAAGATGCAAGACTTGATCATTGGACAGCTCAAGTCTGTCATTGAAGTGTACTGCAGAGCGTTGCTTGTCCTCGTAGGCGTTGGCAACACTCCTTTCGTACTGTGACTTGATGTATCTGATCTCCTCAGCGTGCTTTTCGCGCAGGTCATTTAGGGCAGCACTGCTGGTCTCATTGACCTTGCGAAGAGCATCACGTCTGAGATCAGCCTCTTGCTCAAGCGAACGTTCGTGTGTTTCACGAGCAGCATCCGAGACCATCTTGATGTTGTCTATCTCGTTCTTGGCTAGCATCATCTCATGCTCCAAGCTGGCACGAATGATGTTAGCCTGACTTTCAGCTGCTTCGATGCTGGATTGCATGATCATCTGGGTACGCTGAACTTCGGCTCTCCCAGACTCTCTGGCCTCATGCAGATCGCGCTGCAGACGCGCGTTCGAGGTCTGCTCTGAGTTGAGGTTTTCTCTGAGTGTCCTCAACGTCTCCTCGTGCAACGTAGTAGATCTTTGCAGCTGTTCGAGCTCAATCTTGGTGGTGACAGCCTCATGCACTTGAGCACGCAAGCTTTGTACCTCTTCTTCCATGCTACGTCTGATGCTGGCCTCGCCCTCCAGGCGAGCCTGCAAGACGACATATCTCTTCTGCAGCTCCTCATTACGGTTCTGCCAGATGGCCTTCTCATTGGCCAACTGCTCGGCTGCTGAGATCATGCCGTGATGGATCTTGTCGAGTTTGCTACGCATGTTCTCACGTATACTCAAGCCATCCGCGATTTGGTTCTTCATGTCAGACATGCTCTCATGTAGACTGGCATTGGTATGAGCAGCAACTTCAGCTTCTTGCTTCCAAGTCTTTGCAGCAAGGCGAGACTCTTCAAGTTCAGTGAACAAGCTTGTGACACTAGCCTTCAGTGCCGTACTTTCAACGATTGCGTCCTCGGCGCTCTCTTGAACGCGCTTCATGGTAGCGTGAGACTCTTCAAGCTGAACCATCAACTCTGCAGCACTGGCTTTGATTGCGGTGGCTTCTATGGCTGCATCGTCAGCTGCCTGGCGTGCTTGTTTGCCAAAGACTTGAGACTCTTCTAGTTGTGACAAAAGTTCAGCTGATGTTGCCTTGAGCGCTGCATTCTCGATGACTGCATCATCAAGTTGTTGACGGACCACCTTGGCGTTCTCTCGAGATTCTTCGAGCTGGATTTTGAGTTCAATAGTACTAGCCTTGAGAACATCATTCTCATTGGTGACCTCATCCACCTGGTTTCTCCACTTGATACTAGAGATACGGTATTCTTCGAGTGTAGATTCGAGTGCCGAAGTTTCTGCCTCAAAGTCTGATAGCTGCTTTCGATCGTGCGCGTGTGTGACCTCAGCAGCATCAACACGGATTTCAAGCTCTTCGCGTTGATTCTCCAAGGAGTGAATGCGCTGTTCCTTGTCGCCCACAGTCTTGCGGAGCAGAGAGAGCTCTTCCTCGGCCAGACGAAGTAGGCGACGAGTATCTGCCTCGCGTTCCTCAATGGCGCGACGTTGGTTCGCTTCTTCCAGCGCATCGGCAAGAGTTCTGTTTAGCCTGCTATTCAGCTCAGAGACTTCACGTCTGTGCCTGTGAGTCGCCTCAGTGTTCTCCGTAGCTGGAGCAGGCGTCAGAGTCTTGCCCATACGATGTAGTGACTCGTCAACAACGTGCTTAACATCGTCGATATCGAGGTTGGACGATGCGATACGAGCAATTGTCGTGTTCATGTCCATAAGAGCATTGTGAATCTCGGTGGAAGATGAGATCGAAGTGCCATTTGCCTTCTGCGAAGCTAAAGCCTCGAGCACAGCAGCCTTGATTTGACTGGCTTTCCTATCTTGCGCACGAGAGACAGAGCGGAAAGGTTGTCTTTTTTCAACGGTATCGTCTTCATCGTCGGCATCGCTATCGTCCACGGACAAGGCGCGCTTTGGTGCTGGTTGTGGCTCACGAGTCATGATAGTGCTTACTGCGCGGTGTATCATCTGCAAGCTCTTTTCAAGAGGTGCCAAACGGTGATCAATCACACCGCCAATGATCTGGTCGACTCTATCGTCGAAGAAATTGCTACGCACGCGCAGCTTGCTAGCCTCGTCGACAGAAAGGTCATCAGACCATTCGCTCAGAGGAATCTCTTCACCACGATTGAGGCGGTTGATATGAGCTGGGCGAAGTTTGACTTGCTCTCTCGAAAGCGTTGGTAGAGGAGAGATCGAACGGTCTCTATCATGTCGAATTGGACTGTGGTGTATGACACTAGCGTTTGGACTCGCGATCTCCGAAGCAAACTCCTGCTGGACATTGTCATACTCGTCGTCGTCGTTGAGTTGTTGCATGACGGCATCGATCTCATCAAAGGTAGGCTCTGAGAAGCGAGCTCGCTGATTGACATCGATGGGGTATGGCGCATGTTTCTGTGGCTCAGGCGAAGGTGCATAATCGAGGTCTTCAACGGAAGCCTGCGTCTTCTCAGAGGTACGCGAGAACACGCGCGAAGGGCTGAAGTCGGGCTTGGTCTTATTCGGATCGGGGCTCAAGAGAAGACTATCGAGGGGCTGGTTGCTTGAAATTGATCCTTGTGGTTTGAAGTCGAACGGCTTTGCGAGTGCTGATAGAGAGCTCAAGTTCTTCTTGTGGCCGCGCTCATTTTGCACCTCAGGAAGCTTAGCCGAAGTCACGAACTCATGTACCGAGGCGTTATCGGCTGGTGTCTTGGCCGCATGCCCCTGAGCAGGTGCAGGCTCTATCTTGTCGTCTTCCGGTGCCTTCTTTCGATCGTCGGATTGTTCAGACTTGGAAGCGGTCGATGTCTTTTCATCTTCCAGACTTGACGGTTCTTGGGCCTTTGATCGAGTAGGCGATGCAGGGCGCTCAGCGAAAAGCGGTACATCATCACCGTCGCTCTGACCGACACGAGCTCTCTTTTGCCTATCTTCGCTTTGTACTGCACGACCATCTTCATCCTCAGCTTCGTGCTCTTCCTTCACAGGAGAAGACTTGGGCTGGGTAATAGCCACAGCTTTGGATCTCCTCACTGGCTTGGTAGCGTCCGGAATGGCTACATCACCAAAGATACTCGGAGCAGCAGGTTGAAGAGAAGCTTGGTAAGCGATAGGTTGCTGGACAGCAGCCACAGAATTGAAGGGGAACGAGGAAGCAAAGTTGAAGTCGGACGAGGGCATGACTCCCAGCCCCGAAGGCTGGAAAGCAGCGACTGACATATCCATATTACGAGTAGATGAGTTCCCGAGGTGGTTGTGAATCGGGGGCCCGAAATTCGATAACCCTGGAAGGCTGGGCAAGGTTGGTTGAAATGCAAGGCCCGGCTGGAACTTAAATTCAGGCGCAGCCACACTCAGTCTTGATACATGCCCCTTGACTTTGTTCGTGATCTTGTTCTGTAGCGCGCCAGCCGATCCGGCGTTTGCAAGGTTGTCCTTGATTTCGGTTTTTGCTGGGGGATTGCTGAGATTGGGCGAATCATTGCGACTAGCAAAGCCGCTCATACTAGGCCCGAGAGATGCGCGCTTCCCAGGAGGCACGTAGGCACCATTGCTAGAAGTCTGGCTGATGAAGCTATTGCTCGCTTCATCTTCTTCGTCTTGGAGCTGGCGCTCGAAAGATTTCTCCAGATGGTAATCAGATCCCTGAATTTCTCTCTCCAGAGCATCGCTAATGTTCCGGTTGTGTCGTGGACTGGGGTGAGCAAGCTCAACGTCCTTGCGTGTCTGACGTCTCGGTGTGGCGCCAGCAAAGTAATCTTGCATTGGCTCTTCTTCGTCCTCGGGGACCTCGGCAAGGGATGGAATCGGGCGCATTGCTGCACCTGGAGTAAGAGTGGGTGTGATGCTTCGCTGGGCCTGGGGTTGGGGCGAGAAGCTCGAAAAGACTGATTGATGCCTGAGGTGAGCTTGACCTGGCCAGTCTCCAGGTTGAAGCTGCGGGCTTCTAGCGAATGGAGAAGGCATCCCGTAGGGTGAGATAGGAGATTTAGCAGGTGGTCCTTCACTCTTCAGTCTCTCCAACGCAGGCGATCCTCCCCTTGGAAGTCCATTCAAGTTGAAGTTCGCCGTCGAAGGCGAAAAGGAAGGCATTCCATTGTGCTGGTTCTGCTGATTGGGGAAAGCGAATGGCATCCCTGGCATGCCAAATACGGAGTGTCTATGAGCATGACCTCTGGGATCACCAGGCATGGATAGTGGGGAAGCAACAGATGCTGAGTAGGAATGTCCAGGAGTAGGGAAGTGGGCTAGCGATGGCGTAGAGCGATGCGACCCTCCAGCCATGGCTGCATGCATCATATTGGGCGAGACCGATTGGTAATGGCCAGAAGATTGACGAGACATAGGTGGAGGCTGAGCAGGAGCAAGATCATCTCCGAGACTCACGCCCAAAGCACGCAGCTTCTGCTCCATGAGGTCATCCTGGTATGATTTCCAGGTCTGCGGGTTTGGTACGAAGACTTTGAAGTCTTTTTGCTGACGCTTGATGATATCTTCTGAGTCGTCGGGATATTGGCCTCTGCTCTGTGACACGATTGATTCATGGTAGGCCCATGGCTCAAGATCGAATCCGTCCACATTATAGCCCTCCTCTTCGAAACGTTTGAGACGCGACTGATTCTCGCTTGTGCTTAGCGGTCTATGACCCCCACAGGCCTCAGGGGCCATTGAGGGCAGAGCGATCCAGCAAGCCTTTCCTCTCCACGCTAGTTTGGTCCTCGGTCGTGGTGGTGGTGTGGGTCGCTGGGTGTCTGAATTGGGCGGCGAAGGTAGCGGTGGAAGCTGGCCGTTCTTGTGGGGGCTGTATCCGATGGATCTGTCATGTTCTGGCAGGGATGTAGGTGGTTGGGGGAGCGGTTTCTCCTTGGAGGGCGACGAGGCCCATCTGGATGTGAATAGCGACATATTCGGCTCGTCGAACTGACGTGTAAACTGCCAAAAGTCTTCCTGCTTCAAGGTCAAATTGCTCTCTCTGGATTTGTGTCCTCTTCTGAAGGTATCGTGCGAGACTGGTCTTTGCTGTCTCTCGAATAGAGGGCTAGCGGATGTGTTCTTACGCCGATGTCTACCAGAGAACCAGGTAAAAGGAATGGGTGTCTTGAAGTCGTCTTCCTCTCCAGAGTCCGAATTGCTGCCGCCGGATTCGTCACTCAACCAATTTCCTCTTTCTGAGCGCCACTTGCCAGTCGTGTACTGTTGAACCCAGTCTTCGGTCAGACGACG
This sequence comes from Aureobasidium namibiae CBS 147.97, assembly GCF_000721765.1. Taxonomy (NCBI): domain Eukaryota; kingdom Fungi; phylum Ascomycota; class Dothideomycetes; order Dothideales; family Saccotheciaceae; genus Aureobasidium; species Aureobasidium namibiae. The sequence continues at coordinate 375,195 of NW_013581192.1, read as the reverse complement.
GGTAATAGTATGACGGGACGGTCTCTGTGCGACTGTTCGTGATGTATCTTCCCGGAGTGCCAACCGTTCTGTTGTGATAGGGCTTGCTATGTGTTGCTGTACAGATACACGCGATGGTAACAAATGGTCGAGACCAAAAGACGGACTGAAATCTCGTCCTTGAACGGCGACTCGGGATGGAACAAGGTGCTCGAGGCCGAAAGAAATGCTTGGAGACGGAGTCTCGCTTCTAGTCTGTCGCTGGGAAGCGATAGGAGTGCCTTCGGCGCTGGGCGCACTAGGATCTTGTGTAGGGCGAGTGTAGGGAGAACCCCAGCTAGCGGTATAGTAGACTGAAGGGGCGTCGGTTGTGGAATGAATGTCTTCACGCACCGAGCGAGCGGAGCCGGAAGAGGGTGTTTGGAAGACCAGCTGAGGAGCAAGAGCGGAAGGCTGGGGGCCTTCCGCTGACTGTTGTGATGGCGAGTCCACTACTGACAGAACATGCTCGGACCTGCTTCGACGATGTGGGCTGCTGAGCGGAGTAGTGACTCGAGGGATGGCTATAGACGACGCCGTGATTTGATTCGAGCTGTTCGTCAAGTTCGTCAGCACATGCGGCTTGCACCTTGCTTGCCTGTCAACACTACCTACCCTAGCAGCAGACAGCAATGAGCGACCGGACTCGGACTCACTCAAATGCAGCCAAATGCTTGGAATTGATGCTGAACGAAAGCAGCTCCGGGTGTGTGGTGCTCTACCCCGTGAATTATTCTTAATGCTCAAGGGGAAATTGGTTTGAGATCGCGCTGAAACACGAATGACGCCTGTCTCGATTATGCCAAAAGACTGCAGGAAACGGAGGAAAGAAAGAAAGTGCTCGATCGGCTCAGTTCATCTCGACACGTAGAGACTTCGAGAAGGCGATCATACAATCATACAAATACACCGCTTAATCAAACAACAATATCCATCGAGGATAGGAGTGATCTGCACACAGACCTCCTTGAGGCTGAACACCAGCCACGACTCAACAACGGGCAGGCCGCGAAGGTTTCGAACGGCCTCCGCAAAACGGTCCTCTAAACTCAGTCACGCAAAAGATCATGGTTGCAACTTGATGCTTGACGAGTATGAAGCCTGGCAGTTGGAAAGATATATCATTTGTATTCGAGCAACCGCTCGTCTGTTGATGCTTACGCCACTGAACCTCCACCCAGCCATGAACCCCGACCCAATGCAAACGCTATCAAGAACCTCAAACAGGAAGAGAAGATGCAGTTTCGTAGTCAATTCGTCCAAGGCTTGACCATTTGACTATGCTTTCAGTCTCCGCTCTTCACACCTTACGCAAACGGGATCTTGGTTATTGCCTCTGAGGAAGTACCTGCCATCATCGAAGCCATTACCACATTCCTATATATCGATTAGTAAAGGACTTTACTTCATGAGCAAAATTACACTTACAGTGCAGCAGAAACAGCCAGCATGCCAGTCAGCACCTAAGGCCTTGACGACAATCTGTGTGACGGGACGTCTGCATTTACGGCATTTTGCACTGTATCTGTTGGTATGACAGCCTACGCACCAAGCGTATCCATCCTTCTCGACAAAAGGTGTGGTCGAATCGAAAGGCTATAAGAGAGTCCGTCAGCTACAATCTAGTCGTCGAAAAGTTTGAAATAACTCACATCACCACACTGTGCACAGAAGAAATGGCCAACGTGCCATTCTGCTCCACAAGCAACAACTACCTCGCCCTCGATGGGGGTCTTGCAGCTCTTGCAACGAGGGCTGAAGAACTCATGGAAGTCTAACCCACAGAAGAATCGGAGCGATTCATCGCCATCTTGCTCCTCTAGCCTCCTTACGTCTTCGTCAGTCACGCCAGCAGGAAGATAGACATCAAGACCTTGTTGACGTTGTTGAATACGAGCCAGCCGTTCTGCTCGCTTCTTGTCCGGCTCCGGATAGAACGCGACACACTCGAGATTGATATCACATTCGTGGCACTTGAAGCATGAAGGATGGAAGCGTTCGCCTGCGGCACTCAAGATGCGCCCTGCTATGGGCAATGCACAATGGGCACACAAAGCTGTGGTTCTCCTCACAGACGGGGTCATATGAGGTTTGGCGACTGCTGGATATGGCGACGTCTTGCAGGGAACAGGAAGTGGACGAGCAGATGAAGGCGTAGGAGTTGGTAGGGGGCGTTTTGAGAAAGGGGAGTTGGTCTTGGGTGGTGAAGATTGCGGACGATGCTGGAGAGGTGGTGGTCGCTCAACCTTCGCGCTGGTAGGCTCGTTGATGCAAAAAACAGGAGGCCTCACGATATCTGTGGAAAGACTTATTCCAGGAATGTCTGGCTCTTCGGAAAGCGTTTTGGACGGGCTTGAGCTGGAATCATCTGGGACGACGATCATGGGAATGTCGGCCCTCATGACTGAGATTGTGGGCATCTCAGTAGGAATCTTAGCTGGTCTTGATACTGGCTCATCCGGAACCATGATTGTAGGGATAGGAGGCGGGCCTTGCTGAGAATGGGGTAGCGAGTAGCGCCTCTGCTTTCCACTTAAGGCAGCCTCGGAAGGCGAATCCTTGCCTACGGACAGACACTCTGGAAGAGCTATCGATTTCTCCTCTACCAGTTGAATTTCCCTGGGTTTCCATCCTGATTGGAAACTGACAATGGGTCTACCAGGACTATCGCTAACTGCGGTTGGTTGAGGAAGATTCGGACTTCTGTCTTTGCGTTTCATGGCGGTTGCAGAGCGTATGTCATCGCCGCGGATTTCTTTGCCGTCCTTGATCTTTGCGTTGTCCTCGACAGCCTTCTCGGGTACAACCTGAGGTGGGAGACTGGGCGAAGCTGGCGCAGAGTCGTTGACTGTGTAGAAAGCTTTTCGGGATTGCGAAGGCGGGTTTCTTTGAATCTCGATCCTTTCGTGTTTCTTCGCTGTGTGACTAGAGACTGACTCTCTGTCGTCGTTTTTCTTGGCTGAGTAGCCAGACGGGGATTCCTTCTTTTCGAACTTCTCTTGCGCCAATCGCACTCGAGCAAAAGGATTCCTGCGAACATGACGTGGAACCTCTTCTGACTTAGGCTCAACCTTTGCTGTCGTCTTTTGTACTTCTGCAGCTCTTGCTTCCTTCAGTTGTTCATCCGGTTCTTCGTAGATCTTGTCGGTTGGGCTCATGAACCCCGCCCTGACTTCTGCACTAGGTCGTCGTTTGGAGCCACTGCTAACACGTCGCTTCGACACCTCGACATCGTTTGCTACAGCGTTCGCGAGTCCTTCATAACTTTTGCCTTTGGAGCGCGTGCTTCGTGGTGTAGTGAACACAGGTGTGGCCTCTACGAATGGGTCTTCGGGTAAAGCTTTCGTGCTGGGCTTCTCGGGAGACGAGGTTGGTGAGTCACTGATCGCCGGACGACTGGTAGACAAATGACGACTTTCGATCCTGTCTTTGCTTGTGGTACGAAGATGCGCCCGGTAATCTTTTCGCGCGGCCTTGGGATCTACGTCTGGGTTTGTGTATGCAGAGGCGCGTTCTTTCTCGGGATCGTGACCAGTGCGATGCTTCCAGACCAACTCAGCAGCCTCATCTTGAGCGGCTGCATGAATACGTTGTTCCTCGTCCAAGTTCAGCTCTTCGATGACCTCGTGTAACGGTAGGGAGACCAGAGATGTCGACTTCGTCAGCGTGAACGATCCTGGTTGCGCCACAAGAGGGCGACCAGCGAATACTCCGCGATCGGTCGAATCAAGGCTCTTTTGACGGGCATGTGCGGTAGTGGAAGCTGGTTTGTTGGTTGTAGTCGGAATGGCGTCGTCGGTAGATGTCGGTCGCTGCTGTTGACGTTTGCTTGCGATTCTCGAGGGTGGTGGTGGTCTTGAGCCGTTTAGTCGGGCGACGCGGTTGTTTCGGAGATCTTGTAAGTAAGTGGCTGAATCATCGTCGTGTAAGCTCAAGTTGTTGATTTTGTCATAGTCGGGTATAGATGAGAGTCGTTGGCATTGTCTAAGTGGTGAAGGTTTCTTTGGAGAGTGTGGTGGCTTTGGAGGAGAAAAATGAATGTGCTGACCCAATTGTTGATCTTTGTGGTTGTCGCTATTTTCAAAAGCCATGACGAGGCCGGAAGACAGGGATGTCGAATTCGTCTTGGGTCAGCTTGCAGGGGAGAAGACTGATGGCGGGCGCAGGACGATTAAAAGAGATATAGGAAAAGACAGAGAGACGTTATCAAAACAGAGAAATCAATAATGCAACGAAGGAAACGAGGATAAAACGATGTGGAGGTATGTATGGTATTCTGGAGCGAAGTATGGACGATAGAGACGGTTTTGTGTTTGTGTTTCCACATAGCAACCAAGGACGAATGGAGCTTGGACCAATGCCCAAGCACTCCGATCCACGACCCTGAGTGCGGTCGGACATTCTTCGATGACAGAATTGAGCTGCCTTGAACTGACGATCCACCCGCAAGTGTTGCTTGGAATTTCAGGCAGCCTGTGACGAACATGTCATTGTTGAATGACAGATGGGAGACAAGATACGGTGGTTGCGACGCGTAGAGGTCTGCACCACCGTTGTCCCGGAGAGGAAACCGTCATCCCCGATAACAGGTATGACCTAGCTGTATCTTTCGGCTGGCACACGCTTGGATGTGTTCAAAGGGCCATATGAGATTGGGAGGCGAAAGCGCTTACATCAAGGAGCGGCCAGCGAGCACGAAGGAGTCCGTAGATTGCATGTCTAATATGGAGGAGAGATATAGGGGCTGCCAAATGAGCATCGAGAGTGGATGGTGGGGAGAATTCGCGTGCAATAACTCGACAGAGGCAGTTGAGAGAAACGGAACAGCAATATTTTGATGTTTGATGTCATGCAAGTAGAGTATCGGGGAACAGACGGGCCTTGGAGTGGAAATATGAGAGCAGGGTAGATACCTGAGAATACCTAATTCAAACGTGGAAAGCTTAAAACCTGATATAGGATCAACGGGGTGGCAGATGGGACCCCTATGACACGGATCATGGTAGCTGTCTGGAATTCAAAGGAGATTCGTCAAGAGCTGTACAGATAGTTTGGATGTGGCTGTAAAGTGAGTGGGAGAATGCTAGAAAAAAAGAATCGAACAGGGTCGCGACCGCCTCACATGGAGCCTTGGAGAAGCGGAAGCAGCCGCCCTGTTTGGACGCGGCCACGATTTGTTGATGTTTGGACCGACTGTGCCAAGCCTCGTCGTGCTTTGCTCCTGCCTACCGCCCCTTGATCCCTACACGACAATTGCCAATCGACCAACCTCTTCGACCACCGTCACCGACTCTCCAGACCTCTTCATCGCTCATCCATCACAGTCACCATGCGTGAGATTGTGTGTCTACCCTGCTGTCGCTTGCGCACATACGGACTGTTATGCTAACGTCTTTCTCCTACAGGTCCACCTCCAGACCGGCCAATGTGTATGTCTACCTGAAATGAGCTCCAATTCACCCCAAGAACCTCGCGTCTGACCACAAGAAACAGGGTAACCAAGTTGGTGCCGCCTTCTGGCAGACCATCTCCGGCGAGCACGGCCTTGACGGTGCTGGTGTGTACGTTGACGCCCTATGCCCGTTCTTACAACCTCACGGCGGCTCGCTGACTGCCTAACAGCTACAACGGTACCTCCGATCTCCAGCTGGAGCGCATGAACGTCTACTTCAACGAGGTCAGTCTCCAATCGCCGTCCCCTCGTTCACTGCTCCAATACTAACGCGCACCGCCAGGCCTCTGGTAACAAGTATGTTCCCCGTGCCGTCCTCGTCGACTTGGAGCCTGGTACCATGGACGCCGTCCGTGCCGGTCCCTTCGGTCAGCTCTTCCGTCCCGACAACTTCGTCTTTGGTCAGTCCGGTGCTGGCAACAACTGGGCCAAGGGTCATTACACTGAGGGTGCCGAGCTGGTCGACCAGGTCTTGGATGTCGTCCGTCGTGAGGCCGAGAGCTGTGACTGCCTCCAAGGTTTCCAGATCACCCACTCTCTCGGTGGTGGTACCGGTGCCGGTATGGGAACGCTCCTGATCTCCAAGATCCGTGAGGAGTTCCCCGACCGTATGATGGCCACCTTCTCTGTCATGCCCTCGCCCAAGGTCTCCGACACCGTTGTCGAGCCTTACAACGCTACCCTCTCTGTCCACCAGCTGGTCGAGAACTCTGACGAGACCTTCTGTATCGACAACCAGGTTTGTCCCCACCCTGTTCTTCTACACCGCTTCATTGACTAATCGCCCCAGGCTCTCTACGACATCTGCATGAGCACCCTCAAGCTCAACAACCCCTCTTACGGCGACTTGAACTACCTCGTCTCAGCCGTCATGTCCGGCGTCACCGTCTCGCTCCGTTTCCCCGGTCAGCTCAACTCCGACTTGCGCAAGCTCGCCGTCAACATGGTCCCCTTCCCCCGTCTCCACTTCTTCATGGTCGGTTTCGCTCCCCTCACCAGCCGTAACGCCCACTCCTTCCGCGCTGTCTCGGTTCCCGAGCTCACCCAGCAAATCTTCGACCCCAAGAACATGATGGCCGCCACCGACTTCCGTAACGGCCGCTACCTGACCTGCTCTGCCATCTTCCGTGGTAAGGTCTCTATGAAGGAGGTTGAGGACCAGATGCGCAACGTCCAGAACAAGAACTCCGCCTACTTTGTCGAGTGGATTCCCAACAACGTCCAGACCGCCCTCTGCTCCATTCCTCCTCGTGGTCTCAAGATGTCGTCTACCTTCGTCGGTAACTCGACCTCGATCCAGGAGCTGTTCAAGCGTATCGGCGACCAGTTCTCTGCCATGTTCCGTCGCAAGGCTTTCCTGCATTGGTACACTGGTGAGGGTATGGACGAGATGGAGTTCACTGAGGCTGAGTCCAACATGAACGACTTGGTCAGCGAGTACCAGCAGTACCAGGAGGCCTCCATCTCCGAGGGTGAGGAGGAGTACGATGAGGAGGCTCCTATGGAGGCTGAGGAGTAAGATGTCGATCAGGCAAACGATCAACATCTAATTTCGTATTCACGTTGTCCGAGAGGAGGAAACGCTTGGATCCTCTTTTTCTACTCTTGTTCTTTTTTCCACGATAACCAAGTCAATGTCCGAGCATTGGGCGCCCTAGCGAGTTTGAAATGAAAGCCCTCCTTGTCTTTTAGTAATTACCAAAAGCTTCTCTTTCCACGTTTTCTGATCTGGTCTGCACCAGCCAAAGTAAATAGCCTGTCATGAAGGGATGCTGCATAGTGTTGCAATCCGTGATACTCATTATTCAGAGATTGATACGCGATATCATGGCTATTCACACACGCCGCCATCACTTGACACCACTCTAAAGACTCGAGTCTGACACTCGGTCTCACATCCTTATCGACCTACAGCAGCATTTCAAAAGCAGAGATGCCAGGATCAAGCCACCATAGCAATGTCATACAGAGTAAGTACTACGCTCTTCATTCAAGACCACACCAAGAGACTGACAGAAATCGCATGAGGATAACGATGATATTTTTATGGTAATGCTAGAAGTAAAAGAACAAAGATGAGGGGTATGTGTGTGTTGTAAAGAGGAAACAAGTCAGCACGATGATGGTTTCGTCTTGTGATAATGATGGGAGGGAAGCAGAGGCAGATAATGAACTCGCAGTGCTATGCAGGGTGAAATAAAAAGATCAGAGAAACAACCCCTCAACGCCTTTTCCCCTTCCTCTTCTTGGAACCTCCCGGACTTGCAGATTTTCGTTTGTGTGGGTTTGTGCAGTTGTTGAGTAAGATGCATGCCGATATAAACTCCTCGATTCCGCATGCCATTTCATCCACCGCCGCCGCCCTCCCTCCCTTTCCTTTCGCGAAAAGATGATGAAAAGTACTACTTCTACAACGACAAATTGGTATAGAGAAGAAAGAGAAAGAAAAACATATCCCCAGAAGCAAAGGGCGCAGAGAGAAAGGTCCAGATGAGACATCCTCCCACAGAGGACGTGGTGAGCATGAGTAAGTACAGTTGTGATGTTGAAGAACGCCTGGTATGTCCCCTGCTATAAAGTCGAGAGTGCCTTTTGTCGTTTCCAGATCCTTATAACGACGCTGATAGGAGAGTCGGAGCATAATGCATATCATCTTCGTGTCTGTAACCTCGGATTGGGTATCTCAGCAGTAGCGGAAAGCAACAAAGGTGTGTTGTCAAAGATTGGACAAGAATAGTAGTGTGGTAAGAATAGTCGGATCAGGGAAGAAGAGTAGGCTGGGTCTGCTGCGAAGGGTCGACAACCTGGTCCGAAAGTGCCAGCAGCAATTGTGCCAGACAACGCTTAGTGGCGGCATCATCACGCAAGACAGAAGAGAAGGTGGCGTCGCGAAGGGGCTCGGGCAAGCATTGGCGGAGAGCTTCACGAGCACGAGCGTTATCACTGAGACTATGGTGGTGGTTAGACGAGGACTCGGTCAAAAATTGCGAAACTTGACATACCGGAGGAAGCATCTCACGACATGCTTCAGCAGACGCACCGTCTGCTGCTCAACAAGCTGGTTGACCATGTTGGAAAGAACAGTTCCGACAGCGTAGAATCGCTCGTAAGTCTGACAGATGTACTGCAGGCCGAGGTCATCGAGCAGGATCTTCTGAACGATGAAGATAGCGACCGTCTTGCTGAGTTCGCTACCTGTTTCCATGATGCGCAAGCAGAGAGGGATGATCTCAGTTGTGAGAAGGAAGTTGATGACCTCTGAACTGTCGTTCTTGACAAGTGCGCCAATAACACCGAGAGAAGTAAGGCGCAGGTATTCGAAAGGTCTTGACTTGGATGTCGTGTTGAGGAAGGGATAGAGGAACAGCGGGATGTGAGCACCCAGGAAGAGGCCACGAGTCTCGCCGTGCGAGGCCACACACTGAAGCAAAGCCAAAGCGTTGCAAACACGGTTGGATGCAGCTGCGGTCAGCTGCGAAGGGTTCAACAGAGGGTAGACTGAGATGATCTCTTGCAGAAGCGAAGTCATAACGCCTAGGTCATGTCAGCGGCTTGGTCAGTCAAGACGTTCATCATACAGGGGTAGATACCGAACGAGTGCCACAGAATCAGAGCCAACTCGGGAACCTGTTCCCTCTTCTTACTCAGCTCGAGGAGAGCGCCTTCGCGCGTCTGAGGGTTCATCATCTGGGCGATCCACTCGAGTACGCGGCGGTTCTCGTCACTGACGGCGCCGTCGCTCGACTGGAGCTGAAGCTGATGTTCATGCGAAGGCTGCATGCTGGCGGCTGAAGCGACGTTGTTCACGGCGATGCGATTGTAGTGTTGTTGTTGGGCAGCTGCGGCAGCTTGGGCGGCGGCAGCAGCTTGTGCCTGAGCCTGAGCCTGAGCCTGAGCCTGGGCTTGTGCTTGAGCCTGGGCTTGGGCCTGTGCCTGCGCCTGAGCGTGTTGCTGTTGGAGACCATGGTGCGACTGCTGGTGGTGGTGAGATTGCTGCTGCTGCTGCTGTTGCTGCTGCTGCTGCCATTCCTGAGGCGCATAGTGCTGCTGGTGTTGGCCATGGTGTTGATGCTGGTGCTGGTGCTGATGCGAGAAGACATGCTGCGAGGGCAGCATCTTGGCTGCGCGGCTGCTGAATGTAGACAGATTGAAGGGTTTGGGCGGTGAAGCTTCGAGATTGACGAGTGTGAGGGGCGCGGGACGACGGGACGACGAGACGACACGAGACGAGAAGGAGCGGCTGGTTGTCACGGTCTGACTGAGTGTTCGAGAGGAAGGCACTCCTCCAACCGCACACGCTTCCTCGACTCCACTCGGCCCGCAAAGCTTATTCCGTCTGTATCGGTGGTCCGTGCGCGACTGCCATCATTTGCTGTGACTAGCCGTCGACAGTGAATGTATCGAGGTTGCTAAGTGAGGGAGCGAGTGAGCGTCAACCACTGCTTGTCACTGAAGGAACAAGGCAGATCCACAATTATTTACACACACACACCCGCATATCCCGAAGAGTTCAACTTGTGCTTGCAATCCTTAATCATATTCATGCTTCTCAAACCAAAGGGCTCCGATAATTAAACCCATAAATTCTGCCTCATGCTTCATCCAAACGCCTCAAGAATGCCTAAGATGCCATCTTATAGCCGTGCCTTTCATTACCTCCACCACCTGCCTCCATACCTGTCTACAGCTTCAGCTCGTTCAAGATGGTTTGCGCCATGTTCTTGTACTGCCACGTGCCGCCATCCACCTTCTTGAACTGGATCCCGTGCAGGCTCAACAAAGGCACCTTGACCACGAAGATCTCAAACTTGAGTACCATGCCTTCGCCCAGATCACTCTGCACATGTGTCGATGTTTCACCAGCGGCTCGGTTATGCTGCTGCCCGCGAACTCTTCTCTCCTCGTCATCATCAGAACTGTCGCTAGCAGTGTAGCTGTTATCGCGTCTCGGACGAGGAGGTGTGGGTGTCGTTGGTTCGGTATTGCCTCCTCCCATCAACCCACCGAAACTGATCTTTCGTCTGTGACTTCCATAACCCATGGCTGCTTGGTCATCCTTAGGCTTCTCCATGTCGATACTGGGAGCATGACGACAGCTGAAACCGCCCTTGATCTCGCGGTACTCGACGCCAAGCTGCTTCAAAACTCTGATGATGTCTGTGCGAATCACAGCCAGAGGCTTGGAACTGGTAGTTGACACACTGAACAAGCCCTTGAGGTAGACAGGTTTGATGCCATTCGGGCTCTCGCTGGCGCCATTAGTCGAGCGGACTGCTTCAACCTCCCGCAAGTCTTGATCAGTCTCTTCCGGTACGTCTTCAGTGCGGGTATCCATTCTTCGAGCTCTGCGTGCTTGGAAACTCTCCTTACGACCGTGACCCATCGATTTGGTCCTTGAGGTCAGGGGCATTGTTCTGGAACCAGAGGTTTCAGCATCCGAAGACGCATCACCGTACTGTCTATCGCCGCGTCTGCTGGGTTGAGGGGTCATGGCTGTCGGTCGAACGCTTGAACCCTCAGATACACCTCGGCGAGAAGTATCACGACTGTGCTCGGCAGCGCTGACACTAGTAGAACGTCCTAGACTGGTGCGCTCTGGGGTTGGTGTAAGTAGTTCTGCTGGCTTCTCGACAGCAGGCTCTGGCTGTAGTCTGTTGGCACTTGGGTCTCGCTGTCTCCTCATGCTGAAACTCTTTCTTGGGGTCGTGTAGGCATCGTTGGTCGCTGCTGGGGCTGGCCTTTCAGGGTCCTTGTGTCGTCTGGTGCTTAGCCTGCGCAGTAGGCCCACTGCAGCGCTCTCCTTCTTTACTGGCGTGTGATCAGGTGGAGGTAGAACAATGGCAGGAGATGGCACTGGTGGCACGCGATTGGTCGATCTCGCCTTCTTCGCATCTTCTTGCAACTCATCCTCGCCGTGCGTTCTGGCGCGTGGACGACTTCGGCCTCCTGTTGGTGCCTCTCCAGCCATCTCGTACGCAGCAGTGTTGGTGTAAGCAGCCGCGGGTGGCTGGAGATCCGGCAGCTGCAATGGCTTCTCGCCAGGTGAGCGTGGCATGGACAGTACGCCTGGGTTTGACTCCCTCTCTTCGCGTTCAATCTTCTCCTTGACCAGAAAATAGATGGAGAGCAATGGGTTGTAGGCATTTAGAGGGTCTGTGCCCAATTGAACAGCTTCAGACGAAGGGCCAGTCAGAGTATCACGACTCGTTGTGGACTTCCGTCGTTTATAGAAGTCGAACATGCCACTTTGCTTGTTTTGGGAGTCCGCAAGGCCAGATTGTTGGCGGCGTTCCATGGCGACCACAGACTTTTGGTACTCTTCAGACTGTACAATCTTGGTGAGTTGTTGCTCGATGTATTCTGCAGTACCAAAATCGAAGCCGTCCATCTTCTTAAGAACTCGTGGATCCAATGGAAGTTGTAGGGGTTTACGAGGAGGGAGGTAGTTCTCGGGAGGACCACCAAATCCTTTCGTCATCCAGGGATGTACCAGGATCTCTGCAAGAGTAGCACGTTGCGCAGGATCTGTCACAAGCATACGCGCGATCAGGTTTTTGCACTCTAGAACTCAAGTCAGCATCACTCGACGGCATACAAAAGTGGTCGGCACGTACCTGCACTCAGCCAGGGCGGATATTCTACTACTCCCTTCTTGATCTTGGCGTGCAGCTGCGGCATACTCTGGTCGTCGAACGGTACCTTGCCACAGACAAGGACGTACAAAACAATGCCAAAACTCCAGACATCAACTTCGGGGCCGGTATAAGCTTTTGCCTGCAAAAGCTCGGGTGCGGCGAAGTAAAGAGAACCACAGAAAGTCTTGAGAAGGCCCTTGGGCGAAAAGGTGTTGCTCAAGCCAAAGTCGATAATCTTGATATCGCCAGTCTTGCTGATAAGAATGTTTTCAATCTTGAGATCACGGTGGACAATGCTGTTGCGGTGGCAGTAGTCGAGTGCACTGGCAATTTGGCGACCAAACTTACGCGCCTGCTTCTCCTTCAGGCGACCGTGCGAGATGATGTAGTCAAGCATCTGACCACCGTTGACGTATTCAAACAGCATGTACCAGTGGTAGTTGGTGCGCACAACATCTCGCATACCGCAGATGTAGGGGTGATCGACCAAAGTGACAATAGCGGCTTCACGAGCGGTACGCACTTCTTTGGAATGATCGGCTCTTTCGCGATCCTGGGCATTGCGATGCTCGTCGGTTGACTGGCGAGGGACGATTTTGACAGCAACCTGGGAGACATCAGTAAGCGGAAACAAACATGCGCAGAGTATGGGGCGAGGCTACTTGTTCGCCAGTCTCCTTGTTGCGAGCCAGCTTTACTTTTCCCATACTGCCTGCACCGATGGTCTTTCCGAGATCCCAGTGACCGGTGGTTGCGTCTACAGTAGTTCTTCGACGAACATTGGTTCCAGAAGTTGAGGTAGCACGTGTAGCATTCGAAGCAGTAGAGGAAGGCATTTCTTGAGAATGATATCTTGACTGACTGGCCGAAGCAGTGTTTCTCGTCGAGTCGGAGCGAGCAGGAGCGTCAGGGCGGTTGCGAGATGAAGAGGACTGCTGCGCTAGGTTTGATTGCTCATGGTCGTTTCTGGCGACATTGGCGAGCTGGGGTGCAGCCGATGCAGAGGCGGAGCGAGTGTGGGAGTGAGATTGCGAAGGTTGACGACGAGGAGACGGAGGCACGTCAGAGCGAGCAGGAGTTGTCTGGGGACGGTCTGAGGGTGGTTGGCTCATGTGGGCACGGCGCACGCTGTTTGGCGTGTTGGGAATGGCGGCGGCAGACATGAAGGTTGAGGGCGCGGTGTGTAAGCGCTCCTTCTGAGGGCACTGCGCTACCGGCTGGCTGTGAGGGCCCGACAGACGAGGTCGTACAAACGCGTCTGGGGGCTTATGCGACTTGTCGGGGGCAGATGAGCGGAAAACAACTGCTCGTTGTTGTTGTTGTTGATGTTGGAGTGAGGAGGATGGTCGGAGCTGTTCAGTCGTGTCGGTCGCTTTGTTTGGGCAGCGGCTTCCTGTCTCAGACTGCTTTCCAAAGCGCGAATCGTCTCTGCGGCAAGCACGCACTCTTGACAGCGAGTGATGAGGCAGTTGCGAAAAGGGCTTCGGCTCCGAGTCCAAGACTACAGCGCCGATGACATGGACGAGGTTGGGTTTGTTGTGGAGAAGGTTCCGTGTCACTCTGTCTGGCCCGTAGTCTGTCGTTTCGTCCAGCCACCATCCACATGAGCCTCGACGACCTTCCAACTTTCGATATGCCCATGCAGCGCTCAAATCCACCTGACGGGTATCTGTGAGCAACTGTGCAACCTTGGAGTGCCCTTCACTATCGCCGTATGCTCATGTCGGGCCTGCAGAGCATCTTGTTGGTAGGGGTTTTTGTTTATGTGACTTGTTGCACCTGATTCAGTCAACGCCGATCTGCCCGCACTCCAACGGCTGTCCGCCATCGTATCGTCCATCCACGCTCGACTTGGTTTCTCTTTTCATCACCGCTAAACACAACACACTGCCCACCCATGCCGTGACGTAAGTACAGCGACTTCAACACTCGCCGAATCATCTTAGTGCTTGACACCATGCAAACAGAAACTGAGAATGTCATACAAGCGTTCAAGAGACAATTTCGAGTCCGACCAGCTTCCTCAATTTGCCCTCTTCGGCACACCGCTACCGCCTCTGGACTCGGATACCCGCGACGATGGCTCCTATGCTCCTGTGTGGAAGCAAGATGCCCGCGATGAGCAGGGTCGAAAGCGCTTCCACGGTGCTTTCACCGGAGGCTACAGCGCTGGTTACTTCAACACCGTAGGCTCAAAAGAAGGCTGGGCTCCCTCGACCTTTACCTCATCGCGTACGAACCGCCGCAAAGATGCCCAAGTCGCCCGCCCCGAAGACTTCATGGATGACGAAGACCGCGCTGCTGCAGCAGAAGCTCAGAAACTCCAAACCCAGGGCGACTTTGCTGGCTTGGGCTCCACTACCCAGGATCAGGCCCGCCGCGGCTTGGTGAGCGATCTGTTCACACCGGCAGGAGAAACAATTGGTGTAAAGCTTCTGCAGAAGATGGGCTGGAGACAAGGACAGGGCGTTGGGCCTAAGGTCAGGAGGAAAGCTCGCACTGAGGATACTGCTGGCTCTGCTCCTAGCGACGAGACACACCTCTTCGCCCCCGAAAACTCCCGCATGGTAGCCTTCAACCGGAAGAAAGATCGCTTCGGTCTGGGTTACTCTGCCGGAGAACGTTTGGGCCAGACCAGAACCATCGTGCAACAGGATGACCAAGACGAAGATGAGTCTGAGAATCTTGGCCGACTTATCAAACCAAAGTTCAAGGCAAAGCGAAGCGGATTTGGTGTCGGCGTCTTGAACGACACTGGCTCGGACGAGGAGGATCCTTACGACATGGGGCCCAAGATATCTTACAATCGTATCATCGGCGGTGATCGGAAGAAGAAGAAAGGTGGCATCCTTGCAACCAATGCCAATCCTACCTTGAGAGGCCTGAAAACGCCAACCTTCTTGTCTAAAAAGCTGGGTCAGAAAAACAGCAATGGTTTCAGAAAATGCCATGATGGCCGTCTTCCACTCGACGGCTTCGTACTAGCTTCATCTCTGTTACTGAACATCCAAGACAACAAACATCCGCCTCCTAAAGTTCCTGAAGGATGGGAGCCGAAGAAGGCTACTTCTGCGACCAATCATGACTCATCGTCTCATCAATCTACAGCCGATGCTGCTCGAGCCTCTACTATGGATCCAGCCAAAAGAGCAGCTGCTCTCGGTGAGCAACAGCTTCCTGGCAAGTCCATTTTTGATTTCATGAGCAAAGAAGCACGTGATAGGCTCGTCACGGCGACAGGCAGATCAAATCTTCCAATGGCACGTGGAGAAGCCGCCCCTGAAGGATGGCAAAGATCAGACGTCGACAAACAGAGGTCTTTGTGGGACTTGGTACCAAAGCTGGACAGTACAGTAGCAGCCTCGGCCTTGCAACGTGGCACGAGTGGTTGGATGCCCTATGCTGAAGATGAGGCCAAACGAGCCCGCTATCGCTCATTCCTTGAGTCTTGTAGCGGACAACGCGACGCATTGCCTGAACGTGTCAAGGGTTCGACGATTGATGAGTGGACGAAAGAGATGCGTGAGTTCGCACAAGCGGCCGAGGTCTTTAAACCAATCTCAGGCCTCATGGCATCCCGCTTCACCAGCTCGTCTTCAGCTCCTCGATTAGCGACAGACATATTGCCCTCGAGCTCTGAACGACCTACCAAATCCGAAGATCCTGCAGAAGCCGCTGCGAAGATTGGCATGTTTGGCCCCATGACCCGCATTCGTGTTCAATTTTACCCTACTCGTCTACTCTGCAAACGGTTCAATGTCAAGGCACCGGCTCACGCTGATCCAGGCAATGGCCAAGGCGATGATATTGCAGTCTCAGACAGCAGACTTGATGTAGTGTCGCAGAACAAGATGGATCAGATGATGCGCGAGATATGGTCACAGCCGACAAATGCCTCTACGACGAGTGACGTGACTCCTTCAGCACAGTCAGTCCAATCTCAAGTCAGACAACAGGTAGATGTCGAGGTCAATGAGGCCATTGAAGCACAAAGACCTGGAGACGATGTCTTTAAAGCAATCTTTGGCAGTGATAGCGAAGACGAATAGGTAGTATCTTGGTAGAAACACCACCGATAGAATGACTCCCCGTATCCTCTCGTCTCAGAACATATGACGACGGCCACCTTGGCCAATGCTCGTGTCGTCTACGAGGTGAGAGCTCGGTCCCATCGTCAAGGTGACTCTGATGAGCAATACACTCAAAACACCGTCAACCTGGTCGAACAAACGGACCACGGCACATGGTACCGTGATATTGTGACGATCTAGTACTTGAGCTACGAGACATGGTCAGGCATATCATTCTACATCCTTCCAAAAAAGTAAAGGGGCTGGGAGATTGGGTATGAGCTTTTGTCCGAGGCTTCAAAAAGCACTCTGGGAGATGCATCCGACGGCCCATCAATTACAGAGGTCATTTGAGCGCTACACGTTGCGTGTTGCTCAGACGGACTCATGTATATACTGAGCCGCACGCGAACGTGATTGGCGCTACGAGGTAGACGAGAACGAGCGAACAAAGTTTCGGTGCAATATGCGGAATAATGACAAAAGCATAACAATAACCTGATCTCTTCTGAATGCCTCAGGATGTTGCAACTTGCCACAGCCGGCGGCAGCAGAGACGGGCAATGTGCCGAGCATGCAAGACGTAATAGAGTAGTATCAAGAAGCCACACCAGGCTTCCCTACCCGCAGTGTCGGTTGGAAAAGAGAGACAAGAATTTATATTGCCAGCAAGCGATTATCATACTGCGGCAATATTGCTGTTCTCTGGCCCTCAGATGCCGCGTTCACCGAGGAACCAGAACGCCCCTGTGTTGTCCATCATCCCCAACCTCCCTCTTGTGTTTCTCAATCATGGAGAATACTCGGTTAACGCGTGGATAGGCGGTATGTGATAATGCTGATGGACAGCGCCGTCGCAAACCGGGGGGAAGCCACAAGTCTTGCCCTCTGCTCTGCAAGGACCTTCCTCTTGCGCATGTGAGCCAAAGCCCAAAGCTAAGACTCTGCAAAAGCACGAACTCGTTGAACAGTGAGAGGGTCGAACGATAGCCAGACGTACGTGATCGTCCGAGGCCGACTTGAGGCCAGCAGGGCGAGACATACAATGGATGATACAAGCAGTGTCCCCGAGGGTTTAGTCTTGCTCTCTGCCCGCGTCGCCCCGGCAACCGCACCAAGCTCCACACACACAAGTTGTCTCACAAGAGGGCAACCAGCCGACAAAGCAAAGAAGAACAAACACATTTTGCTTCGGCTTACCGGATACTTCCTTTCGTACGTAGTTGGAAGACCAGCGCTGACACCTTGTAAAGGGGAAAGAAAACTCTTCCTTTGACTGGGTAACAGAGCGGCCAGCGTAGTTTGGTAGGGCAGGTGAGCCAGACTTCTGGAAGCCACGTACTGTGTTGTTTTGCCAGTGCGGCTAATTGTTTCGGGACCTTGGGAGCAAAGGTGGGGGGCAGACCAGAACTCTTCTTTCTCAGGCCCAAGGGGGCTGGCTGGCTGTCTGATTGAGCAACAGTGAGGCGGACCCGGTGACTGGTTCAGATGATTGATGAGTGGCAGTTGGGTGCACATGCGCACAATACTCACACACAAGCATCAGAGGAGCCAAAGCGACACGAATCCTTCGTTCCAACTATATTCTAGAAGCCTAGACTAGAGAGAGGCATTGTAGCAGAGTACGCTCCTGTAGATCCTCACAGAGCCGACAACCCTGCCGGTATTACTGTTGCAAGGAGTGATGGTTTGGCTTGTAGTGATAGCTTTTCAAGTGGAGATTTGGTGGATATGAGCTCTCGCTCTTGCCCGGGAAGGCTGGAGAGTCGTATTGGCTCGACAGCTTGTACATCTGTAATTCCACTTAGCTAGCCATAGGACATGGTCTGACACAATGGAGTAGATTGGGAATGAGCTTCGTGAACATATTCGAAATCTCGCAAAGCTCGCATAGGCCTGCTTGACATTTCTCACGTAGTGGCATTGACATTCATGCAATATCCAGCATCCATGTGCTCGGTAATGATCAAAACCCAGGTCGATGTCTTGGGGACACGGCTATCGTCGCAGGCAGATGGTCTGTCAGCCCAGTGGCTGCTGATGTTGCTGCGATGCGCGCTCAAGCGACACTATATGCTTCCCTTGAATCACAGATAGCCTCGTGGTGAATGTTACTCTGCATAGGACACGTGGAAAAAGGCTTTCCGGAGCCGACTGCTGTGCGACTGGGACGCGGTCATCGTTGTCAGACATCGGATCATCTTCAAGCCAGGATATCATCATCTAAGCTGTCGCCCACGGCAAGGTGTGAACGCATGATTGTCATGAAGCCCCAGATACTCCGCGAAACAGAGATCTTGGTACACCATCGATGAGTGTACGGTATCAACACGGACAGGCTTCGGCAGGGCCCTCGTCTCAGAGTAATAGCAAATGACGACTTTGGTGTCGGACTCGAGATTTGAGTACGACTGCAGGCTGCAGCAACATTCCTTTTTCCCGCGGTGACAGACAGGGGGTACAAACTTGTTCCTGGATATCCAAAACAAAAGAAAAAGATCGGCCATGACACACTGCGTAAACAAAGATGAAGCCTGCTGCTCCTATTCTGATGACGTGACATGCAATACGAAAGCAGGTGGACGGGCTAGCTTCTGCTGTCTTTGCGCGCGAGCTGCGCGAATGTGTCGCGCGTGCGGCGTCAGATGCAGAGATGTTTTTATGCAGGTTTGAATTCCGCCAACCCCCGGCCACCAAGGAAAGATATAGCGAATCACAGCGGAGGGGGAAATCCACGAATCGCGACCGTCTTCAGGTCGCGGCGGGGAGTCTGTAAACGCTCGCCTGGTCAGTCCGGTAGGCAGATCAAGGGGACCAGCACACCAGATAAGCGCACGGCAGCGAGCTTCATCTCAACAACCCGTTGTCATGTCCTGAGGTTGTCGAAGGGTCCACCGATCTTTCTCCTGGCTCTCGAGTACAGTTTGCGGCACTGGACATCCCGAAAGTCAAAATTGAGACCAGTCGTCGGTGATCTCAGGCAGGGCTTGATTTGTCCGAGTAATTATAGCAGACGTGCCAACGGCTTTTCTCTTCGCTGCTACGTAGAAGGATCACTGTCCTCACGGTTCGCGTAGGCGAGCACAGAGTCGACGACTTGACAGTCGGCATAGCAGTAGAGATCAGACATGTCATATGGATTCAAATGAATCTCTTTCGCGAGTAATCTTAGATTAAACCTTGAGGTTCTGAGCAATGAGCATGGGCCAAGTTTACCTGTGTCATCAATAACAGGCACAACTCCGAATGTGGACGTGACTGCTCTGGGAAGTAGCGAGCATGACTGTGCCTGCCATTTATTGATGTCGACTGTCCGAGGGCCGCCGTTTCCTTCTTCGATATTCCCGTCACTGCCACAACAACTGCCCTCGTCGCTTCCCGATCAAAACAACCAGCAAAGCTCTGTTTCAAGAGACCAGCCAGTGCAGCCACAAGCGGTCTTCTTTCGCCTTGACTCTCCGCCCACCATAGGCAAGTCGACCATCTCGCACGGTTGCCGAAGAGTCGCACGGTCGCCGGATCATATCTGAGCATTCGCTTTCCAACTCGATTATCCATAGTAGTCGATATCTCTGTCGTGGATGCCTTCTGGCGAGAGTTTCACAAGCTGCATCTATCTCTCGCGACACTGCTCCTCACGAAGCCTCCCTTCAGGGTGATCGCAGCCCTGTCCAGCCGAGCTTCTCCAAAGCTCAAATTCAGGGGCTGCCCAACTAACAATAAACCATTCACAAGCACAGGCCGCTGGTCAGTGACTCGTGGTTTGAGGTCTGACTCTGACCGCCGCCTTTCCGTGTGAAGGTCCCAGCCACTTTAGCGCGCCGCCAGTGCGCCACGAACGGCCGCAAGATCTACGCACACTACGCTACTCTTGCCTGCCCATTGTCCTTGGGGTCCTCACGTCCTCTACCTTGGACACCGAAATTCCTTTTTCCTTCCCATAACAACTCCCACGCTCCTTTGTCTATTTTTCGCTCTTTTTGTTTCCCTCCGAATCTGGATCCGCTCACTTACCGCTTACCATCGATCGATCAACCATCAAACTATCATACCCGTTACACTGCTACCAACTAATCCTAATACACGCGCTTCCCCTCAAGACAACTCCAACGGCCTCCCGAGTCCTGATTGTCTTGCTCACCGTTCCAACACGTTGATATCGTATGCCTAGGCTTCGATCCTACTGAAACCGGTATGCATGCACCTCCACATCCATTGGGTAGCCAGCCATCTTGTGCAACACGGACTGACGCTTTCTATCAAGAGTTCCTCTCTTTCATACTCTGCACTTCATCTGCATTTAGATGCAGTGAAGTATTCATCACAAGTTTCTGCGCTCAGACTTGATATCATCAAGCAAGCTTGTATCAACCATGACTGTTGCAGTAGACAACTCATTTCGTGGCTGGTCCTCGAATACCAACACCGGAGCTATGTGTCTGGAGGACAAGTATGAGATCATCAAAGATATTGGTGATGGCAGCTTCGGAAGTGTCGTCCTTGCAAGGACAAGGAGCGCTGGCGCTCACCTTGTGCGAAGAAACACTTTGGTATGTCGATCACCGAACGTTGTTACCATCCGGTCACGTCTAATCAAACCTTATAGGTTGCCGTGAAGACCATGAAGAAGACTTTTGAATCCTTCTCACAATGTATGGACCTCAGAGAGGTCATCTTCCTCAAGTCGATACCAGCGCACCCTCATCTTGTGCCGGCTTATGACATATTCCTGGACCCCCTCAGCAAGAAGCTGCACATTGCCATGGAGAACATGGATGGCAACCTCTACCAGCTAATGAAGACACGGGACCACAAGCCCTTCGATGGCACTGTTGTCAAAAGCATCTTGTTCCAGATCCTCGGCGGCCTGGAGCACATTCATGAACACGGCTTCTTCCACCGCGACATCAAACCCGAAAACATCCTTGTCTCCTCCTCAGCACCCGACACACAAAGCGCTTTCAAGCGATACTCGTCGTTAGTGACACCTCCGTCGACACCTCCCACTTACACCATTAAGCTTGCCGACTTCGGACTGGCAAGAGAAACTCACTCCATGGTTCCCTACACAACATACGTCTCGACTAGATGGTACCGTGCACCCGAAGTACTCCTAAGAGCTGGCCAGTACTCTGCGCCTGTGGATATCTGGGCGTTCGGTGCCATGGCCGTTGAAATTGCAACACTGAAGCCTCTCTTCCCCGGCGGCAACGAAGTCGACCAGGTTTGGAGAGTCTGTGAGATCATGGGAAGCCCCGGTCTTTGGGTCAACAAGCATGGTCAAAAGCTGGGAGGTGGAGAATGGAAAGATGGCGTCCGCCTAGCTGGCAAGCTCGGATTCTCTTTCCCCAAGATGGCTCCTCATCCTATGGAGACTATTCTCCAAGCACCTCAATGGTCCGCAAGCTTCGCAAAGTTTATCACCTGGTGTCTGATGTGGGATCCTACCGTCCGACCTACCTCGACACAAGCCCTCCAACACGAGTACTTTGCTGATGCTGTCGATCCTGTGAGACCCAAGTCGTCAAACACTGCCAAACTTCTTCGCAGCAAAAGCTCTACCCTGATCGGCCTCGAGAACTCGCCAGACTCTACTCAAGGCAGTATCTCGCTCAAGAAGTCGTCGTGGTTCAGGAAATCCGTTAGCACTACAGACTTCACACCGCGTACAGAGCACGCTTCTCAAGCGCCCACATCCAATCCTTCGCCCATCAACGCTAAAGGCGCCGAAGGCACTGGTTCGATCAAACTCCGCCCTCCGTTCGCTAAGAGAGCAACGTGGAACAGTGCCGTACCAATACCTATCCTGCCATCTATCAAGCCAGTCTCGCCGATACACGATGCTGTGACCGCCGCCGCCGCCAAGTCTGAAGCCACCGAGAAGAAAAAGATCTCAAGGCAGCTATCTGTCAACTCCCACGGCAATCACTATGCAGAGTATCACCGTCAGGAAGCCGAGAAAGCTCTCAATGGCCTGAGCGGTCTTGCTTCACCCACTGGAAGCATCAGAGAAAGCTTCTTCTCTCACCTGCGCAAACGAGCTCGAAGATTCTCCGGTCGCAACCAAATTCCAGGATCGCCAGGACCCGAGGAGCCCGAACCAACAAGCGTGGGATGTGCACCATGGGCATCAAGCAACCGATCATCACTGTCAGCTGAGCCCCCTGCTCGCGACTCTACCGCCGATACAGGGTTTTCGGAACTTGACAAGGCCTTGGAAAGCGTTCGCTCTAGCCTTGACGCTCGCGCGTCAAACGCGCCTGCCAGACAAGTCCAGCGCATGTCAAGCACGCCCATTCTGAAGCGTCACCATTCGCTGTCCACAGTAAATGATGGACGCACCTCGCCTGCACTTTCCGTCAACGCACAAACTACTAGCAGAACGCGGCGATCAGTCAGGCAATCGCTAAACCCTCGTCAAACATACGAAACCCCCGATGAAGAGGAGGAGTTACTTGACGAGGCATTGACCAACGCGCGTCGGGCAGCAAGACGACTCGAGAAGCCCACCCCAGCCAAGCCGTCCTCGGATAAAGAAAACACCAGACCTCCAATCGCGCACGTGACATCAGATCCCGGCTATATGTCTGCCTACTTGACACCGTCACCTTCGAAGGACAACAACCTAGGTTTTGGCCAAACGGACATGACCCCTACTAAGTCCATGGTCATCACACCACGAAGACAGCGCGACAGTCTGAATCCTCAATGGCCTACACCACCCTATGACGATTACGAGTGGGCTTCATCAGCCGCAGCATCCATCCTTGCTGTGCATTCGGGGAACAAACTCAAGTGATCCGTCGCTTTGCTCGTCATCCCAGTTGCCATCGTTCTTGAGCCAACAGGCTTTCTTCATCACTACCTACATGCATTGTACCCATCTGGCTTTCACACGTTGTACATACCGGATATGTGCTCCGTCACACTCTGGAGTTGATTATCACCATCATCTAGCTATCAGCATTTCCTAGCGTCACTTCGGCATCTTGTTTTTGTTTCTTTGTTTTCTTTCGGCTACCAAGTTTCAGTTCCATACCCCGGCCCCAGTAGAGAGGGCCACTGTTCCGTCGATCTTTGCTTGGAAAGGTGCAATACCTTCTCTGCATCAATTGCATATTGCACATATCTACATGGTCTTTTATCATTTTTCACCGGGTTCGCTTACAGCGCTTCTCGGCTTTCATTGCGCAGCGCATTTCCACATTTTGTTGGCGTAGACAGCGCACCTCGACTCGCTTCGAGCAGCCTTGGTTTTCTTTTGTCATCTTCAATCCGGAGAGGAAGCTACGGTGTTCTGACGGCGTTCCCAACTGTACAGACATTGGGTGGAGATCGGACGGAAAATGGGCTTATACACTTTTTATCGGACACAGTATGGCTGGAAGATAGACAGTCGGCCCACTTGTCTGTACATACGCACTTCTTAGATATACACAGCATCTTGCACCTCAAGCTCATTTTGAATGTCTCGATCCTATCGATCGTTACAGCTGTCAATCGTTCCTTCGCTCTACTCTAAGTCCTTGATGATTCGATCATCACAACAAACAATGGAAGACTACCTCGGTGAGCAGACATATGTACGAGTCACGAAATCACTTCAATAGCTCCGTATCTGAACAACAGCCCTTGGTTTGTCGTAGTAGTCAGGAACCTTTCGCGCCGTTGGATAATGACTAGAGATAGTTCCAGCGGTCCGAGATGAGCAAGCGGAGCATTCACGCATTAGATTGCCAATACCAGTGACGGCATCGCTGTATGGACAAAGACCTTGCTCAACTGGACGCAAGAGTCTGCGCATCATCTATCGCATAGCTATCAGGATTCGATCAGGGTGGATGTCGTGCATGCAAGCGTGCATACACGACGCCAATCCTGCGACCTGCCACTCTAATGCAGGCCTGGTCCAGGAAAGGCTGCAGGAGACTCGCTGCACCTCGCACGAGCGAGTGAGGGCTGACACAGAAAGCCCCAACGTTCCAATTTCCCGTTCTAAACCAAAGATGCACTCGCTCGTGCAAGCCGCCGTGAAGAAAAGCGCGGGCGAGCCCCCGCCGCCGTTGCAACGAAGAGGGGCTGCATCGAATGGCGCTGTCTCAGCTGTTCTCAGAGCGCTGTCACGAACGAATCTGCAGACCTAAGTCGGTCAGAGTACCAGCCCCTGCCTAAGCTGAAGATTGCTCATGACTCGACTGTCGCTCTTGCCTTGGAAGCCCGCATCCCGTTGTGGACTGTCTTTAACACCGGGCGTCCAGCAAGAGCCGGATTGGAAGCCAGTCCAAACCGACCACAGCCACGTCTTTCGTGGTACCACAATCGTGGTGTGCTAATACGGCCCGCTGCCCGCTGCCTCTAACCCTCTTCTTCTTCCTTTTTCTCCATACACACGTGCTGTTGAGCCTCCGAAGATCTTACTCTCCGCGGAAAGTTACAAGTCAATCTGATCGTCTCATTGAGTCCTTCCTTCGCTGGCGCCCGACGGTGTTGTCTCTGCCCATGGCCTTCATCCAATATTGACATCAAGTGCCATCGACCTTTCCTCAGGATCAATTCGTGTCCAGGACAACAGGTTTCGACCTAAGGCAGTGCATACGCCACGGATGTCGCGGCTACAGTAGTGATCTCACCCACAGCAAGAGTTCTGCAACCTGCAATCACTCACAGATCGCGCTTCCATCTCCACCTGGTCTTCGGGCTCGAGCCGCTCTCGAAAGGGCAGGTACAGTCCCGCGTTACCGATCGATTCGCAGCGAGCATCATGGTTGTAGGAATCCCAGCTCATGCGTGCCGAGAAGGCAGTCAAGGTTCGGGATGACATGCATGCAGACAACACTTCCTTCGGTCTTCGGCAAATGGCAGGCACTGAAGAGTTGTATATGTCAACATGAGCACCGGCGTGTTTCTTGTGACTTAATGGCCGATCTTCCCGGCTTTTGCTCATATTCTCCGCCAAGAGGGAATATCGAGTCGTGTGGTGTGCGGGAACACTTCGACTCCAATCATATCACAGTGACTGAGTCAACAAAGCGATACCCTAACCTGCCCTACCATTTGGGGCGGTCCCGCCTACTCACCGTTGTCCGAGTTGTTTACGGAATACTGTTTGACCTGATCTGCATTGCAACTCTATAGACGATGGTGTGTTGCAAAGACGGCAGGATTCAAGTGTGCTTGGCTATGGTATTGCCTAGGTGCGAAGGCAATGTGGATGCCGGTTTCCAGCTGAGCCCCCACATACATCACACGGACTTTTCTCCGATAACTGGATGATATCCAGATGGCGCCGTGACGAGGTCCACTCGAGGGCCGAGAAGGAACAGTTCCAGGTTTATACACTGATAGTACCATGGACAAGGAGCATCTGCTCTACCGCTCTTACTGTTGTCAAGGCAGCGATTCTTGTGAGGCTACTCCTTCCCTCCTTCCGCGGTACACCCCCACCACAGCATCGCTGAAGTCTCTGAGAACATTGTTGTGTATCTGGCGAAAACCAGAGTCTCCCGCGCACGCTGCATAAAAGAGGAGACTGATCTAGAACCAGTACATGCTCACAGTCATGCACGATGATCGATTCCTGACAGTACGAAAAACTTCATGCCAGGCATGATACATGTATGAAAGAGTCTGTACTTTGGCAAGAGCCATCGGGTCTACACGCTTTCTCTGGTAATCCAGTAGCGAGGGCCCTCTCTATCGGGCCCCTTCTTGTGATGACGAGCATTGGGTGCGCCAATAGTCATCGAGGGTCTCTACCTCTCAGGTCAATCTCAATCGACAACAATGCCAACTAGTAGCACTGAGGTTATCATCATCGTCATTCATCGGTGTTCATATGGGCAATGCCACATAGTTCTCAACAATCATGTCGGTATGCGTTGTGGACGCATCTGCTGGGTATCACAGCATGCAGTCGGGCATTGAAAGTTGATGCATCAACACGCAGCAACATTAGAACAACTGAACTGCACAAGGATTGCAGTGTTGCCTCTTATAGTCACATGCAATCGACATCACTGTCTCTATGTGGCTCCTTTCATGGTATTGGAAGTTTGACAGCATGTCAAGAGGATGGATATTTAGGACAGGGTTGTCCCATGAACTATGCCAAACTCGCAACACGATACCCGACTCGAGATATAGCCTGAGTGAGGTACAGTATCTATGCAATCACGATGTTCGAAACGAGTATTTCGGCGAACAGAAATGGAACAGAAAGTTGTGACTAGGCGTTAGACCACCATCAGCCAAAAAACATCAGGAAGTGCATTCTGTATCTACCCATGATTCTATCGCAGCATGACATACCAAGATCACTCATCTATAGAGCTTCTCAGAACTCAGATCTCCAACCACTTCAGCACGATCCAGTGTTGCAAAGACAACGTGACCAACTTCGTCGTCAACTCTGGCATCGCCAATCTTGATTTTAACATCTCTCAGTAGACGCGCTCTCTCCATAGCACCCAAAGATCCTCCACCAGATGGCACACTCATGTACGGGTTGTTGTATGTGAAGCTCGACACGTAGCCCATCATATCAGGAGCGTGGCATATATAACTTAGTGCAGTTCCCACTGATCCAAGCATGAGAAGTATACACGATGACAACAGAAGGAATGAGAACCAGAGGTAATTGCACTTGTAAACTTCAGTAGATATGGTGATCGTAGAGTTTGCGGACATCGGCAGGAACGGTGGTAGAGTCTCATCGTAGACTTCTGTGCTGATAGATTGGTCTGAAGTCTTCCAGATGTCTTCGTTTGGAGCAGGTAGATCGCCTGTGTATGCCAAGGGAGCAAGTGAGAGTTGTAAATAAGTGTTCATCAATTGTCCCGTCCGTATGACAAAGAGGTCGTTCGGAAGGGTAGCGAGCTCGGGCAGTCCTGCTGTTGCTGTACCAAAGGGTATATGTGCTCCCCTAACATAATACTCAGTGGGTGAAGTATCGCCATTGTGGACGCTGCCAGTTGCTAGCGGGAAGTCTTGCATGAAGTGATAACTCAGAACAAAAGACTCGAGCAGAGTTAGGTTCGGATTGCGGTGTTGGTACTTGGTGGAAGGTCGGATTGCTTTCACTCTGCACCCATCCCCAGTACATTGAGCTTGGGCTTCAGTGTAGACTAGAGTCACAGTACAGTTCCGAAGAAGCACCGTCGATGAATTCGAGTCCAGACTACCGAAGAGTATGTTTCTTGGGATCCGCAAAGAGGGATCCGAGTTTGTCGTGACGTTCTGATCAAGCAGAATGTTGTCCACTCGCTCATTGGACGTTGGTGTGTGGGTGTCAAGAAAAAACGATGTGATGGTATTCTTGGCAGTGTTCGTGAACATCGATTTATTGTTTGAAGACCAGACTAGACCAAGCTGTCTGATGAGGGCAGGATCTTTCTGGGAAAAATTGTAGGCTGGGAGAGGACATTTGAGGTCCATATAAGCATACTCGAAGGTGAGTTCTTGTAGAGTCTGCGACTTTTTAATCAACCCAGCTAGTGGAAGTCCAACCAGAGAACTGTAGTTGTCTGCCGAGGTGAGGTCCGGAATAGTACTCCAGATACCAGGCTGGGATGGCACATCTTCCGAGATTGGCAACCATGGAATCTTGAGATTTCCCCAGGTATCTTCGTCAGAATTCTTTACAGACAGAGGAGCAAGTAGGTTAGCACTGTATAGAGCGTTGATAGCCGCCAAAGAGGTAGCCGCATCGCCAGAAGCTAACACACCGTTCTCGATACCGTAAGAGCTCATGCCACCCGTTGGAAGGTATAGAATCGGCTGACCACCTTCGACTCGAGCCTCCGTGGCAGTCTCTAGGATACGGAGAGATGCTTGGCCTCCGAGAGGAGACAAGCACCATAGAAGAGTTAAGTGAGTCCCAACGACAGTGAAACGCCTCAGGAGTACTTGGCTCTCGAAAGTGCCCCATACCGTTTGACTTGCCAGGAGCAGTTCCAAAACACCAAGCTTCATACCTCGCTCGGCATAATATCGTGCAAACATTTTCAAGGATTTTCCTGCTACTGCCGCAAACAGAATTGGATATATTGAAGGTCCCTGGATCTAATCAGCACTGGTTCATCGTTACACAAGGGGCGCGGGTGGATCATGGCTTAGCAGAGCAGATGATGTAAGAGAGTATATGAAGAGGGTCAGATCACAGATACGGAAATCATGACTTACAAGGCGCGTGATAATCTTGATATTGTGACCAAGTCCATTCTCATCGATAGGCTTCCCATCTAGTTGAGCTGCTAGTATAGCAAGTACTAAGAAAGATAAGAAACGGCTTTCAGACTCTCATAATGAACATACTGATGAATGCAATTGGCGCAAGAGTGACCAGAGCTTCGCAAAGGTTGAGAACTAACGCCAGTATAGTATTGTTCCTCAGTTTGCGAGGTTCAACTGGCCAACCCTCAACAGAGAGCTGCTCATCGATGGCTTGAGCCCATGAGTTGGTTTGCGACTTTCTGTTGTTTGTAGAATTGCTCCGTGATGGTAGGTGCATCGAATGGAAAGTATCACAGGGATGATATGTGTGACTATTTCCATCCTGGAGCGCCTCGCAAGAAGGAAGCGATGGTCCAATATCTCGGCCGGGTGTCTGTGACAAGGAATTGCTAGAAACTCTCTGAGAAGCCATGTTGCCCAAAGATCATTGGCAAGATGATAGTGCAGGGAACTATGTCTTCAATATAAACACCGTACAACCTTGGTGCATCCTCCATACACTTAGCGCTCCACATATTCAGGCAGACGCGGGCAGATAAGGTCAGTAGCAATGCAGTAACCTTAGGTCAAGCGCCAACTGTATGCAGGGCTGATGTGAAGTGGGCAAGCCAGCGGCAATGAATAGCCTCTTCATCCCAGAAATTCTTATGATGTGTCGGAGGGTCGCCTTTTTAAAGGTGGCGAAGAGCGATAATCGTCTTGTAAACAATTCGGCAAGACCGTTGACAGATACTCTGATCGTCCTATACATGGGCCATATAGTATCATTGACCATGTTGTATTAAGCACGAACTGCCTAGCTTAAAGACCATATTCGACTTGAGGTACCCAAGAGAGTCGATTGAGCAATATCCGTCATTTGGGAAGATGCAAAGGATAGCAGATGGGTTCCAGAATTGTTTCTGTGTTGAGAGTGTGAAGGTCTTTTGAACAAGGCGATGCCACCGCCGTGCGATTTGGTTGGTGCATAGAGCTTCCTACGATTTTGATATTGTCGGTCAAGTTCATCATGTCGTTTCACATTCAATGTTTGAATGTATCCTTCGGCAATTGGATAGCGTGCAATGTCCAATCACATAGCTGGCTGCTGTTGATCACAGAGACTTAGGCGCCAGGCGCTTCATACGTGCCGCATTGGTTCTGTATCATAAAGCTGCTCTTCCGCCAATCGACGTGCAAGAAGTCGCAGTGATACAACAGGGTCGTACCTCCTTCACCATGGACGATTTGACCTTACAGAAGCGGTGCCATGTTCTCAGCTTGCACCGCGTTGCCCTTGCTTTGTCAACAGGTCTCGCTCATGTTGTGCATAGTTATGCTGTGCAAACCACAACTTTGTCGGGAGACTCTCGGCTTTCCAAACTCAAAAGAGAATCACGTCTGGAACACCTCCAGGCTCAACAAAAGGACATGCTTTTGCAAGGAGATCTTGGTTCGATGGCGATTCGCTTCCCGGACACAGAGGACCGGTTTTTTGTACTGTTGTACAAGTCCATCGACCCCTCACCAATGGTGGAGTTCTTGGGTTCGGCTCACCACTTGTTCCGCGTTCCCACCTGCAGGCTGCAGACAGAGATCAGGCTGCTTCGATGACCACACCAAGTACGCAAGGCGGCTAACATGAAAGGTCGATGCAGTGCATCGCTGCTCAGTCCTGCGGTCGTGACATGCAGGTTTCGCGTTGACTCCACGGTGTTGAATCGCGACTGGCCAGCCAAAGAGGGATTTCACGCAGAGGACTGACGGGCGGTTCCATGCGCGAAACAACCCTCGTGCTCAGGAATATGATTCGATCTTGTCTGAAGCCACATCCAAGTCGTTCACCAATGGAGGTTCGGGACCAGTTTCCATCTGTATCACCTTTTATCTCAAATCAGCATAATAGTTTGCGCGAGCGCCTTAACAGCAACAACGACAACGACTTTCTGGGACAATCGATAAACAAGAAAGTTGACTGCGCCGAGGCCGCGCGAACACGATGAACACGTTTTTGCCCTCGTTGTCAGATCCACACCCCTGACGCTAATCACCTTTTACCGAGTCGCCCGGCCAATGATCGTTTACTCCACGCACATTACAAGCATGTGGCTTTCCAAGGACCTCGGGCTCTAGACCTAAAGTGGTGTGGCTTCAGGCACGAAAAAAAGAATCCACACCTGCGGATGTATGGCTATCTGGCGAATTGAATCGACTTGTTGCACCGCAATTGAGTACAGTACCCCGTCACTTCTAGTCTTGTCTTTGCATCGGCCAAGTTTGCAGAGTTTTTCCTTTGTGCGAAGACACTAGTATGCGACAGTGGAGAACATGACTGATGCAGATGGGCCGTCTTCTTTTGCTGAGCTGCAAGAGAAGAATCTAAGCACCCCGCAACCCGGCCTAGAGTGGCATGTGGCGCATGTTATTGGATCCGTTCAAAAAAGCCTCCAGGGGAAAGGTGCGCTAGACAGGTACCGGTTGAGCTCGGGAGGGGAGGACCGTCTAGCGGCCTTGCATTGAGGATCCCATTGAACTCCACGGCTGTGCTCTGGCACTGTGCCGCCAAAGACTACAAGAAGGGAACGCTCATCCACCGTCACGCTCTCCTTTGTTATTCACAGGCTTGAAGTCTTACGGTTGTCACTTTCACTCTCATTTCTCCCCCATTCACTCCTTCCTCGTTCTAGGAATCACGTATTCCTGTACACTCTTTCAATCCTTACTTACACACACCTATACGGTCTCAACCAAACCAGAGTTGCTAGTCAATTCGTTCAGTCTTTCCATCAATCCAGAAACAACCAGCTTCACTCTTTCAAGCCTTTCTTAACATTACCATCAAAATGAAGTCCTTCGGAATTATCGCTGCTTCTGCACTCTTCGGAGCCATTGCCAATGCTGCTCCTCTCAACAAGCGCGATGTCGTCTGGGTCACTGAGATCGAGACTGACATTGTCACTGTTCCCGTTACTATGACCGTCTGGGCTGGCGCTGATGAGACCACCACTGCTTCAACCACAACCACTCAGAGCAGACATGGACACCAATTCTTCCACTCCAAGGCACCCAAGGCTTCGACCACATCCACTTCCGTTTTTGTTGCTCCTACCACATCCAGCACCTCGGTTTACGTCGCACCTACTCCTTCGACCACTTCCGTCTACGTTGCTCCCACCCCTTCGACCACATCCATATACGTTGCCCCCACCACCACCAGCAGCTCTGAGGTTTATGTTGCTCCTACTACTAGCAACACTGAAGTTTATGTTGCTCCCACCACTTCCTCTGTTTATGTCGCACCTGAGACTACTTCCACTTACGTTGCTCCCACCATTGAGAGCACTTCAGTCTACGTCGCTCCTACCACCAGCACTACCAGCAGCGCTCCTGCAGCAACCACCAGTGCCTCTTCCGGCGCCAGCAGCGGTCTGGCCGCATCTGGTACCGAGTACTCTGGAGATCTGACCTGGTACGATGTCGGTCTTGGTGCTTGTGGCTTGACCAGCACTTCTGATGAGGCTATCGTCGCCATCTCCCAAAAGATCTTCGATAGCCCCGATTACGCTACCGCCAACCCCAACTTGAACCCTCTCTGCGGCAAGTCCGTTACCATCAAGGGCAAAAACGGTCAATCCTACCAGGCCAAGGTTGTCGACCGCTGCGTTGGCTGTGCCGAATCTGACCTTGACCTCAGCCAGGACTTCTTCAACACAGTTACCAACAATGGTGACGGCCGTGTCTCTGGCATGTCCTGGACCTGGAACTAAGCCAACCTCTGTTGCAATACCGATGAGAGTCTACTCAGCCACTTCCGCGAAGTCAAGTAGACTGGCCATCACTCGCTCATTTCGTACTTCACGTTCGCTAGCGCCGCAAGCTCGGTGCTTTGCATGATTTCTTTAAACGAATTGGGAAAAAGGAAAATGTGACAGGCAGTGCCTGACCGTTACAGGAACCAAATGGTGGCATGTACTTCAATTCTTTTCTATCTGTTGATAGCTTTTCTTCTCTTCTTGTCGCTATGTTTTTTAAAGCGGTGGTTTGGAGATTTTGGCTGTCGAGTTCATCAAATTGAAACACGTAAGCGTCGTCGCTTCACGAAACTTCATCGTATACTGTGTACCGTTCTCTTTACTCTCGCATGTGCAGTGGCATCATCGGATTCCTCAGAACGTTGCATTGGAAAGCGGATCGTCCTCTGCCAAGGGCATTGACCATCTATTTTAGGAGCGCAATAAGGCCGGCGCAACGTCAGAAAGAAACGACATGGCGAGATGCTGTTGTGCTGTTTTGCGCAGCAATTACGAGATGTCGGGAAGAAAGTTGCGGGCTTGTTTCTGTCACTCAAAAGTGTGTGTGTGGTGCTCGAGGCTCAAGCAGCAGTCAAACAGAAAAAAGGCTGGTCCGACTCGGGAAGGAGCGATGGACTTTGATCAGGTGCTCGCATAATCCGGCTCAGGTCAGGCTTGGCTAAACCTTGCAGCTTAATAAAGAAGCGGCCGCGGTCGAGTCGTGCGTCGAAATGAGATGTTTGTCCTGGCTTGGTGGAATCGGTGCAACAGTTGGTAGAGATGACGGCGGTCAGGACGAGCAGACAGAGCAGCAGGTTGCCATGGGTATGAGCAGCAGATTGCCGTGACGTTTGGTCGGCAGCAGACGCTGGATCGAGGCAGGGTTTTGTTCTGAAACAGGCATGGTTGCGGCTTCAACTTTAATGATTGGCCAAGGGTGAAAAAGAGGAGGCAGACGAGGCCCCAGGGTCAAGATGAAACCTCAAATGCGAGAGACTGTGCCGTCCTGGGTTGCCAAACAGTGACTTTGTTGTCTCGATCGACGTCTTTCAGAGCAGCATCGAGTGGTCAATAGCAAAGGCAGACAGACAGAGCGAAGTCTTGACAAGCATAAGACGGATCATCGCTGCACGCACACGTATCAACGATCGGGGGACGAGCTTGCGGGAGTCGAAAAATAGGCGGCACAGCACGAACGGACGGACAGGGACAACCCTTGGCCTCGTCGCTGATCTCAAAGACAAGACTCTGCTGCGCTGAGGACCGAACGTCTCCAACACGCATACACTTTCGACCTGCATTTGCCCTTCGCATCCTCAACATATTTCGCGACCCAGCTCTGTATCGACCGGGCCTTCGTCGCCGACTAAGCCATTCATCCATATCGCTCGTATCACTCTGCTCTTGCATGATACGTCTCTCCTCGGCTGGATAACCATCGACTTGCACCTGGCTTTGTTCGACCGCAGTCATGTCCAACTCTACAGGTAAAGCGGCCGTGCACCCTCTTCTTTGTCCGCGACTGACAATGGAATAGCTGTCATCACCACGCCGGCCTCGTCGACATTTCTTTCAAGCACCACCCAAGATGCCGCCCAGTCGTCCTTCTCGTCCGTCGTCGCATCTTCCGTGTCATCCGAGGTCTTCTCGTCAGCA
Source organism: Aureobasidium namibiae CBS 147.97 (assembly GCF_000721765.1). Taxonomy (NCBI): domain Eukaryota; kingdom Fungi; phylum Ascomycota; class Dothideomycetes; order Dothideales; family Saccotheciaceae; genus Aureobasidium; species Aureobasidium namibiae. Next base: position 341,363 of record NW_013581192.1, on the reverse strand, counting down.
ACTCAAATGGCTAGCACTGTGACCGTCGAGCCATCCTCAACAGACGTCGTCACCTCGATCGTGTCGGCCTCTTCACGACCTGCTTCCACCCAACTCATCACTTCGGTCGTCACCGAAAGCGCCTCAAACGGAGGCTCTTCCAACGCGCCCGTCACAGTCGTCGTCACCTCTGTCTTCACTCCTTCTACCACTACTGCCGCCCGAGGATCATCAGCTTCTTCAGCAGCCAGCTCTTCGTCTTCAGCAGCTGGAAGCCTGCCCAACGGCACTTCGAACAAAGGCTCAAACAACTCAAGTGGCCTCAGCACTGGTGGAAAGACCGCCATTGCCGTCGTCGTTCCTGTTGTCGTCGTCGCGCTTCTGGTCCTCGCCGGTCTGTTCTTTTGGAGGAAGCGTAAGCAAGGAAAGATCGCCAAGGAGGAGCGCCGAAAAGAAGTCGAAGAGTACGGCTACAACCCCAACAACGATCCCACTCTACCCGTTGTCGCCGCCGATGGATCTGAAATGGCCGAAGACTCCAACGGTGGCTACCGTGGCTGGGGCAACACCTCCATGTCAAACCGCAAGGCTTCAACTACTCTGTCTGGCGGGCATACTGCTGGCCAGCTGAGTGACACTGGAAGCCAACCTGGAGGCTACGTACCTGGCAGCCCGACCGGCAACAACTTCTCGGACGGACACAGTGGCGACACTCTTATGAACCAGCGCGAGACTTTCAGCAGTGATGACCTTGGTGCGCTCGGTGCAGCTCCCATAGCTGGTGCTCACCGCAACAACAATGACATCCGTCGCGGACCTTCCAATGCTTCGTCCTCTTATTCAGCTGGAAACCACAGTGAACGCTCCGATGTCTCGGCCGGGGTTGGCCAGTCGAACCAAGCGTATTCTCCTACAGAGATGTACGGGGGTAGCTACGGTGGCTTTGGGCAACACGGTCCATACGGAGACGGCTCATACGGCGGCGGCGACAGTGGTATGCCAATTGTCCGTGATGTGAGCGCTAGAAGGAACACACGTATCGAGGCTGGAGGCAACTATCAGTCAGGGAACAGCGGTATCGCACAGAACTTCTGAGCTCTGATCCGACACTCTGTCCTTTGCTTCTTTACGAATTTCCTTGTCATTTTTTCTGTCAGCCAGCGCCTTTTGAACATTACTTCACACGGGATGCCATGGCCTCGGCCTTCCCTCTATTCCTTCCTCTTTGTCAGTTGATCTTGTTTGATTTCTTGGGTACAGCGCAGGTCGGATGTTCATACAAATTGTCTCATATTATCTATCTCATTGCCTGTTGCCATCCCGTTCACGGGATGGCAGTCACTTTCATAATGGTACTTGGCTCCAAACTGTGAGAGATGCTAGGGAGGATGTGATGGAGGTAGAGGCGATGGACGAGGATGGAGAAAGACCAGGTTTTACATATCTTGACTATATCTGATTCCGCTTTTATTGTTCTCTAATTAGTCTCGAAGAAACATGTGCTTGTCTCAAGAGTGATCTTGTGCGTGTCCGCTAAGCAGGCGGGTGCAGATGCGTGACGTCGATACGCGACTTCTGGATGGATTCGCGTCGCCCGTAACAGGAGAAACATCTTTTACTTCCACCGTTTGTCCTTCTGAGCATTTTGCTGTCCATACAAACTTGTACAACATGGAAGCTATTCAGACGGCTTTTGGCCACGACACGGCATTGTGCGATCGCATTCTCGCTGCCGCAAGTGAGTTTCTCCTACAATCTTGTCCAACCTTCGTACTGCCACCTTGGGTTCATGAGATGGGCAGCCCCGTTTGCAGACCACAGTGGCTGATCCGTCCACAGAGGAGAACCGCGATCAGATGCAACTATTCGTCGACATCGCCAAATACATGTCGCAGCACATGTCAGGGAAAAGAGCCTTCGAAGACGATGCCAATCAGGCTTCCGACGCAAAGAAGAGAAAGATGCAGACCAATACCGCACTACCGCAAGCAGCTCTTAACTCGACTGTCACCTTCAATCAGAAAGATCTTGTCAATATACTATACTCGGCCCCGGATACGAGCTTCGCAGTACCACACAGAAAGAAGATGACAGTACAACTGGCGGCAGACCCGCAGAGACTTGAAGAAGGTGCCATCAAAGTCGTGCACGAGGCTTCAGGTGTCAATCTGGCCGTGCCATTTAGCAAAATTGGTAGGGGATACTCAAGACCCTTGGACAAATTGAGGAATCAGAGCTGACAAGCACGATAGAGCAAGTCTTCTGTCTACCTTTGCCCGAGAAAGCGACACGACAGTGGAACTTTGTCGTCTTTGCCAACCAGACCATCGATCTCAAGACAGGCGCTAGAGTCACCGAGGCCGAACAAATTGTGTGGACCATGTCGGAGACAGCCCCCACCAACGTCAAGGCTGTCGAAGGCTTCGCACCGCTAGACGTTGACACATATGTGACCAGTGCTATGAGATCGTTGAACGTCTGCATGAAAGGTCACGGCAAGAACGTCATCATCCCTACCGATCAAGAGTTTGCAAGCGCCATACCTCAGAGCCATAGAAAGGGTGAGGCTGCGTACCACGTCAAAGCTCACAAGGGAAGCAAGGATGGTAAGATGATTCTGAACAAGTCGCCATGTCTTTACTAAAGTGTTCCAGGTTACCTGTTCTTCCTCTCTGTCGGCATCGTCTGGGCCTTCAAGAAGCCCCTGGCACTCTTCACATTTGAGAACATCGAGTCAATTTCATACACATCTGTCTTGCAACGCACTTTTAACATCGTCATCACCACAATGCCAGACCCCGCAACTGGTGAGAAGCAAGATATCGAGTTCTCCATGCTAGACCAAGCAGATTTTGCTGGCATTGACGAATACGTCAAGCGCCATGATCTCAACGATGCATCAATGGCAGCCGATCGTCGTGCGAAGAAACTCAACATCAACCCCAAGCCGAAGACGGAAGCTACGGATACAGAGAACGCAGGCGCGTCGGGTGCAGACGAGGATGACGAGATGACCGAGCTCCAGAAGGCCGAGCAGGAATTGCAAGACCAAGAGGACGAGGAAGAAGAGGACTATGATCCTGGCTCTGACGGTGAGAGCGAGGGTTCCGGTTCCGACTCTGAAGACGGAGAAGGTGGCGGTGAAGGTGGTGCTGAGGACGAGGAAGAAGAGGAAGAGGAATTTCTCGAGGATGAAGACGAGTAGAACTCGGATTCATACTGGGTTGGCAACCGTAGAAGCGAAGGGCAATCGCGAATTTTTGTGATCAGCACTCACAGGGAGCTTACACCAAGGGCGAGTTCGTGAAGCTTGCTGATGGTATCAACAAAGAGATTGACCATGCTCGACATGAACGCTGGAATGAGAAAAGGTGGTCTGTTCAATACAGTGTACAAGAAAGAGAATAGAAGACCAGCTGTAGCGTTCGGTTCTAGATACCACGCATCATATTTGCCCCCAGGGAGCATTAATGCAGAGCGTCTCGTTATACTGCTAGCAACTCTGTGTACCCCCCTCGCCTCTGACCATCTTAGCACTAGCAAGTAAGACGCTGATTCCCATGACAATGCAACCGAAGGTTATGCACACGTACGCAGCATACGTCTCCCATGTCCTCCGTTGGGTGAGCTTGACATAACACAATGGCGGTAAGATGTATGCAAGAGCACAAGCACTGGTGGCACCGACCAATTCAAACACGATGCCGAGGTCGCAGGTCAAGAGACTGAGTCCCATGGCAGAGATGACCAAGGCGGTTGTGAGGATGAGATGGCGATTGGGATCAAAGGGCTCGTGGGAGAAGTAGTAGAGGTTCATGACTTCTCGACAGACGAAGGCTTCAAGAGGTAGTGTTGTGAGCATGTTTAGGCCGAAACATCTAGGCGCAGCAAGTCAATTATACGGCTTCCTTGGGAACGCACCTGAATACGTACAGTCTGGCGATGTTGACAAGAATGTTGTCTGTGGGAAAATTGTTAAGAACGTTGCCTTGAGTCAAGCTGCCAAAGTTTAGGTAGCCGGAGAGGGCCATAGCGAGACAGGCAAGCATCGAAATGCTGGTCGAGTAGTGAGTAACTTTTGCAAAGCGGTCCATGGTCGGCTTCTGTAGCGATCCGTAGATGAGTAGACTGTTGTGGTCTGGTAGCTCGTGTCAGTAGTGTAGGAAGCCTCCAGGCAAATTGCGAACATACGGCAGACAAACGCTATCACAAGTTAGACGGATGATCATTACGCGATACTCAAGGAATACTCACCGAAAGATATAACGCCAATGGCCTGAAACACACCATTATTGATGATCAGGGAGCCCCTGATGGGGCCTTTCATCTCGGCAGGAACTCTTGGGCCTTGTGTGATGACAGTGACGACGATGATGAGCATGCTGAAAAGAGCGAGCGAACTGGCTTTTGCAAGCTGGATGTCTATTAGAAAGGACAGAGGCGCCAAGAGCAAGTACGACCAACCTTTGAGATATCTCTATACAGAGAGAAGGGATACGAAATGCCCATGATGAAAACGACTATGACGAATTTCCTGTCTGTGAGAAGCCATAGGAAATGACTGTCTTCTAACGAGGGAAACAGGGCCGACATGACATGAGGAATCGTATCTCCTACAATGATACAAAAGGCGATCATACCACCAAAAGCACTGCGAGGATTAGCAATCTTGGCACGGCATGTGAGATCAAAGGGGTGAATTACAAAGCCCACTGAGCAATGGAGATGGCAACAAGGCCGGACTTTCCGTAGCAATGCTCGACTGTTGCTTGGAAGGAATTAGTACCGCTGAGCTTCGAGTTTGTGACGATCAAGCGAATGGTCCAATCAACGGTTATTGTCAAGAGGATGAGAAGGATGACACCTGTGAGCAGACCGGCTTGACGGAGAGCGTAGGGTTGACCGATGATTCCGGCACCGCTGCAGAAGCATGTCAGATGAGGGCCAAAGAGGCTAAATGGAGATTGCGGCTCACATGATACTGTTTGCCATGTTCATGAAAGCGCTGGACATGGAACTCTTGGGACGAGCACTCTCCAGCAGGTCATGGGGGTTAAAGTCGGACTCTGCGAGGGTGACTGCAGGAGCCTCGATGCCTGTCAGCAGGGGAGCGCGTTGGCCGGCATTGTGTCTCCTTTCGCTCCAGTTGTCGGCTGTCAAGTAATCCTCCTCTTCCATCAGGTCTTGGTCGGTTTGGTGGGCATTGTCCAGGCTTCCACGGATCGAGTCCTCGATATCGAAGTGGACACGGTTGGTAGTTCGTGGAGTGCCGAGTGGGCGTGGTTGGGCAAACGAAGACTGCCTCCTGGGCGGGAAGGCGGGCGGGCGTGGTGATCGCGATTTTGTGGCAGGAGCGACTATGATATCGCTGTCGGGAGAGGCGCCGCGCGGGGACTCGTTGTAGGAGAGCAGCTCTTGGTGCTCGTCGTCTTCGTCGTTCTGGTCGACGTGGCCGAGGCCTGTTGGGTTTCGCGCCTGCTCGCTAGCCATGACATTGCTTCAATCCATCCTCTCTTCCAATAATCTTGTCCAGACTTGATGCGTACGTTTTGTTGTCGCAAGCTCCCACTCCTTTATCCGCAATCGGAAACGACCCCAACCGAGCGTCACCCAGCCCTCACCTCAGTCACGAGCCAAGCTTCAGTACATATTACCCATGCATATCTCCTCCCTTCCTTTGTCCTTCCTACCACCTGTTTCGTCTCTGTTGACCGGTTCCTGTAGATTGACAACATCCCCAACGGCCATCATCTCACGTAAGACTTTGTCCATATTCAGGAGGAAGCTTTTTGACCATGGCCGCCGAAATCCTTCTTAAACTTGCTTGCAACCGTCTCTTATCTCCTACTCTACCTTCTGTATAGCAACCATGTCGCACCTTCTGTCCTCTCCTACCGTATTAGCGCTCAGCGCCTTCTCTTTGACTATTCTCTATTTTGTATATCGCGCCGCACTGCCCCACCCCATCCCGGGTATACCTTACAACAAAGCCGCCGCCAATTCTATCTTGGGCGACGTGCCCGAGTTCCTGAGATACGTCAAAGACAACAATGGCCAAGCTCTGCAATGGTGGAATTTGCAACTCGAAAAGCATGATTCACCCATCTTTCAGCTGTTCTTGAAGCCTTTCAGTCGACCCGTGGTCATTGTGGCCGACTTTCGTGAGGCCCAGGACGTCCTTCTTCGCAGATACAAGGAGTTTGACCGCAGCACCATCTTCGAAGAGATTTTTGGCAGCATTCTTCCCTACCATCATATTGGACAAAAGACAAGTGATAAAGTCAAGGCTCAGAAACGCTTGTTGGCCGACACCATGATGCCATCCTTCTTGAACGAGGTGCGTATCCTGGAGTCCGATATCTTATGGTTCGATATGTTAACCACATACTCCAAAGGTCGCAGCTCCTAGTATGCACGAGGCTATGATGGATCTCGTACGCCTGTGGAATCTTAAAACAGATCTCGCGCAAGGTCGCCCTTTCGAAGCCCACGAAGATATTGCACATGCCACACTCGACGCTATCTGGGTCGTCACGCTCGGCTCATCGGCCAACACGATTGGGAATCAAGCAAATATGCTAGAGTCTGTACCGAGCATCAAACTTCCCGATGGCAACGACGTGCCAGTGCATTTCCCAAAGGCTCCTCATCCGCCGGCATTCGACGCTGTTTTGACAATTACCGAGTCAATGACTCCATTGATAGCTTCGCCGTATCCTAAACTTCACCACTGGTTCTTGCGACAATTCAAATCGTACAAGGAAGCCATGAAGTACAAAGACCTGGAGATAGAAACCATGATCAAGGCTTCGGTCGAAAAGTTTTCCGAGGACCATATCGATGCTTTGGAGAAGCAGGGTAAAGACCGATCAGCTATAGATCATATGATCAGACGCGAACTCCTGGCATCTCGAAAGGAAGGCAGAAGACCCCAGTAAGCCCTTTTCATCCACTCCGTTGACCAGAAGACTGACACAACCTTGAGATACGACACACTTGCTGCAAAAGATGAAGTCTTCGGCTTCCTCGTCGCTGGCCACGAGACCACTTCTACAACAATTGCTTGGGGAGTGAAGCTCTTGAGCGACAATCAGCAAGCACAAACTAAGCTACGCGAAGTGTTGCGCTCAACTTACGTCGGTGCCGCTGCCGAGAAGAGACAGCCTACCTCGAAGGAGCTAGCAACTCTACATCATCCTTACATTGATGCCATGCTAGAGGAGATCTTACGTTGCAGTACTACGGCAGCCATCACCAGTCGACTGGCGATGGTCGATACGGAAGTGCTAGGCATCCGCATTCCCAAAGGAACTGACGTGAACTTCTTGTCGTACGCTGGCTTTATAGCACCACCAGTGGGTGTTGTAGAGGAGCACAAGCGCAGCCCTAGCAGTCAAGCATCGAAGGATAAGACTGGTGTCTGGGAAGTGCCTGACATAAGTGCCTTCAAGCCAGAGCGCTGGTTGAAGTCAATCGGCAAGGAGGGTGAGTCCGCATTCTCGAAGAATGCTGGGCCGACTCTACCATTCGGCGCTGGAATCCGTGGCTGCTTTGGTATGTTACGTTGCTTCCTTCCCCGATGAACGAACCAAAATCTCTAACCATCCACAGGACGCAAACTAGCATATATTGAGCTGCGTATGCTCGTGGTCTTCATCATTTGGAACTTCGAGCTTCTGCCAGCCCCTGAAGAGCTTAGCTCCTACCTTGCAATCGATAAGGTTACTCATCAGCCTCAGAAGTGTTATCTCCGCCTGAAGAAAGCAGATTGGTAGACCGACACTCAAGGAAACCTCAGCACTCCTTTCTTGAAGTAGATATATAGTTTTGTAACATGCACTGATAAGCCACATCTCATGTGAAGAGACTGATAGCCGACATCGACCTGATTCCCCTGCATCCGAAAGCGTGATGGAGACTTCACCCGTACAAGCACGTTAAACCAAGCCGGTGGAGGAAGCCCCCGACGACGGGATCAAACCATTTACCAAAAGAGTGATGCGCTAGTGATTCGGAGAAGCGATCTTATCTCCGTGTGGATATTATTGCTTCCAGCTCATCACGCAGGTCCAATACCGCGCAGCAAACACTCTGCCCACTGACATGGTGGCTCGCAAGACCCAACAAGTAGCGCACGACTCTGCGGCGCTCGTCACGAAGACATTAGTGCCAAACGCGGTTGCCGGAGGCCGTGGGCGATCCTGCATGACGCCGTCTCGACGTATCAGATCTCCCCAGCATCGAGGAACGCTAGCGCTGTTTGGCATGCTCCTAATATCGCATATATGAACATCAGGGGTCCTTGCGACATGCTGCTCTGTGGATAGAAGACAGAGACATGGCTTTTGCTCAAAAACAGCTAGATAGCGGATTCAAAGAGCCTCGAGGAGTTGCTGATTGGTGACCATGTTTCGGGAGGACGGAGGTAGATCGATGCTTTAAACTCGCCCAATGAAAAAGAAAGCAAGGAGTTGCAGGTTGTATCGGAAGGCTTGGACCCGTCGCATCTTGTCTTGTTGTCAGTCGTCCACGTTGCAGCTTCTCCTTTCTTTGCAATCTCCCTTACGAATTTGCCGTTCATATCTTTTCCCTCGAGTGACACCCTCCGTTCTTTCTTCAAAGGACAACTGGAGCATAAAACGACCAGCACTTTCCGAAACCTTCCATCGATTCGGGCAGTCGCAACTTCCCCAGATTTGTAACCACTCTTGGCCCTGGCAGCCTAGCACTGGCTTGCGCAACATCACGCCTTCCCTCTTTACTTACCTTCGTCACTTCCACTTCCTCAAACTTCTTTCTTGTCATTCTCTTTGTATACCAACTTTTCTGTCGTCGCAAGTCTTGCGCAAAGTTGTTGGGATAGTTTGCGACGGTCGTTTTCGCACTTTACTGTCGCGCGAACCCGTACTCCGTACCTCCTTCGGCGCAAACTGATTCCTAATCGCGACGTTCGCCTTCTGCGAATGAGCCACTAGGAACTACTCTCCTGAACATTTCTTGAGGTCATGCAAAGCATTTTTCGTCTGCCATGGTGTACGGATCCTTCAGGCGACGATAAGGCCATGTTTCCCAAAATGCGCCAACCACCTGTGGTCGACATGTCCCTGCTCAGCAAACTCAAGCGCAAGCGAGCTGATAGCCCGACTTTCGAACCTCTGCCTACCTTTGATCACTCGAAACGCATCAAGTTCACTGACGCTGACACTGAGCTCCCTCTGCCCGGAAGACGACAGATCGATACTCAGGTCAACATGAAGATTCCAGAGCCCAAGTCACACGAATCTGCTAACCACGGTCCTCAACGTTCGATGTCAAATGTTCCACTGCTTACTCCGGATGTGTCATTCGTCACAGTTGCGTCTGCTGCCAAGCCAGAACAGCTTTCGGAGACTGACGACAAGCCTGAAATTGTCGAGGGTACGAACGAATCACAGTTGCAAGACGTTCTCGAACATCAGTTCAATCTCGAAATCTTACTCAAACATCGCGAACTTCGACTCATCGAGCAAGAGCTTGCCAAATGCCAGACAGCACTCGAGCAATTACGGAGATGTGAGGTCATCCCGTACCCTGGAGCTTCTGGTCTCTCTGAGTCTCTTTCTTCTGGCACTGGACCTGCTTTGAGGGCTCAATCTGGATTTACCCAACCACAAGCACCAGCTCCGTGGGGTGTCACTGACGGCCCGTACACTAGACACTATGCGAAATGGCTTCTCAACGACCCGACCTTCGACTCGTTGCCGTTCAGTCATGTCGTGCCGGCAATGGACAACTACGCAATACAGCCTGAGGGCCGCTCTACTCGTAACAGTGGCGCAGGTATTGGCAAGACTGGCAGATCACGCTCTACACGCGATTCGTTCGGTAATCTCAACTCGGCATTGCCCAACTACCCCGCTCAGTCCCGTGGTAAGCAGGGTCCCTTGGTCATAAGAAGACTAGCCGACAACCTATTCGTCAAGTTGGTCTGCAACAACTGTCAGCGATGCGATTTCTCTAGTGTCCAAGGATTCTTGAACCACTGCCGTATAGCGCACAAGGTCGATTACAAGAGCCACGAAGCTGCGGCTTTGGATTGCGGAAAGCCACTGGAGGAGGACGAGACCCATCTGATTCCTCATGGAGCTCCCACAGCAACATCCGGTGCACCAAAACCGCAGCAGGCTCCTAAACCCGCTATATCGCAAGCTATGCCCCCTCCACCCGCTGGCTTCGTTCATCCTCTGAATGTGCAAGTCCTGCCGCGCTTTACGTGGAAAAGACAAGCGGACGAAGCAAGAGCATCGGTTGCCCAACCACACCGTCGTCGCGCAGTTGCAAGCAAACCCAGTGCTACCCCTGCTGCAGCTTCTTTCCACGCCACCCCCTTGGTAGGATCGTCGTTTGCGCCATATCTCTCTGCTCGGTTTGCGAAGTGTGGCCTTGGTGGAGACCTGCAACAGGCCACTACTCAAGCTCGTGAAAAAGTTGATCTTGGTCCAGACCTCGCTGAAGACGAGCAAACAGTATCGACAAGCAGCGAGAAGCCCAAGACGAATGGCATATCAACAACCACCATGGACAGATCTATGTGTAGGCCGGCACACCAAGGCTCGCAGGGTCACAAGGGCTGGTATGCACCTATCTCACGTCCCCGCCCTACGCCGATCGTGGCCCGTCACGTTTCCGCAGACATGATGGACTCACCACCTACTCTGTCGCCCCACGCGGTGGACAGCAACCCGGGACTAGTATCTGATCATGAAGACGACGATGCGCCCTCGGACCTGGACGATGTGCGTTCAGAGCGCCACGACTCCCCTGACGCAGTGAGCAGGCTTGGTGCTATCAGGGATCGAACGTGTGGAGATGAGATTGATGTGGATCTTGAAGTCGATGTTGAGGATGAGGCCAATGGACACAGTGTGCTGATCCGACCTCGAAGCCTGGGTCTGCAGATGCGTTCGAGCGGTAGCCCCAGCAGGGCCAAGTAGTTATGAGCAAGGACGAGGGAAAGCGTTGTATTTTCGGATGGCTACGAGACCAGGTGGTCGCAAACTTTATTACTGTACTTTTATTGATGAGGATGAGAAGACTTTTCGTTTCTGTTAGAGTGTTCTTATCAGACATGAAATTGGACAAAAAGCTTTTATTATCATATTTTGAGCATTTCCTCTTCTCTCTTGTGCGTTGTTCTACATTATGGTTAAGCAAAAGTGGGAGGAGCATGATGTTCGGCTATTGAGACATGTGGTCAACTACCTCTCGCATGATCAACCTCCACTGGCTTCGCGGTAGAAGCTGATACTCCTGTTTGCGCCGACTGTGACAAAGGTCTCGTTTCTCGTCATGGGAGTCTTGGGGAGCCACTTCACGGCCCAGAGAGTCTTGTCCGACTCGGTCTGGGTAGCGACGCACTCGCGACGCTCGACACTCCAAACCTTTGCCTTGCCATCATAAGCACTGTAAGAAAGAAGTCAGCATCAAGTCCCTGAATGCTGGTGATCCAGCGAGGAAGGGATCAAACACATACCCGCTCAGGAGGTTTTCACCCGAAGTGCTCCAATCCAGACTCATGACCCAACTCTGCGAGCCGGTAAGGTTTGCCACTTGCTCGCCGTTCTTGACATCGTACAGAGCAATGATCTTTGCATCACCACCCGCGGCCAAAAACTTGCTCGCCGGCGAGAAAGCCACCGTCCTCACTGGCTTGACCAGTCCTTGCAGCGAGTGGGCCAATCGTCCAGTGGTGTTGTTGAAGAGATATACAGCGCCGTTTGCATGTCCAGAAGCGGTGAATTCGCCGTCAGAGGACAGGGCAACGCTCATGCCGAAACTGCCTTTTGTCTCGTACTCGCGGAGTTTCGCAGGTGGGTTGGATGGAGAGAGGGTGCTGAGGTCCCAGACGTTGATGCGGCCGTCGAAGGTTGTGGCGGCGAGGAATTGGCCGTCTTCGCTCAGGGCGATGGCCCAGATCTCGCCAGCGGTTTTTGCTTGTGCTGATTTTGAGTCGTCTGTTTGGGAGGTTAGTGATGTGGTTCAGAGTGTTGTGGTCGGGGTGAAAGGTAGAAGAATAGTCGCACCTACTATTGAGCCTTTGAGTGCCCATCGAGAGGACTCGTCGTCAATGGACCAGACCTTCAGCTCGCCGCCGAAGCCAGCTGAGGCAGCGGTCTTGCCGTTTGCGCTGACAGCAATGTGGTGGGCACCGAGTTTGTGGGCATCTTTCAGAGTCTGGACAAGCGGGTATGGGTCATTCTCGTCGTTGGTGGGGGCAGTCGAGTAGACGTGTAGCGAGGAAGAGCCAGATGCAGTGATTAGATGAGTGGGAGTGGCAGCGACGCTGTAGATGTCGGCGGGGGAGGCGTCTGGGATGCTATGCGTTTGGAGGTATTGTTTCGACTGGATGCGTGTGTTAGTTGTGGCTATACAACAAGCTGTCTCAAGTGACTTGCCATGGTGTCGGAGATGTTTTGCAGTCTTGGTTGTCAGGTCGGCGAGAAATGTTTAGAGCTGCCATGCGACGATGACGTTGCGATTTATTTGGTCTTGGGGCTTCGCTCGACCAAATCAAAGCTCGAATTCACATCTTAGAAGAATAGTAGTAATGCAGTCAATTCGTGTCACGCGCGATACTCTTGCCGTGGTCTCGTCTTCTTCCCGTTCCCAAGTATAAAACACCAGCAAATGCCCATATCCGTTTTACAACGCCTTGTCCGCAACTATACAGGTATACACTCCTCTCTGTCTCCCCCCCCCCCCCCCCCCCCCCCCCCCCCCCCCCCCCCCCCCCCCCCCCCCCCCCCCCCCCCCCCCCCCCCCTCTCTCCAAGCTGCCTCGTTCTTCACTTTCTGTCGACAACGTCGTCCGTGAACTCGGTCTTGGGCTCTTCGGTCTTGGCCTCGTCAACTGTGTAGCCTCTACGGGCCAACTTCATCTGGCGGTCCTTCTTCTCCCACTCAGTCAACTCGGATTTTTCTCTCTTGGGGCTGAAGTCGTTGCTGAACCACTTTTTAATGCCTGTAGACGGTCAGAAATGCGCCCTCTCTGCTCGGTATCCGAAAAGTATTGACGTACTCATGACACAGTGGGGGCACAGGTAATGTGCGCGCTTGACTCTTCCGCAGCCAGAGCACTTGTTGAGCGATGTGACATCCTTAAGACCCTTGCCAGCCATCTGTCGGTGACGCTTCTTCATGTGTGATGTCTTCTTTTTCGGTACAGCCTTGAGAATTGACTCCCAGATGTCCGAGACCAGGCTGGGGATGGGAACGACAATCGAGGGCAGTAGAGGGGCGGGCCATGATCGAGCGCCGAGGGGGATGAAGCTCCTTGAGGGACCTGCAGGACGAAGAGAGGCGGAAGCGACGGCGAGGAAAGACTGTAGAAAGCCCGTCGAGGGCGCGGCGCGGAGCGACATTGTGGTTGGTATGGACTGTTACTCTCTGCTCAAGGCGTGCCACAACCAACAACTTCAACTTCTCAGAATTCGTCCATGTAACGCGACACGTGCTGAGTTGAACCACTGCCAAGTCTCAGGACTACGCCGTCGAAAGTCACAGCCCTGACGGCCAAGGCCAAGCAGCAACCCTGACTCTCGGATATCGCCGTCAATGCGCAGCCCTATGAGCGCTCGGCGGCGCGACAGTGCGCGACAGCCGCGTTCCTGCATACACCAACGCTCCGAGCTTTAACACCCTGAGTGCACTTTATCGTCCACTTAATCAGACCAGCATGAGACTAGGCACACGATCGGATACTCAGAATGGCCTCTAACCACGCCGAGGCTTCGTCCATGAAGCAGGCGGCAAATACTGAAGACCTGATGGAACTTGCCAGATTAGCGCTTGCCGAGACCGAGGAGAAGCAACTCGCCGCTCTGGACGGTGTTGCTCAACTGCCTTTTGGCTATGGCACCCAGCCCGGCGACACTCTCGACTTGAGCGACAAAGGTGTCCGTGTCTTGCCAACCGAGCTGATCAATCTTATCAGAGATCGTGTCGAAAGGTACAATTGGATCCCCTTTTGTTCAACGGCGAACACTTTACTGACATTATCAAAGACTCTCGCTCGGACACAATCGACTTAGTGAGATACCTGCCGATCTGATCTTTTGTTCAAATCTGCTGTATCTAAACCTTCGTCACAACAAACTCAACGCCTTCCCAGAACCGGTACGATGAAGCTTGCAGTCCTGGAGTTCCATCAGTCTAACAATGCCAAGGTCTTTCATCTCAGAAAACTTCAGATCCTGGATCTCAGTCACAACAACATCACTTCGGTCCCAGATGATGTCGGTCTCATGTACTCACTCATGTTCTTGGCCATTGAGTCGAACAAGATCAAACGATTGCCACTTTGCATGGGCGAGATGTCGCGCTTGCAGAAGCTAAAGGTCGGATCCAAGTCGATGGAGTTTCCGCCACCCGAAGTCTTTGTTCCCAATCCTCTCGGCGCATCTCCAGGTGGTCCTCCAGTGGAAGAGGCACGTCAAGTTTGCTCGCAGGTCAAACTGTTTCTTCGCGAGTACAGACAACGCGAGATGTTGGGTAGAGAGACTCCGGATCTTAGGTAATGGGCTTTTAGTATCACAGAGTAGGTCATTGGACTGACATTTGGTGTAGCGAGACCAGTCTGGAGACCCCACGTCCTCTCAAGAGATCGGTATCTGGCAGATTCCCGGTCAGGCCAAGCATGAGTGGCATCGACGGACTCGACACCCTCAGATCTGGAGACGGACTCGGTCTTAAGCCACCACCACCACCAATTCCGCAGAGGTCTCGTGCTCGGGACTCTATTGTAAACCCTCCATCAGGTCGCCGGTTTGAACGTCCAGGTATCGGACCACTTACTGCTGAAGGTGAAAATGGTAGGAGTCGTAGTGAGACTGTTACTTCTACTGGTGCGAGATCCAAACGACTTGGCTATGTTCCTCGCAAAATCTCTGGAAGTTCGCATACGACAATGACCGAGACCGGTACGCTGAAAGCACATCATTACAGAGGAGCCTCGAGCTTGAGTCTTGCTGCTTACAGTGGCAACGAATCCTCCTCTGGAGCTGTCAGCCCCATGGAACCTTCCAATCGTATGCCTGTGGCTCGCCGTCGTCTGTCCAGTTTGCCAGAAGACCGCCGAGTATCAAGACCAACTAGCATGACTGTCAAACTCGCAACAAGGATTGTCTTTGCTCTGTTCCAGCTCAACGGTCCCATTGGCGATGCGGTACGAACTATTAAGAATGGAACGCCCAGAAAAACGACAATGGAGAGGGTTTTCTTCGAAGCAAGTGCGAGCCTTGAAGAGCTCGACAGACGATTGGGTCAAGTTACCACTGGTACCGGCGAGAGCAGAGCATCAGAGAACGACCCCTGGATCCATGCAATCCGAAGAAAGTGTGCTCATGTTCTCCAATGTTACGCTTTGCTTGCTGCTGAGCTCCGCCTCCATGCTCGTAAGATTGCGCTGCGTGGTGAAGGCATGTACATTAGAAGTCTCATGCTTCACATCTACGGCACTTTGATCGAGATTCGCAACACGCTTACTTTCCAGGCTACAGAAGTCAAGGCACCGACTAGAAGTGCTCGTGGCTCTGTGGCAACCATCAGCCGGGCCAGCACACCCACTCAACCAAAGCCGACGGCGCCGAAGAAGAGACTACGAGGCGCGACTATACTTCAGCCTTCGCGACTAACGACGCCCGGCACTGCTCCTCCGCCGGTTCCTCTCAGCACAAGCCGAAGCAACACTATGACAAGCATGAGTGCCGTGACACCACGTTCAGGCGAGTCGTTCTCGTCGGCCTCGGGTATACCACGATCTGGCGCGTTGCAGCCTCCAGCCGAGGAGACTGAAGAGCAACGCCAGTTTGAGTCCATCTTCCTGAAGCTTCAATATGCATGCGAACTTGCTGCACAAGCTCTTCCGGGTTGCAGGGTTGACTTCTACAGCCGCAAGGAATCATCAGCAAGATCGATGCAAGCAACAGTATCACGTCAGTGGGCCATGGCTCTCCAAAAGTGCGATATCGCAATCAATGCTCTGGAGTCAATGAGAAACCGCCTGTCAAAGGTCAAACTCAAGGATCCTAACCTGCCTACTCAGCGAGAGTTCTGGCTGTTGTGCGATAGATTCGTGCGGGTAAGTTTTGACATCCAGTCATGCCATCTGGTGTACCGAGAAGCTAACGAAAGGGACAGACATGGCTGGATCTCGCTCTCGAGATCAGAAACATTGGAAATCAAGGCTACGACACGGATTCTGTCAAGGTGGTCATGCGACCAGTCCAAAAGGCTGTCAAGGAGGTCAGTATCGCTGTCAATGGATCTCAGCTGTACCAGGCAGCACTTCGGTCAAACTCGGTGTCCGGATACGTGACACCGGTTCCAGCAACTCCTTTGAGTGCAGCACTTGGACCAGCAGCACTTGCCACGGTTCCTTTGACCCCAAGTTCAACGGTGATGCCATCCGAGTACATCGCTTCGGGCCTGCAGAGTGCGGCTGAGAGACAGTCAGATGCTCCTAGCCTACGCAGCTACCCTCGAGGAAGAGGAGTGTAGACAAGTCCATGGTCAGGAAAAAGTATCTGAGGTGGAAATGAAGAGGGAAATGAGCAATTGAGCGAATGATACCATGGGAAGGACGGAATAGAGGAGCATTTCAAGGCGAATATGGCGAAAAACGGGCATACATGGTTTTCGTTCTGCAAGATACCAGCAGGCATAGCATGGCATGGTTGAGATTAAGGGAATATGGAGAGTGGGGCCTCAAGACATGCATATACAAAGGATAGCTCTTTGCACCCAGTCAAGTAGAGCACGAAGAAGAGACGAACATACACACATGACTTCAGTTCACAGCACATATAAATTGCGCGACCAAGAGCACCAGTGAGTTCGGAGATGTTTTGTTTTTTTGCTTGAGCCGGTCCATTTTTGAATAGCGAAACGTTCGGACTATAGAAAAGGCGAGCAGAAAAAAGCCGCGCGGGCGAACCGACGAGAAGTAGCAACAGAAAAGTGCATAATCCTCCGGAGCCGTAAACTGTTCCCAATAGACACTGAGCGATTCCACCACGCCTTCAAGATACACGGAGGAGGTTGCTTTTTTGAGTAGATGAAAGTAGGGGACGAGACGCTTAGTCGAAGAGACCGAAGCCCATGTCGTCGTCAGACTCCTCCTTCTCCTCGGCCTTCTCCTCAGCGGGAGCGTCCTCGGCAGCGGCACCACCAGCGGCAGCACCACCGGCGGCGGGGGCGGCAGCGGCACCAGAGCCGGAGCCGACGTTCAGGAGAAGCTCCTTGACATCCTTGCCCTCAAGAGCCTGTAGACACGCGACGAGTCAGAATATTTCCTTGTTGTATGTTTGCGATTCTTGCTCCATTGGGAGGCGCATATTGGGCTTCCTTGAACGAGGAGATCGCGAGCAGTGTGATCGTACCTTGGCGAAGAGCTGAGTCCAGATGGGCTCAACCTCGAGCTTGGCGGCAGAGATGAGGGTGTTAAGCTTGTCGGCCTGTGTGTGGTTGTGTCAGCGATGGTGGTATGGAAAGGTCGCGAAAGGTGAAGTTTCGCAAGGCGGTGGATGGTCGCATACGGTGATCTCAATACCCTCATCGGCCAGGATGAGAGCAGCGTAGGAGGAAGCGAGCTCGGCGGTGGACATTTTGTTGTAAGGTAAAGAGATGCCTTTCTGATTTAGAGATTTACCAGACGGACTTCTTCTCAAGATTTAGTTGACGGACGACGGTTCAGAGAGACCTGGATGAACAACCATTTCAGAGAATTTGGCGAGTGTGGTGCACAGGCCACATGTATTCTTGGCAGTGCATAGGTCGTACTCTGTCATGTGACTTATGCGGCTCCACGATGGATGCACAAAGCCGGACAAAAACTTGCGCGAAACATGTGCAAGATGTGCAGAAAACGTCATCGTCAAGTCAGTCCAGTCCGCCTCACATCCGATACGGGCAGCAGCTACCAAATCCACTCGCCCGCATACCACCAATCCACGCCGTATCTTCCCCAAAGACACCGCCAAACCCTCACTCATACCCCAGTATGACCGACTCGCCATTCGTGCGCTTCCCGCTCGATCCCAAGGAACAACCCATCCTCGACCGCCTGCTCGGCCTGCGCGACCAGCTCTCGGTCCTCAAGAGCGATCGCTCATCATACATCCGCACTCAGGATGTCCTGGACCTGTACACAAAGTTGATCGGAGAGGTCGAGAAGCTCAATGGTCTGCGTACCGACAAGCGCAGCGAACAAAACAGGGTCGACACAGTGCTGGACGACTGCTTCCAGCTTGTTTCCCTTTTCTTCCTTACCATCGGCCGCAATCAAGAAGCTCCCGCTGTCTACTCTGCTGTATCTACTGTAAAGGTGGGCTATTCCGTGCCTTGTTAAGCTTCTTCTTGTTCTCATCGTGCTTGTAGCGTCTCCTGGATCATCTCAAGGAAGCTGGCTTCTACTTGCTCCAGGACCTCGAATCTATCGAACACAACCTCCGGAAATGGCGCTCATCTGTTGAGCGCGGCAGAGATGTACACAGCGACTCCTTGATGACATTGCTCGAAGCCCGCATCGACGTCTGCTACCAAACCCTCAAAGAGCTCCAGGCTTCTTTGTCACAACTCGATCCCGAACTCATGGGCTACTACGAAAAGCTCGTCTCAATTCTGCGCTCACTCTCGGCCTGCAACACTCGATCAAAATTCCCGGTCAAGGAGGTTGAAGAGTTGGGAGCACAGCTCAAGCAAATCCAGGCAGAGCTGAAAGATGCTGGAGTATCACACGAGGGCAGGACGGCCGAAGAAGCATATGCCGAACAACTGCAGCAAGTACACATTGATGAGAACCACATCGAGGAGGGTAGCAAAGTTGTCTCCTTCCTGTTAGGCCGCTGTTTGCTCTGGCTCGAGATTGTCCAGAACAAGTAGGCTACACCAACCTGTCTCTTAGACCTTTGACTAACAGCACCACAGGCAAGGCAAGATAGACGACCGTTTCCGCGACACATACGATAAGCTCGTCAAGTTGCGCAACACGCTCGACAACATGAACCTTACTCAAGCTTGGTCCCTGCGCGAGACAGACTTATACAGCTATCAACGACAGCTCGATCGCATTGACGAATCCCGCGTCGATGGTAACTTCCTCGACGCTGAAGGCAAGCCTGCCGATCTACATTCCCAAAGGGTAATCACATCTCGTGCCTTCTCTTTCATACCCTGCTGACCCTTGTTCTCACAGACTCTGCTCTACCTTCTCCGCAAGAGCTACTCATACATCTATCACTACATCGTCTCATCAGAGCCTGTCTCGGAAGCTCTGCTACCTATCTACAACCAACTGCTCACTCTCAAACGTTGTCTGCTCGAGGTCAAGCGTTCTGGCGGTGTCGATTCTCCTCGCGAGTTGTACCCATACAGCATGAAGGTTTGTCTTTACTATCCTATTCCTGTTACAACTCCACATTGACTTTGATCTAGCTCAACTCAATCGATAACATGAAGAAGGACGGCAAATTCATGGTTGGTAACGACATCCCTGAAGGTCAAGGTAGTGTCACATCACTGCTAGCCGAGTGTTTCGACATCGCCTACGACCTCAGAAACGAGGCCGAAGAGCGTCAAGAAGCTGCCGAGCTGGCCGACGGTGACGAATCCAAGGAGTAAAACACTTTTGGCGACAGTCACAAATCGTCTCTCTCATACACAACTTCGATATTAGGAGCGGAAATTATCAGAGAGCTATGTCCTCTTGTGCTTTTGTTTATCTGCAAGGCGTCAGGGGCTTGGGAGTCTAGGTCTTTGCCATTTTATTTGAGGGATTCACAACTTCTTGTAGGACGGAACAGGTGGAATAGGAAGGAAGAGAGGCATACCTGCGAAACACGAATAGGAAAATCTCCTCACAAATATTTGACATTATCTCTTTCTGTTCTCGCATTTGCGCTGACTGCCCAAAGAATCGCTTCCGCATGTGGCGACACTATACTGATTGAGACGATTTCTCTGCTTCTCGACATCCCTAGTAAGAAATCTAGCGCTTTTATGATGTATGATGTTTCTCTTTCCAGAGATGCCTCATTGTTCCTTCTTCGTGACATGTAACTCATGCTATATGCAGATGCGACTGGTCCATAGCGCCTACCATTCCAATCGACTTCTCCCTCTTGCTTCCTTTGATCGAGCGAGCCACATCACTCTCACAACCTTTGCTCTTTTCAAAACATTGCTCAGCTCCGCAAACAATCCTCATCTCTTCTTCTCGTCCTGCTTTCTCTTCTCCTCAAACCTCAATCCCGCCCAACACCTGCAACCCATCGCCCTCCCCCTCATCCTCTGCCTCTGACGCATCAGCATCCACGAACCACAATCTATCACCATAAGATATACACAACTCCTCTCCTACCTCCACTTCACGTAGAGTTTTATATACAATGAGTTTATTGGCGACATTTCTTTCCCAGCCTACGTTTTGATGCGATGAAGAGTGGTTGAACATGCTGCCTAGACCTAGGACTACGGCTTGTGTTGTGCATTTTTGGTGTGTTTGAGGATGAGTGTAGGGCCAGTTGCTGTTTTGGGGAATCAGATATGATTGGCTTTGGAGGGGTTATGCTGGAGGAATGGAGTGAGAGGAGACTTGCTATGTGTAATGGTATAGTTCTGTCTTTTCTATGTGCTCTTTGTTTTCTGTTGGGTCGAGGACGAGTACCGGACAGGTTTCCAGGACTGTGTATGCTGGTATGCGTGCTGCTGCAAAGACACCTCTGCCTGTAAGATTTGAAAAATTTACGAATCAGCTTTCTCGAACCCCTTTAAAACTCGATGACATCCATGAAGTACAGAAAGAACAGATGCAAACTCAATCAATACGAGCAGAAGAAAAACAGTCAAACCACAACGACTGCTCATACACAAAAACACGTCCAATACCTCACACTTCCCTTGTACCCAAAAGCAAATTCCTTCCCTTGCTCTTTCTTTACTCGCATTCACTGATTGACAAAATAAAGGATATGAATCATGGAAGAAAAGTAGCAAGAGGAAAAGACACGAGACATACCTTTCGGCGTATCCAACACCAACTTGATATCAGCAGATCTCGTCAACGGAAGAGCCTCGTTGGGTAGATTTTGCAGTTTCGAGACTCGCATTGTTACGTTTCTCTCCCAAGATCGAGAGATTGTTGATATTCCAATATGAGAGTGTGTTGTTCCTGGGAGAGACTGTAACAATGGTCGAGGTGGTTATTATTGTTGGTGTGATGGGCTTCTTGTGTTCCCAATGGGGAAGAGAAAAATGCATGATGGGCGGTTCCCCCACATTTCGTCATCACTATTGCCAGCAACCCGACCAAGACAACCTAACTTGACACAATAACATACCAAGCCAAGGTACGCAGTAAACCTGATTCTATATCCAATCACACAGCACCGAAAAGTCCTTCAGTCACCATGTCTCGTCCTGGAGTAGCTCGCACCGCGTCGACCAACCTTGGCAGTGCAAATGGCCAGAGAGTGTTGGAAGGCAAGATGGCCATTGTCACCGGTGCTTCAAGAGGTATCCCTCAATCGAGCGTGCAAGTCGACACGTAGCAATCGCTGAACAAGACCCAGGTATCGGTGCCGCAACATGCGAGAACCTCGCCTCCAAGGGCTGTTCGCTCGTCATGAACTACACGTCCGACTCGTCCGAATCCATCACCAAACAACTGGCCGAGCGCCTCGAGAAAGAGCATGGAATCAAGGCATTGCCCGTACAAGCAGACATGGGCAGTGAGAACGGACCCGCACACCTCATCGCCACAGCACTGAACCACTTTGCCCACCCCAAGACCCGCAAACTGCAAATCGACATCATCATCAACAATGCTGGTGTGGCATCAAACCTTCCCGTCGAGAAGTGCAATGCCGAGGACTTTGACTTTGTCTACCGTGTCAACGTCAGAGGCCCTCTGTTCCTTATGAAGGCTGCTATTCCGTACTTGCCCACCGACCGCAGTGGTCGCGTTGTCAATGTTAGCAGTGTCAGTGCTAGCTGTGGCTTCAGCGAGCAGAGTGTCTATGGTGGCTCAAAGGCTGCTGTTGAGGCCATGACACGCACATGGGCTCGTGAGTTGGCCGAGAGAACTACTGTCAACGCCATCAACCCCGGCCCCGTCATGACTGGTAAATACCGTTTCTGTTTTTATGCCATCGCATTTGCTGACTGTACAACAAAGACATGTGGAGCGGAGTCACACAAGAGTTCCAAGAGGGCATCGCACCATGGCTCAAGAACACCCCTCTAGCAGCAGTCCGTAAGGGCGTTGACAGCGAGGAGCTAGTCAAGCAAGCAGAGACCGCTGGTGGAAGACCTGTAAGTCAAACTTTGAGCCTGTTCCAATAGCGGCTGCTTACTCTGCGAAACAGGCATACGAACACGAGACCGCTGGTGTCATTGCCATGCTCTGTACTCCAGACGCCGCATACACCACTGGCTCCGTCATCAGCTGCAACGGAGGGTTCAAGTTCAGCACATAGATGAGATATGCCGAGCTTGATTTGCAAAATATAGCAGCTGGTGTAGACTCGGCATTACCCGCACAGGGTCATCCTCCCACCATAGAACATTTACCATCGATAGTTGTTGCCTGCTATACATGTCACAACTATGCACGTTGTATTAAGTAGAGAGAGCAAAGACTCTGTGATTTCTAAGGCTATCGTGATAGTACAATGCGGACGTAAGAGAATGCTCTTCCAACCCGCTCTTCCACCGCATCTCCAGTTCCTGATTCATACCGATAACAAAACAATTTATGTATACCTACTCTTTAACGAGAGCGACCAAGCACAAGCTTTCAAAGAGTCTTGTCGCCCGTCATCGATATCTCCGATGTGCCCAGCAGTTTTTCGAGCTCCTGTGTTTGAGTGGCTCTGACAGCCTCCAGGAGATCTCTAGTGCTCTTGCGAACGCTCTTTCCAGAGTCCACTGACAACAGACTAACACTGCGCCAGTGTCCTTTACGATCATCAATCACGGTGACCGAGGGGAAATGCCGAGTGACTGGGCCAGAGGGCAGACGTTGGTGGTCGGGAGAGATGGTCGAAGGCTCAGTGGTAGGCGCCTCCACGTCAATATCAGAGGGTCCAGCCATGTTGAATCCATCTGGTGCATAGATGAAGTTATTTGTAGCACCACTTCGCTCAACTTCAGTGTTGTCCAAAGATCCTGGAAGCCGCACGTAGGCTTGATACATGCGAGACAGCCTTCTTGCACTCAGTGCTCCGTCCGGTTCTGCAGGTCTGTTCTCGACGATCCCGTCCACCGAACCAGACAAAATAGATTCGTCTTCCACTGGATCTTCTGTTACACACTCAGTGGCTTCCTGACTGTGTGTGGACTGTGTTCTGTCATGAATACAACGAGCGGGCGAAGCATGTAGAGATGGAGATTTGTCTACACCCGATGCTGAGTCATGACGATGAGCATTGATGAAACCGAGTTCTTCCCCTTTTGTTTGATGATCCTCTGCTTCTATAAGACGAGAAAGATGGTCCATGGTTCCTGCTTGTTGTGAGGTAGTCGAATGTGTCGACAGAACTGGAGGCAAAACCTCAAGCTCAGGATGCTCTAGTCTACCACCTGTTGTTGTAGACGATCGGCGGTTACGGGCTGCTGATGAAGTAAGCAGATCAGTGTAGTAGCGGAAGACTGTCCCAAATGTCATCGATCGCGATTTTACAATCCAATTTCTTCTCTTGGCATTGATCAGACGTGGCCAGCTCTTAGGTGAGTCCAGTATCTCATTCGAGGAGGCCGTTTGTTGTACATTGCGCGTTTCTCGGTCATGAGCAAAATCTCGACAGATTATGCCATCACGGCGACCAGCTGGGCCGCAACGTCTCTCCCGCGTATGAGATGGATAGCGACTCCAGGAGCGAGGTGGAGCAGTTGTGCGGAGGTGTGATCTGGTGCCTTTAGTGGTAGCGGTATTCATAGTCCAGATAGTGCTGCGCTTTTTCTTGCGGAACAACGAAGTTCCAGCAGCGGACCCAAGATCATGCATGCTTTGGCTTCTACGAGCAGCTGGCGATCCATCGGATTCTAACGGGTCCAAGTCATCGAGTGTTGCTGCTGCCAGTCTCGCCTCGCTAGTAGATTGGAAACCGAAAGAGCTTGTGAAGACGGGGGCATACAGCGGAGAAGGGACGCCACCTATCTTCTGATCATTTGGACGGAGGAAGGCTGCTTTCTCCGCCTGGTGTTGTAGCAATGCCTTTTCCATCAAGGTCTCTTCCGTTCCCTTTCTGCCGGGGCCTTGAAGTGGATTGGCACGATGTATAGTCCGTTGTGGGTAATTATCTTCACTCTCGTTCTCATGCACGTAACTCTTCGGTTCGACAAATGTCGATTTGCGACGGCGGTTGTTACCCGCGATCGAGAGATTCCTCTCGTAACTGACCAAGGACTGCCGTGACTGCAAAGATGGAGCAACGGCCAAGGAGCCGGTTGAGATTGCACTCGCAGGCCTCTTATCCGCTCTGCTAGCGAAGCTGACTGCGCGCTGACTGCTGTGTGGCTTGGAGGAGGAATGTGGCACAGAAAGCAAGTCCTGAGAGTCTCCGGTTCCGTCGTAGGTTTGAGTGAGAGAAGACTGGTTTTTACCGCCAAGCAACGGTGTGCTGGTACTTCGAAGTTTGGACCATGTGAGATTGGGGAATAGTATGCGCAAGACGGAGCGGCGCTTCTTCTTAGATCTGTGGGCACTGGATGGATTGTTGAGGTCTTCCTTGAATCTGCTTAGCTTACCCAGGCTTCCAGAACTGTCACTTTTTGGCAGGGAGCATGACGTGTTGTGAGCAGGCAAATTGCTGTTACATGCTGAGCCGGTCACCGACACAGAGTCTTTGAGGTCAGAACGAGACGCTGAACCACTTGCTACGAAACTTATACCAGTAGATGCTGACACGACTCTTTCTGCTTGACGAGCGGTCATTGTCTTGCCGTCATTCGCAAGTTTGGGTGAGTCAGACATTATCGGGGCTTCCTGGATGATCTGGCTAGGAAAACCAGATACGTACTCCATTGGCGATGCAAGTGGCGTATCCAGAGTTGTGCTTGGTCTGCGACTGTATATGGATGACGATTCGTCTTCGAGAACCGTCTCCCAAGTAGAAGGCCCAGCCGAGCCCGCAAAGCCAGAGCTCGAAACACTCTTGCATCGCGGAAGATCCATGGAAGAGAGCACAATACTGTTAAGACTTGCATGTGTGTGACGATTCTGTCCACCCATCTCGCTTGCGCTTGACGCCTCTGAAATCTGCGATCGTGTACGTAAATGCTGTGAGATATGCATATCGTATAGGTGTAGCGAGTTGGTCGAGTCTTTCGGCGACACTTTATGCTTGTCATTACTTCTTGATTTGGCTCTCAGTAGTTGCGGCTGATCCGACTTTGGAGATGGAAGTCGGGGTAGTTGCAAACTGACAGAGGTGGGCGCGCTATGGAACTGCGCTTCGGTCGCCTTGGCCGGCGATGGAGATGACGGCCATATGTCGTCCGGATTCATGAACGTAGGACCAGGTATGTCGATAGCAAGAGCGCCGTTGAACCCTTGCTGCATATTGGAAGAAGAAAGTGAACGTCTCAGGGGTGATGCAGAGTCAGCCGGGCAGGTTGCTGGAGGTACGCTGATCGAGCGACGTGGCTCGTACGCAGCAGTGGTAGAACGATCACTGGGTTCGCAGAATCGTATGTGCTGGACTGTCTTTGCGTCTGTCGTTCCAGAGCTGTCATGTTCAAGAGAAACCAGTCGAGACTGGGGCAAACGCAACGACTGAGCATCGTCATCGTAATCATCAGCAAGATCTCGAAGACCGTGAAACAGTCTCTTGTAGGGGAAGGGGAAGTGCTTGATAATTGACCTGCTTGCCGTGTCCCTATGGGGCTTGTCTGTTACCAGACTCTTGCGACTCAGCTGTCTACGCAATTTGTTGGTGAAGCTTGGCGATTGAATGATCGTTTCATCGACTTCGGGCTTGCGATGGCCTATTCTGAGAGCGTGAGGGTGATCCTCTGGCAAGGAAGCAGCAACAAAGATATGCCGAAGTTCAAGATCATCTGCAGAGTAACGCGGTTGGCCTCTATCTGTCAAGCTGTTCGTGGCAGTTGTCGCATGCTTGTTATTAGCAAAGTGTATCTTGATGTTGGCCAGAGACTTGAAGTGTCTGACAGGCCTCGAGGGTGTAGCATCAGGCGAATGTGACCGAACAGGCGCGGTACAACAGAGCTTTGCTGCTGCCATGGCGAGATGTGAGCTCGTTGCAAAAGTCGACTGAAGATAACAAATGTAGTTCTAAAAGCAAATGGGACAATGGATGAGTTGTTGCTGGAGTCTTAGTCAAGTACAGGTCAACGTTCAAGGCAAGCATCATGACCGCTCTTTCCTACCTCGAATACTCAACTTTATCGTTTTTAAACATATACTCTGAGCAGGAAGGTGCATTGCAAGCTCTTCTCTCTCTCAGAAACACAAGAGCAAGGCTCATCCTGATACAAGTGGTCACCAGCGAGGAGCACCTCCCGACAAGCTACAAGATACTCAACTTGATCAGCGTTCGAGATGTGAAGCCGTCTATTCTGTTCCAACTGCATATGATGGCAATAATTAATCCTGTGCTCGTATGGTTATTGAGTACAAGGAGAGTAGTCGAGTCCGTGCCAATCAGAGGGCAAGGCAACTGACGCTTTGTGTCGGGTTGAGGAATCCATCGTTCTCCCCAGCTCCGCGATCGGCCAGCCAGAGAAGCTCGAGCCAATCAGGGCTGACAGCTATGATTCACCGATGCTGGGCAATTTGTGGAGAGAGGTCCAGATAGTGAGATGTGGCAGCAACATGTGAGTAATAGTTATGCGTGTCCGGCGGCCGCACGCAAACGAGGCAAGTGAACAAAGTACGCCGCGTGGAAGAGAGAAGAAGACGTGTTACGGAATCTCACGAGAATGTACGAGTAATCGTAGAGGTGAAAGCGAGTTTGGTGGCAGGTTAGCGCGTTCTTGGTCGAGATCTACATACGCAGGGCGGATTACGATGCTTGATGGAGTCATTGGAATCCAGCCAACGCCCAGTCGTCAACAATATCAAGCTCTCGTGCAGCGAACAGAAGGTGCGGTGAAGACACAGACGCTGACACAGGCACAAAGAGACAGATATGAGCAGCAGACACGAGGAGCCACGGGCTTTTGAATGCAGGAGTCGACAGGCAATGCGAACAATGGCGTGATGGCGCACCGCGGGGTCTTTTCAACGTTCCAGTGAGCCAGTGAGCGAAGAGCTCCGCAGTCGACGTGGTCTGAGCGCTGTAGTAAAAATCTGGTGAATACTTAAACGTGCCTGCCTGCGCTGCTGTCCACTGTGCCTCCATCCGCATCTCCCCTTTACTCTTTCCCTGTTCCTTTCCTTTTCACACATTCACAGCCATGGTTCAATCTTCGATCTTGGGTTTCCCCCGCATGGGACGTCTCAGAGACCTGAAGAAGGCCAACGAGGCATACTGGGGTGGTAAGCTGTCGAGAGACGACTTGCTCGCTGAGGGCAAGAGACTCCGTGGCGAGCATTGGAAGATCCAGAAGGACGCCGGTGTCGATGTCATTCCCAGCAACGACTTCGCCTTCTACGACCATGTCCTCGACCACATTCAGATGTTCAACGTAAGCACTCCTTCCCCCGCCTTCTCCTGGCTTCACCCCCATACCCCAGTATACTGACCCCATATCAGGCCATCCCTGAGAGATACTCAAAGCACGGTCTCGACCCTCTCGATGAGTACTTCGCCATGGGCCGTGGTCACCAGAAGGACGGCATTGACGTTCCTTCGCTCGAGATGGTCAAGTGGTTCGACTCAAACTACCACTACGTCAAGCCCACCCTCCAAGACAACCAGACCTTCAAGCTTGCTTCCAACCCCAAGCCCGTCCGTGACTTCCTCGAGGCCAAGGAGGCCGGCATCACCACCCGCCCTGTCCTCCTCGGTCCCGTCTCATTCCTCGCCCTTGGCAAGGCCGACCGTGGCCAGTCCGTTGAGCCCATCACTCTCCTCGAGAAGCTTCTGCCCGTCTACGAGCAGCTTCTGCAGGAGCTGAAGAAGGCTGGTGCCGAGACCGTCCAGATCGATGAGCCCGTTCTCGTCTTTGACTTGCCCGCCAAGGTCAAGGAGGCCTTCAAGCCCGCTTACGAGAAGCTGTCCGCTGCTCAGGGTCCCCAGATCGTCCTTGCCACCTACTTCGGTGACATCGTCCACAACTTCGACGTCGTTGACGCCGCCTTCAAGAACCTCCACGCTCTCCACATCGACCTTGTCCGTCACCCTGAGCAGCTCGAGCAGGTCATTGACCACCTCGGCCCCAAGCAGATCCTGTCTGCTGGTGTCGTTGACGGTCGTAACATCTGGAAGACCAACTTCAAGAAGGCCATTGAGGTCGTTGAGACCGCCGTTCAGAAGCTCGGCAAGGACAGAGTCATCGTCGCCACCTCCAGCTCCCTCCTCCACACTCCTCACACTCTCGCCAGCGAGAAGACTCTCCCCGAGGAGGTCAAGGACTGGTTCTCGTTCGCATCCGAGAAGGCCGTCGAGGTCGCCACCATTGCCAAGGCTGTCACCGAAGGCCCTGCCGCCGTCCGTGAGCAGCTCGAGGCCAACGCCAAGTCTATGCAGGCTCGCGCTTCTTCTGCCCGTACCAACGACCAGAAGGTCAAGGACAGACAGTCCAAGATTACCAAGGAGATGCACAACCGCCAGTCCCCCTTCGACACGCGTTACGCACAACAGAAGGAGCACCTCAGCCTTCCCATCTTCCCTACCACCACCATCGGTTCCTTCCCCCAGACCAAGGAGATCCGTCTGCAGCGTAACAAGCTGGTCAAGAACGAGATCACTGCCGAGGAGTACGAGAAGTTCATTGAGAAGGAGATCCAGGACGTCGTCAAGATCCAGGATGAGTTGAACCTTGACGTCTACGTTCACGGTGAGCCTGAGCGTAACGACATGGTCCAGTACTTCGGTGAGCGTCTCGATGGTTACGTCTTCACCACCCACGCTTGGGTCCAGTCATACGGCTCTCGCTGTGTCCGTCCCCCGATCATCGTCGGTGACATCTCTCGTCCTGCCCCCATGACCGTCAAGGAGAGCAAGTACGCCGCCAGCATCTCCAAGAAGCCCATGAAGGGTATGCTTACTGGTCCCATCACCTGTCTCCGCTGGTCTTTCCCTCGTGACGATGTTCACCAGTCTGTCCAGGCTCAGCAGCTTGCTCTTGCTTTGCGCGACGAGGTTGTTGACCTCGAGGCTGCTGGCATCTACGTCATCCAGGTTGACGAGCCCGCCCTTCGTGAGGGCCTCCCTCTCCGTTCCGGCAAGGAGCGTGAGAACTACCTCGACTGGGCCGTCGACAGCTTCAAGCTCTCCACCGCTGGTGTCAAGGACTCTACTCAGATCCACAGTCACTTCTGCTACTCTGAGTTCCAGGACTTCTTCCACGCCATTGCCGCCCTCGATGCTGACGTCCTCTCCATCGAGAACAGCAAGTCTGATGCCAAGCTCCTCAAGGTCTTCATTGACGAGGACTACCCCAGACACATTGGCCCCGGTGTCTACGACATCCACTCTCCCAGAGTTCCCAGCGAGCAGGAGATCAAGGACCGCATCGAGGAGATGCTCCAGTACCTCAAGCCTGAGCAGCTCTGGATCAACCCTGACTGTGGTCTCAAGACCCGCCAGTGGAAGGAGACCAAGGAGGCCTTGACCAACATGGTCAACGCCGCCATTGCCTACCGCAACAAGCACACTTAAAACAAAACACAAACAACAACACAACTATGCATCTATTTGAGATGACAGTACCATTGGGATGACAGCACTCAACAGCTGCATCATAGCGTTCATTCAACAAAGATACCCCATTTATTCAACTATAATGATTGCATGACGGAGTTCAACAAAAGGCTATGGAAAAGGGTCAAAAGTTACGGACCATTACGATCTCAACGATCGAAATTCACGACACGGAGTCCTGTTTTATTGGGTGTTGCCTAGATAGATATCTATCACAAATTGACATGGTATTTACATTGTCAAAACTATACTCTCTGTGCTCTTTGTAATGTGATAATTTGTGATGTTCTGACTTGGTAACGGAAGTGGACGTTCGATGTATGTAGCGAGTGAGTGTGCGAACGAGTCAACAAGGATCAATGTAATAGCATGGTGCCCTCCTAGTCAGTGGGTATGGTGAATAGTGTTTACACGCTTCCCATATATCTGCGGGCACTGTGTGTAACTCCTATTCGCGTATCATTAGGGATTGAACACTCGATAGTAGACACGAGCGAGAACGGTGTAAGGTCTTAACACTTACCGGAAGTGAGAGTAGCTCACCTCCATATGCTGAAGTTCGTAACTCGCACACTTCTCCCGCGAAGAAATAAAGAATGATCTTTACCATGAAAAGACATAAAGGATGCGAGGCTAGAGACAATACCGAGGAGAGCCTAGAGCACACAGTTTCTCAATGGACACTATCCTGTTCTTCGAAACTACTGTGCATACTCATAGCTGTACGCATGATGAATTTAAGCACACCAGGAGGACGCATTCAACACGCCCTCGTCGAAACATATTCACTCCCCGTGTGCGAAGGTATGTCACGCGGATGCTATAGAAATGCACAGTTCTTTCGAGACGGCAGCAAGATCCAGAGAGAGCCGATAATGTCACGACTCTCAGTGGATGCCTAATATTCACTGAAAGAATTGTGCATCTCTATAGCTGCTTGCGTGACATGTTTTTGCAAATGGGGAGATGCAACATGGAAGTACAATGATGAAAATGATTGATTAACATCTCAGAGCCATTCTGACCACCCCCACGAAGAAGACTTCTCGCCAGGCAACTTGCAATCGTCAATATCTTGTTGCGTGACATTTTGGTATGCCTCAACAGGGATCCAACCAATATAGGCGCGGTCTCCGAAGCCACCAATCCAGTAGATGTCCTCTACAACAAGTCTAACCCAGCGGCTTGTATGGATACGATTGCCTGGCAGCCAGTATGCAGCATCTGGATGATTTTTGACGAAGCAGGTGGCCAGACCAACCTTTGAGGCATCATCGTCAATGTCCTCGAGGTGACCAACAAGAGAGAATCTGGGCAAGCTAGCAGCGCTATGCCATTTGCCGTCCTGTGGGTGCCAACGTAGGCTCAGAGTGATATTACTGCCGGCTGCCACGTTCTTGAATGAGGTAGCAATGTCCAAAGCAAGGATGGTGGGGTTGCCACTGTCAGGCTCACAGTCGGCATAGTAGTCCATCAAGCCGATGGGAACACCCCCGAGGCCACTGGGTCGCTGCTCAAGAGGTTGAAATGCATTCTCGCTTGGGAAAACAGTCGATAATGTGCCAATATTTTCAAGATGAAGAATACGGCGTGCTTGAATAGCAGACTCGTGTACAGTGGGGATGCGGAAGCCCGAGGTCGCGTCTGCTGAGGGATTTGAGAAGAAGTACTGGCTGCCGGGGAGTGATGAGGCAACCGACGAACTGACCAGCGCAAGGCTGAGCAGCACTGTGTTGTTGACGCGCATCCTTGGGAATATCAGAGTAATCTGAACTTGAATCCAGAAGCGATGGCGGTTGTTCTGCTAGATAATTATGTCCTGATGGATCCAACAGACAAGCCTGGGATGTCTTTTGCCAAGACGGGAAGTTGATTGGTCGGCTAAGCGAAAAGTGAGCCCGCGCTTTTCGCATGCACTCTTATCGTTTTTGCGAGCACTCTCCTCGAAGGACGACCGACGACAACTTGCGCCAACGTGAGTATGCCCATTTTTCATTCCAGTCCATCAGCACGACGTCCGAAACTTTCGCCATCTTTTTCCGCTACCGATTTTGAGCCAACTTTGCACAAGCGACAACGACTGACCTCTGTTCGCCACCCACAGGCATCCCACATCACCTTTCAGCCATCCAACAACTCCCATAACTCGACAACATGGGTAAGGTTCACGGTTCCCTCGCTCGTGCCGGTAAGGTCAAGTCGCAGACTCCCAAGGTACGAATACTCCATCGCCGCTCCGCTACATACTTGGACAATCGCCACCCACCGCATCTACATCAATTCGATTCCTCGGAATAGCGTGCTAATGCAAATGCGCCTTCAGGTTGAGCCCCAGGAGAAGAAGAAGACCCCCAAGGGCCGCGCAAAGAAGAGAATCACGTACACCCGCCGTTTCGTGAACGTCACCATGACCGGTGGCAAGAGAAAGGTGCGCTCCATTTTCACCTCGGTACTGCAGGCTACGACAGACGCTGACAAGGCGGTAGATGAACCCCAACCCTACCTCGTAAACAATTTCCGGAACTGGAGTTTGAGCGATGGGGCAAAGGCGGGCACATGGATAGCACACAGTCTGGCGACACCCTCGATTCATCACTGGGCGGCCAGACCGTTTCCTAGCCCTGGCATCTATGATGATGATTCAAAATTCTGGCGGACATGCATAGCTGACAGGCTGCTGTTCGCAAGCCGGAACAAATGTCGCCGCAGAGACTGGTTTATACATGGCGTCTTTGATAGCTTTTTCACAACAACGGTTACGTCTTCTGAACATCCCTTGCTCAAACGCCTCTTCGTGTTCTGTGTGTATTCCTTGCAGGCATCGTTCGGGTCGTCTTCCAAACATACAGGCTACGCATGCATGTCTGATCGCCTGAGCAGACACAGCACTGCCTTGATCAAGGTCTCTATCCCAAACAGTGTCAATGTGAACTGTGAACCACATACAAGTGATTGCACCGTCGTCTTAGCTCACGTAGAAGATGTGACCAGGCTGTGTACATGTCCAAAGCTCACCTACATATACGTCACTGGCTGGGTGTCTTCCCCAGGTTGTTCACCTGCAAGCCCAACTTCGTCGACTCGGCAAACACCATCCATCATTACAACCACACATCACACTACCAACATGTTCAGCGCACTCAAGGGACTCTTCAAGGAAGTATGTCTCGTCTATCCGCGGCTCGAACTGTAACCTGCTCGCTTGCTAACCTCATTCAGGCTGGCGTCAAGGACGTAATCACCTTGTTCCACGCACCCAACTCGCCTGCCTCGATCCGCGTCCACACCTTGCTCAAGCAGACTGCTGGCGCTGCAAACTCCACTGCCACCATCGACCAAGCTTCTTCCCACCCTCAGCAGTCCAAGGTCGGAAGGACCGACTTCGAACTCGGTGCGTAATCACTTCAGGCCCCGGTTTGAAGCAGCTGCTCACCCACGTCGCGTTGCAGACGTTCAAGAAGGAGTTCCAACAAGCGATCAACTCACCAACATCTTCGAATACCTCGGCCAAGACAAGATTGGAAGCGTCGTCGAAGGCGCCTCGAGTACCACCGAAGCTCTGAGAAAGCTCAAGGACAACGGAGCTCTCTTTCAGAGACCCCTGGTTGTAGATTGGGGCAATGGACGTGCTGGTACCTCTCCTCCTCACCAGAACATTGCCTGCTTGCGTTTGGCGACTGACGTTACTCGCAGTGAGTGGTGACAACGAGTCCGAGATCCTGAAGCTACTCCAGACTCCCCCCAAAGCCTAAGTAATAGCACTATAGCTCCGCATTGGTCGTCCGCATTGGCTGGTCTTGGGTCGGTCAACTTGTGAACCAGCCAGCCATGCGTCGTCAGGACGGGAACTGTACTCAAAACATCTCGCACACATGCCATTGGAAGCAAATCAAATTGCCATTGGCTACATGGCCCTTGGCTGTTGAAAGCGATGCGCACAGGTAAATGCTTATCGAAGAAACTAGCATGAAGACAAGCCAGGGTAGATCAGAGAGTTGAAAGTCTGGTGGACAGAGGAAGCGTCTTCAAATCAAGCCAAAACAGAGAAAAGAAACCACCATTGAATGCATTCGTAAGTAAACCCGTGAGGTCTTATCAGTTGTGTCTCTATTGTAAGAAGATTTGGTGCGCAACAAGAAGTGTCTATCTGTGTCTTGCGGCTTCCAAGACAGTGTCTGTTTGTCCTCACTTCCTGACGACCAACGCGCCTTTGACCGCACCTTCTTCACTTGTTCACACTCTGACCAATTCTTCTCACTCTCAAGACCTCCATCACTCTTTCAAATCCATTTTCCTTTCACCTTGATAAATTTTCATTTCCACAACACATCCATAACTTAGCGCAATTCTTCTCGCTACCAGCCATCGACAGCTTAACCTTCCAGCATAAACTCGCGCAAGAACGATGGATCAAGCAGAACTTCTGGAACAACATGTCCCGAACATAACACCCCACGATGGACCTATCATTCTGCGTCAGAACCCCTATGCTGACATGAGACCTTTCATCGAGCACCTTTGGGAAGAGCGCCGCGAGATGTGCTGCAACATCTATCTCGACCAGTTCCCACGCGGCACTACAGAGAACGGCGCCACCAAGCAAGAAGAGGATGCGTTTCTGCTTGACTACTTCTCTGAACGTGATCTTCACCTGCAAGGCGGTCGCTTCTTGAAACAGGTCCTTTATGCTATCGCCAAATTCAATGAGCACAGCGTCCTTTCTCACGCCGAGAGTTGGTGGAGAGCCTACAACTTCTGCGTGGTCCCTGAAATGGATGCCAGTCAGATCAGACAAGTCCTTGATCAGCACCATGGAGCCAACTTCCCCGATTCCTTTTTGACTCGTGTCGTTCTTCTCATCAGTGATGGATACAAACGCTTGTACAGTCCAGAGAACCAGCCACCCACAGTCGTCACCGAAGCCGAGACTGTTCCCGCTGTTCGGCAGAGACGTGCATCTGCTGCGTTTATGCACGATGGTATGTAGCCTTTCAACAGTCCCACTCTGAGATACGCCGACTGACGCTTTCCAGGTGCAGCTCAAGCTATGGCACCCGCTGTCCAACACCAGCAGCAGAGGCATAGAACTGCCTCGATTCCAGGCACCTCGCTCCTGCATAGCAATGGCCATGGCCATGGCCATGGCCAACCATACGGCAGTCGCCCTCGTCAATTCCATAAGCAAGAATACCGCGGTCGTAGTCGACGTCCATCTGCCGCCAACTTCCCCGATTTCGACCCCAACATTGCCTTTGTAGACCCTCGTATCCATGCACCAGCTGGCCCGGTAGGTTTCCCAATGCCACCAGACGGTCCTTTTATTGCCTACTACCAGCCTGCATTCTACGCTCCTCTCGAGCCGCGCATGCCTCTGAACCATGATCGCTCCGGTCCTGCATATCATCCAGAAGGCGATGTTTTGCATCAACGCTCTGGCTCGTTCAATCGCCGTGGAGCTCGCCCTCCGAGACTGGTCGATCCCCATTCTTTCAGTCGCTATGGCGAGCCTCAGCCACAGCCTTATCAATCTTACGGTCAAAGAGGTGGCCACCGCAATTCCTTCAACTCTACCAGAGGTCGTCGATCTTCATTCCGCTCTAGTGACAACTGGCAAGGGCCTAGAGAGTCCAGGCTATCCGATAGGAGAGTCCACTCTGACCACCGCGGCGGAGGTTTCGCTCAAACCAAGGAGACTCGCACTCTTTCAGATCTGGCTGGAGACTCTCTAGATGTCGTTTCACACCCTGATACCGGAGCCGCCGTAGAATCCGATGAGCAAGCCTATAGTCGGCTTACATTGCCGTCACTATCAGAGGATGGCTCCGCCGACAAGGAACTCGAGAAGCAGGATAGCTCTCCAAAGACGGTCGAGGACGACAGTTTCCAGACTGCTGCTGAGACTCCAACCGTCACACCGACTGGGAACGTATCGTATGAGGAGGTGCAATTCGCTTCATCTTCGCCCGCTAGTCATGCGAAGAGCGACGAGGACGATCAAGTCGATGCCCAAGAGACGCTCACCGAAGAGAAGTCAATTAGTGGAAAGGCAGACTCCGTCCCACAGTCGCCTACCACCACTACAGAGAGCGGAGACGCTGCAAGTGTGCAAACTACTGGACAACAACCCATAGCTCCGAGATCAGTTCCAAAGTCAGGTCCAAAGCAGACCGAGTCCTTCAGTCCTTTTGCGCGTCGAGCAAAGACGATCACGAAGAAGAAGGACCCCAAACAGAAGCTAGGCAAATCGAAAACCAAGCAAAAGTCTGAACAGCCTGAACAGCCTGAGCAACCTGAGCAGCCGAAGCGACCTTCAGCTGATACCTCGGTGGGTGTTGAGACTACTGACGAAGAGCGCATCGAGAGCAAGATTGAGAGCAATAACGAGTCTGTGTTCAGTGCAGCCGACCACTGTTCAGAGCAGAGCGAGGATAACGAGTCACAACCAACAATGGCCAGTGTCGAAGACCGCCCTGAGTCCCCAAAGCGTTCGACCTTGTCGTCTTACACTGCGCGCCTCATCAACAATGCTTTCAGCAGCATGGGTTCCTCGAACAAGTCTAACAATGGAGACGATCCAAACCCCGCAGCTTCTCAACCCGAGACCTCTCAACCCGAGACCTCCCAACTCGAGACCGTACAGCTCGAGGATCTTCGTATCGATACACCTCAACCCGAAATCGTGTCCTCGGCACCCAAGGGCAAGGCAAAGAACAAGAACAAAAAGAAGAAGAAGAAGGCCAAGATCGCTGCCTCAGTTCCCGACGATACCTCTACAGAGACCATTGCCAACGAAACACCTGCCGGCTCGCCTCCTTCGAACAAGGTATTTTCTTTGCGCGACAACACCAATGCGCTGGACAACCGTTTGTCACTCGTGAACATCAGAGAAGGTTCAATTGTTGAGCTTCATGAGAATGTGATCAACTACCGTACCAGTCGCCCTGCCCAGCAAGAGAATCTCTCTTTTTCGGAAGGTCACAACGAGGCGGTGGAGCAGTCGAAACGCAAGATGGAAGAGATGTTGGCAAAGGAGAGAATGCTGAAGCAGAAGAAGAAGTGATGGTGATGGAGCGGGTATTTTGTGCATTACATATCGAATGATTCAAGCTCTAGAAGATTAGCCATTGCTACAAATGACGATATCCGTCTGTTCACAATCATGCCTGTGCCGAGTTGGAGTGAATGTCTCCGTCCTTTCATTTGTCAAAGCCCATCACAAGTAGATACAAATATGACCAGTACCGCTGATTAACCGAGTAGGAGAAATTGAAGACATTGATGTATTTTGTGTTCATTGTCAACTTTTTTCGAAATTTGGGATATCATTATGCGTCTAGTAATCGTCACCTCTGCTCACGACTTCTTTGCAGTTGGGTCTCAACAGGATGGTCTTTTAGAGTGTCAGCAACGATCGGGATTTGGAGTTCCGAAGAAGAGATGGACTTACGTGCTCATACTGTGCAGTGTAGGAACCCTTGATATCTACCAAGGGAGGGTAATCCTGCACGATACCGGCTTGGACGAGGTTGTTCAGCTGTCGGAAAAGTCAGTTGATGCTGGACATGTGTATTGGTGGTCGAGAGAAAACTCACTCCAAGCAGATACTTGTCATGACCCAGGCGATCAAGATATCTTCTGCAGAAAGGCAGAGTGCCAAAGTTCTTCTCAATGCTCTTCAACAACGTCTTTGCACTCGTCGTTCTCAGAGGCACTCTGGGTGCATCTGCAACCTTCGCGTAATGACTGCACTCCATATCCTCTCTGACGTATCCCTTTCCGGTAGAGCCAAAAGTCTCGATGGCAAAGGTTTCGCCTTCCTCCATCTTGGTCTGGTCGCCTCCCTTTACGATGGGTACGCTCTTTGTGCCATGAATGGACCATTGCCTGATGTCGTGGCCGTTCAGGTTGCGGATGCACTTTATGGGGAAGGTCTCGCCGCCAATCTCGCACTCGTAAGATTCCATGGCTTCTTGGATGGCGGCGCCAATGTCGGACATGCGGACGTCGATGCCGGCTTCCCTGATACCGGTGTTTGTGGCGTCCTTGACGGCAGCCAGCAGGTTGTCGTAGGTGGGATCAAAGGACATGGTGAAAGCACTGTCGACGATGCGACCGTTGATGTGGGCACCGAAATCGACCTTCATGACATCTCCCTGTTGTAGGATGGTCTTGTTGCCGGCGTTGGGGGTGTAGTGGGCAGCACAGTGGTTGATGCTGAGACCAGTAGGGAAACCCATGCCTCCTCTGATGTTGTCGCCCTCTTCGAGACCTTGATGGCCGGTCAAGTGACGCACGCCGTTCTCGATACCCTCTGCGATTTCGGTCAGGGATTGGCCGGGCTTGATGTTCTTCTGAGCCCACTGGCGGACCTGTCTGTGGACTTCGGCAGCGTGACGGTACTCGGTCAGGTAATCGTTGCTCATGCGATCGAGGTGTCTCTTCTCCTCGTCGGTGGTGCGGTAAGAGTTGTCGTCAATGTACTCGCAGATCTCTCCTTCGGGGAATGCGCCGTTGGGGAAGAGCTGGGCAATGGGGACTCGGGGAGGGTTGGTCTGGCCCTTTGCAGTTCCGGTGCCGGCCTTCTTCTTCTTTCTGGGCTTTCTCTTCTTCTTTTTCTTTGCGGCACCTTCCTCGGTTCCGTCGTCGGCACCTTCGGCATCGTCGGCATCGTCGGCATCGTCGTCTGAGTCTTGGGCGTGGTTCTCGGCGCGCTTCTCTGCTTCGGCAGCAGCTCCTTCGGGCAGGTTGCCCTTGGACTCGTCCACTAGCACACGGTCAGTAGTTGTACTTGTGGGTTGGCGCGAAACCAATAGATGCGGGCCTGGGTGTACATTTGAGGGCTTCGACGCCGTTGGCTGTATCTTGAACGGCAGACATTTTGGTAAGAAGCACAAAGATCAAAGAATAAAAGAAAGTTGCAACAAGAGGCTCTGGGGCACGACGCTAGGGCCAAGCTTCGGGGGAGGCAGATGGAGATGCGATTAGATTAGACAAGAAGGCCGTTTCCAAAGACGTCATCAAGGTACTGGACATTACAATTCCACTCTTGTGAGAAAGGATGCATCTGCTTGAAAGACATACGGAATGAGGCATGATCCTTCGCCCAATCCATCTCCGTCCCGCGAAGGGATCCTTCCTGCAGCGACTCTCCCTCAGACAGCCTCTCGTACATCGCTCCTTCCACGCCTCTTCGCTTCGCCGCCAGGCCGGACTCCCTGATCATTATGCCACTCTGGGTATAGACACGACTGCTTCTGCTGGAGACATCAAAAAGTTGTTCTGATCCTCTTCTCAACCAACCCGCCATACTAACACTCCCGTCACAGACAGTTCTTCCAGCTGAGCAAGAAACACCACCCCGATCACAACCCCAACGACCCAAAAGCCGCCGATCGTTTCGTCAAAATCTCAGAGGCCTACCACGTCCTAGGCAGCGCCGACAAGCGAGCGACCTACGACCGCGACTTCCTCCGCGCCTCACATCCTTCTTCCCATCCTCAAGGCTCTCACAGCAGCAGTAGCGGCCCCGCGGGAGGACGTCCAGCCACAGGCCTGAGTCGACGACGCACACAGTTCAAAGGCCCACCTCCTTCTTTCTACCGCAGTGGTGGCTGGGGCAACTTCAGCCAAAAGCGATCAGAATATGCCTCGCAGGAATCACATCAGCACGAAGCTGCCGGCAGTACCGACAGCAGTAGTGCGCAGGACGCTCCCGGCACCGGTCCTTCTGGCTACCAGGCCGGCTTCAACAACGATGTGCCGCACTGGGATCGCGAGGGCCACTTCCGCACCCACGACAATGTCATGAAGAACAGACACAAGGCGAGGCGGCGATCCGGTCAAGTCAGCACAGATGATATCCTCAACAACACAAGCATGCTGTTCAACTTTGTCCTCTTGAGCGGAGTCTTGACCGTCATCTTTGGTGTTAGCGGCATCTTGTTCAGAAAAAACGACGACAAGAAGAAGCTCGCTGCTTGAAGCCGACGCTTCTTTCTCTATACACATACACACATTTGCATCGTCACACATCAGGAAACTAGACTTTTTGTGTACATCTTTTTATACTGGGGGGTGCGCTTCATTACAACCAGAGTAGAAATTTGCCAAAAAAGAAAAGGCGCATAGCCGGACTGTTTGCTTTGATGCCTGCTCTTTCTAATTTCTCGTCGAAAAATAAATTACATGACTGCATGTCTACATGAGTGAATCTGTTTAACCCTCGAAGACGAAGCTGGTGCCGATCTTGTGGCCAGCCTCGTTGAGCTTGTTGGTGTCGAGCGAGAGACCGACACCGAAGGTGGTGCCAGCGTTGAGCTTGGTGTTGTAGGCAAGGGCAGCAATACCACGGTCGTTGATCTTGGCCTGTAATGCACATGGCGATTAGTATCTGTCATGGGGTGTCAATTGATAACATAGCAGTCTTACCTTGGCGAAGGACAGGGGGTCGAGCTTGTACTTGGAGGCAACCTCAAGACCGACGCTCTTACCGCCCTGGAGATCGTAGGTGGCCTTAGCACCAGCCTCGACGTTGGAGTTGACCTTCTGGTAGTAAGAAGCGGCAAGAACGCTCAGGTTCTGCATGGCAATGAGCGAGGCGGTGAAGGTAGGGGCCTGGTAGCCGAGACCAGCGCTGTAGCGGGTGATGGCGGCCTTGGAGACGTCGTAGCCAGCCTCAGCACCGGCAACGAAACCCTCATGGCCGACGGTGGCGTCGATGAGAGCGTTGATGTTGCCAGCAGCGCTGTGGTCGAGGAAAGCGCGGGCGTGGAGGTTGGGCTGCTTGAAGGTCAAGTTGAGCTTCTGGGCGGCCTTGCTGGGGGCGTTGGGGTTGAAGAGGTTCTGGAACTCGGCCTTGACGGGCTGCGACATGAGGCTGGCGAACTCAACCTTGGTGTCGAGGAGGGCGGCGGTGGTCCAGCCCTGGGTAACGGTGATACCTGGTTTGTATCGGTAAGTAAGATAGACATGATGTTGTGGTGAGAGCGAGCGCGATTCGTCGGATGTGCGGGTCTTCTGAGCAACAGGGGCGCTGACAATCATGAGGTACAGCGGCTGGCGCGCAGAGACGGGCAGCGGGAAGAAGAGGCGGCTCATTTGTAAGAAGTGCGTACCCTGGGGCTTGAGAGTGTATTTGCCCTCGAGCTGTGACGTTTGTTAGCCGGATTGCTGGGTACAGACAGACGAAGAACAACGCACAGAGGCAGTGGTGGCACCGTCGAAGGCCTGCTTGCCCTTGACGGTGACGTTGGCGCCATTGGGAGCCTTGAGCTTGACCTCAAGGTTGGCTGGGTTGCGCTGTTAGTCGGAATTTTCTTGCGGTAGGCTTGTGGAGTGCGACATGCCAGCCTGTGTGTGGTAAAAGTCCTTGTTGATAAGCTAGACGCATGTCTGTCAGTTCATGTCGCTCTTGTAGGTG
Source organism: Aureobasidium namibiae CBS 147.97 (assembly GCF_000721765.1). Taxonomy (NCBI): domain Eukaryota; kingdom Fungi; phylum Ascomycota; class Dothideomycetes; order Dothideales; family Saccotheciaceae; genus Aureobasidium; species Aureobasidium namibiae. Next base: position 300,102 of record NW_013581192.1, on the reverse strand, counting down.
GATCAATGGCACAACTCACGTCGTTGGCGGCCTTGCTCAGGTCACCGTAGGCGGGGAGAGGCAGGGCAACGACTCTCTGGACGCCGATGCGACCGTCGAGGGGCTTGCTGATGTCGGAGAAATCGGGGGCGGCCATTGTGTAGTCTTGAGATGGAATCGGATGAGGTGTGGATTAGCTGCTGTTTACGATGGGAGAGCCCAAGGAGGAGAGATTATTCCAACTGAGCTCGGGCCTTCCAAAGCTTCCCTTGTTCCCTCCTGTTCATTCCGATCCCCGATGCCGTCCACCACGTGTGGCCCCCTCTCCACGCGACATGTTTCCGTGCCATTCGCCAACTCACTCTTGGTTTCATCATGATTCACCAAGCATACATCTCTAACGAGAGCCACATCCAGTCGCTGCTCGTCCCAGACACACTCACTCACTCACTCTCACTCACGGTAGACACGAAACACGAACATCAATTTACTACTCAAACTGCAAGTGACTTCTGGTCGAAACGGTTGGATAAAAGAAAACAGTAGCATTGTGAAAAGTAATGAAAGATGTGAGACGATACGAAACACTGGCGGTTGGCCTTTTGCCAGATCCCAGGTCGTCTTTTCAGCCTGATCAGTGCTCTGCCTTCCATCTCTGAGTCTCACTCTCAGTATCGCGGCTAGGGTGCACAGCTGAGTCAGGTCTTGCGATTGTTGGTGGGAACTGCGCCTCGAAATTGTACGGTTCTGAGATGACAACTGGGAGTGGAGGTCCCATGCTCTCCTTCTTGCGGCTGAAGAACTTCTTCTTGCTACACCAGGTAGCGCGAGAGTACAACGAAGGAGAGACTGGAGTCTGTGTGTGATGTTGAGGTTCGGGCGAAGGACTGTGGTAAGAAGGCAAGGTATACTCTTCTTTGTTGGCGCGGAATTGCCTCAGCGAGCTGTCGCTCGTAGAGCGAGACGACACCGACTTGGCCACGCTCGCCGACGTGTTGCTTCGCTGGATGTAGGCCACATCTGCAGCTTCAGCTCCTCTGGCGCGAACCATGCGTGCGGTAATTGCCTGGCTGCTGTCGCGGAACACGAAGTTCTATCTACCAGTTAGTTACACGTTCATGTGGGAACTTGGCCCCTTCGTTCCTTCATAGGTAAACTTACTGCGACCAGATTTAAAACTCCAAGGATGAGGTTGAGAATGCCCGCCATTATCACGACACGCCAGAATGCCATGCCGAGGTGTTCTTTGCTGTTGCTAGACCGATTGAGACACGACAAAACGTGCACACCGAGGACGATCATTGCTGAAGCAAGGCTGACGAATCCGTGTTCGATACTGAGCGAGGGCCAATTGCGAGCGAAGTAGCCACTGAACAGTCCAACCTCCGAGATAATCAGAACTATGGCAATAGATGCTACCACAGCATTCATGGCGGCCTCGAAGATGAAGAACTGATGATTGTTAGCAGAGTCTAGTAGATATGGTGAACGTCTCTCACGCTTGAGTCTGCGGTAGTCTTGATGAGCATGAGGACGCTTGCAGCAATGATGGCCAGCAGTCCAGTGATATTCATGCCCTTGAGGACATTGAGAATGACATAGCCCGAACCAGCCAGTGATTTGGGTGAAAGTGCCATTTTTTCGGTGGATTGTTTGGTTTGGGTTTTGAGGAATGGCAAATAGATAGATCTGCTTTACTCGTTAGACAGAAGCACGATCTTGAGACAACAATGAGAACTTACAAGTTGGAAGGCCAAAGTCTGAGAAACATTCGTGTAAAGAAATGGAGCGATCTGGCCAGCAGATACTTGATTCTGTACGAGTTATTGCAAGAAAGAGAGAGTCGTTAGAAGAACAGCAAGGAAGAAAACTATCAAAGAGAGACAGGATCGAGGGAATTCGAATCAATTAAATCAGGGAGAAACAATTGGACGCGGCGAGAACAATGAACACAACAATGACAATAGAAGACTAAATGAATGGATGAACGAATGAATGAACGGAATAAGAGCAATAAGAGAGTGGAAGAAGTTACAATGGGAGAATTAAGCGCCACGAGGTGCTCTTTTGTCCATTTGACGCCGTCAAAGCTCATGGCTGCATCAACGCAGCTGAAACGACTTCTCAGACGTTCTGTGCTACTTCGGCAGCGACCATGGAGAGTTTCTGTAACAGCAAGATCTTGGTCGGGCGACTCCTGGAATGAGCCATTGGTAAAGCTTGATGTTGGTATAAGCGCTGTGCTGGCGCCTGGTGGTGGACTGGTTTCAAGACTCGCGTTTGGTATCTTGCTTATTGTCGTTGGGGTATTCAAGGACTGCAGTAACAACAATAGGCCATAGATAGTGTACAGGAATCGCGCTGTAGTTTGGAGTATTTCACCCTATTCATGTGCAAAGGTATGCCACCTAGAAAGCTATGAAAATGCACAGTTCTTTCGGTAGATAGGAAGCATCCATCGAGATCGAGAGTCGTGATGTTAACGACTCTCGGTGATCTTCGCTACAGCCCAGAAAGAACTGTGTATCCTGATGACTTTAGCTCACCTAATTGTTAATATGGGAGCAGTCGGTAGTGACAGAATCTAGCGCATGGGAAGGATGTCAACCTTGACGACGATAGCGTGGAGATGACCTGAGTACAATGCCTTCATTACCATCTTGAAGAGAACGCGTCACCGCCGCTCAAAAGCTGACAACAAAGACTCATTACACCTGATCGCATAGTGTGGATCTAGACATCAGTGGTATAGCGCAACACGAATGGTGGTCTTCTAGAAGCTTTTTGTCCGTTCGGGAATGCAGGAGCGGCTCGCCGCGATAGCGATTGGAAGTCGGTCTTGGCACCAGTGTCTGGATGCGTGTTAAAGTGGTAAAAAGGGTCTAATTTGCCAGCGACAACTTTCTTTCTGCCGGGTCCTGTCCAACGCTTTTCTCGAGCATCCCTCTCTTTCTTCCCTTTCCTCTCGACATCTTCAGTATCACCCCACACATCCAATCAAAATGGCTCGCGGTAACCAAAAGGAGAGAGCTCGTGAAAAGACCTTGAAGGCCGCTGGCAACGTCGTAAGTTTTCCTAAACAGGGATCAACATTTTTTGAGGGTCAATCGCCTTGCTGACTCTGTTGCCTAGAAAAACAAGAACACCGTATGTTTTCTTCGAGGAGCTGCAAAGACTTCATCAACTGACTCTACTCTAGATGTCCGGTTCTGAGCAGGCTAAGGCCAAGGAGAGTGCTGCCGAGATTATGCGTGCAAAGCAGGCCGCAGGTTCGTCCTTCTTGTAGCATTCTTTATCTCTGAATCCTGATCTGACATGTCCATACAGCCGACGCCAAGAGGGCCGCTGAGGGCAAGAAGTAAATCCACACTTCTCTTGCACACTATCAACACATGATCAAGGCGTAATCGAGGCTGCCGGCGAGCAGGAGTCAACCATTTTCGGGCAATCACGACAAAATCCGTTTGCAGAGCATTATAGCGATGGATTTGTTCTTTTCGACGAGGTCTAATCGTCCCAGTACTAGAGGATATCAAAACACTTTTTTCTTTCTTCCCTCAACCAGTTCATGTGTTTACTGTGCTCGTGCCTGCACTTGATCAAGAATTCTATCTCTTTCTAACTTCCTGATCTGCCAGTACTTTTCCGCTAGACTCTAGCCTTTCCATCGAGGCGTGGCCATTCAGCGAGAATGTGTACAAAGATCGCTTGGACCATAAAAGCGTATGTCTGCGCTGTATCTGACACTTTCTGTCCATCCAGGCGACTTCCAGTATCGTGTATGATGGCTCGTTAGCGTGCTGTTGAGCCGTGCTGGACAGAAGTTCGAGTAGTCTGCCTCACTCAGGGGCACCATCTGAGCATCTTATAGAGTCTCGATGCCTGAAGAACAGCTTCAGCACTGCCTGCTTTAGGTTCATGGATAGACTGATATAGAGTCAATCCGAGGGCCTTCAGTGAGTCGGGTGCTCCTGGGCAGTCTGAGCCTTTCGCTGTCCCTCGTAAAGGCCAGTGTAATAGCCTGCAAAGTACCAGGATGTCATGAGCGCCTTGAGGCTCTCATCTTGGACTGTTACTGTCAGCACTGTAAAGAAAGAGTAGAAATGTGGTTAGACCAACCGGAATCGAGAAGGACTTGTGAAATGCCTGGTGGAGGGACCTGGTTGGAATTGTTGGCTGGTTGCGCGTCGGCAGATTGGGCCTTCAAGTGCTCTTGATTCAGCTGTTGCACTATTTCCTGGGCTTGTTCTGGGTGGTAGTCTTCTTCGACGGTCTCCCATTGTGGAAGACCCGTCGTTGTGTCGAGATCGGCGGCCTTCAGATTGATAGTAGATCTGTCCGTCTTAAGCAATACGATCAGACAGTGAGTTGGGGGGAATTACTGCGCTTCCTCTTTCTTCTCAACAGCATCTAGAACCTCTTCGACGCGTTCGCCTCGTGCAGACATGCTGTGGTATTTCTACAGAATCTAGTCAGCACGTGATTGTCAAATGCAGTAGAGGTGCAATTCACCTTGTATTCTTCGAGCGCCTCGTTCCATGATTGGACGAGAGCAGAGTCATCCCATATCTCATTGTCGGAAAGTTTTTTGTTCGTCATGACTACTAGAGTTGATGTTCGACAGAAGATGCGAGCGCCGGTCAGAAGTGGTTGGAGTCTGGACAAGCGGCGGGTCGCGTCTGTCTCGCCCCGGATTCGATCAATTCCTCGTCTCAGAAACTTTTTGATTTTCTACTACAATTATTTTTGTTCAACATATCACGCCAAAATGTCAAAGGTCGATAGCAAAAGCAACAAGCGCAAGGGTTCGTGACAAGTCTCTGGGTCTGCGTCGCTGTACCCCTACTAACTTGGGTCATTAGGCGCATCTGAGCCCAGCGTAACTACAAAGAAGGTCAAGACCACCACAGTCGTCGAGAAGCCCGCTCCAAAGTCAGCTCTCAAGAAGACCGAGACTACTACCACAACCACCACCAAGGCCAAGAAGGAAACCAAGGAGGCCGCCCCCGTCGCCACATCCACCAGAGAAACCCGATCAACAAGAAAGCGCGCCGAGGATTTCCTGGAACCAGAGGAGAAGCCCGTCAAGAAGACTACGACTGTCAAGTCTATCCCCGGAAAGGTCGAGAAGGTCACCGTCACCGAGACTGTCAAGCCCGAGAGCGCTGCATCAAAGGTCTCAAAGTCCGAGGCCAAGGCTGCCTCCAAGCCTGCTGTTGAGGAGGAGGAAATTGCTCTCGCCAACGAGACGGACAGCGAGGCCGAGGCTGAGGAGGATGACCAGACCGCTGCCCTGCTCGCTGGCTTTGAGAGCAGCGACGATGAGAATGACCCACAAGACGACGGCATTGCCTTGGACAAGCTTCCTGCTGTGCCCAACATGAAGGAGGTTCGCAAGCAATTGAAGAATGCACAGCAACAAGACGAGGAGAACACCCCTGGCGTCATCTACATTGGGTATGCGATCTCGTGCCAACTTCCTCCCTTGCCGTGACTAACATAAATCATAGACGTCTGCCGCACGGTTTCTTCGAGGCACAGATGCGCGAGTACTTCAGCCAGTTCGGCGACATCACCCACTTGAGAATGGCACGCAACAAGCTTACCGGCCGTTCAAAGCACTACGCCTTCATCGAGTTCGGATCCGGCGCAGTCGCCGAGATTGTAGCAAAGACCATGGACAAGTACTTGCTGTTCGGCCATCTTCTGCAGGTCAGACGTATACCCGCCGAGCAAGTTCACGAGAAGCTGTGGAAGGGTGAGGGTGGCAGATTCAAGGTCATGCCGCGCAACAAGATCGAGGGTGGCATGTTGAAGAGAGGTACCACAAGAGAGGGCTGGGAGAAGAGGATCGAAAGAGAGACCGAGGCCAGAACCAAGAAGGCCGCACAGCTCAAGGAGCTGGGCTACGACTTTCAGATGCCCTCTCTGCGCGATGTCAAGGAGGTACCTACCAAGGAGACCCGCGAGGCCGAGGCCGCACCTCTGCTCGCCGATGTCAGCGCTGTTCTGGACAAGCAAGAAGAGCAACCGGCAGCCGAGGAGACTAAGAAGGCGGCACCTGTGGAGAAGGCAGGCGCTAAACGCGTCAAGGCCAAGGCAGATGGCAAGAAGGGATCAAAGAAGGCAAAGGTTTCGGCATAGGTCATTGGGTTAGCTTGAGGCGTTAATTCTTCAAGTCATGGCGCAGCCCACATTCGCGGGCTACTTGTACGCAGCGGCAATCTATTTTCAAGGTGTTCGTCTAAATTGAGACGTCAAAAGGAACGAGCACTTGACAAGATAGTTGGATCAAATGAATTGGTACAGATGAAACATAGGCTCCATTTTGCGCTCTGCCCCCAGAAGAAGAAGAATCGTCACTCAGTCACAAGCATTAATGGCGTCCTTGATGGACAGTGCAGAAAACCACCTCCAAGCCCCAAGCGCGTGCAGTTCCGGGGTCGATGTGATGGTCTAGTAGTGATGCGACACCGATAGCGTCGCTGGCGTGTGCATGCTATGCGTGTTCCGACACAGCCACTTTCCTCATCACACCTAGAAGAAGAAGTAGGCGATCAAGAAACACAGAAGGCAAAGTCCGGCAACGATCTGGACGGGGACTCCGCCAGCAGGTGCCTTCTGCACACCCAAGCCGGTTGTGCCAGCAGAAATTCTCTCCTTGGAATCTTGGTTGACTGCATCAGTCTTTCTCTGGCGCAACCCTTGTTCGTCTCTTTCTTGGCTCATTCGGGCAATGGTGGCTTGAGCTTCGGCGAGCTTGGCTTTCACGTCTTCGCCCGAGGTGGGGATAGAGTTCATAAAGCTTTGGGTGGTCGTGGAGTCGGAAAAGGTGGTGTATCTATCGGTGGCTGGGTTGCCTGCTGATTGGACAATCTCACCAAGGTTCTTGTTGTCGACAGGACGTTCCTCCGGACGCGAGACGGCACCCACAGCTCCTACATCGGCGCCTCGCTGAGGGGTTTGAGGTTGAGGTGAGACAGAGTTGAAGTTGGCAGAGTTGAAGGTAGCGATCGAATCGTCCATGTGGCCGCCAGCGTCAGAGTGGGCAACGCCCTCTGGAGGCAGGAAGACGACGCGGATCTTCTTTTCTTGGATCGATGACTTGGCGGTTTGTTCGATGTGGGACCACTATTTGACGGTCAGTCCATTGTATGCTAGTGCGGAAGCGAGATGGAGCGCACGATTTGAGAGACGTTAGGGTATTCCTTGTCGGCCGAGATGGCGACTGATTGGACGAGGAACTTGTCTCTGCACTTTGCGTCAAGAGGAGGGTCTTCCCTCATGGCTTGCAGCAAGACTGGACATGGTCAGTTGGCTATGTCTGCAGCAAAGAGCCACGTGCGCAGCGTACCTTGGACCTCAACATCCTGACCAGGCTCAATGCGGCCAGAGTTTGGTCTGACACAGTACCTGGAAGAGAATTAGTGTTTGGGATAAGGATGGGGAAGCAGGGAGGCTGACTGTTTGGGGGCGGTGGTCTTGACCTGACGAGGCTGGGATTAGCACGAATATGGGAGCCTCAGATCAGGAGGGCGGTACCTTGAAAGCTACCGGGTCGGAGTTCTTGTTGTACAGACGGAGGACCTGAGCAACCTCGTGGGTGAAGGGGCCTATTGAGCAAGCGAGTCAGAAGGATGACTGGGTGGTGGATGAGACTTGACTACGCACGCTTGAAACCAAGCTCGACGGGGTCCAGCTCGACAGACATGGTGAACGAGGGCGGCGCGGGCGAGGGGTGGAGAAGGAGAGAGCTGCGGTCGAGAGAAAGGGCAAGGTTGTGATTGCGAGATGATGGGGTGGTGGGAGTCGCAGGTGGTATACCAAGACGTAGGAAGTTGCAGGAAGACGGCACCAGGGACTGACTGGGATTAATGACGGAAGCGACGTTCCAAGCGCGTCCGGCCGTCGCTGCTGCAACTCGCTCCCACTTCCTGGAGTCTGGATGAGGCCGTGCACTTCTGCATGACATGACGCTTTGCACAAAACTATGTCACGCGAATAAGGTAGCTATAGAAGTGCACAGCTGCTCTAACAATTCAGGAATTACATTGACGGTCACGATATCGGTAGCGTGTTATGGACCGGCTATCGTCTAGACACAGCTGGGCATCTTGATAGCTCCGCATCCGCTTGCAAGGGGCAGAAGTCACAGATCTCGGACTTTAGCATCCAGTGAGGCATGACGTGCCATTTCGGCTTCACTCTTTGAGACAACTTTCACTCCCCACACTTGAGCATCTCCTCTATCTATCTACTAGTGCTGTCTTCCACTTGGTCTTGTCGTCACACAACTCTGCGAACTCATCTCCAACGACTATAACTCTCAAGTACCGTCCATCATGTCTTCAGATATCAACAACCTTGTCGACATGGGCTTCGACCGTGAAAAGGCCACCCTCGCCATGAAGAAAGCAGGCAACTGTGCGTGACCCTGTTCATATCAGCTATCTTACTATCAGTCTTACTCACATCCCACTAGTAGGAGCTGCCGTCGATTGGCTTAGCAACAACGCCGACAAATCCATCGAAGAACTCAAAGAGGACGGAGGCGAGGAAGAGTCACCCCTGTCATTGCAGCCGGGCGAACAAGCCAGAAGTCTGCTTTGTAAAGACTGTGGCAAGAAGTTCAGATCAACCGCTCAAGCAGAGTTCCATGCCAACAAGACGTATGCGACCTCGCTGCTCCCGCCCCAGCACATATGCTAACCTTCGCTTCCAGTGAGCACCAGAACTTTGAAGAGTCCACCGAAGAGATCGCACCTTTGACCGAAGAGGAGAAGGCCGCAAGGCTCGCAGAATTGCGTGAAAAGCTCGCTGCTAAACGTGCTGGTCAATCGGAACAAGACAAGAAAGACAAGGAGCGCAACGATCAGATTCGCCGCAAGGCAACAAAGGAGCAACAAGACATCAAGGAGGATCTGGCCAAGAAGGAACAAATCAAAGAAGCGGAGGCTAAGAGGCGTGAGAAGGCGGCTGATGTCGAAGCCAAAAAGCGTATTCAGGCAAAGATCGCTGCTGACAAGGAAGAACGACGCCTGAAGGCTGAGAGAGAGAAGGCTGCTCGTGCTGGTCAGCCCGCTGTTGTTGCCGACCCTACACCTGCCGCAAAGCCCACCGTGCCAAAGACTGCTGGAAACTACACAGAGGCAAGACTACGACTCCAAACATCCGCTGGCACCGTCCAGAAGACATTCCCGGTCGACACAACACTCTTCGAGGTTGCGCAAGCGCTTAGCCAGGATCCTGGTGTTCAGGTCAGCGAATTTGTCCAAAACTTTCCCAAGAAGGTCTACGACAGCTCAGACTTTGGCCAAACACTGAAGGAGGCTGGCCTGGTACCAAGTGCTGCCCTGGTTGTCAGATGAGCTGATACTCTCAGCACTCGATGCAACACGATTTGGCGAGGCGTTCGGAAAGGGGCATTTGGGACAAGTTAGCTTGGGAGACTGTCGATATGAACTGGCAAACAGCAGCATGGCTCACCAAAGAAAGAATTTTGTCATGAATGCTATCACAATGCGCTTATATACCACCAATCGCAACTGAGGTGTGACGGATCACCGACAGTTGGGAGGACTGTCACTCCCTAAATACGATCGTTGAGATGAGCATGCCTGTACACCTCAAAAGGTTTGTTCAAGGATCGAACAACGACAATCCGGTGTCAAACGTTGCAAGTATAAGTGGCCTCCTTACAGGTTGCATTATTTGAAACGGAGATATATCATATGTTTGTCAGTGGTCACAGAGCATTGTCGAAATTACTTGTTGCGGAGTGACCCTGGTAGCCGGGATTTATAGGTATGTATGCATGTGAATATGCATGTGACATGACGGAGACGACCGTGGGAATTCGATGAGCCTGAAGGGCGTTGGTGATGTGCAGGGCGCATTGGGCGACAGCTGAGCTTGAGCACCAACTGGTTATACACGGCCTATCTGGTTATTAGTTCAAACAATTACCATGTAGCGCAGTCGTCTTACCTAACGAGTTTGATTTGGCAGGGAGAAAGCCGGGGGCAGAAGCGGCGGCGGGCGGTGATAATGACAGGGCCGGTGTCGGTCAACGTCTGGGCCGTGTTGGCGGGCGCGCGGTAATCGCTGGTGGCACTGATTTTATTGAAGTCCGCCCAGCTTTGGTGAGTCAAAGGTCGACAGGTTGCTGATTACAGCGGTGCATCTTTCGCGCCTCGACACTTTGCCTCTCTCCTTCCTTCCCCTCTACATATCCATTCATTGCCCAAGATGTGTGGTATCTTTGCCTGCCACAGGTATGTCTCATTCCTCGAGGCAGCTCGAATCGCGTGCCCCTCAATTCTCCAGATATTGACACTTCAACAGCCATCCCGATGTGCAAAAGTTCAAGCCCACTGCCCTGCGCATGGGCAAGCAGATCCGCCACCGTGGTCCCGATTGGAGCGGTAACCACACCTCCAACAACACTATCCTGGTTCACGAGCGTTTGAGTATCGTCGGTGTTGGTATGTAAAGAAGCTGAGGAAACATGCACGCGAGCCATGGCTAAGACGTGTCGTTCAGACTCGGGTGCTCAACCTCTGCTCAACGAGGATGGCAGCATTGCCCTTGCCGTCAACGGTGAGATCTACAACCACAAGGTCCTGCGCAAACACCTCAGCAAGCCCTACGATTTCAAGACCCACTCTGACTGCGAGGTCATCATTCCTCTGGTATGAAGCCTTTCGCAACAAGCGGACATCAGGACGTCAACTGACAAAATTTGTAGTACATGGAGCACGGCATCGACACACCCAAGTTCCTCGACGGCATGTTCTCCTGGGTCCTTCACGACAAGAAGCAGGACAGAGTAATTGCTGCCAGAGATCCCATTGGTGTCACAACCTTCTACATGGGCCGTTCCAGCGAGACCCCTGGTGCTGTCTACTTCGCCTCGGAGCTGAAGTGCCTCCACCCCGTCTGCGACAACATCATTGCTTTCCCTCCTGGCCACGTCTATGACTCCAACACCGACAAGATCACCCAGTACTTCACCCCCAAGTGGCTGGTGGAGCCCACCAACATTCCCACCACTCCCGTCGACCTCAAGACCCTCCGCACAAAGTTCGAGAGAGCTGTCAGAAAGCGTCTGATGGCCGAGGTTCCCTACGGTGTCCTTCTTTCCGGTGGTCTGGACTCCAGTTTGGTTGCTTCAATCGCACAGAGAGAGACTCTTAGACTGCAGGCTGCATACAACGCACAACAAGAGCAGAACGGTGGTGTCGACGCCGAGGAGGAGCTGGCTGGAATTGACGAGGACTACAAGCTCAACACTATTCCTGTTCTGTCTCAGCTCAACTCCTTCTCCATCGGTCTGCCTGGCGCTCCTGACAGTAAAGCCGCTCTCGAGGTCGCCAAGTTCTTGGGCACCAAGCACCACAACCTCACTTTCACCATTCAGGAGGGCCTTGACGCACTATCGGACGTCATCTTCCACCTCGAGACCTACGACGTTACCACCATCCGTGCTTCAACTCCCATGTTCCTTCTCAGCAGAAAGATCAAGGCTATGGGTATCAAGATGGTTCTCTCCGGAGAGGGTAGTGACGAGATCTTCGGTGGCTACCTTTACTTCCACAACGCTCCCGACAAGAAGGCCTTCCACGAGGAGACTGTCCGCAGAGTGCGCAACTTGCACTTGGCCGACTGTCTGAGAGCCAACAAGTCGACTTCGGCTTGGGGTCTTGAAGCTAGAGTGCCTTTCCTGGACAAGGAGTTCCTCGAGTACTCGATGAGCATCGACCCTGAGGCCAAGCTGATTGACAAGGACCACATCGAGAAGTACATTATCCGCAAGGCATTCGACACATCCGACGAGCCCGGCGAGAAGCCCTACCTGCCCGACAACATCCTTTGGAGACAGAAGGAGCAGTTCAGTGACGGTGTTGGCTACGGCTGGATTGACGGACTCAAGGACACGGCCGAGCTGCACGTCAGCGACGAGGATATGAAGAACCCCAAGCCCGAGTGGGGAGACGACATCCCCGACACCAAGGAGGCATACTGGTACAGATGCATGTTCGACGAGCACTTCCCCCCTTACTGCGCATCGACCGTCATGAGATGGACACCGACGTGGTCCAAGCAGACGGATCCCAGTGGCCGTGCTATCGGCGTTCACGCCCAAAAGTACGCGCACGCCGCTTAAGCACGAAGAAAAGAGATATCGTTGAGTAGCAAGCGAGATGCATGATGATCAGATTTGAAGGCGTTGGAATACACGACAGGCAAAAAAGGGATATCGTCTGCTCCTGGACGAAGTTATAGACCTCAGTTATGTACGAGTCAAGATTTACTTTTCCGTTTTCATGAAGTCAGCTGCAGTCTTTGTGTCGAGGTGATTTTCTGTATTTCGTGATCGTCATGAATGTCTTATGTCGCAGTGTCTTCTGCTTTCCTTCCCATGTTCCCCTTGCATCATCTCTGCCCGTGAACGCCTCGCTAAATCCAGCAATCCCAGATCAACAAGCAGCCCGTCCTCGCTCCATAGCATCAGTCGATGTGACAGAGCTCGCTTCCCTGCTATCCCTCTAAGCTTCCGTCTTTCTCTTCTTCTTTTTCCTGCCACCCTCTTCACCTTCCTCTTCAACGCCTAACTCCTTGACAGCTCCCTTCTTTCCCTGCACCAAGCCCTCTCCCGTACCGATATCAAAAGCCTTTCTGTTGTCTTTCAGAATCTTCTCAGCAAAGAAGATTTCGGTCACTCTGCCCAGCTTCTTTGCATCCCTGCGCAAGACCCATTTGAAATCGTCGACCTTGATCTTTTGGCGGCGCGAGTAGGATGCGCAGATTGCGGCGCTGTGGCAGGTCTCGATGATGAAGTCTGTGATTATTTCGTCGAGGGTTGTGAGGGTCGCGGGGAGTGGTTGGGTGTCGCCGAATGCTTCGAGGAGGCCAGCGACTGTGGTGAGGCTTGTTAGTGGTGGGCTGGCGATGGTTTGCAAGAGGTAGACACACGTTCTGGATTTGAGAATTGTTGGCCTTTTTGGCGAAGGCGCATGCGTGGTTCGGCCATGGCGTGTGAGAGAAGATGGGTGGAGTAGGTGTAGTGGAGTGGACAATTGCGTGTTTGATGTATGCTGCTCCCGAGGGGTGAATGTATTATAGAAGGCCGGTATTGCTCTCGCGAACTGATGATGTCGGTGTATGAGAGGCCGGTATTGACACAGACGAGGACCCGATTAACCTCACACACAAACTGAGCACTGTCGTGTTTGAGGAAGTCGTGATCATACCTAGCCCTTCAAGGTGGAAAGCAGCGGCCTCGGATGTTGCCGAGGGCACTTCCATCCATACACCTTGCAACCTCGTGGTGTACTTTGATAAACAACACGCGACGAACAAAGTCAGCGACAATCAAAATGGTATCATCAAAGGATATCCTCAAATCATAGTGATCAAATCATGCTAACTGTTGGTAGTCTGCCCTCTTCAACTTCCAGTCTCTGTTACTGGTCATCCTCCTCTTCATATGCACCTGCTCTTACACACATGGCGTCTTCCCTGCCATTATGGACAAGCACAAGGACGGGTATCTTGATATTCCCTGGTATCGAGTGCTGAACATTTGCTGATGTTCAATCAAGTTTCACCTCCGTATTCTGGAGAGCAGCACGTATTGGCGAACGTCTGAGTCCGTACATCAGCGTCTGCTGCGTCGTCATGGCCGTAAATATTTCCTTGTTGCCCATCGTGATAGCGTTTCTAACTTCCAACAGGGCAGGATCTTTATCGGATCGGCATAGATGTGCATTTTCTAGAGGCGTGGAGTCTGGAGTTGGTGTCGCAAAAGGCAGGACCGGATCAGGGGGAATACCAGCGGCCTTATGAATTTATGATCTGCTCGTTTCTTTCGTCTCTCTTGCCTCTCGTGTTTTTACTTCTGGACCTTGTAGTAGGTATCTATGCTTCGTGTAGGTTTTTGGCTCACGCGGCCGCCAGATTGACGGCCAGTCACATGTCATTTTCCCATTCCATTTGATCCTCCCGGCATTTTTGGTGCTGGCCAGTGTCTACCCTCACTTCTTCTGAACCACTGCTACCACTCCTTAGGATTCAGTGACGATTGGAGCACTTCCGCACTTCACGCCGCTACTTTTGATTCGTTGCATGGGTTCCGACTTTCAGTCTCTCACATCCAACCTCTATATATTGGGCATCCTTCCTCTCTCAACTTACCTTTTCCCAACATATTTTCACACAATCTCTTCTCGATACACACATTGATTACTGGTCGCACTTTCTTCTCCCTCAAGATACCTTCAATCATCATCTCGTAGCAGTTCTCGATATATGTTGTGACCACAGGTCACACTTTCTCCTCAATCGTCGACCAAAGTCCTTGGCAAGAATCAACCGCAGACTGATATTGCCACAAGAGGCTGAAGGCAGAATGTCGTTCAGGTATGCTATCGACGTGCATATCCAAAGCGGCTCAAAGTACTAACAAATCAACAGGGACTCTATCTCTAGTCGTCCTGCCACCATCAGAGTTGGCAGAGGCCCACATGCTGGCGTGTTTACTATACCAAAGGCACTGCTTTGCAACTCGTCCGCATACTTCAAGGCTGCTCTAAATAGGCCATTTATCGAGGGTCAAACGCAGACCATCCATCTTGACGACGAGGATCCCTCGATCTTTCAGACTTATGTCACGTGGCTTTATCAAGGGCAACTCGATTCTCAAGACATCGAAGAGGAACTCGATGACCCACAGGACTTTGGCCTACACATTGCCGAGGTAATGGTCTTCGCCGACAAGAGGGATGTCCGCGAGCTCAAGAATGATGCTATCTCGATGCTTCTGAGCTACCTGGTCACACATGGACTTGCGAGTCTTGATACCATCAACTGTGTCTACAACATGCCCAAGTCGTCGGAGATCGTCCTTCTACGCTCCGTTCTAGCAACAGATGAGGTGTGGCACGGTCATCGGCTGGACAAGAAGATTGATCACTGGCACCCAGAATTCCTGGCGGAGATCATTGGTATCTACAGGAATTTCAAACCTACGTCCCGCAGATTCCTGGAAAGCTTCTTGAATACTAATCCAACCACAGTCTGTGGTTTTGCGCACAAACACAACGTCAACGCACCGCCTTGCTCATCTCTCGTCAAGAACACATATACTCCGGCTTCTACACCAAACCAGCAGCCTCCAAGCAAGAAGTGTAAAATCGAGCCACCGACACAAACTGTTCGAGTTCTCATCGACTGAACAGCCATCGGATCCACCAAAATCAGTATGCAAGCCACCAGCGCTCACAGAACTCCAACACCATATCTAAGATTGGAGACGGGTTAGCGAAACATCAGTCATCAGCACATGATGGATGCGGCTCTCCTCAAATTCGAGGACGATGAGATGCCACAATGCTACGACTTATCAAAACAGCATGAGACCGCACTGGACATGAGGAAAAGTTCAGATAAGAAGAGGGTTCATATCGTACCAGAGCACTAATGATATCGCGTGCGAAAGGTATATAGGAATTCGATATAATGCCTACATAATGAACCACTCTCGTCAGTGTAGCAGTCCCCCCCGTGCAACATGTCTCTGTAATGTGTAGAACTGAAATTCACAAAGACAATGGTAGTTTCTTCGGTTTGCCTAATCCTCTGAGGCTGTTCTGCTGCTCCTTGGTAGTGTCCAGGACGGACTATGTCGTTCTTGACTCCGTGCGTGACACACATCTCTTTGTGACCGTTCCATTGACGTGCTCCTGGCAGCAATGGGAAACAGCTCGACGCCGCGAAGCTGCTGATTTCTCTGCAGAATTCATGTCCCCCAAGCAGAGGAATAGAGCTAGCGGGCAGAGCGCCATCAGTTGTAGCTTTCTGTCTAGCAATAGAGGCTAGTAGTATTGCCTTTTCGGCACAAAAGAGGTAGCGCTGATTATGTGCTTCGTTTCCATGTTCTAGTATCATCTTTTCAGATTGATATCACGAGCTGATTAGAGCCTCGAGCTGGGCCTTCTGGATCGGGTTGGCCTTGCCTGCAATCTCGATCAGAAGGGTAGCCTCGTCCTCATTGCCGGCCTTGAGCTGTCTCTTGACGACAGCCTTGACGCGATCAAAGCTACCTTGACTCAGGACACGAATGTACTGTGCAACAGCACTTCTAAGGACTCTCTCGATATCCTCATCGAGTTCGAACTTGAAGTATGGCAGTAAAAGTGCGATGACCTTGTCGGCCAGATCGGCATTGAGCTTGGGTGACTCGCCCATAGCCTTCTTGAGTGCAGAAAGGGCCTTGGCGAGCTTGAGAGGGAACTCGGCGGCCTCGATGGCCTCCTGGGTGTTTGTGTCCAGTAGTTCGAGTTTGGCGAGACAGATGTGCATGCTGATCTTGCTGGTAGCAAATTCCTGGTTGGAGAGGTAATCGATGATGTGTTGTAGCAGCTTGCTGGTGCAGGGGACATCTGTAAAGCCGGCAAAGACGTCGAAGAATTGCTCGGCGATAGTAGGGTCGTTGAAGTCGCGCATCGAAGTCTCGAAGATGATACGGGGAATATCGCCGTTCAAGGCAGGTGAGGCAGCCAGTTTCTTGAGCGCTTCCTCGTCGACAGCTTGTTTCGGTTCGGGGGCGCCTTCGGGCTTGATCTCGTCTGCTGTTACATCTGGCAGGGCCATCATGTCGGCATCTGCGTCTAACGTCGAGTCGATCTGCTTTGCCGTCCTCTCAATATCCAGACCCAGAATCTTTCGTCGGGCGGCAATCTTTGCGACGTAGAGCATCTCCAGCTTGGCGTACTCCAACCACAACTTTCTCTCCCTCTTGCAGAATCGCAGACCTCTTTGCATGTAACTGCGCGCTGTCGGCATATCGGCCTGCTGTTCGAAATAGTACTTTGCGGCCCAGACCCATATGTCCCACTTGATGGGGTGCATTCTCAAGCACTGCGTCAAAGCCTTTGCCAACTTCTTGTTTGCCGCCTCTTTGCGACAGAACTCGAGATACTGCATCCACAAGCCCATGTCTCCCTGGAACCTCCTCACGCCTCTTTCCAAGACGAAGAAGATCTTCTTTTGACCAGCAAAAGATGTAGCCTTGACACCCAAGCGCTTCGAGCGCTTCTTCCTCAGCGAGTCCAGGTTCATTTCGTAGAGTGCATAGCGGGCGTAGTCGGCAGGGGTGGCAGCGCCGGGAGTGTTGAGCAGGTGTTCAAATTCGGAGCGCTTGCGGGCTATCGAAGTGATTTCTTCGCGGGTGAAGATGTTTTTGCGTTCGTATTCCTGGAGTTCGGGAACCGACTGTTCCATGTAGAATCGAGCCTTGTCACTCGCTGCGGCCATTTTGACGGTGGGTTGTGTAGTAAGAAAGTGCTTGTTCGGGTCCAAAGACGATCACTGGGTCTCATGAAAGCGTCCGGGATATTTTTGAGCTTCACCGCCCTGAGTCGCCGATTCTGCCGCGACACATCGGCGCTTGATGGCCGAGTTCCGAGAAACATGGCTGCCGGTACCACCCTGTCTCCATCGATAGCTTATCTCTTCTGGAAGACCATGTCAGGTAGCTACAACTGCCAAGGATACGTTAGACTGTTCAGATACACGGACGTGGCTCATATGGTCGTAACATGTTACCACCCTGACCGAAAGGCTCGGATTGGCCAAAAGGGTCAGCTTCTGTCAGTGTCCAACACAGACGCTTGGGAACCAAGTATCACTGCAATTACATTCACATACAAGAGATGCATCTACCAGTACGAACTCCAATCGACACCCGAGATTCTTTGTCTCCTGAACATCAAAGCCGATTCATGATAAAACAAGTCCATGTCGTCGGCAGCGCCTATTGACCCCACCGGTTCCCATATGCAATGGACGTTCGCAATGACGTTGAATGGCAGATCAGAACATCGGCACTTTTCTCCATCTATCTATCGAGGCTCTTGTATTCCTGTCAGGGTAGAAGGTAGATACGGGTGAACGTATAACATTCGAACCCCCTTTCAACAGGCTTTGTACTCGACTTCGTCGCTCAAGGTGTTCAATGGGCGAGGATTGAATCAACATGGACCTTCCAGTTCTCTCCGGACTCGTTGCTCGGCGGCCGGTCGCAGCTTCTCATGCCCCACCAATTTCCCGCCATGCCACTTTGACCACGTTGTTCTATTAAATTCTTCCAGCCGACCAGTCCCTCTTCGATTTTCTTCCTGTTCGTACGTGATTGGAACCCAGACATCGAGTATGAGTTCAAGCAGCATGGCCGTCGATAAAGGTCATCTTCGCGAGAGGATGCCCAAGACAGTCAATGCACCATCAACTGCCGATGCACAGAATACCGTCAAATCGCTCAATCATGATGAAGCCGAGAAAGACGACACCAAGAAGCGCACTTACGGCAGAACGCCAGAGGGTAAAGGTATGCCATGTTGTTGTGAGGACGTTCATCACGCCGTGGCTGATACAGGAACACGACAGTATTCGTGGTGCCGCAGACACATGACATGGTCTCGCAACTTCTTTCCCCGACTCAACCAAAGAATGTGTCCGACATTGTCATCTTGGCTGTGCTTGCATGCCATGTCGCCATGCTTTACTTCCTCCCAGATCCAGTTCGTATCCCCATCCTCGCCATTGTCTTCCTTTTCTGGCGTGCCGCATACAACGCCGGCATTGGCTGGCTGCTCAATATACAATCCAACCACAAGCGCCTTACTACGTGGGCTCGCAAGTACAATCTCTTTACAGACCCAAACTCCGGCAAGAACCCGCGTCCATGGCT
Source organism: Aureobasidium namibiae CBS 147.97 (assembly GCF_000721765.1). Classification (NCBI taxonomy): domain Eukaryota; kingdom Fungi; phylum Ascomycota; class Dothideomycetes; order Dothideales; family Saccotheciaceae; genus Aureobasidium; species Aureobasidium namibiae. The sequence continues at coordinate 281,372 of NW_013581192.1, read as the reverse complement.
TTACAACCAACTAAAACGTGAAATGGAGACAAAGATTGCTCGCGACTACAAGTTCCAAGAGGCTCCTCTCGAGTACAACACATGGTTGGTTTTCCGAAGAGTCGTTGATCTGATCCTAATGTCCGACTTTGTCGCCTACTGCTGCTTTGCCATCGCTTGCGGCGGCCGTCCTGATGGTGAGAATGTGCTTATGACTCTTGCACGCTGGCTGTGTGGCTTAACCCTCGTCGCTTTCAACCTCTGGGTCAAGCTTGACGCCCATAGAGTCGTCAAAGACTACGCCTGGTACTGGGGTGACTTCTTCTACCTCATCGATCAAGAACTCACCTTCGACGGCGTCTTCGAGATGGCTCCTCATCCCATGTACTCTGTTGGCTACGTTGGCTTCTACGGCATTTCCTTGATGGCCGCCAGCTACAAGGTGCTCTTCATCTCCATCCTTGCACATGCTGCTCAGTTCGCCTTTTTGACCATCGTCGAGAACCCGCACATCGAAAAGACATACAACCCACCCGCGCCAAAGAAAAGAAGAGAATCCGAGAGCGACAGAGAACCTCCCAAAAGCGCCACTCCCGACTCCGGTCATATCAACGGATATCCTCCCATAGCGACAACCGAGAAGCCTTCTTCAGTCCACAACATTCTTGGCTTCCACAACATGGACCTTCACCGTATCACAGACATATCCGTCTTGCTTATGCAATCTTACCTCTTTAGTGTCGCCTTCTTGACCCCGTCAACTGCTTTGTGGCAGACCGCCTTTGTCGTCAACGCAGTGGCCTGGCGGTTGTGGTATTCACTTGGCATTGGCTACATCCTTGATCGTCAGTCGAACAAGAAGAAGTGGGCTCGCCATTTTGTCAAGTATGGTGAGAGCACTGAAGAGGCCTGGAGACAATGGAAGGGGCTCTATCACTTGAGCATGAGCATGTGTACCGCAAGCTTTCTGTGTGCTGCCCTGAAGATGTACAGCCTGCCTCCGAACTGGACCTATGGTCTGGCTCTGCTTCGTCACGTACTCGGCATGGCCTTGATCGCCCTCCAAGTCTGGACAAGCTTCAGCATCTACGAATCTCTCGGCGAGTTCGGATGGTTCTTTGGTGATTTCTTCTTCGACCATGCGTCCAAGCTTACCTACGGTGGCATCTACAGGTTCCTCAATAATCCTGAGCGAGTAATTGGACTGGCTGGCATTTGGGGTGTTGCATTGATCACATGGAGCAAGACAATCTTCTTCCTCGCGCTGTTGAGTCATCTTCTCACTCTGGTCTTCATTCAATTTGTGGAACGTCCGCACATGGAAAAGCTCTATGGGCAATCTCTGCGCCAGGACTCTGGGCTTTCCAAGAGTCTCAAGCGCTCCCTACCCTCCCAATTCAAACACTGGCAGGGTAGCGTCGACAGAGTGCTCGAAGACTCGATGGACTTCCTCGAAGACTTTATTGACTCAGCGAGACCCAAGCTCGCTTCCGGAATGGATACCTTCGTCAGAGATACGCGCACACTCTTCAAGAACTATCCAGCTCGTATCACGGTTACACGTCTCACGCCTGATCTTGCCGGCTTCGATCCTAAGGACTACTCTCTGGACGTCGAAGGCACTCCGTCCTCTGGCGCATCTGAATTCGAACGTTCTAGTGGGCGCGAAGGAGAGATTGGCCAGATCCCTCAGAAGCGTGTTGATCAGTACAAGACTCTTACCTTTGAGTATGGTGCTCCGATCAAAGTCCGTTGGCAAGCTCCTGCAAATCACCGCAAGAACGATTGGATCGGGTTGTACATGGTTGCAGATAATTCATCGCGTCATGTCACGCATGTCGGATCTCAAGGTCGTTGGACCGCCACCACAAAGGGTGTCTACGATTCTGTCACCGCCGAGACTGGCATCCTCGTTGATTCCCATGAGGTCACCAAAGATGGCAAGCAGTATGCAACCGGCGAGATGGAGTTCTCCGGTGACAAACTGTGGTGGACTCACGGCGTTTTCGAGTTCCGCTACCACCACGACGGAAAGCACAATGTCATGGCTACGTCTCTACCATTCGAGATTCGCGTTGGCAGGTTTGACGAAGACGATGTTCAGTTTGATAATATCAACCTGGCACGTTCGGCCGTTGAGCAGGCTTTGCTTCCCATTGTACAAAACTGCTTCGATCGCGACCCAGAGGTTGCGCCGCGCACTGTTGATGACATGTTTGGCGATGGCTTGGAGAGAGAAGGCAGATATGCTAGACGTGTCGTCTTCGCTATCCATCAAATGTGAGTGCTCACCTTGTTTTGTGGACTCGAATCGAGGAAGTTGCTGACGAAACATAAACAGGTTTGGTATCGAATTTGCACCCGAAGTCGTCTTGGCCGACGGCAGTGTACAAAATCTGGCTTGGAGAATTTGCAATGCAAAGAAGGTGCTCGTAAGTAATATCTTCCCTGTAGGTTTCATGACTGCGCTGACATTTTCGCGCAGGCACCTTACAGCATGACACCTAGCCGTGGTCGCTCGACCCCTGCAGAGCTGAAGGCTTGATACAAGGAGTGTGGGAGATGTGTATAGAAAGCAGTTGGAAGTAATAAGAGAAGGATTAGAGGATGTCTCGTTGGAGAAGAGGTGGTGAACATAGATCAGAAGATCGGGAAGAAAATGGGGTTTGGTTATGGGCACAGAACACTGTCGCTTGCATTGAATGAATCTTGTCTACAACCATGCCTTGCGTTTCCTCTCAACACCTCATCGACCCTTCCTTTTTCTGTGACCGCGCTCTACAATCAATCCTTGCCTGCTTCGAATTTTTGGTTCGCTCTTTATCTTTGGACGATCGCGTCCACCGATTCTCTCTTTACACACCTACAATGCATCAAGTGTTCCAAGACTGCTTCTGGTTTAGACGAAGATGGACTTTTTTTCAATTTCTGTCTCTCTCTGTATAATTAATCTACAATGTGAATGCGAATACGAGTACATTATGGAAAACCACAAAAAAATGAAAACCCTTCACGACAGCGTCAAACCGTCAATAAACCTCATATCTCTTCTCCCACCTCTATGAATTTCACACTCCGCTGGTAACCCATTCCATACCTAATGAGTTCTGCGCTTCTTTGACTTGAGATTGGAACGAGACTTGCTGTTGTTGTACATGGGTGCTCCTGCCGAGGTCTGGAGGTCCTCGTCGACGGAGATGGGAAGGAGCTTGGTGGTTCCTTCTCCCGTGAGATCTACAATGTCATCGCCGTCGTCTGCGATGTTGATGTATTCCATAGGTCGCTTGGTCTGTCTGGCGGACTCGAGGGGCGTGGCTTGGCCAGATGACTCGAGTGTGATGCCATCGGTCATGGACTCGTCACGGCTGGGTGGCACTTCAGAAGCGCCGAGCTGAGTGTTCTGGGTCATGTTGTCGTTCTGAGCTTGGAGGAGCTCCGCATACTCTCTGTCGTGCTGTTCGGCTATGCTGGCAATCAGCTTTCCGAATTCGGGGTCCGCCTGTGATTCCTTGCACTCGGTGCAATGGATGTACCAGGCGTTGCGCTTGGGTGCATAGTCTAGCACTGCATACTCTGGAATTGTCTCGCCCAGCAGTTGCGAGTTGGGGTCAAGACAGTCCTCGCAGTATCCTTTGTGGCACCAGCGACAACGGTAGATCAAGCCACCAGCATTGCCGGTGCTCTTTTCGCAATCGTGGCAATCGTGCTGAGGGCAATGGAAGTTCATCTTGGAAGTGGCTTTTGCTTGGTATTGCTTGCTCAAGCAAGCCAGGTGGTAGGCGCGAGGGCAGCCTGAGCAGAGGTACATCTCGCCGCCGTCGAAGCAAGATTGACAGATCTCCTGATGATTGATGGGAGCTGCCTTCTCGCGCTTGGGTTCGGCAAGTCGAGGGTCTTTGCCTGCAAGTGTTGGTACCGCCTCCCAATCGCCACAGTTCATGCTCTCCTTGTTGATAGCGAAGCCATCCACCATGACTGTTGTGTTCTTGTCCACTCGGCGGTCTGCACGAGAGAGATCTGTGGCAGCTATGGCTGACTTTTCGATACTCTTTTGGTACTTGACACCATTGAGCACAGCAGTCTCGACTCGTTCCATCTTAGCAAGCCACTCCTTCTCGGCGGTCTCTTCGGATTCGCCGTTAACGTGAGGGTCGATAGGCTTGTCTTTGCACTTCTCGATGATTGTTTCGAGGTCCCAGGTCACCATTTCACTCACATCAACTTCCGGATGACTCAACGTAGTGGCGCCACGACGAATCAAGCTCTTTAGCTGTGAGAAACCAAGTTCTGGGCCATCATCTGTGGAAGCTTCGTCTTGCCCAGCAGTTCTCTTTCTCTTGTGTGGTTGATTGGTGGAATGAATATCTTGCATGGATTCGGTGATCTTTGCAGAGAGATACAGCTTCTTTCTGATTCGGCCCATCATCTGCTCTTCCACAGTGCCAGAACTCAACAACTTGTAAATGGTAACAGGTTTGGTCTGTCCAATACGATGAGAGCGGGCTTCTGCTTGGAGTGTGACTTGTGGGTTCCAGTCTTCGTCTAGGAAAATAACATCGCTTGCGGCAGTGAGATTGAGACCAAGGCCACCTGCGCGAGTCGAGATGAGCATGACCTTGTATTCTGAAGACTTGTCGTTGAATAGTCTGATTTGCAGATTACGGACTGCTCGTTGGGTGCTGCCATCGAAACGCACATGGCGGAAGGGAGCGTCATGTTGGTTGCTGCCTTTTGTGGCGAGCAGGTCTTCGCAGTAGTCGAGAGCCGAGGTGAACCCCGAGAAAATAAGGATCTTCTTTCCTTGTTTCACGACGAGCTCGTCGATGATTTTGCTCAAGACGATGAACTTACCGGAGGCATGCATGATATGATCTCCATAGTGGTATGGATCTGGAGCGGCACCTTTGATCATATAAGGTGTTACACACGTCTTGCGCAACTGCATAACAATGTTCATCAACTTCTTGTAAGCGGATGTGTCCTTTTCTCCGGTCGCTTCATTCGATACAGCTTGCTCAATCAGGGCGCGACTTTGACTGGTAAAGTCATTGTCCACTACGTCTGTGACCTGGCCGAGTTTGACATCCTCCTCAACCTCTTTGATCATTGCTTCATGTTCCTTCTGCTTGACATTGCCAAATATGTCATCCAGTAGAGTGCCACCAGCTTTTGTCAATAGTCTCGTGTACCAGAATCGCTGGAGTGGAGTCAGAGGAATGTAGAGCAGAACCTCGCTCTTTGGAGGTAGTCCCAGGTCGACACCAGGACTGCTTTTCATTCTTCGAATCATGACGAGTTCGAGCAAGTGACGGGCGTGGTCCATGAAGTCCGAGTCAACCTGACCGCGGCCGATATCGAACGCTTCCTTGAACAAGTCCGCGGTCTTGTCGATGAAGACACTAGGGTACAGCCAGTGAAGCAAGGCCCACATCTCGCGTAGGTCGTTCTGCAAAGGAGTTCCCGTAAGCAACAGGCGATGTTCAGCTTGCAGACCTTGCAAAGCGAGCGAGATATTTGTCTTGTCGTTCTTGATCTTGTGTCCTTCGTCCAGAATGCAATAACGCCATACGAATGCCTGCTTCAACCAAGAGCTCTCTGATTGGAAGGTCTCATAGTTGGTGACCATGATGTCGAAGACTGTTCCAGAACCCTCATTTGTCGGCACAGAGACGTCGCCCCGCTTGCTCTTGTTGCGCCCGGTAGCGTTGCCGTATCTGTCCGTAACTCCTGAAGCCATTAATTTCACCTCGTTACGCTCAGAGGTCGAGCCGTGGAAGCGAAGAACCTTGAGTTTTGGGGTCCACTTCCGGGCCTCATCGCACCATGATCCCAGCACACTGAGTGGACAGACAACCAAGTAGGGTCTAGCGATGCCGACTGGGCTAGGATGAGTCTCCTCGAGGTGTTGGATCAATGACAGTGTTTGCAGTGTCTTTCCCAGACCCATCTCGTCACCCAAGATTGCTGGCATTGCGTTCTCGTACATGTTGGCCAAGAACGACAGGCCGGTAAGTTGGTATGGCTTCATTGTGGCCACCACATCAGTAGGTTGCTTGCTCAGAGGGGTGTACGGCACGTAGTCCTGATGCGAATCGTTGGCCTGGAGCAGCTTGGATATGTAGTTGTTGGGGGGCAGCAGTGGTAAGAAGTAATCTTTGTGATGGACGAGGAATGCATCACGCTTTGCTTTCGTCGTAGTGGCAATCTCTTCACGTACTCGGTTTCGCACAGTATCAGCCTTGACTATGCGTGTTGCTGTAGCTCTGGTCTTTGTCGAAACCTCCTCGATAATCATGTCAGAGTCCAAAAGGCGATTGTCAGCGATTTGTTGTCTCTTGGATTTTGATCTGGGTGTTTTCGTTTGGGGAGATTGAGTTTTGGGAGTCTTTGGGCGCGGTGAATAGTTGTATTCGACCTTGGACCGGGCAGCTCTAGGGGGCAAAGTTCTGCTCGGAGTAATTGGGTTGGGTTTGGTTGGGCTCGCAACATCGATGTTAGAAAGCATGTCCTCATCGTCGCCGCCGCCAACCTCGGCGTCCTTGTGCGTAGAGTGAGCTTCGGTGGGAGTGTCAATTGCGTTGATAGAGTCTACAGCAGACGATGCATCCTCTGTCACGGTGTTCTTCAAGGGCGAGCCGTGGCTCATGGGCTGAAGAGGGCTCATTGGCGTCGACAAAGGCTTTTGTCTTGGTTTGAATAACGACAAGAGACCAGACGCGGACAACCGTTGCCTCTTGGGTGCTGGCGGTCGGGCACTGGAGTCCGCGTGACTCTGGGGTTGAAGTGACTGGTTCGCCATGACTGCAAAGAATGTCGGACTGTATCAAACAAGTGAGCAAAGCCCTGGGATTGCTCTGCCAACTGTTGATAGAAATGAAGTCCAAAGTGGATAGCGCTTGTTTACGATGCCTTTGTAATGCAGAGATCCGAATTCCGGGCAGAATCGATACCGCCGACTACTTTCGGATGAAGATGATGAGTCAAAGTGGAAGAAGGTTGCTGTAAAGCTCATGCCATCACTTTGAAAATGATTGTTGCTGATTGAGAGCTTGGGGCGAGACGACCATCAAAACAAGCCTGGTGCTGCGGTAACCATGCGCACACTATTCTCGTCACTTGTGTCGGATAGTTCACTGCAAAATGATATTCCAACCGAGTCTCGGAGATGGAATAAGTGGTCAAGTCGCGTTCACTTTCTAGTACACGTCGACGCTTGAAGGATCGATTGAAGGCTGGCGATTCGTCCAAAGCCAATCGCAACAACCAAGTGAATTATTGGAAGTCCTCGGAGAATGCTTCCATCAACAGTAGCTTGTAGACTTCAACTGGATACTCAAAATATGAGTTATCTCTTTCGAATCCAGAGAGGGGTACAAAATGAGATGAGATATCAACCACATAAATCAAACGCGTTATGCGCGAGGAAGGCGTCTGATTTTCCCAGCGATGACGGCAAAAAATCTCACTAATTAATGCACATTAACGCCCATCAGATCCCCAGAAATTGGTAATATCAGGGTCCGAGTCAAGAAGATGCGACACCCATCTGCCGTCCCTTGGGTTGGAAGCGTTCTCGACATATTTTTTTAATTCCCAGACCCCTATGCGCAAGGCTTTTACCAAACCGCTGTCCTCATTCTGCAGCATATCCCATACTCTCAACCGTAGCAACCACACCTTCAGACCAAGCACGAGATTGTTTAGCAACATGGAGAAGCCAATCGAGAAGATGGAGGAACAGATCCCCAAGGCTTCCGAGCCGACAAGTGCTGCTGCGCCCAAGCAAGAGGAGCAGGACTTGCCCAAGTTGTCGCCACAAGAGTTCAGGGTATACAACCGAATGGCAGAGCACATGGACATGTTTGTACGTATCTTGTCTATCAAGACCCTATCCTGCTCCTTGAGCCTGAGCTGATGGCGTGTAGCACGAGAATTTCCGTAGGACGTGGAACCTGTTATACGGCGCGTGCGAAAGCAAGAAGCGACCGGCTGGCATGTCGATCCGCCAATTTATCGGCGTGGGAGACGACTTCTGCCACCACTTGACCATCCACCATACTATCGAGGAGCGCCACATATTCCCTGTCCTTGCTCGCAAGATGCCAGCCTTCAAGAAGGAGCTCGAATTGCTCACTCAGCACAAACAAATCCACAACGGACTCGACAAGTTTGAGGAGTATCTCGGCCAATGTCGGAGTGGAGAGAAAGAGCTGCGCATGGAAGAGATGAAGGCCATCCTCGACACATTTGGCAAAGTCTTGTGGCAACACCTTGACGACGAGGTGCATGAACTTCGTGCCGAGAACATGAGACGGTACTGGACGCCAGCCGAAATGGCGAGGATACCCATTTAGAGGGCATGGTCCAATAGGTACCACATAGATTTCCTTGTTCCTTCAAGACGGCTTGCCTTGCTTCCTCGCCGCAGCGAACTTCTCGTGCCATTTTCTCTTTCCAGCAGTTGTAGCTGCCGATGTCTTAAGTGCGCCAGCCGTGGCTTCTTCGGCATGCGTACTCTGGTTGTGGACGAATTCAATGCGTTTCCCGCCTCCGGATAGCTTGTATAGACCCTGTGGGGAAGTTAGCTGTGTTTGGTCATTGCGATGGTGCCGTCTTGCCTTCAGCATGTCAAGAGTCACGTCAGACCGCCACGTCTCTGGTAGGGCGTCTTTCCAGGCGTTCAGAAACACTGACGTTTCCATGAACGACTGCTTGTTGTTCTGGCGATGCGACTCCAGTATATTGGTCCCTACCCATGCGACGGTAGCCTGCTGCTGGAGCTGCAGTGAATCTGCATGGCTTGTGGACAGCTTCAGGAAGATGGCATCGACCAGAGTGCTTGGCCACTCGTCTTCGCCATCGAGCATCTTGTCAATCGTCCCTTTCTGTAAAGGCTCTGCCAGGTTGACGGCATTTGCATATGCGATCTCCAGCAACCATTTCCAAACTCTTGCAAGTGCAGCAGCAGTGGGTCGAAAGCTCTGGCCGGAGTGCTCAAAGGCAATCAGATGTTTCCAGACAGTTTGACACTCGTCATGGCTCATTGGAGTATGCGCAAAGACGTAGCTCTTGGACTGCGGATTGGATGGACGGATGTCGATGTCCTGGGGTTCGGCGAAAGGAACCAAGAGAGAGCGGAGGGTGGATTCGGCATGACGGCTGGGAGCAGGAAGACACTCAAGGGCAGAGCGGCATTGCGAGATGGCAGTAGTGCCGGGGGCGGCGTGCGAAGGAGATGTGAGGTAGAGGGTGTTGGAGGTGTGGACCTGGCGTATGAGATAGGTCTTGTGGGTTGTGGTCAGGAAGGCCTCTGGATCTGTCGCGTCTCTGGCTTTGAAGCTCAGAGTGGGGGAATCGGATGTGCTGAGGTATTCGAGCAGGTCCGGGGGCAGCTCCAGGAGGCGACACGGCTGCAGGTCGGCAGCGACGGAGAAGGGCGTGCCCGAGGTTGCCTGCGAACTCGAAGACATGGTTGCTTGCTGGCTTTGCTCCTTCCCTCTGCGACCAGCTTCCATTGCTTTGGCTCCTTCCCTCTGCGACCAGCTTGCTTTGGCTCCAGCTTCGGCCTGGACGCGATCGCGACTTCTCTTTTTTCCCCACAAACAAACACTCGGGGCGGCAGACAGACTCGCACCAAAACCGTGGGAAGCTCTCAAACTAGTTCGTCGGCAGTGCGGGCCGAGAGATCAATATCAGCGCCGACGGTTGCAACAACAAACGGTGTGTGACCCAGCCCATGCCCTAGGCCAGCGATTGTATACTCGTCGCGGCCACACATCGTCCCCCTCGCGTCGACCTCTTGTTGTTTTTGTCCTTCTGCCCGCCGCCCGCGCGTCAGTCGTCCTCGCTCGCTCTCGCACTCGCCCGGCTCGAAGGCTGGTCCTCGTCCGCTTTGTTTACTTGTCCGACAATCGGCCATGAGCTTATACCGCAACTCGCTCGCCAGTGTCTGACATCCTTCCAATGGTCGTCGTTACTCCGGCCATAGCCACCCTCACCGGCGAGCTAACCCTCTTCCACACTACCGATCCACTTCTCTCCAACTCGCCCATCCTCGTCTTCTACGGTCCTGCCCCCTCCATCTCTGCCGCTACCTCGCGCATCCAGATCCACGTCTTCACCCCCGCCGGCTTTGAGTCCTATCCTCGTGTCAGCATCTCGCCCAATGCTCCTTACTACGCTGCCGTCAACTCGCTGCCTCGAGAGGAACAGGGTGATGAGGTCTGTCGCGGTCTGGCCTTTGGTCTGTCCAAATACTTCGCCGAAGTCCCCAGACCTTCAAGGGATGCATGGGTCGCCCAAGCATGTCCCTCCAGAAAGGCTGCCTCTGCTTTCGCCCTCTTTAGTGACGCCCACGTCGCAATCCTGGCCACCCGTATGAACAAGGTCGACAATCTTGACGAGATCATCAACGATATTCAACGTTCTCTCAGCGAACAAACCGTATCTTGGCTAGATTTGGACGTCATTCTGCCTCCTGGATCTATCGAGCCTGTCAAGGTTGAGGATGAAGAGCCTGAGCAAGAGAATGTTGACGAAGACGAGCTGTGTGCCCGTCGATACGGAGATTATGCACCTTTCATCAAGCTACTGGGCGAACCTGCCTTTCTGCCCACCTCCAAACTACGAAGAGCCCCGTCGAAACCCACCGCTATTGGCCGTAGTCAGGCTTTTCTCAGGGATCAGCGCGACGTTGCTAGGAAGGAGATGAGTGAGCTAGTCGACACCGAGTCTAACTACATCAACAAACTTTCAATTCTGGTCACCGACATTGCTTCCGACCTGCGGCAAATTGTTCACAACGATGCTATACCTGTCTCGAATCCACTGGAACGCACGATTAACGATCTCTTCCCTCCTTTCCTTGATAAGATGCTCGAGCTGAACTCGGCCTTCCTCGAGGCTATTCGTCGCGTCTTGGATGATACCGAAGACTCGACCATTCTGGATCTAACAGACACTACTGAGGAAACTTCTCACGATGAGCCTATATCAGATACTATCGGACTAACAGAGTTCGCAAAATGCTTGATAGAATGGTTTCCAAAATTCGCCGACTGCTATCCTTCCTACATGCAAGCCCACTCAAGGTTCCCGCGACTGATGAGGAGATTGACGCGGATTGGAGATGCAAGCATTCTTGACAAGATCCAGGATTTTGGTGAGAAGCGTCTCAACTCTCTACTGATCGAGCCAGTACAACGTCTGCCACGCTACACTTTGTACATTGATGGCATCGCAAAGCAGCTACCGGTAGCTCATCCTGCACTTAAGCTCCTGCTCAAAGCTCGGGATATAGTCTCGGAGATCTGCTCGCAAGATGCCCCGGGTGCCCAAGAGATAAACATATGGGAACGTCTGCAACGTATTGTCAAATCCTGGCCAGAAACAATCGAATCTGTTGGCCGGCTGATTTCCATAGTGGATGTGGTGGAGATGTTTCCTCCTTTCGAGGACGGTCACAGCCGAGGAAGTTCGGGTGTCCTCATGTTGTTCACCGATTGTACCATCTTTGTGGAAAAACGAACCCAGATGGCCATGTCTGCGCGTGCCTTGTTGTCGGAACTTGGTAAACCGTTACTCGAGGATCGCCGTGATTCGACTCGCCCAGTCACTCCACCATCTTTGCATTTTGTCGACTCGTTCAGCTTGCAAGACACGACTGTGACAGAGTATCTGGATAACCGCGCTATTGCCATCTTGCCTTTGTCGCCCGGTCCGGATCCTGGCATTGCATGTGAGCAGCGCGTATATCTGCTTGAGGGGTCTTATTCTGGAAAGGCATCTAAGTTCCAAGAAGAATGGACCAAAGCTCAAGTTGAAGGTCGATTCACGGAAGAGGAGCGTGAAAGTGGAAAGTGGGAAGTTCGCAGCGCTCAAATTGCTGGTGGGGAACTCAATCTGTTCAATGCCATCTTCGAAGGTTGTCAAAGGCATCATTCGGAGAGCCAATCCAAGTCGGCTCGAGTCCGTGTGATCATTGACCCTAGCAAGCACAAATATCTCACACCCGTCGGAGAGAACCAGCTTGAGGCGAATGTCTCTTTGGAGAAGTCGGAGAAGGGACAATGGCGCATATCTATCGAAAGCGCCTTCTCCATGGCTACGCGCGACAAAGTCGACGAAGGAGAATTTCTCTCTATTCTGATCCGTCGGTTGAGCGGGCTGTTGGTGTCGCGGTTCTCGACTAGAAACTCTGCCATCACTTCTTCGTTCGTCCTCCGTAACCAGCAAGTATTGGATGATTTGCATCTGGAGTTCGAGAAGAAAGAGGTCGAGGTATCAGTTGTACCGGAGGCGTCTTCTACTCACGAACAGCATCGCCCCAAATCGCCTGTCAAGATGATTTCCAACTTTCTGTCTCAGTCCACACACGGACGTCAAACTCCGAGCTCGCGAAAGCTTCCCCAGCCTAATGCCTTCTCAGATGCTCCTCTACTTCTTCCCAGCAGCAGAGATGGGAGTCGGCCATCTTCACGCGACCAACCTCTGCAGCTTTCTGCAACGCCCGAGAGGAACAATCCCGTGCCAAGCCCTTCTAAAAGACTCGAAGATGCCCTGAACACCTATCTTTTGGCGCTGCTTGCTCGCAAGGGCAACATTGTTGGCAAAGTTGTGCAAGGCAGATCTCGTGCAAACGAACTCTCTGTCAACGAACTGTACAATTCCTTGTTGGAAGACCCAAATATGATGGTGGTGGCAGCCCAGTCTTCTATCGACGTTCTCTTTGCCGCTTTTGAGAAATTCCTCAACGTTGCTTGGAAAGAAGGTGTGGGCGCGGTGATGACAGCAAATCAGTTGCAGACCATCCAGACTAAAGCTGAAAGTTTGTTCCCTGTCGACTTCGAGCGATACTTCAAGGACAGCTTTCACAACATGTCTCCTCCCAACCAAAGAGCATTAAGAGGCATTGTCAAGTTGTTGGCAGAACTATTAGATGGCACTGGCAACGATGGTGACCGTGGTATCTTGACTGCAGCATTCGTCGAAATCTTGGTTCCCGATGGTAATCCCTACGATTTTGTGTCGCTACTCGATAGATTCGTGGAGGATATCGAGTCATTGTTCGGCGAAGTGGTACAGCCTAGAGAGGTGAGGCCTACGCTAGGAGGCCATGGTCGATCACGTTCCATCAACACTGCATCGTTAACTTCAAACACATCATCATTCAGGAAGAAGTTCGGATTTGGTTCTAGTACTAGCAGACCGGAACAAGACTACAAGGTGTCAGTGTGGCGTACTCTGAGCAAGAGCACAAGGCTTCCTGATCAACCCTCAAGCTTGTCTAGAGGTACAATGCAGCGAGCGAAGACTACGGACGGTCATGGTGGGTTACCTGTCAGACCGTTCTCTCAAGAAGGACCAAGCAGGGGGCCATCGCCACAGCCTCCTGAAAGACCAATGTCGCATGACTCTACGTGGCACAACAACGGTCTTTCGCTTGGAAGTATAGGCGAGACGCTTAGCCCCCCAAATCCTTCGCCTCACAGAAAGAAACGGCGTAGCTCGCTGTCTGACCTCAAATCCTTGGAACTGACCTTGAACGAGTCGCCTTTCATCTCACCGTCAGCTATGCGCTCATTCGAAGATTCGCCGTCCAAAGAGCCAGTGGAGAGGACAAAGTCCCCTTCACCAACACTCACCAGAGCTAGTGGCATTCCTACACTTGGCTCAACCCTAGGTTCGCCTATCAGTGATAGACCACGTTCAAGACTACCATCCGCTTTCCGCAAAGAGAACTCGCCCCTCAATCAACCCAGCCCGTCCCCCTCCTCAACCAGGCCGAGAAGTCTGAGCAAGCAGCCAGAAGAATTCGATGCAAGTCCTGGTCCACTTATAAGACGCGGCAGTAAGCAAGTAGGAGATACGACACACAGCCCTTACTCGATTGGTAGACGAGGTTCGAAGCACATTGATGAAGGACTCTATCCACTTGCACGCCGCGGATCAAAACAAGTTGAAGATGGACATAACATCCTTGCACGTCGTGGATCAAAGCAGGTGGACGACGTCAGTATCAGCGGTCACCCTACACTGCGACGCAGTTCAAATATTCCTCTATTGTCATCCAAGGTCGACAGGCCAAAGACACCTTCCACACCAACCACCAGAGCAGGACTATCAGAGCGACCCACAGCTGGCAACGCTATGCGCACCAAAACAGGCCCGGCAGGTACACCAGCTAAAGTGACGATAAAATCGCCACCGCCGAGTGGTACGCCTACCAGAAAACTGCGCATGCAGTCACCACAGAAGCTACGAGAGCGTCTTCAAGAGGAGCACCGTGCTCTGGACGCTGCACATTCCACCCTACAAGATGAGCTGAGTCGTATAGGGGAGGAGATGAATATGAATCGCCACAACAGCGTTCTTCGTGGGAACGATTCACCTGCTCAAGCCCAATCGTCTAGCCATGATGCCTCGACCCATCTTTCAACACTCGAGGCTTCTCTCTCTTCTTCAGTTGATGCTGTGGCAGCCCGTGTAGCCAAGATCCAGGCCGATGCGCTCTCGTCACTCGCTGTGTCTGAGTCCAAGGCCAAAAAGCTGGACGAGCTGTATCGCGAAGCCAATGCCGAGAACGAAGCACTATATGCACGTTTCAATGATGAGTTGGCGAGGGTATTGAAGTCCGTCAGAAGTGGTCAGGGACTTGACGAATTGAAGAACAAGGTCCGAGAATCACAGGATGAGGCGGGACGTTTGAGGAGAGAAAACGCTAGGTTGAAGCGTGAGGTTCTTGGTTTGAGGAGTCAGCTCAAGGAGTGAGGAACATTCAATTCTATGACAAATGATGCCAGTGAACTTTGATGATGGCAGGATGGTAAACGAATTGGGTCAATGGAAGAATTGAGTGGAAGAGAAGGTAGGGACGGAGAGAACAACTTGACGTGGTAGATGAGGAAAGCAAGAGGAACGAACAGAGATCGGACTTGAAGAGAGCCGTGATCACAGAGGCGTCCGCGACTAGCCAAACTTGGATTCAAGTGGAGTTGCGTCGTGTTGTTATTGTCATCATCGTTGCAGTGTATTAGCGGTGGCGTTTCTTCTCCAGGTCGACACTTTGGTTGTTTTCTTTGTCTTTCTTGAAGCAATACAGCCATGTTATTCAGAGTGAACTGAAAACGTAGTATATATCATGTATCGTTAACCCTAAGCTCTAGTATATCAATATCGCTTGCGTCTTTTTGGGTCGTAATCATTATCATCATCAGCTTCGTGGGCAGTGGTTTTGCAGCCATAATCATCGCTGTCTGCCTGACAGCAATCCCATGCGGAGCCACTCAGGTACCTCTCTCGCTTCTCGCTCCTAGGCAGCGTACCATTTTGCGATCCATCATAGTATTGTCGGGCACGCTCGTTGAGCTCTAGTTTCCACGCGTGGTGATCACAGTGATCACAGGCGTTGTCGGTGTTCGCTGTAACATCAAACTCTCCTTTACACCATCTACACACCTCGAAGCGTGATCTTTTCCTTGCTGCCCTCTGCTTTGCTGCTATCGCCTCCTTGTCGGTGTTCGCTGTAACATCAAACTCTCCTTTACACCATCTACACACCTCGAAGCGTGATCTTTTCCTTCCTGCCCTCTGCTTTGCTGCTATCGCCTCCTTGTCGTCTTCAGGATCGGGAGACGGTAGAACCAACAGTTCCCTCTCAAACACTGACCGAGCCTTTGGCGATTCGCCAAGAGCTTTGTAGAGGACTGTATGTAGACGGTCGACAGTGAGGTGTTCAATTGCGGTTTGAAGAAGCGATTTTTCTTTTGCCTTGGGCAGTTTCTGGGCGGTAGGTGTTGGGTTTGTGGATGTTACTTGGGTGAATTGTGCTACGGTCGGACGGTCCTTTGATGGTCCTTGAGATAGTTCTGTCTTTGCTTTTGCTCTCCTGGTGGCTTCGAGTCGTTCTGGTACTATGGCTTTGATTGCTGCTTGGAAGGCTTCATCGAGGGAGCTCTCTGCCGGCTTTTTCGTCGTCTTTGGCTTTGATGCGGAAGGTTGTGGTCGTGAGTGGTCGAGAAACTTGGCACTTTTTGGTGACACTTTTGACTTGGGTGGTTGGTCTGGCTTGGTAGGTTCCTTTGACTCGGTTGAGAGCACGGTATCAAGCCATGGATTCGTCTTTGCAGCCTTCATGTGTGTTTGCTGCTTGGATATCGAAGGAAGCCTGTAGATCGTTGTCTCCATTTGCACTTGATATTGTCACCTTCGCCGGCGGTGCTTGGAGAGCTAGGCATACAAAACATGTTCAAAGTGATAAGCAAGCAGATGAGCTAGGTATTCGTGGCCTGCACAAGCACGTGAAGAATGGAAGTGCGTGATGTCAGCACCAGAGGCGATCAGCAGATTGCGTCGGACATCTCCTGGAAGTGAAGGGTAATCGGTTGCTGCTCGACAGTGACATTGTATGCATGGGTGGAATATCAGAGCCGCAATGACGGGTAGATGAACAATGCAATGTCCTCTTTCGGCTTGTCGATCAAGGACTTGATCCCGTGTTTGGTCAAGATGAGCAGATAATACCTAAGCGCCTAAGCGGGCTATCCTCTAAACTTCTGCTTCGTCACCAAAGAAAATGCAGAATTTGTTCGAGGCTGTGAGTGTAGTAGTCGTTGCTGGGTTCTACCCGTACAGCTCCTCGACTTCTGGCGTACGCACAAGTCTGCCCGTCATATTACCCCACCGAGGATGCACAGGTCAACCTCAGCAAGCCGGGTGTTTCTACGAGATGTCCTACTTTTTCCAGCCAGGAGTTGACATGTCTTTGGTGTCTGAACAGCTTACTGCCTCAATCCGTTTAGACAAAGCCAAGAACCGAAGCTTCCCGACGCCCGGTACAAAATTATGCATCAGCACACGCAATTCGACAACCATTCAACCACTTTCCACCCGATTTCTTCCATTCTTTTTTCTACGCATACAGCGAGCAAAAGTGGAAACTGGATGATGCTCAAGATGGCAAAAAGATCGACGCCTGCAGGACTCGAACCTGCGCTCCCGAAGGAAATAGATTTCTAGTCTATCGCTATAACCACTCAGCCAAAGCGCCCGATATGGAAATGGCATCACTAAGCTGATATACAATTACCTGCGGCATGTGAGACCTGTTGATAATTCAGTAGGTGGACTGAACTTACGGGCCCAGCATCGTCTCGGTCAGAACCAAATCAGTTGCTCTGGAGTATCGTGGAAGGTGTGATTTACCAGGCTCATAGAGCATAACCAGAGTCTCATCGTAATTCTGAGTCAATCGCCAGGACAGGTCTGCTGATTTTTGCTACGGTAACCAGAAATACTAAGAAAAGTCACTATCGAGGTCAAGTATCTTAGCGTACTATGTGGCATCTTCAAATGGTCTGAAGCAAGATATACGGATCCTAAACATCTCTTCCATCACGACAGACCCATGATTATTTTTTGTTGTTGTTGTGTTGATCAGGTTGATCTAATCAAGAAGCAGGGTTAGACTGTCAGCAGGAAGAACTTGCAGGGAAACAAATGGTCAGCATAGGCTTCCCTCCTGCTCGTCTGAGGCAGATCTCTTATTCCAGATGAGAAAGGTAAGAGCTCGGTAGAGGATATGGCAGCCCCAGACACACTCCTCTCGATGGGCATGCAAGACTGACGCTACGCTGTTGTGTGCGTTTCTGCTTGTGGTGTTGGCCTATCTTGTGCCTATCGCGACGCGAGCGGAACATGTGCACAGAACAAGATGGACATCCAGGCACAGGTAGTCAGTGCATTGTACAGAGAACTGAGGGCAACACAAGGACATAACCGAATCCAGGAACGATCACTATGCCACTTCCACCAATCGACCCTCCCTTGCTGAACAGCGCCAACCCATGGTGCAGCACGCGAGAAGACCTCGAAGCACTGTATGTATGCCCACATACAGGAGCCGTGACGACAAGGACCAGTCTACTACTCGGATTTGCACACGATCCATCAGTCCATCAACATGCCTTCTTCTCGACGCAATCACACACAGCTACGACCGCGTCCGACTACACCATCAGCGGGAAAGAGTATCCGGCCAGTCTCAACACACTCGGCTACTCGCCCACACCCATCGACACCTATCTTCAATGGATAGAGCAAATCGTCACCGCTTCTCCGAACACAAAACCCAAACCTTTCATTGTCTCCGTCACAGGCTCGCCTCAAGAGGTTGCAGAATGCTACACCCGAGTTGCAGCGCTCGCTGCCCGTATCTCAGCACCGCTTGCTATCGAAGCAAACCTCAGCTGCCCGAACATCGCAAATAAGCCACCACCAGCCTACTCAGGCTCGGCTTTGAAAGAATATCTTGATGCGTTGGTGACGATCCCACGGACGGTACCATTTGGCTTAAAGACACCACCATACACATACGCTGGCCAGTTCAAGACGCTGGTAGATACCCTGCGTGGAAACGGGACACATACAATCGACTTCATCACTGCCACGAATACGTTAGGCTCCTGTCTTGTATTGGGTAACGAGGGTCGGCCTTTGCTTCCCTCAGCAGCGGGTACGGGGATTGGAGGGCTTGCAGGCCAGCCTTTACATCCGCTAGCTCTCGGCAATGTCGCCACGCTGCGCCAGTTGCTCGATGAGCATCATGAGTTGCGCCATGTAGACATCATTGGTGTTGGTGGTGTTAGCGACGCCGCTGGACTTGCACGTATGCAAGCAGTGGGTGCCAAAGTCGTGGCCGTAGGCACAGCTCTTGGAAGAGAAGGCCTGCCAGTATTTGCTAAGATTCTGCATGGTATCAAGACCTCAAAGTTGTGACCGTAGAATGATGGTATGAAGATTTCATAATGATTCTCCAAGCCTCCTCTGTCTACTATGCGATAATTGCCTTTAGGACGAAGCTGAGATGTATATCCGGGAATGGCTAGGTAAAGACGTCTGTGGCAAACCTTACCGAGCGTATGCCTTCAAACCAGGCTTCAGCCTCTTTCTCGGTCTTTTCCTTTCCAAGCTCCTGTGCGCGCTCCATGTACATCTTCTGACACACCTGCTGAACACTGCGCTCGAGGCCACGGCTGCCGCATACGTAGACTCTGCTACCAGCGTCCCACAGCTCAAGGGCCTCCTTGCGATGCTCCCACAGAGCATCTTGTGCATACTTCAACCCTTCACTTGCTTCGGGCTTTCTGCTGTAAGTGCGTAGGATTTTGACGGCGCCTGTGGCTTCCCACTTGTCAAAGTCTTCTCTGTACAACTCATCCTGGTCAGGGCTTCTGCAGCCGACGACAAGCAGAGCAGGTGCAAGCTTGCGGCCGGCGTCGACCTGAGCTGCTCTTTCTTGTACAAACCCGCGGAATGGTGCTACACCAGTACCGGCACAGATCATGATGACAGGTGTATTCTCGAAGTTGGTGGGTAGATGGAAGGCTTGGTTTGAGGGACGCACAGCGACATGCAACTTGTCACCTGCAGCCAGCTTCGAAAGGTAGTTGCTAGCTACACCAACGTACTCACCCATACCGCTCATGTGTGACTGGTGCAGCACGGCATAGGTAAGACTGACGCGGTGAGGGCTGACCAAACTGGAAGAAGAGATGGAGTACGATCTGGTGCGCATGGGAGGCAGACTGCTTATGAAAGCGCCCAGGGGCAGTTGAACTGAAGGGAATCTGTTGAGGAGATCCAAGAGCGAGATCCTCTGTTCACTGATTTCGCTGCTGAAAGCATCACCAGCGAGACGAGTCAGTTCTTTCTTCGTCTCATCATCTGTGCAGACATCCAGAAGCAGTGTCACGTTTCGCTTGGTTGCGGGCTGTCCAAGTTCAACATAGGCGCCGAACAGGTCGTTGGCCGAGATTGGGACGTTGGTGGGAAGAATGGTGCCTACCGCGGCCTTGATGGTCAACACACTGTCCCAGGCCAGGTTGAAACGGCGCATGACGCGCTGTACGCCTTCATGTGGGTTGATAGGGAGCACATGGAGATAGTCGCCACTGCTGTAGGTCGCGGAAGCCGGTAGCTCAACCTCAATGTGTCTCTTTTCCGACGCTCCAGGTTGTGAGAGAATCTTTGCGTCGACCACGCGAGCCTCGTACACATCGGCGCGCAGTTGCGAAGAGCGGACGCTCGAGACTTCGACTGTCAGACTCTGAGTTGCTGCCGAGTCGGTAGCATTGCCGTCGCCTCCATATTTCTTCGACATGGCAGGCCAGAAGACCTCATCTTCCCATTTCTCAAACTCGCTGAACATGTCGCCATTGGCAGCATTCGCGGAGCCTCGACTGCAGATGCGTTCTCCACCATGTGCTAGAAGCATGTCGTCGATAGCGGTTGGAATCTTGTGGAAAGTGTTTTTCCAGTCGCTGTGTCCAGCTCCAAACACCGCGTATTGGACCTTGGCAGACTCTCCTTCCAGCGATTTAAGCCAGTGGAAGAAATGAGCCGCATTGTCTGCCGGCTCACCTTCATACGAACAGGTGATTATAGCGACTGCTTGGTCTGTAGGTAAGTTGTCCTTGGCTGAGTCAAGAGTATCGATCTTGGTGACCTTGAATCCATGAGACGGAGCATCGGCTGCCAGACCCTGAGCAAAGGCCTGGCAGGTACCTGTGTTGGACCCATAAAGAATCGTCAGGGGCCTTCCCTTATCGTCACTAGCGCCGGCTCTTGCTTTTTCATTGTTAGATGTGTTGGATTTCTTTGCCTGTACAGAGGCACCATTGGAGGAGAGGATCTGTTCCAGTTGAGTAGGTGTCCTGCCGTGGCGGAGTTGAGCGTGCATATACAGGTGGTTCGGCTTGATTGTCAGGGTTGACTTGATTTGTAGATCATACTTTGCATCATCTAGGGTGAAGTCAAAGTACTGAAGGAGCATTGCAACCACGAGTTGGGCCTCCTGCCATGCAAAGGGGCGACCGATGCAAGCACGAGAGCCATTACCGAAAGGCTTCCAAGCATTGGGAGGAAGTTTGTTGAAGTTCTCGTCAAGCATCCTCTCGGGCTTGAACTCATTGGCATCCTCTCCATAGACAGCAGGATCGCGGTGAATCTTGGGAAGAAGTGCAACGATAGGTTCGCCTTTGAAGACAGTGTACTCACCGCCAATGGTATCGATATCATTGTTGGGCTGGATCGAGAAGGCGGGAGCAGTGGGTTGTAGTCGCAGAGTCTCACGCAGAACTGCGTTGATGTATGGCAGCTTGCTCAGATGTTCCACCTTGATGCTTGCATCGCCGACGACCCGGTCAACTTCTTCTTGTGCTTTCTTGTATGCCGAAGGATTTTTCAGCAGGTAATAGAAGAGAAAAGAGAGAAGGCCAGACGTTGTTTCATGACCAGCAATCCTGTATATCAAGCATCATTAGCATGAATTCCCATTTTTCGAGCATCAGAAAACCACGGATCAGCTGCATGAGCACGCTTGGCACTTCGAACGACTCCCCTGACGGCATTCCAATCGATGTTATGACTTCTGGGGAGCGTTCATGCAGAACAAGACAATGGCCAACCCAAGTCGTGGTGTTCGTAGCTTCATGTTACTCACAAAAAAGTGATCATGTTGTCGATGATACTATCATCGGACAACGAACTCCCATCGCGGGGATCCTTGCCGTGAAGCATAGCATGAAGTAGGTCCTTTCTGCTCTCGGGGTGGTTCTTGCGATTCTGCACCAGCTCATCGCTCAACTCTCTCAGGTATTTGATGTCTTTCCAGTACTGGTATTCTTGTTTTCGATAGAGCGCGGCCAAGAAGCCAGGTCTTCGGATTCTGGAGCCAGACTCGGAGAGAACGTTGACCATGGCATCCACGAAAGGATGCATCTGTTCTGCGTAGAACGAATTGAAGCGGTAATCCATTGAGCAAAGGGCGAGAGTGTCCAAGGTCAATCGCGTGAAGTCGTCTGTGACGTGGATCTTGTAGTCATTTCCGTGACGTGCCCATTTCATGATGAGTTGAGTTGCGATGTCCTTCATATCATCGAACATTCCACGTATGTTAAGCGGGCCAAAGGCAGGCACCAGAACGCGATGAGCGGTCTCCCAATTGGGTTCGCCATTATGCTGCAACTCCGTTAGAGTCATGGATCAACAAGCTGGTCACACCACGTTAGACATACTGCGGTGAACAACCCATCCCCCGTCAGATTCCTAACTTCACCTAGAGCAGCTGTGACGACCTTGCCAAATCTCTTCTCGTCACAAATCTCGTTCATCAGCTCGACAGAAGAGATAACTACTCGACGCTTGCCAAACATAGAAAGACTGTAAATAGATCCTGCTTCATGTTAGCTTGTTGCTACTATCCAGCGAGATGTGAGACTGACCATATTTGTCGGCAATGTCCATCAACGACTTGATGGGAACCTCAGGATCGATATCGTTCAAATTTCCTAGGAAAGGCCAGCCAGCTGGACCAGGGATAGGGGTAGACATGTTTGGTAGGTAGTGTTGAGAAAGGCTCCAAGTTCCTGCTTGACCTTTCTTATAATTAATTGATCCCTCCTGTCAACATATGAACTAGGCATCGGAGCTCCAAGCTTGGCCACCGACACGGCCTGTGGTCAGCCGACGCGCGTGCTTCCGTGTGATCAAAGCTTGCCGTGGTCCCCATTGAAACGTGTGTTTTGCGCTTGTTCAGGCAAGACTTGCGAAAATAATAATTAGAGCAGGACTCGCAAGGCCTACCTCTCCTACTCTATTCACCAGAGGCGAACCTCATCAAAAGCGCCGAGATCATAGGTCCGCTATGCCGGTCGTTCAACATTCATGCAGATCATGCGCCTTGCTCGTTTCGGACGTTATCATTAGATCATATGTACTCTCGAGTATCCTAAGCCCGCCTCGCCCACGAGGACGCTTTCTTCTATACAGCTGGTGGAATGTTCATTACCCTAGCCATCATCACCGGACTGCTCGTCTCAGCTGAACCCAAAGGGGCGACTTGTCCCAGAATGAGAAGACCTTCTGATCAGTCCAATCTCTGCTCTTATCCACGAGTGCTAGGTCAAACTTCCAGAAGACTTCTGTCAACAACAATCGACACTCGTGGTATGCAAGGTTGCGACCTATACAGTTGCGAGGCCCCACCGAGAACGGCTGAAACGCAGCGTGGTTGTCGTGTTCGAAGCGTGCATCCTCGCCGAGCCATCTTTCTGGAATAAAGCTTTCTGCGTCGTAAAAGTTGGACTCTGAGTGATAGGTTGCCCACTGGCTTACACTGACAGTCACATCTTCCGGAATGTACTCTCCACATATCCAGGCACCACCCTTTGGCACTTGTCGTGGCAGTCCAGTCGGTACTGGTGGATATAGTCTCATGCCTTCCTCGATACAAGCCGAAAGGTACGGGAGTTGTTGCAGAGCCTCGATTGTGATCTCTGAGTCATGGGCAAAAGCTGATCGCAGCTCACGCGTAAGCCTTTGAGCTGTTGCGGAGTTTCGAAGAAGGTGGTAAGTCAGCCCACTATAATCTCTTGTTAGCAGTAGAAAACAGTACTTGCAAGTGAACACACCTCAATAGCGTCGCAGTCGTTTCGGTGCCTGCGATCATAAACATGGCTGAATTGCTGTGCATCTCACCCAACGACATCCCGCCCTCTTGTCCAGCTTTCTTCAAAACAAAGCTCCACAGGTCTGGACTGGAGGGTGTCTGCGCGAGTCTCCGATCCACTCGATCGGCAGAGTATTTGAAGTGGTTGACCTGCTTCTTACGAATTGCATTGCCCAAAAGAACGTTGAGTAAAGTAGTCATGCCCGGCAACAACCTGATCGCGCGGAGCCTGGTCATGGATTTGATCGACGCGAAAATCGTGGCAACCCATGGAGAATACTCGGAACCTTCGAGCATATGCAAGCTTTCCGAGAATGTCAAGTCGGCCATCAGATCAAACGTTGTGTAGTTGTAGTAGGCGACCAGATCGATAGGAGCGTCGGTAAAAGACAAGGCCTCGAGCTTCTCTGCAAGCAGGCTCGCCCAGCGTTTGAAGAGAGGCTCCTCTTCTTTCAACGCCTTGTCGGAGAAGGCGTGCGACAAGACTCGTCGCTGTCGTGCGTGACTGGAATCATCCGAGCTCAAGATAGAGGTGGTTCCATTGACGGGAATGGCATAGAGGCGACGGTCTTTTGCAAAACTCCTCTTGCCGGACAGTCGATGACCATATATCTCCTTCCAGGCGTTCGTGCCTGACAAGCCTTTGCCATTGGCTTCTGCGTCGATGTAACTGATCTCCGTCGGAGAGACTCGCACCACGGGTCCGTACTGTGAGTGGAGACGTTGTTTCGTCTTTGTGTCTTGTCCTCTCCAGATCATCCATATAAGTGGTAGATTACTCGCTGCCCAGAGCCGTGGGCCAGGGAACTTCGACAATGGTCCAAACCAGACATCGTATGCGGTGATCGCAACTTGATGAACAAGATACTATGGACAATCAGCAAGCAGGTATCAGAGTTGCAGACGAGGCACGATACTGAGATGATAGGAAGAGCGAGCATCCTCCAGGCGAGGGCTGGCGCCGTTAAAGGGATACATTCGAGGTTCATGACAGCTCGGTAGAGTCGTCACGCGGAGGAGCGGGTTGAGGGAGTGTGGAGGATCTTCATTGCGGATCTGGGCATGAGGACAGTCTAAATATGCTAGACCATCACCACGAGAGAGTTCGAGCAGACGCCATACCCTGAGAGCCTTGCTCACACCCTCCGCGATTGCGTCTCCGGTTGCCAATCAAAACCCACCTCCTCTTCCAAAGGCAGCGGGACGTTGTAACTTGCAAGAGTCATGGACGAACTACTGCAGGTTTCATGGCGCGCCCACAACACGCTTGACAGAAGTGAGGATGGCACCGAAGAGCCAAGGCAAGTGTGCGGAGTTTCCAAGCTTGAGAAAGGACGTTATTTTGCCAAGCGAGCAATAGTCTTTTGATCTTCAATGTGATCTTCACAAACAGGGACGACGATCCGCAACTCGACTCGAGATGCCGACGAAGCAGCGATTCTATCAAGACTTGCTGCAGCTGATTGTTCGCATTCGACATCCAAACAACGAATGACTGGAATCCAGCTGCAACACGCGATTGTTCGTCATGATTTCACTCCACTCTCGCGTAGAACGCGGCCCAAGAATTGACCCACTCGCTCGTGGCCGGGCTGTCACGGAGACTCTCAGAGCGATACGTGCGTACGACATAACTCTTTTAGTCTTAAGGCTCAGCCGTTCCGATTTCCCAGGAGTCAAAATGTTCTTCTCAATTCCGACTTGGTAAGAATTTGATTATGGCAGATACCGGATAAGTTAAACAATATTATTCGGCTGTTGGTGTTTGTATGCGGAGGTTGGGTGTTCCTGCAGAGGCTTCAAGATCAGCACGCAGACCACGCTGTAACCGGCAAAAACGTCCACAATTTGGAGAAATACTGCTTTAACGCTCGCCGGTCGTGTCACGTCAAGAGCCGTGGGAACTTTGTTTTCGCACGTGAAACTGATCCTAGACATCGCTCGTATTTGCCTGAATCTCGACGCTGCGTTCATGGATAGTAGGGACGAGTAGAATCTTTCCAAAGCAAAGAGTGCCGTACATATCAACTGCCATATCCGCTGACTCTCTCGTGTCTTTTGGACCGCAGATGCAACGCGAGAAATCCTACCGTACAATGCTTCAATAGATTGAATCCTGATAAGGGCAAAGGAGTCTCTAAGAAAGTGTATACAAGAAAGCTGCGATGCGATCCCGGATGATCAGTTTGCCGAAGCTACTGTCCAACGTGGGTGCTTCGAGCCTCGACACGCCTTTGGGGATTCGGCCGTAACGTAGAGATCTGCAACACGATATGCCTGCGCAGTGCGTGCAGCTTCCGTAGGGTGACTCAGTGAGTACAATGAACGGCAAGCCACGTGCGTACTCCGTAGTCAAACTCGTGTCATGAGTATAGGCCAAGGCGCAGCATGCGCATTGTGCTTTTGGTTCAACAACTGGAATTCAGAACCATCAGGGTTTGTTATCAACGAACAGTTCTGATATCGGAATTCGCAAAACTCTACTGCAGGTTGGAAGTCTGTTTCACAGCAATCATATGATCACTCTAGGACTTGAGTATATTATGGCAAGGGCCTCCAGAACCGAACATGGCTCGAAGGTCAGCGACGATTTCTTCTGGCTGTTCATATGCGAGGAAGTGACCTCCGCTTTTCTTCTCGCTCTCGAAAACAACTGGACCGAGAGTTCTTCCCCAGGTCCGGGGAACGATAGTGAGCTCCTATGGAGAAGCTTGTCAGCCTCGTGTGCAGGGTATGGCCTTGGTGGATACAGCCAGAACCCATCCGATCAACGAACACCGTTTAGACTACGTCTCACCGGCATGTCACCACAAGCCAACGCATCCGGTCGTACTGTAGATACACAGGCGGGGATGGCAACCTTTCCAGGAGATCACCCACGTACCTTTGGAGCATAACACAATCCGAGCTTGACTCGTTCAATGTAGCGCTGGACGCGTTCACGAGTAGCCTCGGCTGAGCTATGTGTAGCCTCGTAGTAAATGCGTAAAGAGGCAGCGGCGCCGGCTTTTGAGAACCAATAGATCGAGATCCATGTCAATATCTCATCATCAGTCCACAGGTAGCTGTCTGTCCAGTCATGAAGTTTCTCATAAATCCAAGCGAGTAAGGCTACAGGGCTGTCGGCAAGCGCGTAACCGACAGTCTGAGGCTTAGTACCTGATAGAAGACAAAGTCAGCATGGCTGCATAATGCCACACGTCAAGTTCGTGCGCTCTACTTACTCTGGATTGACCTGTAGCCACTGCCCTCGTTAGCAAACCAATCACTCCTGGAGCGCCCTTGTATCTCGTCTTCGGTATATGGGGTCACAGCATGTTGAAGAGCGAGGAGCGGATGTGTAGAAAACTCTGGGGGGGATGCCCGGACCATGTTGATATGGGAAGCTAGGCAAGATTCCGGGTAGAGAAGGCCTATGCTGCGGGTGATGTACATTCCCCAATCTGACATTATCGCATCAGTCACAATTGGTGACCTGAGATCGCGAGAAAACAGATCTTACCGCCGCCTTGGGTGACTGATTCGTCAGGAAGATTAGCATGCTTTTTCTCAAACAATATCACGAAGGAGTCGAACCGTATGTGTTGTACCCGAGAAGCTGCATGAGACGGTGACATGCCTCAGCATACTGGCCAAGTCCAAATCCTTTCTTCTTGATACCTAGCACATGACTGAGAAGGATGTTCTCGACAGTTTGATTCGTTCTCAACACTGACCTGCGCTCCATCCGAAGTTTGGTAGAGAAGGTGCAACGACGTGGAATTTGACATCGTTGACGTCTCCTGATAGGCTACTAAGCATTTTGGTCACCTCTACATAGCTGCCAGGCTATGCTGTATTAATTTCGACACATCGACGAGCTTATACGATACGACCTACCCAGCCATGAACGAAGAGCAGAGGAATAGCATCTGACGCAGAACTCGGCTGGTGCAAGAAATGTAGCTCGATATCCCCAAAGCCATCAACGGTGACATTCGTCTTGAAATTGGGCAGCTCGTTGAGCTTTGCCTCTGCCTTCCTCCAATCGAAGGCGTTTCGCCAGTGCGATGTGAGCCTTTTGATATCAGCCAGAGGGCTTCCGTAAGCCCACTCGGCGTCTTCTAGCTCGTCAGGGAAGGTGGCGAGGTCAAGTCTTTTACGAAGATCCTCCAGACAAGACTCGGGCACAGCGATGCGATAGGGAGAAGGCGACATAGTGTAGAAACACGGATTGTGTGAGAAGAGTAGCAATCACATTGAAGTGAGTCGTGGTAAGTGCGCTTATACGGAGAGCTCAGAGCGGGGGAGGGATGCGCTCAACGATTAAGCTTGCCGAAAAGAGCCGCATCTGCGCCTCATCCGTCATCTCATTCACTGCTGTCGGCTTCCGCCCCGACTTGCATTCTTCACCACCATGTTTGAGGCACGATGCACTCCTTGGGACAGCTCTCTTGGAAGTCGGACAACTGAGAATACTCCAGATGCTTGAGATGATCTTCCTGCGCCACGAGCGTCAACAGAATGTTCCGAGATCCAAACGTCTGGTCGTCGCCGCTTACCCGGAATTTGTCAGATCGTCTGTCAAGATTTACATGACTTGACGTGAGCCGCAAGGACATTCTCTCGAAAGGGACAAGGCATGGGCTGATCGTCGTTGATCAACACCACAACCAAAATTCCGTGCCTGATCATGCTGATTTCCATGACGGTCCCCAGTCGACTCTTTACTGGGTCGGGACGCGTTCATACGAGCGTGGGCATTGCACGGCTGGTGACAAGGCAAGCGGCCACTCTTGGTGACGTATTTTTGTATGGGGAACCGAACTGAACGGCATGGAGACATGAATCTCCTACATATTCTTTCCGCTCTCGGAGATCTTTCAGCTATCATGACGATCTGAACCTCAGCACGGTGCTGAGAGTCAGGATCCACGAAATCGAGAGATTGCGTAGATGTACCAAAGACGACGGCTGATTCGTACATGGAGAAACTTTCAATGTCTGGTACTCATACATAAGGGGGTGCCATTCGCTCGCCCCAAGCGTGGTGTTGTTTTTCAGGTTATCTTGTCGAAACACTGTTCGACCACTCTTCCAACATGCAGGGAATCTCGGTTGCGCTCGCTTTCCTCTCGCTTACTGGCTCTAGTTTCGCTAGACCAGCCCCAGCGGAACCCGTGCCTTCACCAACCACCACCGCCATCGCTTCTCTCGAGGACAGGGATCTGATTGGCGACCTTACTGGGGCTGTAGGCGGTGTCCTGGGCGACGCTGTAGGAGACATCAACGACGCTCTCTCCAAAGTTGGGGTCGGCCAGCTTGCTGGAACACAAGCATGGAGCACAATCTCATCAGCTTTGGCACAAGTCACGGCGACTAAGACTCAGACCAACGCTGCATCGGCCATCTCCCAACTGTCTAGCATCCACGCTGCTAAGCCTTCGGCGAACCTGTTCGAATTTGTTGCTGCCGTCGCCGCAGAAGGCCTAACCGCCAACTCCGTCAATGATCTTCTCGGCTTTGTCGACGGCTTGGCCACTGGTGAGAACAGCATGAGCAATGTCAACATCCAGCAGCCCAAGGACACCATCTACCCCAAGAAGGGCAACGACCCCAAGTATAGCGTTACCGAGTCCTCGTTGCGTGCCGCCATCTACATTCCTCCTTCGTTCCAAGGCGGCAAAATTCAACCTGTGATTCTGATGCCTGGTACGGGAGCGACTGGATACTTTACATATGTTGGAAACTGTAAGAAACATCTCTACGATATATATTGTATAACTTATACTGATGTGGGGCTAGATATCAAGCTTCTTACCGGATCAAGCTACGCTGACCCCGTGTGGCTCAACATTCCTGGATATCTCCTGAACGATGCTCAGGTCAATGCTGAATACGCTGCGTACGCGATCAACTATATCGCTAGCATTACTGGCAAAAAGGTATCCATCATTGGCTGGTCTCAAGGCAACATCGATATTCAGTGGGCATTCAAGTACTTCACCTCGACGGTGAAAAACACCAGGAATCACATTGCTATCAGCCCTGATTATGCTGGTACCGTCAACGCCAATCTCATTTGCCCCGATGGGCTTCCGTGTGATCCCTCCGTCTTCCAACAGCACTACAAGGGCACGAGCAACTTCATCGACAAGATGAGGCTCAACAACGGAGACTCGGCTTACGTTCCCACGACCACTGTCTATAGCGGACTTTTCGACGAGATTGTCGAGCCTCAGCAAGGCACAGGTGCCTCGGCATACCTCAATGACGCCCGCAAAGTGGGCGTCACCAACAACTACCTTCAGGGCATCTGCCCTGGCCTACCTGGCGGTTCTTTCTACACTCACGAAGGTGTACTTTACAATCCGATTGCATTCGGCCTGGTCAAGGATGCTCTGATCGACGGTGGCGCTGGTAAGACATCTCGTCTTGACCTCAACAAGCTATGTAACATGTACCTCGCCGACGGTCTCAACGTGGGCGACCTGCTCCTTACCGAGAACGCCATTCTGGTCGCTGCACTTTCACTCGTCCTCTACGAGCCCAAGGTCTCAGTCGAGCCCGCTATCAAGGCATATGCCACATACTAATCACCTCACGAACGCCAAACCTTTGTAAATATTCTGGTCTTACAATCTGTACATATATCATGACCACATAGAGCAGCTGGTGGAATACCCGGGTTGACGAAAGCTGATGAACCTTTTTGTATACATATATTGTTATTTGCTTATTGTTTTCTCTTTGAAGAGGCTCGTGTTGCGCAGAACCTAATGTTCTTTTGAGTTGTCGTTGCTGATGGGCGTTGTGTCGTGCAAATATACTATGGTGCAATCGTTGCTCCTCAAAGTTTGGGGTTGGTCATCATGTCGTCAATGTCGCTGGGTGTTCAGGATTGTTAAAGCGGCATAAGTCCAAGCAGACCAATGATGGCCTGGACGAGGAATGGCTGGGCAGTGTCGGTAAGTGTTGGTGACGAGCAAAGCGGAACTTGGGACACATACAGTTTGGAGGTTTCTCTCGGCATGACTTCCCAGAGTAGCAGCGGTGCTTGTTCCGACGATGATGAAGCCACCGTCCGTGGTAGCCGCTGAACCCGTGGTGGCAGGAGACGTGCCAGTGGTAGTCAGACCGCTTGCAACAATAAGACCGCCTCCTGACGTAGGCGATGTTCGGAATGACGAAGCAGAGGCAGTCAGGGGCTGAGAAGCGGCAGCTGTGGTCGAGGCGACAGAGCCGCCAGAGGCGATGACACCGCTGGTGATGATGGACGAGATGGCGCCGGTGCAAACGGCACCGCTGGGACAGCAAGCAACATGGCCAGCCTGATCAGGAGCGCAGACGGCCGAGTTCGCACAGCAAAGACCTGGTGCACCAATGGATGCACAGTTTTTGTAATTTGTCGGACAGGACGTTGGATCCAGCGCGCGTTTGGGCAGCTCATGGTGGAATGTTTCGTTGGAGCTTGTCTGTTGCGACCATTCGAGCACGGACAGAAACGGCGAGAAGAGTGATGCTTCTGCCAACGAGGTCAAGAGCAACAGAACGCTGCAGAGATGCCAGAAGCCAGATCGAGACAGCATGATTGTTTGCAAATTCGGGCTTTGTCAAGGGTGCGAGTGCTTCTATCTGGTTGCTGCCCGAAGAGATCAAAGGTTGCGTCTGTTTGCTTCTCGGCTGTTGGCAGGTGAATGCATGTGGCCCCCACGGCAGCTCTCTCTTCACTCACAAGCTCTCATCCTCCAGCTTTCAATCGATGCACTGCACACCTTTATGACTCCAGCGTACGCCGTATACCAAGTAGGTAACGTGTGAAGCTTCGAAGATGCGCATTTCTCCAGGGAAATTGGATCATGTTTGTCGAAAAGCGATAAGCCCTCGACTATCCTGATACATGCTTTACATCGCTGTAGGGGAAGTGTGGCAGTAAAAGCGGTCAACATAAGAGGAGCCGGAAGAGAGCCTGAACGAGCGAACCCTCCTCGCCCAATGTCGCATAACAGTCGAGTCGGAGAGCTAGGCTCTACGGAAGCAGCTATGAGCATCTCACATCACATCTTAGAACAGGGCAGGCGGGACGACCGTACTTTCTGAAACGTCCAAGTGCGACTGACTGACCTCCGAGATGGGAGAAACTCACTTGGATTGACATGATGATCGGCTTCATCACCATTCGAAGAACGCATTACCATGTTGCATCTTATACTCTTGTTTGGCTTATTTTGCCCCATTGCTTCCTCTCAGACGGCCTGTCCGTTCTTCGACTCCGCAGAGCACAATTATACCGCCTGGTCAGAGAGCCACATAGCCACGTGGTGCAAAGATCATGACCCCTTGTCAACGTCTCAGTGTGCCAGTCAGTTTGATACACTTGGTGTCTAGTCTGATTGCTGACACAGAAGAGCTGTTGTATGGCCACCCGCCCTCCAGTATCCTGAACGTGTCGAGTTACGTCGCAACTTCAAGGAGCATCTCTTCCAGCTCGAACCCAGAATTGGCACTCGAAAAGACTGCATTGCCCGCTCATCCGCTCTTCAACTCAACTCTACGAGACATGCAATCGGCTTGAGCGAAGCCGTGACCTGTGACCTCTATTCTTTTCACCCCAAACGACGAAATGAATGCGTATGCTATCCCGTATACAGTGACCACGTCACATCGATCACTACCGTTGTCCAAGGCATCTACAGGGTCCTCGAGACCACATCCGTCTACTACCCACCAACTCAAGTCATAGAAAGCTGCCTGCTCGCAGCTGCTGCTCAAGGCCCGCCCGCCATCTGCGACCCACATAGATCGAGATGTCAAGTGTCTGCCGAGGTCCTTTATCGAACACGGAGAGTTACTGGAGACTTTCCATACTGTCCCACACCTGGCCTGCATGCATCTAGTCACCAGCCGATTCGCACCATCGCACCTTGGAGATCTCACCATACCACAACGGTGACTGTTACATCATCAAATGCCTGGGGACCGCTGCCGACTGGTTCTGACTGCGAAAGGGATGGTGAGGAGAAGTCACTCTGCAAGAACGACAAGTGTATGTGGGGTTTCCTCAAGCCTTGGGAATCCCAGACGGTCAGATTGGTCACAATCACAGGCTCCAATGGCGTCTCGCTCTTTGGTTCTGTGAAAGAAAGTGTCAACATCACCACACCGCATTGGGGGTTCCTTGCTCCGGCCACGACTACTAAAAAGAGCACGACTACGACGTCGGGTTACGACACGTCAAAGTTCAAAAGCAAAAAGCCCGAATCATCGGCTCACTCTACCTCTCCGCCAGCACCGGTATGCACTAACGAGCTTGACTGCAGAGAATACTGCGAGAAGAGGATAAAGGCACCAAAGAAGCACATGATGGCACTTCTAGTTGGCGGCACTGCGTTTACTGGGATCGCGGGTCTGGCAATGCTGCTGAAGATATACAGCAAACACATTCATCGCTGGTGTAGGGCTCGACACGACCGCCGCAGAAGCGCTGACACATATGCTCAACCTCCAATGGATGATGGGAGTGTGCAGGGCTTGCAGCTAGCGCAGGCACCTCCAGTTCAGGCGAGAAGCAGAGGTCATGTGCGGTTCCAGGTTGATGGCGCCGACAGTGAGTGCTGTCGATGTGCTCGATGATAGAGATCATGTCCCCAGAAGGTCGAGCGGCCACGAGTTTCGTTTTTGATCGAGCTCTAGCATTGCGCGTGAAGCGAGTCAATAGCTGAAAGATGAGGAAGACAGGACATGACATTCTTATCCCTTCGCATAGAATATACACACGTTCCCGACTACCACAGTCATATCGTTGTGTGCGTAATTGGTGATGGTTTGCCTGAGGATGAACTGAATGATCAGGAAGATGCAGGCCAGGCTTGGCGGGAAGATTGTCCGCATCCAAAGCTCCACGTCATTTATTGGTCGTGCATACCTACTTAGCTGTTTGCGCCGCGAACCACAACCTAGAGACAACTGTCACAGCACCGCAGTACGCCCAGCATGGTGTCTCTCTTGCTTACCGTCTTCCTGCTGAACGTGGCAATCCATCTCATCAACACACTTGGCGCTGCGACCATCAACGAGCTGGTATGGACATGATGGAATTCTGCTTGCGACTCGACGGACACTGAATACTCGTAGCTCTGGGTCCTCTACAACAAGCTCCCTACACCCACGGCGAAAAATGCGCACAACTCGGCACGACTGAAGAAGGAGGTGGTGCGTCTGAAGCGCGAGATGAATGCTGTCAGCGCTCAAGACGAGTTTGCCAGATGGGCCAAACTGCGCAGGACCCACGACAAAGCCGTCGCCGAGTACGAAAAGAGCAGTATGTCAAGGCTTTACTATACATTTGCGCACGAAGACCTCATCTGACAAGAATGACAGCAAGCTCGGTTCAAGACACCAAGGCCAAGTTCGACAAGACGGCCAATGTCCTTCGCTGGCTCGGTACAAATGGCATGCGCTACCTTCTACAGTTCTGGTTCTCGCGTCAGGCACTGTTCTGGCTCCCGCAAGGCTGGGTCCCTGGTTACGTCGAATGGCTCCTCGCATTCCCAAGGGCACCCAAGGGCAGCATCAGCATCCAGCTTTGGGGCATTGCATGTGCCAGTGTCATCTCCATGGCGAGCGAAGCCACCGTCGCCGCATATGTATTGGTTACCAAGCGCCCCGACATGCAGACGGGCAAGCAGGAGCAGGAGCCACAAGCATTCAAGAGCGGCGGAGCAGCAAGCACAGCCGGAGGAGACAAGAAGGAATTGTAAACAGACGCATAGCACACGAATTGTTGTAGTGATACCCAAGAGAGGATTGTAATTAGGCATGTCTCTCAACATTTTGACGCAAGATCTTCAAAGCAAAGCTCAGAAACTGCAACACGAGTGAGATGATCTTGGCAGATCGTTGGGCTCAATATTGGCGTCGATTTTGAACTCGTGACCTTGGAAAAGGTAGCGGTCGCCGAGTCTTCGAATCCGCCGTGCAAGATGCTAGGTATGCATTATCTACGTGACAGAGGTTGCACCTCGATGCATGTCTTGTGCAAGGACGGGGTGCTTGAGGCTGCGCATATTGGCGTCAACGTCTTCAAACTCGATCGATCGTGCAGAAACATGATCGGGTCATTGCAAAAGAAAGGTCGGAAGCGTCGACGAGGAAACGAGAAAAAGAAGTAGAAGTGTGGAAGCCGCGATGCTTATTAAGCTCTTGCCAAATTGAATTGTGACGCGACGCGGGAGGAAGGCGCGTCGCGTGTCTACGACGCGGCTTCCTGTTTTGAAGAACCTCTTCTCTCCTCGTCCTCCCCCCCTTCTCCCTCTCTCATATCTGCAACTCTACAGTCTTGACGACTTTATCTGCTTCTTCTTTGATACCCCTCCTGCTTCTACATCTTTAGTACCGCCCTTCTCTCATATACCCCCTCCATCGTCCACCCTTCGAGAGCTACAGTCTCCTACCTTCTTCTCCTCATCTCTTCATATCCACTCAACGCGTCACAATGTTCGTGTACAAGCGCGGTAAGTCTTCTCTCCTAGCTGCTATACACACAGAGGTACTGACAGACTCTTAGACGGACGCAAGGAGCGTGTCCAGTTCGACAAGATCACAGCCCGTGTCTCGAGGTTGTGTTACGGCCTCGACCCCGACCATGTCGACGCTGCTGCTATCACCATGAAGGTCATTGCCGGTGTCTACCAGGGCGTCAACACAATCCAATTGGACGACTTGGCTGCCGAGACTGCTGCATACATGACAACCACCCACCCCGACTACGCCGTTCTCGCCGCACGTATTGCCGTGTCCAACCTCCACAAGCAGACCAAGAAGCAGTTTTCTGCTGTCATCTCGGATCTGTACCACTATGTCAACCCCAAGACCAGAAAACGCGCCCCCATGATCTCAGAAGAGACATACAAGACAGTCATGGACCACGCCGAAGAGCTCAACTCGGCCATTGTCTACGACAGAGATTTCAACTACCAATACTTCGGTTTCAAGACGCTAGAGCGCTCATACCTCCTCAGACTCGAGGGCAAGGTTGCCGAGAGACCCCAGCAGATGATCATGCGTGTCGCTGTCGGTATCCACGGCGAGGATATTGAGGCTGCCATTGAGACCTACAACTTGATGTCGCTCAAGTACTTCACCCACGCTTCGCCCACTCTCTTCAGTGCTGGAACTCCCCAGCCCCAGCTCGCTTCATGCTTCTTGATTGACATGAAGGACGACTCTATTGACGGTATCTACGATACTCTCAAGACCTGCGCCATGATCTCAAAGAATG
The DNA here is from genome assembly GCF_000721765.1 of Aureobasidium namibiae CBS 147.97. NCBI lineage: Eukaryota > Fungi > Ascomycota > Dothideomycetes > Dothideales > Saccotheciaceae > Aureobasidium > Aureobasidium namibiae. The sequence goes on along the minus strand of NW_013581192.1, from coordinate 245,628 downwards.
CTGGTGGTATTGGTCTCAACGCTCACTGCATCCGTGCAACTGGCTCTTACATCGCCGGTACCAACGGCACATCCAACGGTCTCGTTCCCATGCTCCGTGTCTTCAACAACACTGCTAGATACGTTGACCAGGGTGGCAACAAGCGTCCCGGTGCCTTCGCCATTTACCTCGAGCCTTGGCACGCCGATGTCTTCGCCTTCCTCGACCTCCGCAAGAACCACGGTAAGGAGGAAGTTCGTGCTCGCGATCTCTTCTACGCCCTCTGGATTCCCGATCTCTTCATGAAGCGCGTCGAGCAAAACTCGACCTGGACTTTGATGTGCCCTAGCGAGTGCCCTGGTTTGGCTGATGTCTATGGTGACGAGTTCGAGGCTCTGTACGAGAAGTACGAGCGTGAGGGCCGTGGTCGCGATACCATCCGCGCTCAGAAGCTGTGGTACGCCATCCTCGAGGCTCAGACCGAGACCGGCAACCCCTTCATGCTTTACAAGGATGCCTGCAACCGCAAGAGCAACCAGAAGAACCTCGGTGTCATCCGCAGCTCCAACCTGTGCACCGAAATTATCGAGTACACTGCTCCCGATGAGGTCGCCGTCTGCAACTTGGCCTCGCTCGCTCTGCCTACCTTCGTCGACATGAACGAGGAGAAGTTCGACTTCAAGAAGCTCCACGAGGTTGTCCAGGTCGTTACCAAGAACTTGAACAAGATCATCGAGATCAACCACTACCCTGTCCCCGAGGCTCGCAAGAGTAACTTCCGCCACCGTCCTATTGGTCTTGGTGTTAGCGGTCTTGCTGATGCTTTCCTCGCCCTTCGTATGCCTTTCGACTCTCCTGAGGCGAGACAACTCAATATCCAGATTTTCGAGACCATCTACCACGCCGCCTTGACTTCGTCTTGCGATCTGGCTGAGAAGCTTGGCCCCTACGAGACCTACGCTGGCTCTCCTGTCTCTAAGGGTGAGCTCCAGTACGATATGTGGGGCGTCACTCCCTCTGACCTCTGGGACTGGGAGGCCTTGAAGGAGAAGATTGCCAAGGATGGTGTCCGCAACTCGCTGCTTGTTGCACCTATGCCTACCGCAAGTACTTCGCAGATTATGGGCTTCAATGAGTGCTTCGAGCCCTACACCTCCAATATCTACTCTCGTCGTGTTCTTGCTGGAGAGTTCCAGGTCGTCAACCCTTGGTTGCTCAAGGATCTCGTCGACCGCGGTCTTTGGTCTGACAACATGAAGAATCGCATCATCGCTGACGGTGGTTCTATTCAACGCATTCCCAACATCCCCGACGAGCTCAAGGCTCTTTACAAGACCGTTTGGGAGCTCAGTCAGCGTCACATCGTCCAGATGGCTGCTGACCGTGGTGCCTTCATTGACCAGTCTCAATCGCTCAACATCCACATGCAGGCTCCTACTATGGGCAAGATCACCAGCATGCATTTCACTGGCTGGAAGCTCGGCTTGAAGACCGGCATGTACTACCTTCGTACCATGGCTGCTTCCGCCCCTATTCAGTTCACTGTCGACCAGGAGAAGCTCAAGGTCGTCGACACCAACGTTGCCCGCAACCCTGCTAAGAAGCGTGGAATTGCCGGCGCTGGTTCGCCTGCCATCCAATCTCCTACCCCTCAGCCCATGTACGATTCGAAGCAACCTCAGAACTCGGCGGTCGCCAACGGTGTCCCCACACCTTCGACTACTCCTCCGCTCGAGGCTGAGACCAAGTCGACTCCTAAGAAGGAGCTGCCCATGAGAGCACCCCCGTTCACTGCTGACCTTCCTGAAGGAAGCAGCCCTAAATTGGTCGCCGCCGACAGCAATGTTGGTACTCCCGACGAGGAGATCAAGAGAACTGTCAACCAAGATGAGGATGCTGCCGACGACAGCAAGGATCGTGAGGGCGACATCTACGCTGACGCCGTCCTGGCTTGCAGCATTGACAACCCCGAGTCTTGCATCATGTGCAGTGGTTAGACGAAAGTTGTTACATGGGAAATTTGTTCATGTATTATGAGGGAAGGAAAGCGATTATGCACTGGCGTGGGGATATACCAGTTTGGAACAATGGCGTTCAGGTTGAGCGGGTGGAGCAAGTTTCGATTGTGTAATAATATAGATAGCTTAGAGAATCGCAACAGATTGGTTTTCATACTTGACGCTGTGTCTCCCTTGTTTTGTCCGAGTTCTGTGTCGGTAGTTTTGCTTGTACGCGGCGAGAAGGCCAGTTGACTTCTCGCTCAAAGTAGAAGGAGCTATCTACTTTTTAATCGTGTCTGATTAGGTCGACGTGGTCCTGCCTATCTCATGGCCAGCGGTAAAGATGAAATATCTTTTTATTTTTTCTTTTTGGCTTGCGGTGATGGGACGAAGCTCTTGAAATGGATAGGAATGGTTGTGGGTTGAGAACAAGGTGCTCCGTCGGAGCTTTGGCAACTGCAGCCGAGTGGTGGGGAATATACAAGCCCTGCATAACTATGCACAAGGTAATAAACACTCACTCTTTGTCCATGCACTTTTCTTCGTCGACTTCTTACATCGATCACCCAAGATCTCCGATTCGTTTTACAGCACAAGAGAGTCGATTTCCACACAAACACATGGCGAACAACAAGATATCAAATAGCTTGAGACAGCTTCATAGCCAAGTGTATTTGATCTTACGATCAAGGGATCAAGAAATGACAAGCACCAAAGCCCCATACAAGCAACCCTTTTTACAAATCATCCCTATCGTACGCGATCATTGATCGGAGCAGCGCGGATGTCTCTCTTCGAAGATGTACCCCTGGGCAATGCGCTCGTGCAGTCAATGAAGTTGGCTTGCGCGGACGAAGGAATACCCAACACACTCAAGCGGGCCATGGCATCGGCGAAAGAGGATGTCCACTTGCCCTGGTTTCCAACGAAGCCCTGGAACTGCTTGCCCACGGTCGTTGATGCATTGGAGAGGTTGATGTCGGACTGAAAGCGGTAGATGCCGGCTGGAGGGTTGTTGACCTGAGCGTAGTAATCGATATCCCAGCGGCCGGGTGTGGAATCTTGCTGACCACCTTCAGGGATACCATTGGCTTGTTGAGTGAATGCCTTGCTGGTTGAGTGTGCGCCGATCAGAGCCGCCAAATCTCTGGCACTGAATCCCTTGTCGAGGAAAAGTTGGAACAAAATATCGTGAGATGAGTTGGGACCGAATCCGGCAGGAAGGAAGCCATCAGGGGCGATTGTGCTGGAGTCTGTCCTGCCGACGACGGTCTTGATCTTGGGGCCTCCAGGACACGTGAGCACAGCATGTGCTCCAGCAAACTGAATCAGGTCTGCAGCACCAACTGTGGCCTTTTGGTTGTACGAAGTATACTTGGCCATCAGCCAATCATGGTAGGGGCCTAGTCCTCCGTTCTCTGGACGGTTAATCTCGTCTGCGTTCAGCAGAAGTGACCCGTCAGCGCCGCCTGCAGCAGGTGCGTAGAAAGTTGTCTTTGATGAGTATGGTCCTGTACAACATGTCAGATCTCAGTCAGAGTATACTGAGCCAGATTACTAACCGGCATCGTGGAATGCAAATCTGATAGCAGCTCTCGCGAGATCAGTGCATTGGCCATCAGAGCCCAAGAATGAGGTGGTGAGGTCAGAAGAGATGTTGTTCCAGATAGCTGGACAGCCACCTGAGCCACCTCTGCGGGCAACAAGTGTGTTTGGAATGGCGTTGTTGAGCGAAGACGCAAGAAGAGAGGTGAATGACGAAGCCGCCTCAGGCATTGAGAATGCATCTGCGCTCAAAGCGCTGACCAATATCAGAGAAGCGAGGTTCGCAAACATGTTGAACGAAAGAAGAGAGTCCGAAATCGAGAGTGTCGAAGAGTGATGAGATGGTGCTGATAGTTGACGAGAGGCGCTTCCACAGAGGTCCTTTATACACAACCTGATATGCTGTGGATGGGCTTCCAAGGTGTCTCGATTGGCCAAACACAGCGCAATCACTAACCACAACGCCTAGACTCTTACAAGAATCACAGCTACCAAGCCACATGGCGGAGACACCGAGCTGTGAGTAGTCCACGGCCAGTGGCAAGGACAATGCAATCGTGCTCGGACATTGTATAGCTGAGAAAGATACAGTGAAGCTATGGAGGGTAAAGTTCTGGCCCATGTGCTGACCAAGTTGTCATATTGGTAGTATTCTCGGTGTTCGCGAAACTCTGAATGTGAGCATCACAGAACGACCTTCGGAATTCAGCCACAGGCTCCAGATGACAAGTGTCGATGGCGCTTTCTCGAGCATTCAAACAAGCCTCGTAGCCATCTTGGGTGTATCGATGCTTGTCGTGCATGCTTCAATTGGAGTCTGGACCAAGAATCAGAGGCGTTGTACCTCTTGGATGAGTGCTGAGTGGCCTTCAATGAGAGGCTGACTGCTGAGAGTGGTCGTTTGGGATATGTGTAAAAGCTCAAGCGTAGAATTATCGGTCCAGGGCCAGAAGAGCTCCGGTTTTCGGGAAACTCTCTTCGTCTGGGAAAGGTTGCTCGCATGCATGCCTCATTCCAAGTTTACTATGAGTTCCAGATTGGGGAAGTTGATGTGAGGTTCGTTCTCGGGCGGGGGAGAGATCTGAACCCTGATTTAGAGTTTCGGATATCCACCCCAAGTCCTCATGCAGTCATGCGAGAACCTATTCTAGCCGTACAGGCTTGGCTGAAGTCGTACTGTCACATGTATATGTATTGTACAATACGAAAGTACTGCTTGCTGACCAGAATCAGCTCTCATCAGTGGCCAGTGGCAATCCCGTCATGCTCCTGATCCGGATGCTGACCTGCAGCATACCCTTGTCCTTGATCTGGATCTAGAATTGTGCCTTTGTAAGAGTGTTTGACGTCCGGTGCAAGCCGAGGAACCATGGGAAAGGTGAGCGTGATGCCGTCGTCATTATCGACATGGACAAGGATCGGTGAGAAGAGAATCGCAATCCGTCGTTTCTATATAGAAGTTCACAATGTTCATACAGAACTTGAATCGATAGTACTTGAAGGAATTCATATATATTTACGAACAAACATTACAACTCTAAAGTTTTGGGTATCTTACAGTAAAACAATGCTAAACAATCAAATCCTTATTGCTTGCCAAAAAGACCTGGTGTAGATGCTCCTGCAAATGTCTTCTTCTCGGCTGGCAAGACTTTTGTACATTCTGTCAAATTATTGATGTTGTTGACACCAAGCATACTCAGCCTGACGTAGGCGGAAGCAAAGTCCTGTAACTGTTGTCAGCACTTGCCCGAGAACACGGCGTGCCGATGGTGGAGGCTTACCCCGTTCCAGTGACTCTGGTCTCCAATGAAAGATTGCCACTCGTCGCTAACTCTCGAGTCGTTTGCGGTGACAAGATCACTTTGAAACTTGAAAACCTTGCTGTTTGTTCCTGGCTGAAGAGTTTCGTTGTAAAAGGCTACATCCCATACCTGGAGCAAGTTATGATTAGCATGGTTTCTGTTGGTTGTATCTCGGATTGACGTACTCCGGGTGTAGAATCTTGACCGAAGCCAGCTTTCGTCTTGTCTGTGACGAATTGTTGGCTGGTGCTATGCGCACCAAGCAGAGCAGCTAGATCGTGAGGCTGAATCGTCTTGTCTTCAAAAAGGCTGATGATCTGGTCTGCACTCATCGTGACAGAAGGCATCAAGCCCTCGGGAGCGGCTTGCTTGCTGTCCTTGCGGCCAACGAAGACGCGGGTTCTAGGGCCCAATGGACATGTGACCACAGCGTGGACAGCTGCGAACTGGATGATGTCGGCGACACCGACACCAAATACCTTGGACCAGAGGAGAGCTTGGTTGGCAATGGCTTGCAAGCCGTTGTTGTCTATTTTCCAGGTGTAAGCCCCTTGTAAGAAACGCATCAAGCCGATCAAGTACGAACCTGCTCTATTGATCTCGGTGCCTGAAAGGATTATACTTCCATCAGCGCCACCAAAGTCTTGCCCGGCGGCTGCAAGAGAGCTTGACCACGACCCTGCATCGTGGAACCCAAGACGGATGGCTGCGCGTGCAAAGCCATTGCAGCGACCAGTAGGCCCGGTGAAGGCAAGTGTCATGGCTTGAGCAATATACCACCATACACAGCACGTATCGGCTTTACATGCCTTGGTACCAACCAGCCCAGGTGGACTGTAGCCAGCCACAGCCGAATCACCAGCTTCCGTTCCCATGAGAATGTTGTAGACGCTGGTGCCGACAGGAGTGGTGCCGCCGTTCTTGACATCACCCAACCCGACCCTTTGGATGTCACCATCGAAGGGAACATCCGGTGCTACTGCTTGAGGTGTGCGACGAGTAATCTCAGCCAGCTGTTTTGCCATTGCTGGCCATGCTTGAACATGTGCATTGAGGTTGAGAGACACAAAGGCCAAAAGAGGCGCTGCGAGAGAGATGCGCATGGCTGAGATGGTGTATGAGGGGCAAGGTTTGGGAGGAGAATTAGATGATACTGGACCCTTGTAGCAGAGTGAACCTGCAACGATTATTATATGTCCTCGAGAGAGTCTTGACGAGTCTAACCAGCTCGCCACAGCCAATTTTGAATCCATTCCTGGAGCATGTAGGATCTCTTCTAGATCCAGTGGAACTGGGGTGAAAGTGTTCAGCTTTAGGAGTACGTGACATGATGTACCTACCAATTTGGACAATATGCTGAGACAAGCTCGACTTTTCTCCGGTCTCTCGTATGACACGACGAGAAGCTGACCTACCAAGAGACATCCCTGCTATGGCCATAAAGGTGTGGTGGCTTCGATATCATTTTAAGGTTGTAACAACTCCGGTAAGCAGTCTGGCCCCCGACAGGTCCGATACTTTCGTGGAGTACTTTCAGCCGCACATGGACGTGGCTGAAATCCTATCTTGGCATCCATGGTCTTTATTGTGGCCAGCATAACAAAACAGGCAGGCCTGGGATCCCGACCAGAGAGCTTGCAGAAATTCCTAGTTCTGGGCTCGTATTCGGTTTCAAAAGAGTGTTTCCTATGGTAATGATTCAACGAGTCTACAGTGAAGTAGCTCAGCTCAGGTTATTTCGCTGCTCGGTGTCGACGACCAACCAGTATGTTCTCACCCTTCCAGATCTGAGCCATGGAGCCTGGCTCTTGGGGTGATTGATAATCTTCCATGTCGCGGCTATCATTGTTGGTCCTTCAGGTTGTAAGGACAGACTGCGTACCGGAACGTCGGAGCACTTCGTTCGATCATGAAATGAGCAGCTTATTTCCAGAAGCGCGGTTATCTTGTACTGTGCCTGTGTCAGAGTATGTCATGGGTATATACATGACGCGCATGGCTGTAGGCACTGGTCAGTACGCTTCACGTCGTGGTGCTGAGGATGGGATGCCACAACGAGCTATCGATCATCGCCTCAATGCCAGCTGTAGGTAGTGTTCACGAGTAGAACCACAGACTGATCCAACGTCTGTGTCATTAGCACAGATGGCGGGTCAAAGTTGCTTCGTGTAGATAGCTCGTGAGCCTTGAGTCCAGATTTGTGGGCTCCTCACAGAAGCAGGGGGCCTCGATACCGACTTGGTGGGGGCATTCTTTGAAGTATTATTGCCGCACATCTTGCCTGCGCGATAAGATGCCATTTCGTGCTCAATAATTTCTAGCTATGCTCCACCTTTGGGACCCACTAATGCTTTTGAGCTGAATGCCACCCATCTAATTCTTCTTCTTCTTGCGACCACCTTTCTTAGAGCACTTCGGCTCTGCTTTTGCTTTTGCTGTTGTGGAATCTGTCTCTACTGAAACAAGTTCCAACGACGCGTCTGTCAGTAACTCTCCGTGAACGATGCTCGCTCCTAGAATGTCCTTCTTGTACACTGTTTCTCCCTTTTTTTGTAATTCTGCCGCGACATCGTCGTCTTTGTCGGCGCCTAGATACAGCGTGATAGCACCAGCCTTGTGTTTGGACAGAGGTCCCGTCAGAGGGTTCGTGCCACCAGCTTGTCTGATGATGGCCATCACATCATCCCATCCTTTCTTGTAGGCTGATCGTTGCGCTGGCGTGATGTAGATGACCTGGCCGGTGAAGACTTTCGTGCGGTCAAGGTGTCTGGAGGGTTTGAGCTCCTCCGGGAGGAACTCACGAGCGTCTAACAAGGAGCCTGCCGCGGTGGATTGCGACACCCATTTGTCTGTAACGATGGTTTTGCCCAAAGTCAAACTATGGAGTAGTTTTGGTGTCTTGAGAAGCTCTCCAGGGCCTACGCATAAGAAGTTCGCCTTTTTGATGTCTTCGGTCTGACTAGCGCCCTGTTTCTGCAGGAACTTCATCAGGTTGCCTTTGTCGGTGATCTTAGTGTTGGAATAGAGTATGACTGGAGGGTTGGCCTTGTAGTGGCAATCAGGATGCGACGGCGAGCCAGATGGGGCATTCTCGCTGTCTATGCTCTTGTGCCTTTGAGAAACACGTCTCGGTGGTAATCCCTCATCCAGACTCTTGGTCCTTGAGGAGCTTCCGGAGGCAGTGCTTACCGGTGTGACTTCAGCAGTACTCGTATCAGCTTCGACGAGTTTTGCTCGCTTCGCAGACAGCGTCACAGAGTCGCTGTCAGAGACTGTCTTCCTCTTTCTGCTTGTGATGATCACGGAGGGAGTACGCTTGGGTTCAGTGACAGCGGCGTCTTGATCACCCATCATGTTCATGTCATTCGTGATCTCGTCATTGATGATATCCACTGGTGAAGCCACGTCTGAAAGTAAAGCAGTATCTGATGTCGGAGCTGCGGTTTGCGTATCTGGCGACTTCATTCCTTCCGTCGGTCCTTCGGTTGATGAATCCTTCTGAATCTGGCCTTGGACGACGACTGTGCTGGGCATCTCTTTCGAAGGGATTGGCAGCAGTGCTTGCGATGGAGGATTATCTTCGTTGAGATTTGAGAGAAGCATGCCCACTTCGGCAGCGCTGAAGCTTTGATCGAGAGGAGAAGGAGTGGGTTGTGTGGGTACGTGGAAGTGAAGGGTCTCGGAAGGCGAAGTATCTGGCAGCTCGCCAGTTTGAGTACCAGGTAAGCCATTGTCAGGATCCGCAACGCCGGTGAACTGTGGCTGCTCTGGATATGTATCGCCTATCGGAAGACTCTCAGGGATGGTTGACTCGTTTTGTGATCTGATTCGGCGGCGGTTGGGTGTTTCCTTGACCACTTGTGACTCTCTTGTGACAGGACGTGGCGTCGAACTAAGGTGCTCACGGCTCGTGGAGAACAAGTGTTGGGACTCTTCAGCTGATGTAGCACGATGAGCATTCGTAACCGGTTGAACAGCCTCGTCATCGGCCTCATCGTCAGTGTCTGCTTCTTGCTTGATCTCGTGCTTGATCCTGGGGGCTCCGGGTCCTGAAGACTCGACCTGAACATGTGCATATTCCGGACCTGGATCGAACGCAAGCTGAACACTGGCGCGTGTCACCTCAAACTCCACCATGTCGCCATGGCGTAGCAGAACACAGTGCTGTTGTTGGCCTGCAGTATAAGGTACAGAGACGCGCGAGATAAGTCCTTGAACAGGTGGTGGAGAACGAACAAATGTGTCTACAATATCAGAGCTGAACCTGATAGCACCGCCCACGAAAACTGAAGATTGCATTGATTAGCATCGTAAATCTCCAGGTGTTGACAGAATGTGAATGCCGCACGGCAGATAGATGTGGACTTACTGAATTGAGAGATCCAATCGCGTCTAGCTTGAGTTTCCTCGTCGTACTTGACGAATCTCCAGGTGTCAGCATCCGCTGTATTTCCCTCGATGTATATAGTTGCGTGAGTGCGTTGGTCGACGTTCTGTGTGTGGGTTCGCTCGCCGCCGGGGCTGGTCAAACTAACACGCCAGGAAGGCATTGTGGCCCATGTTAATGACAAAGAAGAAGAAGGCGTGTGTGAGTAGAACTAGAAGACGCGAAATGACTGTAAGAGGTCGCGTGCGAACGGAGGAAGACGCGTTGGAGATGAAGTGGTGACGACAAAGGTTCCACGCCTATCCCAAAGTGGAAGAGACGACCTCGAAGCTAGGTTGCTGATTTTATGACGGCAAGTCTATCTGCTGTGCCTGGCACCCTGTCGACACTTTTACTTCGTCCTCACAATTGCCTTGTGGACAATGTCAACTCATGCACTGCACACACCATCTCTATCGAAAACGCAATCTCAGAGCGAAGGAGTAGTGTCACTCATAACTACTACTGCCAGAGGTTGGCCTTCACACTTGAGAAATGACATGTGGAGATTGAGAACTGCAGTCTAGACTGGCACATGCTTTGACGCCTTGTCCGAGACCTAAAAACCACACACTTTGCCTGCAACTCCAGAAACGCAGGAGCTTCGAACGTTTACAGCAGAGTGGTCACCGTTGCGACACTTGTATACACACATGTCGAGAATTGAGTACGCTCGTGCACAGTTCAAGAGATGGTTGATTGTTGGTTCGCGTGATTGACGAAGATCTCCCTTGGCAATAAGCTAATCTTTAATCTTAATTTACCTGATGGCGCAAACTGCCTTTGAGCTTCCATAACTTATCCAGAGCGTGAGTTTGACAAGGCCAAGTTAGACGAAGGAGAATCAATAGCAGAGCCACATACGTGGGTGCTCCCGGCCGTACGTGCCTACGTCTTGCATGGCAATCGCACAATCAGCAGTTGTGAGCCGTCCCTTGCTGTGACGATCCTCGTCGTTTTGTCAAGACAATTGGCGGTCCTGTGGCTGCAAATAACGTCACTCACCGAGAGCTTTGACCCGGGATTTTGAGCTAGAGCAGGAATACAAAAACATTCACTCGGTGTCGCGCATCTCATCGGTCGCATTCCTTGCTTTGCGCAAAACTCTTTCTCTGCCGAACCTTCGACAACTCTGCTATCACCATGGCCGGCGGTGAAGCAAACAGCTACTATCAGATGCCGGATGGCAATGATCGCGCAAAAGATTATCCCATGCAACCGCAGCAGGCCTACAACCAGAATGGCCAACAGCACTATCAACAACAGGACTACCAACAGCCTTACCAGAATGGCCAGGGCTATTCGCAGCCGCCTCCCAATTACGGCCAAAACTTCAACCCTCGCCCCGAGATGAACGGTTACGACAACAAGCCTACCTTCGAGCAGGCCTTCAAGATCGATAAGCCCAAGTACAACGACTGGTGGGCTGGTCTTCTTTTCCTCGCTGTCTTTGCCGGATATGTCGTCGTCTCTGGCATCTCTCTTCAGGGCTATGGTGAGTAGATGCGTTTGCGCATGCGAGTCAAGAATTCTGGATGGCTGGCACATGTAATGGAATAGCGCTGATAATTGACTGTAGCTGCGACCAAGGGATTCAACGGCGGCGGTATCTATGACAGCAACAACGATTTCGGCCTCGATACCAACACTATCGTTCTCTTCGCTTTCTGTCTCGCCATGGCCATGGTGCTCAGTTATGCCTACATCTGGTTGGCCCGCGCATTTACCAAGCAATTCATCTGGATCACTGGTATCATCCATATCATCGCTGGTTTTGCGACCGCCATCTATATGCTGTCCAGAAGATACTGGTCGGGCGGTATTGTTTTCCTTCTCTTCTCGATTTTCACAGTCGTATGCTTTATCTCCTGGATTCCTAGAATCCCCTTCAGCGTAGTCATGCTGCAAACAAGGTATTCATGCTGCGGTAGCTTTGGGAAAATCTGGGATACTGATCGTGTGTTAGCATCGACGTTTCGAAGAAGTTCGGGCATGTCTACATCGTTTCGCTCGTTGGTGGCATTCTTGCGACCGCGCTCGGTGCTTGGTTCTCGGTCACTTTCGTTGCTGTGTATGTGAAATACGAACCAGGTGCCAATCCAGCCTGTTCTACTGGCGCTGGTGGCTGTTCAAGCGCCAAGGTCATTGGTCTGCTCGTCTTCATCACGTTTGCGATGTATTGGATCTCCGAATTTCTCAAGAACATGATTCATGTCATCATCTCTGGAGTGTACGGCTCGTGGTACTTCTGTTCCAACAACCCTCCCAAGAACATCACCCGAGGAGCCGCCCGCCGTTCTTTGACCTACAGTTTCGGAAGTATCAGTCTTGGAAGCTTGGTCGTTGCAATCATCAACATGCTCAGACAAGCATGCAGCATTGCACGACAGCAAGAAGCAAATTCTGGAAACATCGCGGCCGACATTGCACTTTGTGTTCTGCAGTGTCTTATCGGAATCTTGGACTGGGCTGTCCAGTTTATCAACGTAAGTGGAAGAAATAACCGAGGTGCAATATTTCGAAAGTTCTAGACAGCTCACGAAACAACAGAGATACGCCTTCAGCTATATCGCGCTATACGGCAAGGGCTATGTCCCTGCCGCCAAGGCCACTTGGACGTAAGTAACTCATTTATGCGGATACACGAATGAGGGGCTCGGCTGACTCGAACCACTAGTTTAATCAAAGACCGCGGAATCGATGCTTTGGTGAACGAGGTTTGTCTTTACCCAACCAGTAGTCTCGTGAGCTGTGTGCTGATAAATGTTGCTACTGCAGTGCTTGATTGGACCCGTATTGACTCAGGTATGTGCCAATGATCGTTGCTACTGCAGCGCTTGCTCGGACTCGTACTGACTTATCACTCAGGGTGCCACAGCCATCGCTTACCTGTGCGCTCTCTTGGCCTACCTGTACCTGATCTTCACCTCGCCTGCGTACAACAGCAACGGCGAGTACACACCCGTTGTCGTTGCGTTCGCATTCTTGATTGGTCTCCAAATCGCCAATATCTTCACAACCCCGCTCAGCAGCGGTATCGACACTATTTTCGTTGCTGCAGCATTCGACCCGCAAGTAATGATTACAGAACACCCGGATCTGTACGCCAAAATGGTGTCGACATATCCCCATGTTCAGCAGGCCATTCACGCCTAAGAAGGCGGTCGCTAATCGCAATCATTCGCTAGTTCGAACAGTTTTGGCCGCGGACCATCTCACTACAAGATACGGGGGTGCGTTTATTCTTTGTTGAGAAAAACTGGGCGCTCCCCTGTCGATTCGCGTATTGTTGCGTCAGATAGGGCGCAACCACTCAGGTGTTAGGGTGACTACGAGCCTCGGGTCTACGGATAATCAGGAACAGACATCGGGATCGGTGGAGGAACAACGGCCCAATAGCGATACCCAATCCGCAGGACTTTGGTTAACACAGTCTAATCACTTTTATTGCAGCAGTAAAGTAATACGTAATACAGAGCACACATTCCTTTCCCTGATATCCAGTTGTCCTCTGTCGTGGAACATTTGCAAGAGAGAGGTACCAGATCCTACCGCGACATATGCCGCACAATGTCGTGGTCACTCACGATCGGAACCATGAAGCCATAGCGTGACGAGCGGCTCGATCTGGTTAGCATGTGATTTTCCGCAAGTGTCCGCAGCCATACCCGACATTCCAATCCAATTCGCATCGACATTAAGAATGTCTTCAGTGCTGATGCTGAGCTGATGGTTATCGTTGACAACAGAGTGACAAGCGCCATCGGGGCCGTGCTTTCCAGCCTCGAAGCCTCAAACGTCAGCTAAGAAACAGGAGTGACGTGCGGCAGGGACATCGTCATATGGTGCGGGGAGGGAAGGGTGGTGGGCTGGCGCGCTTGATCAAGTGTTAGGGAGAACGAGGCATTAACCAACTGCGTCGTACCCAGAGTGTTAAATAGACTTGCTATCCCTCGACCTCTTATTTTGCCATTCTCATCTCCTACCCTCCTCTCCACCAAACTAACTTTCTCGTTCTCGTACAATACTATCTCCTGCCTTGAGCCAACTACCGGTTAGGTTCGAGTTATCTGTCCCCCGCAGTACCCCAACACATTGCTGACCTTCTCGTCTGCAGGACAGAAGTATACCACCACCAGCCCACCAAACTGTACAAAGGTTAGTACACACCGTCCACCTCTGATGCGCTCGAGGATCACTGGTATCGTCATCATAGATGGTCCTTTGAAACAAAGCTTCATCTTGTTTCTTTGTCCTCGAACTGCCGGGAAATCATGTCAGAAGCGCGAACACAGCTAACATTCAATTCCAGTTCCTCCCACATACAATCGAACAAAATGTCCGACATGAAGAAGGCAATCCATTTTGGCGGCGGTAACATTGGTCGTGGTAAGTAACGCTCAGAGATGAACGATAAGCCAGCGCTGACTCCCTCGATAGGCTTCGTCGCCGAATTTTTGCACAAGTCCGGATATGAAGTCGTCTTTGTCGATGTCATGGACGCCATCATCAATTCTCTACAACAAACCAAGTCATACACCGTAACAGAAGTCGGCACATCAGAGACCAAGTCAAAGACAATCGACAACTACCGCGCCATCAACAGCAAGACCGACGAGGGCAAGGTCGTCGAGGAGATTGCCACGGCCGACATTGTCACCTGTGCCGTTGGCCCCAACATCCTCAAGTTCATTGCTCCCGTCATCGCCAAGGGTATCGAGAGCCGCCAGAAAGATTCGCCAGTCGCTGTTATTGCTTGCGAGAATGCCATCGGAGCCACCGACACCCTCCGCAAGTTCATCGAAGAGAAGCTTTCAGACTCTACCAAGTCAAATCTTCAGGACAAGGCTCGCTTCGCCAACAGCGCCATTGACCGCATTGTTCCCATGCAGGACGAGAACGCTGGTCTGAACGTCAAGATTGAGAAGTTCTACGAGTGGTGTGTTGAAAGCAAGCCTTTCCTTCCTTCGGATCCCCCAGCAATTGAGGGTGTTCACTTTGTTGAGGACCTCACCCCCTTCATTGAGCGTAAGCTTTTCACTGTCAACACTGGTCACGCCACTGCTGCCTACTACGGATACAACCGTGGCAAGGAGTGCATCCACGATGTTCTGCAAGACAAGGAGCTCAACGAGATCGTGAGAAACACGCTCAAGGAGACGGCTCACCTGATCGTCAACAAGCACGAGATCACCGAGGAGGACCAGAAGGCATACGTCGAGAAGATCATCAAGCGCATCTCCAACCCCGTGCTCAAGGACAACGTCGAGCGTGTTGGTCGTGCACCTCTTCGCAAGCTGTCGCGCAACGAGCGCTTCATCGGCCCTGCAGCTCATCTTGCTGAGATGGGAGCCAAGTACGATGCTCTTCTTGGTGGCATCGAGATGTGTCTCCGCTTCCAGAATGTCGAGGGCGATGAGGAATCAGTCGAGCTGGCCAAGATCCTCAAGGAGAACTCGTCGAGCGATGCTACCGAAAAGATCACGGGTCTTGAGCGTGAGCATGCTCTCTTCTCAGCGGTCGAGCAGGTTGTCAAGAAGGTGCAAGCTTGACTACCTCAGCAGCGCGCCACCCGCAGTCGGAAAGGACTGGAACGTCTTTGATTGATGGTATCAAGACATGGGTGAAGCGATCACGAGATATGCAGCATTGAATTACGGCATTGGTGTTCGGGATGGGGGACATGGGAGGATTGGGACTGGTTTAGCATGTTAGCCAATACCAGGCAACGGGCGTTAGTAGCAGATAGCATGGATTCATGAAATTGACAGGCTCCTGGAAACAGTTGAGCGCATTTATTCTGAAACCGAAGCTGGCATACCACGGTGGTCTGGAAGTGATTGGTGTGAAGGACAGACTTGGCAAAGGATCAAAGAGGAGAACAGACATCCAGGACTGTCATGTCTTTGTTTGTTAGTCGTTGCGGGTTGAGGACACGCAAGAAGTTGGTGTCAGACGTGGGGGACGGTTTGATAGTCATGCAAGACGCTCCAGATACAGCGACAGTGAAGGCGGGTGTTGTTTGAGTGAGTCTTGTGCAGTGATGAAAAGGTCATGCATCCACGATGTTGGATGAATCGAGGTGCAAACAAGCGTGCGTCATCGACCAAAGCCCCGCGAGCGCAAGCGCGAGTGGTGCGGGCAGCTTGTCTTTCCATTGTCATTCATGATCCAGTCGCATGTAGTCTGCTTTATCTTTGATCCCTGAATATTCCCCTCTTCCTTCGAAACCAACATAGCAACAGCATGGCCATCGACAGCATACCGTGAGTGCCGCGGCACCGTGTCCAAACATGGCCCTGCTAACTGCTCCCTGCTGACTGGAATCTAGATATCCCGATAGCCATCGCCTGGCCTACCCCGACAAGACTTTCTACCCGGTCAAGATTCCTGTCTCGTGAGTCCAGCAGAGGCAAACACACAAGAGTTGGATCTGATTCGAGTGTATTAGGCACTGGCAGTTGCGACATTATATATCATCGCCTGACAAGGACGACATCTACTACGCCAGCGGGAACCAAGTCTACCACCTCAACACCCTCTCGCGGAAGCGCAAACATCTCGCCACACTACCATTCGAGGCCCGATGTACCGCTTCTGGCTTTGGCTGGATTTGCATAGGAGGCGAAGAGGATGGCCACTTTGCCGCCATCAAGCTAGAGGGCTCATCTCCGCTCCGCTCTGTACATGTAGACGCGCCATTGCCGCTGGACCAATGGCAACCTCAAAGGGGCCCTCCGAGAGCCGCCAACGTCAAGCTCGAACGTATAGGCGAAGAAATCGTCAACTCTATTTCCATCCACCAGATCCACGATGCCGAAACACACCTCTACGATGTTGTTGCTGTCTTGACCAACAACGACAAGACTGTTCGCGTCTACTCTCTACCCCAAGCCCTGGAAACCTGTGTTCTGGATCTGCCTTTCCCCATGAATCACGCTTCCATATCTCCTGATGGCACCACTCTCGTCGCTGTTGGCGACTCCAACCAGGCCTTCTTCTATACACGCACACTCTCACAGCCTCCTCCGCAAATTCCGAAGCCTCACAATCGCCTGAACACGACAAACGTTACCTGGGATCTAGCACACATTGTCCACCTTCGCGCTGGTGATCCAACGTCCCAGCCGGGCTATTTCACAACTGCGTGGTCGCCTAATGGCAGCTTGGCAGCTCTGGGTTCTGAAGGCGGCTATATCACTGTGTTAGATATGGAAATATTTGCGCAGTGTGCTTCCGATGAGGCAGAAGACGCCATTGTCGCAACAATCCCGTCTACAAGACCCAACATCGTTGCCGCCCTTCATCCTGGTGCTGTCAGATCCATGATCTTCTCTCCTGAACCATGGGACTTGCTGATCTGGGCCGAAGATCAAGGCCGGGTGTGCATTGGCGACTTACGTACTGGACTCAAGACTAAACAAGTGATAGAGCTAAAATTGGACGAAGAGGGTTTAAAGAAGATCGAACTCGAAGATATTGTGTCGGAGGATCTAGCTGAGGGTGACCATCTAGAGGATTTGCAGCAAGAGATTCTGAACCGCTATCGCGAGACACGAGACCCCATTGAGCAGGGTAGCTTTGCTACAGAGTTTCTACAGGCTCGAGAGCGTGAACAGTACCTTTCGGAGAGTGCCCGTACAACAGTCCCGACTCTGCGCTACTCGGCAAACGAAGACGACCCTCGAGGCCTTACAGCACACGAGCAACAGATTCTTGAAGCGCTTCGGACAACTAGACAACGCGAAGAAGCTCGCACTCAAGGAAGTACTCCTCGTTCGATCAACTACACCAGCGCTGGTCTATTCAGTGCACACAACAGCAGTCGCACCTCGGCCACTATGCGATCTAGCGAAACCTCTCGCCCATTCAGCGACGTCTTGGTCAACCACAACGATCCTTACGCAGCCTTCCCAGAACTATCGCGGACATCACAGCGGGATGCGGCAGAGCCACGAGAGAGAGATCGGGCTACGGGTGACAACACATTGCCACCTCTCCACTCGATACAAGAGTATTTGTTGCTCCGTGACAGAGAACGCGAGGCTTCATCGACATTCACATCGGATCGCGGCACGATAGTTCGTCGTCCTGGAGCAGGAGGAATTCCTACACTGACGAGTTCTGCTGCAACCATACCTCCACATGCAACACGAGCAACGACTACTACCACCAGGGCCGAGACGGAAGAGGACAACCCTTGGCGTACCATATCCAACGCCATGACGTTGGCCCGCGGACCGCTATTCGAATCACCTCGATCAATAGACGCCAGTACGCGACAGTCCCGTGAGCGGGAGGCTATGGTGCGTACAGAACAGCTTCGCCGAATGGCTTCACAGCGTGAGCGGTTACGCGGACTACGACGGGAGTTTGAGAACGGAACAAATGCGGCGCAGAGCTTGTACGATACACTAACCTCACTGCGTGGTTTCACGTCAACTCGGCCTACAGCCTTCCATGACGGGTACGAGATGCTGATGCGCAGAACGGGTCGCGAAGCTACGATAGGGGTTAGAACGGCAGGCCTGGCTATTAGCCACGACGGGCGCAAGTTGTGGGCAGCGTGCGAGGAGGGAATATTCGAAATCGACTTGCAGGTCAAGCTGAGAATGATGTTTCCAGCAGTGGAGATGAAATAACGAACAGATACGAACAGGATGAGGTTTCACGGCGCATAAAGAATGGGGTTGAGCACATGGCGCACTATAGCGCTGACAGCATTGGGGATTCTAGGCATTGCTGGCGCATGGGATGCTGCCACTTGGTGGCAATGGTGGCATGCATCTTCTCTTGCCCTTTGTAATCAATTTCGTGTACATAATGAACATGACATTCCTTGGACCAAGACATGATGAGCCAGTGATGGATAGATGATGGAAGCGGTCGACCTGAGCAAGGACCTGCTTTTGCGTGCTAGCCGAGGCAAAGCAAGCTATCCCACAAGAGGCGACAGACGCAGCAAAGGTTCGAGGCCGGAGACCAGCGACCGGTGGCCAGTGGTATGAGTCAATAGCGAGGCAAAGACAAAGCACTGGTAGAGGCAAACGGCCATGTGTCGGAGCGAACAACAGGTGTAGAGAGGAGGTTCGTGGGGCGGGCACGATATCGGGAGGAGTTGTGAGTGGATTCCAGCATGTTCGATGGGCGTGGCGGAGGATGCCGGGGCCGGGGATTCGACGCTAAGGACAAAATTCCTCGAGCGACGACGCCATGACTTCCTCTTGCTGCTCCACCACTTATTAACCTCGCCATCTCCATCTCCATAGCCTTCTAGAGCAAGTTTTGTTTGTTGCTCAAGATACCCTATTTCCTCTTGTCGCGTTCTGGTTTTCCGCTCTAATCACATCACAATGCTGTCACAAAGACTTGCCAGAGGCGTAAGTCCATATGCGACAGCTTCTACAGCTGCATGAGCTCCATACTGACCTGACTACAGCTTCGCGCCACTCCTTCAGTCCGCGCCCCCGTCTTCAGATCCGCCGTCGCCCCTTCGCTCAGAAGAGGATACGCCGATGGCGGTGAGGAGAAGGTCAAGGGCCAGGTCATTGGTATCGATCTCGGTACCACCAACTCGGCCGTCGCCGTCATGGAGGGTTCCGCTCCCAGAATCATTGAGAACAGCGAGGGTGCCAGAACCACTCCTTCGGTCGTCGGTTTCACCAAGGAGGGTGAGCGCCTGGTCGGTATTGCCGCCAAGCGTCAGGCCGTCGTCAACCCAGAGAACACTCTCTTCGCCACCAAGCGTTTGATCGGTCGCAAGTTCAAGGATGCTGAGGTCCAGCGCGACTTGGCCCAGGTTCCCTACAAGATTGTCCAGCACACCAACGGCGATGCCTGGCTCGAGGCTCAGGGCCAGAAGTACTCGCCCTCGCAGATTGGTGGTTTCGTCCTTGGAAAGATGAAGGAGACCGCTGAGGCCTTCCTTGGCAAGAACTGCAAGAACGCCGTTGTCACCGTCCCCGCCTACTTCAACGACCAGCAGAGACAGGCCACCAAGGACGCCGGTCAGATCTCTGGTCTTAACGTCCTCCGTGTCGTCAACGAGCCCACTGCTGCCGCCCTTGCCTACGGTCTCGAGAAGGAGAGCGACCGCGTCATTGCCGTCTACGATCTTGGTGGTGGTACCTTCGATGTTTCCATCCTCGAGATCCAGAGCGGTGTCTTCGAGGTCAAGTCGACCAACGGTGACACCCACCTTGGTGGTGAGGACTTCGATATCACTCTCGTCCGCCACCTCGTCCAGCAATTCAAGAACGAGCAGGGCATCGACCTTTCCGGTGACCGTATGGCCATCCAGCGTATCCGTGAGGCCGCCGAGAAGGCCAAGATCGAGCTTTCGTCTGCTCCCCAGACTGACATCAACCTTCCCTTCATCACTGCCGACGCCTCAGGCCCCAAGCACATCAACAGCAAGATGACCCGTGCCGAGCTTGAGAAGCTCGTCGGTCCCCTGATCGACCGCACCGTTGAGCCCGTCCGCAAGGCCCTCAAGGACGCCAACATGTCCGCCAAGGACATCCAGGAGGTTATCCTCGTCGGTGGTATGACCCGTATGCCCAAGGTCACCACTTCGGTCAAGAGCATCTTCGGCCGCGACCCCGCCAAGTCTGTCAACCCTGATGAGGCCGTCGCCATTGGTGCCGCCATCCAGGGTGCCGTTCTCTCTGGTGAGGTCACTGATGTCCTCCTTCTCGATGTCACTCCTCTTTCCCTTGGTATTGAGACCCTTGGCGGTGTCTTCACCCGTCTGATCAACCGCAACACCACCATCCCCACCAAGAAGTCCCAGGTCTTCTCCACTGCTGCTGACTTCCAGTCCGCCGTCGAGATCAAGGTTTACCAGGGTGAGCGTGAGCTCGTCCGTGACAACAAGCTCCTCGGAAACTTCCAGCTTGTTGGCATCCCCCCTGCCCACCGTGGTGTTCCCCAGATCGAGGTCACCTTCGACATTGACGCCGACTCAATTGTTCACGTTCACGCCTCCGACAAGTCTACCGGCAAGGACCAGTCTATCACCATCGCCTCAGGTTCCGGTCTGAGCGACTCTGAGATCGAGTCCATGGTCAATGACGCCGAGAAGTACGGCGCCGCTGACAAGGAGCGCAAGCAGGCCATCGAAGCCGCCAACAAGGCCGACAGCGTCCTCAACGACACCGAGAAGGCTCTTAAGGAGTTCGAGGACCGTCTCGACAAGGCCGAGGCTGAGCAGATCAAGGAGAAGATTGCCAGCCTCCGTGAGTTCGTTGCCCAGAACCAGACTGGTGAGGGTACCGCCTCCGCCGAGGACCTCAAGGCCAAGACCGACGAGCTCCAGTCCGCCTCCCTTACTCTGTTCGACAAGATGCACCGTGCCCGCTCCGAGCAGAAGCAGGAGTCCTCCGGCGAGGGTGAGCAGAAGCCCGAGGGTGAGCAGAAGCCTTAAATTCGAGGTTTTTGACATCTCATTCCTCTCGCGCCTCTTTGGATCCGAGGCAATTGCTTCGACCTCCTGATACCCCCCGACTTTTCTGTATACATATTTCCTCTCTCTCCCACCCGCCTGGTCCGCCATCTTCACGACCATTTCTCTTCGCGAACGTCTCTCCTCCACCGGACGAGTCTAACGCCTTGTCTTATCACCCGCTGTACTTTTCTGTAAAATCGCTCTCAAGGAAAAGGGAAGGCACAAAAACGGAGTTTGATGATACGGTGGGATGTTTGAGGCTTGTTCATTACGGCCTTATGTGATGTTTGTACTTTTAGATTCTGTTTATTTGAGCGTCTTTTTCTTTTTTTCACCAACACATCATTCTTACGTTTTTCTTTCTTGAGGATGCGGTTCACGAAAGGAAGTCATAACTCTTTTGACTCTTTGTTGTAACAAAAAGCATATGAACGATCAATCTCTTCTCTCAACCCACACTCTTTACTGATTATGCTGTGATCTTGTGCCTAGCTATGTTGCGTGTCGTGACGAGGTAAATGCTGTGGAGTCGCCGGCATTGTCTAGTCAGTCATCCCAGGCAGTTCAGAGCAGGTAGGAGCGAGGGAGTCTTCCAAGGCGACAACAACCATCTGGCCTTCTGTTTGGCCGCCTGGTACCACTTGCTTCCCAATCTTCTTTCACAAGTCTGTCGAGATCAAAAGAGATGGAATGAACAACCATCATCATTGATAACACAGAAATATCATGCTCGAAAACCATGGTTCGAGACGGGTGAGAGTGACAGGATGTAGCACACCTTCCAATCAGTGATTTCTTCAATCGATAGTCCCATAAATTGTTCACTGCTTGCACAAAGGAGGATCGAGTCGAGGCAAAGGCCCTTGGCGGCTAAGTTTCGGCAAACTCGTTAACGCGACGCTCGGGCCGCAACCACGCACCACGCAGTTTGGATTTTGCAGCGTCGCTCTTTCCACTTGGACGAGACGACGAGACGACTATTCCGACAACCATACTCCCGGTCGATTAGCAAAAATGGGAATTGGCAAGTCCTTTGTCTATGCTACGACACCTTCTTGACAAGAACTAACCTCTGCCTACCTACAGATCTTGACCACCACCACGTCCGTTCGGGCCACCGCAAGGCTCCCAAGTCGGAGAACCCTTACACCGCTCTGCTGGTCAAGCTCTACAGATTCTTGACCCGTAAGAATCCCCCTCCCCGAAGACAGCCATCCACGCGAACGCCCATTCTGCACCGCCAGCAGCCGACTGTGCCAGCATTGAGACAAAGGCAGAAAAAGAACGACTCTGGCTGCTGCTGCGGTGCTTGAAGACGCGCGCCCGCAATGGCTGCAACAAAATCTGCAAGTGCGCAGGGCTGACATTTTTTTGCGCAAAGGCCGTACCGACAGCAAGTTCAACGCCACTGTTCTCCGCCGTCTGTACATGAGCAAGATCAACCGCCCTCCCATGTCCCTCTCCAAGATCGTTGCCACTGCTGCCAACAAGCACTCCAGCAAGGCTCACGAGGGCAAGACCATCGTCTTGGTCGGCACCGTCACTGACGACAACCGTCTCCTTGAGCTCCCCAAGCTCTCGATCGCTGCCCTCCGCTACACCGCCACTGCCCGCGCCCGCATTGTCGCCGCTGGTGGCGAGGCCCTGACCATCGATCAGTTGGCCATGCGCGCCCCTACCGGTGCCAACACCCTCCTCCTCCGTGGCCCCAAGAACGCCCGTGAGGCCGTCAAGCACTTCGGCTTCGGTCCCCACTCTCACAAGGCACGTCAAATCGCGAACAGCACACAATCTGGATGTACACGTATACTAACAGCCTTTGCAGAAGCCTTACGTCGAGAGCAAGGGTCGCAAGTTCGAGCGTGCCCGTGGTCGCAGACGCTCGAAGGGTTTCAAGGTGTAAGCAATTTACACACTTGGGATCGGGGTATTCATGGGGTTCAAAATGGCTATCTCTGGGTGATATCAGTCATGCGGCGAGACATGATGAGATTCTCTTTGCTAGCGAATTCAAGCATCTTCCGGGACAAATTGGTTGGTGTTACAAAAAAAGCGCCGTTTTCGCAAAAAGGAACAACAACGATCAAATGGCAATATTTCACGACGTGACTGCAACACTGCTGTCCCCATGCTTCAAGAGTCTGTCCGTCCATGTCATTATCGATCGAGGCACTTTTACTCCTGCCAATTTGTCCATCAGAAAATATCCAGCTCTTACTCGTCCAGACTTGGCCATTCAGGTGTTTCTTCGTTTTCGTGACCGATGATGTGTATGTTCAATTTGATGTTTTGACTCGTCTTCCGGCTGCTTTGCAAACACAAACCGCAAGCAGAAAAGAAGAATTTGACTTTAGCAGTCATAGTTCTTGGCATTAAAACATTCACGTAGAACAAACACTACGCAACCTCCTCTTTTACCCGCTTATATCTATCTATAATTATACCCAATCACACAAACATGGACAAGAAAGTCGTAGGTCTGCTTGGAGGTGGCCAATTGGGCCGCATGTTCGTCGAGGCTGCGAACCGCCTCAACATTCAAGTCAACATTCTGGACGCAGCAAAGTCACCCGCAAAGCAAATCAGCAGCCATGAAGGCCACTTCGAAGGATCGTTCAAGGACCCGGAAGCCATTGAAAAATTATCAAAAACTTGCGATGTCGTCACTGTTGAGATCGAGCATGTAGACACTCAGATTCTGGAAAAGATTTCATCTCGGGTCGCTGTGGAGCCCAGCTGGAAGACCATTCGCATGATCCAGGACAAGTACGCCCAAAAGGAGCACCTTCAGGAGTACAATGTCGCTACCGCTCAATCTATTCCTCTGGCCGGAGCTACCAACGAGGATCTGCAAAAGGTTGGCGAGCAGATCGGCTTCCCCTTCATGCTCAAATCACGTACAGAGGCCTACGATGGACGTGGAAACTTCCCAGTCAAGTCATCCACCGACTTTGACGCTGCTTTGAAGGCTCTTGGAAGCCGTCCTCTGTACGCTGAGAAGTGGGCCAACTTCAAGGCTGAATTGGCAGTCATGGTTGTCAAGACCAAGGATGGTGTTCTGGCTTACCCTACTGTCGAGACCATCCACGAGGACAGCATTTGCAAGCTCGTATATGCTCCCGCACGCAATGTCTCCAAGAAGGTGCTTGAGCAGGCTCAGGAGCTGGCTAAGAAGGCTGTTGCTTGCTTCTGGGGCAAGGGTGTGTTCGGTGTTGAGATGTTCTTGCTCGATGACGACAGTCTATTGATCAACGAGATTGCTCCCAGACCTCACAACTCTGGTCACTACACTATCGAAGCGTGCCCTGTCTCGCAGTACGATGCTCACCTGCGTTCCATCTTGGACATTCCTATTCAGCAACACGAGCTGCGCATCAGAGAACCCTCGATCATGCTCAACATCCTTGGTGCTTCCACACCTGACTCTGCCGTTCAAATCGCCGAGCGTTCTATCGCTGCTGGTGTCGGTGCTTCAATCCACCTGTACGGCAAGGGTGATGCTCGCCCCGGCAGAAAGATGGGCCACATGACTCTCACAGCACCCAGCATGCGCGAAGCCGAGAAGGCCATGCAACCCCTTCTGGACATCACCGACGAGATCCGCGGCAAGAAGAGCGCACCAGCCTCTGCCTCCTCCGCCGCCAGTGGTGCCGGTCAAGCCCAAAACGCCATGGTAGGCGTCATCATGGGCTCTTTCAGCGACATGCCCGTCCTCCAAGCCGGCATTGCCATCCTCAAAAAACTCAACATTCCTTTCGAGACCCACATCACCTCTGCCCACCGCACCCCCGACTGGATGGGCGAGTACGTGCATGGCGCCATGCCCCGTGGCATCCAGGTCATCATTGCCGCAGCAGGCGGCGCTGCTCACCTTCCCGGTATGGCTGCCTCGCACACCGCTATCCCTGTCATCGGTGTCCCTGTCAAGCCCACCATTGGCGATGGCACAGACAGTGTTCTCAGTATTCTCAACATGCCTCGTGGTGTGCCCGTAGCTACTGTGGGCACCAACAACAGCACCAATGCTGCTTTGTTGGCTGCCAGAATCATTGGCTTGAAGGAGGCTAGCATCCAGAAGGCGCTCGTCGAGTATGCTGACAACTCTACTGCTGAGGTCATGGAGCGCGAGCGTGCCATGAATGAGCAGGGCTGGGATGCTGTGTATGAGCAATGGCACGGTGCTAAGAAGTAGAATGGAAGATTGATGTATACGAAACAGAATTGAGATTATGTAGATTTGTCATTTCTGAGCAAAGAATGAAAAGTATGGTTGTCATTTTCCCGTGCTTGCAAGGTATCGCATTTGTGGTATCATTGAAAGCAAATAAGAAAAAGGCTATCAATCATCAACGTCCTCTACACCATCATCGTCGCCTCGAGTGGCACCACCTTCAGCCATGTTTGTATCCTCTTGCTCGGCTTCTGCCTGAGTGCTCGTACCGTCACGACTGGGTCCTGCAACAGGAGTATCTTCGTTGGCCTCCTCGGCAGTTGCTTCAGGTTGCACATCCACTTTTCTCTTCTTGCGTGGCCGACCTTTTGGTCTCGCATCACGTCTGGCTTCGGGCAGACCCAAGCTCTGGCGCAACCTTTTACCGCTGGGTGCACCTCCTCGGGCACCACCACGAGCCAGTGTTCTTCTCTTGCGTGTGACTAGCTTGTTGCCATCAGCATCCGCATTCTTGTTTGCATCGTCCTCGTTTTCTTCTCCACTGCCTCCTTCATCTTCCTCGATCTCCTGGTCTGGGTCTGGCCGAGCGTATGCGGGACGTCGATTTAGCCTGGTGAGTCGAGCTGTTTGTTCAGCCTTCTCCCTCTTTGCACGGGCGGCTGCCTCTGCTTTGTCCTTTTTGCTACGCGCGCTCTCCTTCTCGATGTAGTCTGCACGCTCTTCCTCCCAGCCTTCTGGCGGGTGATAGACCTTGATGTTTGTGACAGGCACGGCATCCTGGTCACCGCGACGCGCTTTCATAGCCGACAGCGTTTCCAAAAACTTTGCCTGACTTGTTCGCTGGGCACTTGCGGTAGAGGGCAGGCCGATACGCAAGCCTTGGGCTGTGGTGTGTTCGATCACGTCGCCTTCTGCTGTTGTGTATGTAGTCTCTGGACCTGCATACGCGGCTCTTATGACGGCCGGCGGAGCGGTTTCTCGAGGTTGAATACTGGCTGGTATGGCGACAAGTCTCGCAGCACTCATACCTAGAACATCGAAGGAAGGGGTCGATCGAAGGGCTGGGTGGTCGGGATCGAAGTCGGTCGGCGGGGGTGTGAGAAAGATCTGAGTGGCTAGATCGGTAGCCCATTGACACGAGTAGATGGAGTTGTTGTAGGAGATGATTGGGTTCCTGTCGTGCAGTCCGACAATCTGCATGCGCTCGGCCGGTGTGTCGGCTGAGTCTCGATTGCCATCTTGAAGCGCAACATCCTTGGTACCGGAGTCAGCAGCGCCAGGTGCATTGGCAAGACTCTTGTTCGAGCCGCGGGTGTTTGACTTCTGAGCCTTGGTGCGCCTGTCCCTAGCAAGCGCAGGTGGGATGTGGGTTGTCAAGTCGAGAGTCAGATAAAAGTCGTCGGTCGCAGTCGTGTCGTACTCGTACTCCCACTCGGACTCATCCTCCGAGTCTGCCGTGTTTGTGCTTGCCATGATTCCGGAGAGATGGCATACTTAGTATGTTGACACGCTCATGATGGAGTATGTGGGTGGCAGCTTCGAGCGTGAGGCTCGAGTGAATGCAATAATCCTCAAACAGCGCAAAAGCCGATGGGCCGGGACTCGGAAGCACATGCTAGCGCCTTCCGGGCTTCAGCTATTGACCGACAATGACGATGATCACTTCCCAGCATTCATCCACTGGACATAGCATTGTTGCCTTGGATCCTGCTTCTTTGACCCGTCTTATCCTCGCCGTCTCTTCCCATCCTCTTGCATCTATCCCACAGACAACTGTTGGCGCGACAAGTGGCTTGCTCAATTCTAGAAGCTTGCTCATCGTCATCACCCCGCATACTTTATATCCCGACGCATCCGACGAGTCCCTGAGTGCCAAGTTGCGCCCCTCGTTGCGACACCATCGAGTACGTGTTGCTGTCGACATATTGCCCTCGTGTTTCCGGGTTATGCGTGCGTTGTCTAGGCGCTGTGTCTCATGCATCCGCATGTCCAAGTTGCAGCGGCATTGCTTGTCTTTCCATGGCTGACGCGTTCCCTTCCCTTGCTTGGAGCTTACTTTTTGACACTTGTGTCCGCTCAAACACAAATCACTTGAACTATGCCTATGACTCTGTCTATTTGTAGCATGTGATTACCTATACGGACTTTTGCTGACCCGTGCATCCGGATGACAGTGGAATCAGCTGCTTCTAACGGCGACCTTGATCATCAACCATCTTGCACTACTTTCTCATCTTCTCTTCTACACTGCACTGCTGCCACTTTCTTACGCGGCGAACCCGCCTCTTCCCATGTCCCGGAACAAACCCCTCGGGCTCACTCCACCAACACTACCACCGCAAAGGCTGTAATGCGTAGAAGCTGGATTCAGCCTATGGCTGTTGTGCCCGCTATACTATGCGGCTTAACGCTGACATCAGCACATCCATATTTTGGCCAGGCCGGCCATGTTGCCACTCAGAGAGAAACCCCCAGCTGGACTGAGTCTTCTCTGTCATGGGCCAACAGACAGACCTGTCGATGGTTGAGCAATTGCGAGACAACGGACTCGGGTGGCAAGGACTCGCTCTACCAGTACTCACATTCGAATCAGCAACAACCGCTGTCGCAAATCCTACCAAATACATTGCCAGGTGCCTCGTCTTTCTGGACTAGTGGCTTCGAAAGACCAGAGACCTGGTCGAAAGAAGAACATATCTCACGGAAGATTCCCCAGTATGTCTACGATTACACGCCGTATGTCCATTTGTTCTCAGGAGAGCAGTTCTGGCCATGTGATATTGCTGAACATCTTGTTCATACATCTCCATACGCAAACTATACTCTCATACGAAGCATGGAGAACGACAGAACCCTTGACAATCTCGACGAACTCAATGAATTCGGTCATTTCGCATATCTGAAAAGTGAGGATAACGTGGAAGAGCGCCCCGATTGGCTGGGTGGAAGTTCAAACATACCCAGAGGCCCTGAGGGCATCTTTGACCAACATTCCGATCGAGTTTTGAAGAACCCGTCACTCCGAAAAGAACAGGTGCAGGGTGAGAAACGTTGGAACGATGTTGGCAGACATGGTCCTGAGGATCGTCGCAAGTCGTCAGACAGGTTGGAAGAACGAGGAGGACACAGCTCTGCGCCGGCAGTGCTGATAGTCGTTCCCAAGGAAGATGGGATAGTCGACGCATTCTGGTTCTACTTTTACAGTTACAACCTTGGAAATAAGGTACTAAACATACGGTTCGGCAATCATGTGGGAGATTGGGAGCACTCGATGGTCAGATTCCGAAACGGTACACCTGAAGCAGTATACATCTCGGAACACGGAGCAGGAGAAGCATACGCATACCACGCAATCGAAAAGTATGGGAAGCGACCAGTCATCTACAGTGCGACAGGCACACACGCAATCTACGCAACGCCAGGATTACACCCGTACGTATTGCCGTGGGGTCTGTTGCACGACCAGACCGACAAAGGACCACTGTGGGATCCAAATCTGAACCACCACGCGTATGTGTACAACTACACATCTCGGCACTTGAAGTCATCGGCACAGACACCGTATGCACCGGTTAGTTGGTTCAATTTCAGGGGTCACTGGGGAGACAAAATCTACCCCATGAGCGACAAGAGACAGTACCGATTATGGGGACAATATCACTATGTCAGTGGGCCACTCGGACCCAGATATAAGAATTTGGGTCGCAAGAAGGTCTGTCAGCGTATGCAAGCACAGTGCATAATCAAACACTGGCTTGGAGACGAGGAGGGCAGCGACGATGGAGAGAAGAGGTTGCCCGGGGAGGAAATGATAGGGGATGATGTAGAGGTTCCAGAGCAGACAGAGCAAGTTGGTGGACGGGAAGATGGACGGGCGGGCATAAGACAATGGACATGACGCATGTTTCAGGTTTTTTCCAGCGACATGTCGGTGTATCTCAGTACTGTACCCTTTGCAGGGCGGCGATAGCGGAGCGGAATCAAACTTATCAAGGTTGCGATGTTATCTGACGCTAAGGCGATTAGGCTGTGGCTAGTGCGTCACAATGCTCACGAGGAAACAGGCAGGAATGGTGCCATGGGCTCAGCAGCGAATCGTGACTTGTTGGGCAGGTGCATGAGTCGACGGGCATGATTTTTCATGTTCTTACAGCAATCTCTCATCTTTCTTTGCTGTTTTTACGCTAGGAATGACCGAATGCTGATGGCGTTGTCTGTACATCAATAAACGGCGGATAAGAAGCAATACCTACCCCAGGATCGACAGCGCATACTGGACGAGCCACAACCAACATCAACTGCAAGAGCACACGTTGCTTGCATCCCTTTCCCCTGAGAGGAGCCCGAGCCTCCATCCTATACCACGCACAATCATCGATCGAACATGGCATTTCAACAGCCGCTACAGCAGCGGCGTCAGATCCAGCGACCAGCATCCATCCCACACTCTCTGGCGAACGTCCCCGACGCCACACATCACGGCCGTGTAGACGAGTCGCAAGAGTGGATCCTCTTCTCACCACAACTCGAACACGAACCATCCTGGACCTCTTACACATCGCAAACCTCGCACATTCAACCAGCACCTGCATTCTCCGACTTTGCTTCTCTCGAGACTGGCGACCGTTCGGACCAAAGGGAGACCAACGACGATGGGCAAGGCACCTGCCAGGGTACAGACGTTGACCAAGACGACGACGAAGAGTTGGACAGTCTAGACGACGGCCTACATACCTTCCACCCATCCTTCTCTCTTGACCAGAGTGGTGGTGCGGTGCTTCCCAACCATGATGGCTTGGGCTCCTTCCCCGCACTCTACCACAACAACGACAATGTCCAAGAACAACTATGGCAGTTTGAGAGATATAATCCATCGAACCGACGCCGAACCCAGCGAAGACGCAGCAGTGTACAACGCAAGTTTGACGCCCTAGAAGAACACGAGACGGACAAACAGGATGAGAGACGACTACGTGTTGAGAAGTGGCGTTTGGAACAGAGTCGTGCCGTGCTGGACGAGATCGAGAAGGAGACGCGCAGACGGAAAAGAAGGCTATCAATCGCTTCGCGTGCTGCTTTGACTGCCGCGCAAACTGCAGATCCAGAGACCGAATCATTCTGGCAGCGAGTCACTCGTAGAGTCATCAAGGATCTGATGGGCCTAGACGATACCACTCTGTCCGTCATATTTGGCGAGGAACTCGCTCCAGAAGCCCAAACAACGCCGACTCAGCAGTCTCTCTTGACTGACGTCTTTTCTGCACATCAAGACAGAGCGTGGGAGAACCGGCTTCTGAGCAGAATTGCGAAGGAGCTTGGTATACTTGCTAACCAACTCGCTGAAAACGATCGACAAGATCGCACGTTCAGTACCTACACGCCTTATCAGGTCGACCAGTCTGCGCCATCACAGCCACGGCAGATCCCACCGTCATCCACAACTGCTCACTCTGTGGACGCCTCTGACTCCAACTTTGCTCCTCTCTTCGCACCTACTTTCGTACATCCTCCTGTCTCACCTGCTGCTGAGGCAGACACTTCCCTATGGGGCATCCCAGAACAACCTCAAGCAGAGGCCCAAGACCAGGTGCCATCCCAGGACAAAGACAAAGAGGCTGAGTATTGGGAGCGCGACTTGGACATCGGAGTGGTGTTTCGATACCTCCGCAGCCGTTTCACATCACGTCCGCCATCGCCCTCTCTTGCCGAATCACAATCCATACCACAACCGTCGTCACAGAGCATTCTGCCAGCAGACTGGGCGTCTTCCAGCAACGCTGCCGCCACAGCTTCTGCTCTAGGCACTTCTCCAGAGTCACGTCGTCGAGCTGACCTTATCAGACGACATCATCCGCTAGTGTCTCATGCAGCCTCGGTGTCGGCACAACGTAGACGAGAGAGTGTGCTGTTGCACACACTGATGCATCGACGTGCGCAGAGCAGCAGCTGTGCAAGCCAGAGTACCAAGCGTACTCGCTCTGGAGGCTCTCGCCGCTATTGGGACTTCCCGAGCAGCACTGGCAGTGTGGTCAGCGTTGGAAGCACTGGCGAGGGTGTCTTGGGTGGTTGGGGTGAGGTTTGAGTATCGAGCATATACTATGTACTCAAGGCGAGACCTGGCGTCACATTTTTCGTTTTTTTTTTCTCTTTGTGGGTTTGGGTTGTGTTGCTTCACGCATATCATGTTCGCATTGGCATTTTGCGTTCATCTTTTTGCTTCCATCTCTCAGCTCTGTCCACGTTCTCATCTCCTCTTTTCCTTCACATTATACGACAGCTTCCAACCTAGAACCTTGGCAAAGACCACAGAACATTAGAACGATATCTCACGACGCAGACAAAGATTGACGTCCTCTTGTGTTCATGTGAACAAAGTCGAAACTGTTTTTTATCGACCATCGTAGATTACGCTACAAGAAAACAGCCTCTCTTGAGACCAAACCTCCCTACTCGATCAACTTGTCAAACTTGTACTTCTGCGCTTCCCTGTAATCACCTTTTTCCCTGAGCTGCGCTCTCTCGGCATTGTCCTTTTTGTCCAGCGTGTCGATGTAGCGAATGGGACCTTGTTCCTCCTGCTCTTCTCTCAATCTCATCTCTTCATTGTCAGCATTTCTCTGCAATCTGCTCTGCTGCTCGGCCAAACTCTGCTCGACCTTGCTCCTCCACCTCTCCAATATCGCAAATTCTCTGCGGTATTTTTCCGTTGTGAAGAGGGATCTCACGTTGGAACCGAGGAGATTCTTTTCGATGCTGTCCTGCCGGAACTGAAGCATGTAGTCTAGCACTCGCAAGGTGGAGAAAGAGGGTTCGACGACGTTATCGTCCATTTCCTGCAGTAGGTCATTGCAAGCGTCCACATCTGCGAATTTGCGGAATTGGAAGGCGAGGAGTTGGTTGTAGAGGTCTGGAGAGGTGGCTAGCGCGTAAGCTGACTCTCCCAACTGCTTTACACGAGGCAAGATGGCGAGAATGAGGTTGGAGTTTGGAAAGTTGTTTCGGAGCAATGAGGCTGCGGAGACGAGACGCAGAGGAAAGATTTGGAGGAGGAAATGGCGGCGCTCGGGGGATATTGTTGCTGAGGAGGAGGAGGAGGAGGAGGAGGTAGGGGCTGAGCTGTCCAAGTGAAGCAAGGCGATTTGGGAAAACAGACGGGTTTCGAGGATGGACCAGAGGGCGGTGTCGGTTGTTGCTCTGTGGAGAGATTTCAGAGTGAGGCTGTCTTGGAGGTTGAGATGTGCGGAATCGGACTCGTCTTGTGCTGCTTTATCGGGCTTTTCCGGTTCTGCAGCGGACGAGACCAGATTGAGGTTGTCGTATTCGGACCTCTTTGGTTTTTTGTAAGGGGCTTTGCGCTCTCGTTTGTGTTCGGCGGCTTCGCTGATTTCGATGGCGGTGATTGCTTGGTTGAGCACGTCGTCCAGATTTTCAAAGCTGTCTTTCTCGGTTGATGGTTTTCTTATTCTGGCGGCCCGACGTGTGGGAGCGGTTCCTAGAGCCTCGAGTTTGGCGAAGGCGTTGCGCTCTGTGCCTGTCAGAGACTCTCCTTGGATGGTGGTTTGAACGACGGCTGATTCTTCGGCTCCAGGAGTGTCGAAGGGGACATATTCTTCGTATTCTGGCTTGTCTTCTCTGCTTGGAGTGGCGGGTTCGGGCTCTCGAGGTGGTCTCGGTATTCTGAGGTTCGGGGCGGTCTTTGGGGCGTTCTCTTTGGCCAGGTCTTGTAGTGCGCTATAGTAGCGGCGCAGTGTTGGCGTTTGGTATAGGAAGGGCAGCGTATATGCGGACCTGGATGCGTGCAGCTTCAAGCCTCTAGTGAGAGCTTGACCGGCATTCGCGCATCCAGACATGTCTTGTGATGTACAATCTGGTTCCGAGAATGGAAAATTATGAGGCGACGGCGGCAATCCCTGGTATCAAGCTCCTTGGTGTAGTTTTGAACCTGTCCAGCAGGCTTGTTGTATGCTTGTCTCGCGAGAACGGTCCCGAGTGTGATATAGCACTTTCCCAATCGACTTGTCGAACAAAAGTGCTTGCGATCGGCATTTCGCCATGACAAAAGACCGATTTGCACGTCATTGACACGCTTCGCGTCTCCCTCGATTTCTCAAAGGCTGCCAAAGTCACAATCTACCGTCATCAACCTCAGAACATCATTATGCCCAAGAAATCTGCCACCGAACTCAGCGAATATGAACTGCAACGACAGGAAAACATAGCAAAGAACCAGGCTTTGCTGCGTCAATTGCAACTCGAAGCCGCATCTGCTGGTATCGCGCCAAAGAAAGCCTCGCGTCCTACTCCCGACAAGTCTGCCAAAAAGAAGAAAACGCCTGTTCAAAAGATCAAAGACGAGGTCCAGCCGAGAAGAACATCGAGTCGTCTGAAGGGCATTGTTGCAGACAGCGAGGTTGCAAAGAGGAAAGCAGAGGAAGAGTCCGAGTTGCTGGCTCAAGCCGAGCGAGCCAAACGACAACGCGTCTCTGAGGATCTACGCTTCTCAGATGTCGTCGTAGCAGGAAAGGACTGGGATCAGAGTGGCAACTTCCTCCGACTCGTTGGACCCGCCAACCCAGGCGAACGAACATTCAGCGCCCAAGACGTCAAGGAAACCACCGACAAGGAGCTGAAGGAGCTGAGAGAACGCATGAGCAATCTCGAGTTGTGGCAAGGCTTTGCACCAAGTCAGATCAAAATCACTCCCGAGCGAATCTACTCGTTAGGCTTCCATCCAACGACCGACAAAGCTCTCGTCTTTGCCGGAGACAAGCTAGGAAGCTTAGGTCTCTTCGACGCCTCCCAACAACCCACCCCTGCCGTCAAAAACGAAGACGACGATGAATCCGACGACGAAGAAGAAGCCAAACCCTCAATCACCACCCTCAAGATCCACACTCGCACAATCTCCGCCTTCCAATTCTCGCCCCACGACCCCAACGCTCTGTACTCTGCAAGTTACGACAGCTCGATCCGCAAACTCGACCTTCAAAAAGGTGTAGCTGTAGAAGCCTATGCGCCAATCTCAAAAGACGACGATGAACCCCTGAGTGGTGTCGAGATGTCGCAATTCGACCCCCATACCCTCTTCTTCAGCACCCTGAACGGGAACTTTGGCCGTCACGATACGAGGTCCAAACCAGGCAATGGCACCGACATCTTCGCCTTGTCAGAAAAGAAGATAGGTGGATTCAGTCTCAATCCCGCGCACCCCCATGTCTTCGCTACTGCATCGCTAGATCGTTATCTACGTCTCTGGGACCTGAGAATGATAAAGGGGGATGCAGACGACAAAGCACCATTAGAGATTGGATCTCACGAGAGCAGATTGAGTGTTTCGCACGCAGCCTTCAATTCTGCAGGCCAGATCGCCACAGCGAGTTATGACGATACGGTAAAAATCTACGACTTCAGCAGTGTGGGTACATTATCTGCTGGTACAGAGCTGAGTGACGAACAAATGACTCCCACGACCATAATACCCCATAACAACCAGACCGGCCGCTGGGTCACCATGTATGTTTTCCCTCCTCTTTTCCCCTTATTCCTCTCATCCTCGAAAGAATCAAAGTACTTACGTGTAACACAGTCTTCGCGCACAATGGCAACTCCAACCCGCCGACAACATCCAACGCTTCGTCATCGGAAACATGAATAGATTTGTAGACGTCTACGCATCGAATGGACAGCAACTTGCTCAGTTGGGGGGTGAGGGTATCACTGCCGTACCCAGTGTTGCACAATTCCACCAGAGTAAGGATTGGATCGCTGCGGGTACTGCTAGTGGTAAACTGTGCTTGTGGATGTGAGGAGTTTTCCGTTCAAAAACAGCAAAAGGAGATGGAATGATAAAAGGTTTTGTGCATTTTTGCATCTTTGGGAGCCGAAATGGGTGGCTGGCTGGGGACTCTTTGGAGATTTGATTCTTCTTTTGTGAGCGTAGTGTGTGGCATTTTTTCACCTCGAGGACTTTTTGACTTGAAAATGCATGACCAATGAAGACTCGCATCGAATCCTTTTATCTTGTGATACTGTACGTCATGGAATATGTGATCCTTCTCATTCTGTGTTTGGCTTGCACCAAGTCCTGTCACTAACCAAGCCGTCTGAGTGTGAAGCTTCGATGTCAAGGAGGTCAAATACCCTGAATGAGGATATCTCATCCACAACCACAGATCTTACTTTAAACGTACATCGCATCATGACCGCTAGACTCTCAAATCGGATCAATATCAAGTCAGAGACAGAATCATAAGTCCAAGAGGCAGAAAAGTGACAAAAAAGTTTTCTGAAGCCCGTGTTGATAGTAGCACCCTGCTTCCAAGAATATTTCTCGTGCGCAGAGAAAAAAGAAGAAAGAACAGTGCAGAGTACACATGCATGCATGCATGCCTGCCTGCCTTTCACTATGCGAGAAAGGATGTGACACATGGTCACAGAGATGAAAAATCGTGGTTCGAGCAACGATAACAATTCTCATGATACATCGATGCTGTGAAGGATAACCATGATTTGCCCCTATCTCTCCTTAATGGCTCTTTCGAGCATCTCAGCGATCGAGAGATCCATTCCCTCTTTCCGTTATGTGTACCATCAATCAAAATATCAATTTCTCCCATTCCCAGAACTCCTCGCTGAAAAGCAAAAGTTTTGTGACCTCGTTGATTCATCATCATCAGGAAGGTGCCTTTCTCTTTCTTAGTACTGGTGCTCGCACTCTCTGTCTTGGGTTGGAGACGAAAGCACTCTATGCATCGTTCTTTCCCATGACCTTGGCGGCCTGCACGGCATTCATCTTTTGCGTCCATCCAGGTGCTGGTTGGAACTTGCGCACAGTACGGACTTCATCCAAAGAATAACCAGGGACACGAATGTTGTAGTTACGCTCGAGGATGATCTGAATATCGCGAATATCGAGAGTCGAGTTAGGTCTGATCTTGGCCAGGCGGCAGGCAGCAGTGATGACGCTGTCCACAAAGTCATCGGCCAGAGTGAGGACGGATTCTTCGACATCGGGAGTAAGGTTGTCGCCTTCACCGCCGCCTGTGACTTGTCTGACCAGTTCGTCCAGCTTTTTCTTGCTCAGCACGCGGTCTCCTTCTCCTTCAAGAATGAAGTGAGGTGTCTTTTGCACAGCAGGCTGACCCATCATACCAGGAGCACCGTTGCTGGGACCACCGAAGGTGGGGCGAGCAGGACCAAGCGGCACAGGGTTGTGAGTGCCCGAGGTTGGCAGATTCTTAGGAATGGGGAATTTGGGATTGCCGACATTGAGAGCAGTCTGTTGAGTGTGGTTGAAAGCTTGGTTGCCTGCCTGGGACGTGGGCGTACCCTGACCTCCTTGCTGCGAATAATTGCGCTGGGCTTGGTTGATGGCGTCGGCGTGTGAGAGGGCTTGAGGTTGACCTTGGGGAGCGGGTGACTGGTAGGGCTGCTGTTGGTTAGGAGGGCGAGCGATAGGCTGTTGGGGCTGCTGCTGCTGCTGTTGCTGCTGAGGATGAATAGGAACATTCGCTTGTTGCTGGTGGTAGGGGTTGGCGGGTGCAGGGCTCATAGCCTGGCCAGAGTTGTTGGCCTGGGCTGTCTGATTGTAAGGCGAGGCGACCTGCTGTTGGGGCATGGGAGTCTGCGAATTATTTTGCTGCGGTGCCTTTGACTTCTCAGCCCAAGCCAGACGATTCTTCTCATTATCGTTGCGGACGTTATCGATTTTGCTCTTAGCATCCTGAACACCGATTCTGGCGGCTTCTCTTGAGGATACCAGATCTGGGGTTGCCGTCTGCCCAGCGGCCTCTAGCTGCGAGATCTTCTCATGTGTCTGCTGGAATCGACTGACGCTGCTCTCCTGCATGGTGACTAATCTAGTCAGGCTGCCCATAACACGCCTCTTGTAGTTTTCGTAGTCCGGAGTATTGGGGATGATATTGGTAGGAGGAAAGACCTTGAAGCCGCCGAGGAAGGCCTTTGCTTGTGGGCCGAGAGGAAAATTACCCGGCACTTGGGGGGCCTGCTGCTGCTGCTGCTGCTGTTGCTGCTGCTGCTGTGATATTTGCTGTTGTGGCGGTTGAGGATGGTGTTGTTGTTGCTGCTGCTGCGATTGCTGTTGCTGCGGAGGGTTCGACATTGTTGGTTGCTGAGGCTGCTGTTGCGGCATGGGCTGCTGCTGAGGAGTGGGTTGCGCCTGCTGCTGTTGCTGTTGCTGTTGCGCTTGTGCTTGTTGTTGTTGTTGTTGTTGTTGTTGTTGGTTGGGCAGCTGCGCAACCTGAGCTTGAGATTGCGCTCGCTGCTGCTGATTCTGATTGTTGGCCTTCCAGTGGGTAATGTGGCGCATAATCTCTCGCGACACTTCCTTGATCTTCGCAGTTGCCTTGTTGTGTGTCTCGCTGCCACGTGGATTGGCTTCCAGTGCGGTCCACAGTTTAGTCAGACCTTCAGTGTATGTGACTTTGCTCTCAGCAGAGAGCATGGGAATGCCTGCGATCTTCTCTGGACGGATCATGTCAGGAGGATAGGCCGAGGCCGCTTGCGGCGCGCCGGCTGGTTGGCTCATGATGATGGTGTTGTCGATTGTGCCCGGTTTATTAATGAGAGTGAAAGTGAAAGTGATGTGCGCCCAGAGATCGGCAGCTGACAAGCGCTGGCGTAGTGATGATGGCGATGAGGTGTGCGGTAAAGAAGGAAAGCGCGATTCACTTTCACGTTGCTTCCGCGAAAGCGCGGCTGTTGCACCTGCCAAGAAATGACCATCCATCATCTTCTGGACAAAACATATCATCTACTTGCAAGATAGGTGGCTGAACCATCTTTCATATCAGGACACTATTGTTACTCGAGTGTCTATGTACCTTGTCTGTCGCAATTTTGACAACCTTGCTCTTCTCTTCACATCACATTTGTATGCCCAAGACAAGTCCTGCCTGCCTAAGTATCCTCTAATATTACAGTCAGCGACTTCCGAGCTCGCATATCTTACTGGCTTTCGATTCTCAACAAGCCAGCAGCGCAAGTGTCGTTGGACCAGCCGAGAGCCAGGTTGTCCATAAACCAAGAGACAGGCTCATAGAAAACAACGGCTTGAATACGGATACCACTCAGTCCCTTCATGGACGAGTCGAACTGGACATGTGTGAGACCACAACCGTCGGGCAAGAGGCATGGATCGAGGAACACCGTCTGGTGGAATGCCTCAACTTCAGATCTGGTCTTCTCGTGGTAAACAAGGCCGGTGATCTGCAGCTCGCATTGATGGGCAGAGTGGTTCTCGCAACCAAGGTAGACACTGTAGGCATCGAACCAAAATGCGCTTGAGCTTCTGCGTCTGCCGGCACCAATCTCTCCACGAAGTTGTCCTCCCTCGTTGTGGTTGTCATTGACACCAGTCTCGTTTGCCACGAACATGACAAGACGAGGGGGTGAAACGGGCACGAAGGACACCGATGGAGGTGGAGCGTATACGAAACCATCCGAGAAGTACAGGTGGTGGTATGGGTTCAAGACAGGTGGAGCTTGGCTGGCTTCAGTGATGGGCTCGGTAGGTGAGAAACTTGGCTCATCATCCCACTACATGTTCATGTTAGCCTTGTCTCATTCAGAAGGTAGATGAGAACTTACAGCCAAGACAAAGTCACCGTGTTCGCCACACACCCTCGGAGTCGGCATCGTGCTCGAGGTGTTGGTGTACATCTTGGTCAAGGTCGATGAGGTACGCGAGAATGCAGCAGGTGCGCTCAAAGAGTTCGCAGGGACTGGCATGAACGGAATGTATCCAGTGGCCGAAGCCAGGGTTGAGCCGGTGTGCTTGCCCTGGCGGTAGGCTGATGAAGTGGCGATCGGCGAAATCGTCACGGCAGTCTCCTGAGCGGCAGACCCAACGGAACCGGAAGATAGCAACGAGCCAGTAAGGGTGATGGCACCTGAGACGCCAGACGGTTTGTGCGAAGAAGCAGTAAGGCTGACGTTCCAAGCAGATGATGTCCAAGCAGATGCTGTCCAAGCGAGAGAACTGTGATTACCAGCACTGTTCGTAGCGGAAGTGAGACCAGCAGAAGGAGTGGCAAAGACAGTGTAGGTGAGATCAGTAGTCACGTCGACATAGCTGACGGAACAGACCGATTCCGAGGTGCTTGCAAATTCGACAGTAACTGTAGTGGAGGTTGGAGGCCCTGTCACGGTCTGGATCGAGTGAGATGAAGTCATGAGAGCAGCAGACTTGGAGCCTTTCGACGTCAGATATACAGTCAGTACCGAGATGACGCTCTTGGTCGAGTAGGAAGTCACGGTCGAGGTTGTGGTGTCATCGTCTCTGGTGGGCTGGGGCATGTACGAAGTGACAGCAGGGGGTGTGATCGTGACAACCGTGGTCTGAGTGATAGTGGTCTCGGAATCACCACTGGGACTAGGGAAGACAGTCACCTGGACAGTCTTGGTAAGAGTCTCGCTGAAGGTGCCAGTAGGAGAAGCGCCGTTGATCCAGCTGGTTGTGCCATCGCTGACGATGTAGGAGTAGCCCGAACCAGAAGACAGAGCAGGACCATCGACAGACTGCGAAGGGGTCACAGTCACATAGTTGGTCAAGGTCGAGTAGCTGGTGATAGTAGAGAATGACTTCGCGGTGATGGGGTCGGCTGCAGAGGCAGGGCAGATCGAGACTGTGATAGTCTCTGTGACAGGCTCGCAAGAAGACAGGGCACTGAAGACCCGCGTCAGCAAGTATTCAGAAAGCACAACACATAGCGCGATCTTTCTTATGGCTGTGCATATGTTATGGGACTTACTTCTGGGTATCGCTAGTAGCAACAGACAAGCCGAAAAGGCTGAATGCCACAAGAGAAATCGCCAGACGCATGGTGAGGCGGATGGATAGATAGAACGACGGATGAGTTTGGGAAGGGGAAGGCGAGGTGAACGAGCGTGCTGAGTAGGAAGTTAAAGAAAGTGCGGTGCAGAAAAAGATAAACAAGGAAGGCGCGATCAGTGACGGGACTTAGACTGGCAGTCGGTCGTCGTTGGTGACGGCCAATCAGCAGGC
The DNA here is from genome assembly GCF_000721765.1 of Aureobasidium namibiae CBS 147.97. Classification (NCBI taxonomy): domain Eukaryota; kingdom Fungi; phylum Ascomycota; class Dothideomycetes; order Dothideales; family Saccotheciaceae; genus Aureobasidium; species Aureobasidium namibiae. The sequence goes on along the minus strand of NW_013581192.1, from coordinate 205,231 downwards.
CATAACGATGGAAAGTCGTAAGACCCCGTTTGTTCTGTGGCCCCTCACTCCCAGGGGCAGCAGCAGCTTTTGCACCTTGATGCATGTCATGGTTGAACAATTCTTTACAGCATCTCAGAGGAGTTGCTCTACCGGCTTTCCTCGAACCTGCCTTTCTCACTCACTTAGAGCCTGACTCCATCTGCTTCTTCCTACCTGTTCCTGCCATGCCTCGACTCGCTCTCGATACCAGAGGCATACCATGCCATACCGCCATGCACGGATCTACCTCTTCCACGATTTGGAAGCGATCGTGCGTCCACGTGAGGGTTCCTGCAGTAGCATCACTGGATAGTTTCAGACTCGCCTTGGCCAAATAGCCTCATTTACTGGTGAAACTTCCGGGACAGCATCCACAAATCCAGGAACAGGATGTCAAGATGTTGAAGCCGAACGGTGACACAACAGCCGCCGATTGACCATGTGTCAGGAAAATATCCGCAATATGCCAGGAACGAGGAGTGCGATTCAAAGAGGAACAGCTCATGCGGCAAGCTGCACGCGTGACTCTCTCTGTGGCGGTGAGAAAGCAGATGGCTGTCGTGCGACCAAACGGAGCTCCATGCCGGGTCCTAGCAGTGAATTCTCCTTCAAACAAGAAGACCTGAGTTATATTGCGTCGTCCACAGAGTTTGAGAGTCAGTCAACTATCCTCGAGAAGGAAGAAGACGTGCCGATGAGCCATGTCGCAGTCCGATTGGAAGCCAATGAGCCCGACGAACGATGAGAAAGTCAACTTTTCCACCATGAAGGTGTCCAGAATGGTAGGCTGAGAAAGCACGTATGCCAGAGACCATACTCGAACGAGAGACGAAGCTTCTTGGTTCTTCATGCCACTGACACTCAGTAACACACAATCAAGACCGGGTCGTGACTTCCTTCCACGCCAGGCCAACGTGGAATGCTTGTAAGTCTACAACTACTCCGGATAACAGCCGCACACTGACCGCTATCGCACTTCTGGCTATGAGGTGGAGCAAAGGTGGATACCGGCCAAGATAGCCCTGGAGGTGAACGTGATGAGCGGATGGCATTGCGAAGTGGCGCAGGTGACCAATCGGCTCACATGGTCGAGCGCTGTCGGACTCGAGCGACGTGAAGATACATCATCTCACAAGTCCGCCCTGAGCACAAAGCTTGCAAGGCAGAGCAAGAAGCAATCGACTAGTGGTCTACAGTGCGACGGTTTTCAGCTCGACCGGCGTTGTTAGCGTTCGCTCCTCCCATTTCCCTCTCGACACCATTTCTCCCGCAACGCAACGCTCCGATCCTCCTCCGCCTGTTCCTCCTTCTGCCAACTCTGCCCCTCTCCACACCCCACCACCAACCACTTCTGGCTGGCAAATTGGCCATGAGCGTCGAAGAGAACACGCCTCACAGGCGCTCCAGCAGCGCCTCGTTTGCTCAGAACATGTCGAGGGACTTTCCCCAGCCAAATTCGGCCGCAGCCTTCGCCGGCGCCCGCAGTCCTCCCAAAGCAAAGAGTATGGCCAGTCGAGCTCTCGAGCCCTCGCATATCTAACATGTCTTCTCAGACACGTCGCATGTGCCATGCAAGTTCTACCCATTTGGCACCTGTCAAGCCGGCGCGGCCTGTCAGTTCTCCCACGACATGGACCCCATGACGCAGAATGCGCCTTGCAAATACTTTGCCAAGGTACTTGCGCCATCGTCGCGTGTGTCTGCTCTTGCATGCCACTGACTCGCTATACCAGGGTAGCTGTAGATTCGGTCAAAGCTGCGCCCTCGCACATATCCTCCCCGATGGTCGAGTCATCAACAGGCCTCCTCGCGGCGGCCAGCCCTTCAACTACGGACGTCGCGGCCCTCAACCCTATGCTCCCGCTCCTCCATCATTGCTTACCATACAGGCCAACGATTTGGCATCGCAACAACAGCAGCAGCCTCAAGACATGGGATATCCCAAGCAAGAAGACGTGCCAAACCTCCCGAACCTTGCGCCATACCTCCAAGCTTCACAACCTCTCTCGCTAGATCCCAGCAATACCTTTGGCTCTCCGATGAATGACAACCGCTTTGGAGCATCGCCAAATGCCAGAGGTCTGAGCGTGCTAGACGCTCCTCTGCCCGGATCCTTCGACAGCCAAGGCATCTCCCATGCTGCGCGTCACGGTCCGTTCGCGTCATCTGTTCCTCCTCGTCTCGGCCACGGCCTCGAGTCACCTCCCTCGTCTTTGCCGAACAAAGCATTCCTCGGAAGCACTCTGCGTGGTCTTGGAGACACCACACTTGATGGCGTGTTGGCCGGTTCTTCCCCTCCTACCTTTGAAGAGCCAATGAGCTTTGGCAAGAGACCTTTGCACTCGGAGAGATTCTCACGACCCAGGCCTATGATGTCCGCTAGTGTCGGCACACGACCGTCATTTTATTCACACTTCCCACCGGACGCTACTGATTCTGAAGAGAGCGAAGAGGAAGGGATTGGTGAAGATCTCCTGCCTTCGAGTCTGCACGAGCTACTTCCCCCGGAGAAGCTGCGCAGACCTTCGCAGCAGACTGACGATGACATCAACCCCTCCTTTTTGTCTGCTGGTCGTCGCGCCATCTCGAACGGACAGATTCCCATGGACAACAAGGTAGGCAGCGTCAGCCCACACACTGGTAGTCCTTCGAGATACAGCTCAATCTGGTCTTCGGGCTCATACCGCAAGGAGGGAGAGAACGGATTCGGTCATATCGGTTCACCGCTTCGACCATCCTCATTGCGCTCCTCTTCACTCGCTGGAGGAGACTTTGGTTCTCTCATCGGCAGCCCACCGAAACAGGCAAGCATGTCAATGCTCACCCGTGAGCTTCAGAGCACTAGGATCTCCGAGAAGTCTCCTTCATTGCATCCCCGTAGTATGTCCGGCGACTCTCGCGCCGCCCTTCGTGGAGGACTTGATAGGGGAATTAGCAGCAATAGTCTGGGGCGCAACGAGACCATTGAAGAAGAAGATCAAGGCTTGTTCTCCATGGAAGAGGAAGACGAATTTGCGAGCTCGTCGAGGAAGCCCTCGGTCTCTCCTCTTGGTCTCCTGCCCGGAAAGAGCGAACCTACCCTTGGACCCATTGGCGGACAAAGAACCAAGTAAGAGAGAAACAACCTCGACTGGACCAACCGCCTGTGGAAGACGTGTCTTTGGAAGGATTGTTTGACGATTCATGAACACGGAAGCTTGACTGTTTCCCACCAAAATTTACATGGAAGGGGTCATTTTGAACAGCAAAAAGAGAATCGTGTTTTTTCCAACAAAAAGCAGAACGATGCATGAATTTCGAGCGGAATGAACGTTTGCTGCTTTGGGTTGCATCCCTCCTTAGCAAAGGAGAGTTAGGAAATCTTTGTTGCATCTATGTATTTATCATCATCATCCATATATTTTAGCACAACCATGACCATGTCTGAGTCATGTTCAAATGTCCCAATATGATTGATAGACCTAGCAGGTGTTGCCAGATGACACTTGAGTGGTGGCTGATGCATCTGCTCCCTCGCGCTTCTTGATCTCGTTGAAGATCTGCAAAAAGGTAGCAGGTTCCTCTGCACCACCGACTTCGTACATGTTGTTGAAAGTGAAATGAGGGACACCTAGAGCATCACGAGTCAGTAAGATAAATGTGATCGCCTCCGCAGAAAGCAAACTTACCAGAGATGAACCTCCTCTGGGCAGCAGCAACCTCACGGTCAACCTCAGGGCCACCCTTATCACTGCTCAACCACTCCTTGACCTCTGTCTCGTCGAGACCACCACCAATCGCAGCCTTGGTGAGCACAGCATGATCGGTGATGTCCTCATTCAACTCAAAGTAAGCATTAAACAACTTCTCCATAACCCTCGTCTGCGTCTCTTCTCCCTTTGTCTTTGCCAACTGCACCAGCCTATGCGAATCCCTGGTGTTTCCAGTCTTGCCCCCGTAAGCAAAGTTGATACCCAATTCATGGCCGATTTCCGAGAGACGGCCTTGCATCATTTTGACTCTTTCTTGGCCGAACTTTTCGACGTAGATGGTTTGCTTGTCTCTGCTTTGCTTGGGCGCATCCGGGTTTAGGTAGAAGGGAAACCATTTTGTGGTGAATGTGTCGTTGGGGTAGGATTGCTTGTGCTTGTTTATGGCGACCTGAAGGCGGTTTTTGCCTACGTAGCACCAGGGGCAGACGGTGTCGCTGACGATGGAGATGTTGTAGTTTGTCATGTTGCGGAGGGTGGTGCGGAAAGCCAGGATGGGCGATTGGTCAAGCTAGGAAAGGTTGGGGGTGTGATATAGGAACGTGGACTGGTTTCTAGAGGAAACATGGAAAGAGGCAAATGTTTTGTCTTGTGAGATTATGGAATTGAATGGATGGACTTGCTTAATAATTGTCACTCGGTTAGCGCGGAATGAGATTGTAAAGAAGTGGTAGGTCAATTGGAAGCAAAAAGGGACAGGATATTCTACTGATGAATAGGGACAATGGTGAAGTTCCAAGATAGGTCTACAGCTAGCTGCATGCAGATTGACGCACGATAGTCGGTGGAATAGAAGGTTAGTGGGAGTTGAAATGAATGGATGGCATGTCTTGGCTTTTCACATGCAAAAAATGACGAAAGAGCCGTCTGACGATTGAAGCATGAGCGGCTCTCTCTCTCTTCACACAACATGGCCGACACAAACAAAGGACCGGTATTCAGAGCTTCCAAACGCAGGAAGGTCTTTCGAAAGAGACGCGACGACGACGAATCATCGGGCGAAGATGTAGCGACCCCGAAGGCTTCAACAACAGTGGCGGGCGGCAAGCAACAACAACATGTCGAGGCAGAAACGAGAGAGGGCAGCGTGTCCTTGAACCATGTCAGACCGCTGGGCTCAAGGAAGGGCGGCGTAGCATTCTCGTCAACACGCAATACCAACGACAGCGGTACCAACAGCGCCGTCGACAGCAATGCGCCGCCTACACCATTGAACCCCGTCGAGCACGCTCAGGCTCGCTTTGTTGCTCCCACAGGACATATCGCCTCGGCAGACGACAAGCATATGTGCGTCTCTTTCCTACCTCTCTATCACTGCAAGTTACAGAAAAGACTGACAGTCCAAGGATGGCCTATGTAGACTCCAAATTGGCCCGCTTGACCCCATCACATGAAGCCTCGACACAATCTTCCACACCAGCGGAACCCACTACCTCCTCAACCGATACAGCACACCCGAACGAGACACAATTCTCAGCCTCTCACAGCCACCTGCACGACGTCGACGTAACAAACCCCTCCGCGACAACAGCCACGACCTCCACGACCCGCCGCCAGAAACCTCCTCGCAAACCGCACTGGCGCAACCGTCGCAACAGCGCAGACCTAGCCCGCGACGCCATGGTCGATCAAATCCTTCGAGAATCACAGCTAAACATATATGAACCCTCTGCCTCTACCTTTGCCGCCAAACCTGCCTCCGACGACAACCAAGACGCCGACGAGCGCATGGCCGAAGAGTTCAAGAAGAATTTCTATGCTGCTGCCGAGGAGAGGGCCGTCAGAAGGACTGCTCCGCCGCCTCCACCGACTTTTGGCGCCAACAAGCTGGAGAGCATCAAAGGTCCCAAGTTGGGTGGAAGCAGGAGTCAACGAGCCGCCATGCATGCGGCCGAAAAGGCAAAAACCATCAAGAAGTAACGAGAGCACGACAATTCATAAAAACGCAAAAGCGTACGAGTAAAAAGAGACATGGAATGTGGTGTCCTATTCACTTTTCCATTCTCGGCGTCGTGTTACGATCAACCATTTATATACGACTAAATTTGGGATTCGCTCAGCGGCAACTCGGGCACCGTTTGGTCACCAAAGGGACGCCTTTGGTCTAGTGGTCGGGAAGCTCTGAATAAAATACCGAACCTTTGCCACGTTCAGTAATGCAGCGAACCAAACACGTTGTATGAAGCGCAACTAGGGGAGGATTTTCCTGTATCCCAGTTTTTTGCTTGGACAGACCTCTTGCACCTCTTTTGTTGTAGAGATGTCCTCGGTGGTGTCCTCTGATACTCTTGTATATGCTGTTGTGGTGCTGGGTTGCTGAGAGGATTGGGTCTCCTGACCTTTACTTTCTACACCCACGTGGCATGGCTCAAGCGACAGTCGTGGATCCGAATCCGTGCCTCGATCATCTTTGTGCGGATCGAAGCGACTCACTCTACGTCCAGACATATCTATCACAGCGTGACATCTTATAAGTGGTCTATCCAGCCATCCTCCTGGCATAAAACTCCTTCAACCCTTTCTCAACCTCACCAAACCCTCTTCCACTGCCCTCCCTCAAACTCGCTTTGATCCACCCGGGCAACCTGTCCTGAATCCTTTTTTGCGTATATCTGCCATCAAACAGCAAAATCGCACTCCAATCATTCTTGTGGCGCACCGCTCTTCCGATCGCTTGATTGACTGCTCGCATGCACGTGTTGTCTGCAAAATCTCTCGCTGCTGTTGCGCCTGCTGCTGCACCGTGAGCTGCAATGGCCTTTTCGGCAACGTAGGCAGTTTTGGCTTTTTGCTCTGCGGTGTTTGGGTTGGCGTAGGGGAGGCCAATGACCATCACGCAGCGACCCAGGGAGTCGGAGAAGTTTATGCCTTCGCTGAGGCGGCCGCCGATGACTGCTAGGAGGAATGCTCCGCGAGGAGAGCTGTGTACGGCGGTTGTATAGGCGGCTAGGACTTCTTCTGTGCCTGTTTGTTGCGTTTCTTTCAATATAGTCTTGGCCTTTTGCATCTTTGCCCAGAGACCAGTGGATTGCCAGTGCGAAACTACTTGCTCGAGATAACTGTAGCTGGGGAAGAAAGCGACGCAGCCGTGAGGGATGGAAGGTAAGAGTCTAAGGATCGAGTCGCCGAGTGCGGTCATTGTGGATGCGAGGTTGCGGGATGAGAAACTAAAGGTGAAGTCGGTGTTGTTGTGGGAAGATACCACTGGGCTGACGAAGAGATTGGTGGTGGGGATTACGTGACCGCAGGAAAGTGTTGTGATGCGTGTCTTGTCGAGGTAAGGGAATAGTTGGGTCATGTAGTCGGACATCTAGAACCGTCGTTATCAGCCTTGTTCTGGAGCGATACGCACAAAAGCTTACTGGAGACATGGTTCCTCCTGCCAAAATCACCGCTCTTGCCTCTTCGACAATGTCGCGAAAGTGCTCCGAAGGGTCGAGGAGCATGTACTTTACTTTCGTCTGCGTCTTTTCCTCGCCAACGGTATAAAACAAACGCCCCTCTTTAGCTGGGTTCGTCAACACCATAAACAGGTTGGTAATATGTGTAAGCACCAGCACTGTAACCTCCTTTGTAGAACCAGAGCTGTCAAGTTTCTGCTGCTTCTGCTGCTCAACAGAAACGTAGCCCTCGACTTTCCTCGCCAACTTGCTTTCTTGTAGGTAATGCATCAGTTTGTAGAGATTGATCTGATCCACACCTTTGCCTTTCAGCAAATCTGTAGCTTGCAACACACCTTCGGCTCCCTTCTTGGCATCTAGTGATTGTAAGAAGCTGGATATTGAGTCGAGTAGTCGCACCACTTGGGTAATGTAGACGCGATTTTTGCCTTTGAGGCGATTGCGGAAGCGTTGGAGGTAGGTGGTTAGCTGAGCGCGGGCGAGGTGGAATTGTTGCAGGCTGACTTCTACGGTATGGATGCCTGAAATTGCGTCCATGAGGTTGTGAGCTTCGTCGATGATGACGATGTGGTTCTTCAGCGACAGGCCCAAGGCTTCTCGAGCCGTCTTTTGGAGCAGAAGTGGATATGGAAGTGTGACAATCTACGTTAGAAGTCGTCAGTATCCTGACACTTTGTAGATGGGGAAGTCGAGAGAATTGGCCCGAAGATAGCACTTACCTCACTAGGCTTGACCGCAGGCCTAGTGGCGTAGTAAGGACAAACGCTCAACTTCTTGCCCAGAACACCCAAATCCTCGATGTCCCGTATCTTCGCCAGAGCGTGATGTTGGAAATCTAACACCGAGCCTTCATTCTCCTTGTTCGGTACAAACGGACATTTCTTCTCCTTTGGAGTCTTTGCATCCTGTAGTTCCAAGCAACGTTCATTGACTGCTGTCATGCTCTTCAAACTCGACACTTTAGCATTGATGCAAAGATTCTTTCTTGAGCCTAGAGATAGGTGTTTCAATTCCTCGGATAATGTTGGTTTCTTCTTGATCTCTTCCTGTATGGCTGGGATAGCAGCTGGCAAGTCTATTCTTCGTAGCTCATTGACGAATTGACTCAATTGAGAATGCGTGCGTGAGCAAAAGTAAATCTTCAACTCATCTTCTGCTTCCATGTCCTCTGCTTTGGGTAGCACGGAGATGCCATATCCGAGTTTCTGCATTAGTGCTTGTGTTTCTTTTGATAGGCCTAGTTCGGTATTGCCGTTGTTGGCTGTTAAAGTCTTGGTGCCTTCATCGTCGCTCTCATAGTCGTCTAAAGCAAATTGTTCGTCGTCCAGGATATCGGCATCCTTACTACTATCGTCATCGAGTTTTCGCTTTTTGGCCAGTGGTGGTCCATTCTCCTGTCGATCCCGGATCTTGCGCTCGTGTTGGCGGATTCTTTCGAGTTTGGTTTCTAGTTCTGCTCGCTTCTGGATGACTTGGTTTTTCTTTTCTTCTCGAGAGTGTTGGACCATCCATTCGGGCTCGTCGTCATCTGTTGTCTGCCTTAGCCGCAGGACATTACGGGGAATGTCAATATCAGTCACACACCTCCTTCTATGCTAGCTATACTCTCATCGAATTCTTTCCTCTTGTGATCACGTAGCCATGTCAATGAGCCGCATGCCAGACTTAAAGATTTGCCCTTGAGACGCCAATGTTAGACTGTAGATCGAATCATCAGAGTGCCAAGTCGTTCTCTTACAGTGCCTACACTTTCGTCAGAGATCGTTATACACGGTTGTATGCTGGGTCTTTGCTCACCAGTGGGAGACTCGAAGACGCCGATTTTACCTTGCTCGATGCAGTCGTACAGCGCACGCATAAATTGCAATTGAATGTCATACGGCTCGTACGGGTGGTAAAATTTCTCAGCGCCCGCCATGTCTTCTGTACTCAGGTGTCATCTAGTCAAAGCGACAGTAATCGGTATCGTTGCGGTGTTGACGCACCAAGATCAATAAGCATTGAAAGTGTATGAGAAGTGAGGTCTCGAGGTCGGCGTTGCACGAAAACAGTCTAGACACAAAACAAACACGCCTGTGGACATTCTTGCTACGCACCAGACATAAGTCTATCGATGTCCCGAGATACTGTCAGAGTCCAACAGGATAGCGACTATGATTGTAAATATCTCATATTGCAGATGTAACAGGAAGGCTAGTGTTGAGGTACGTGAAAGTCGAAGAGACGTTCGAAACAGGAAGGCAACAGGAAAGCTTCAAAAGTGATAATTTTCTACAGAGGAATACATTTGAGGAAAGAACGAACCCAAACCAGACTCCATTTTGGTATAGTAAAGAAAGAATATGCAACATGCTATATATGCAAACAACCAGCCCTCGTTTTTGTACATCTATGGCGTAATATCGAACTTCATCTTAACACCCATAGCCGCCAATTCGACGTCCAAGTAGCGGAGGACACCAGGAACAGCAACGACAGTGACATCAGAACCGCCGACGAACTTGTCACCTCTACCGTCCTCCCAGGTGTCACTTCTGGGCTCAGACCCAACAGCCTTGGTACTGCATCGTCTACACCTGACGTTGCTGGCGTTGATGCCCTTCTTGTGGCCATACTGGTTGACGGTCGGTTGTGCGGAGAGGAAGGATCCACAGCTGCGGCAGATCCATGCTTTTTGGTAGTCGGAGCAGTTCATCAGACGATCTTGCAGCAAGAATGCTGTTCCGTGGGCAATCAGAGAATCTCTCTCCATCTCACCGACACGGATACCACCACCCTTGGCACGACCCTTGATGGGCTGACCAGTCAACGCAGTGACGGGACCGGTGGTACGGACCTGGAACTTGTCGTTGACCATGTGACGCAGACGTTGGTAGTAAACAACACCCATGTAGATATCGGCACCGAGCTCTTGACCTGTGATACCAGAGTACATGGGCTCGTTGCCGTAGTAGTTGAAACCAGCACGCTTCAGCTGGTGACCGAAGTGCTCGACAGCAGTCTCACCTGCCTTGTCCTTGAACTTGAACGGTGTGCTGTCCTGCGCGACACCGTGCAAACATCCAGCCTTACCGGCCAGCGACTCGACGAACATACCAATGGTCATACGAGAGGGGAAAGCGTGAGGGTTGATGATGACATCGGGTTGAATGCCGCTCTCGCTGAAAGGCATATCCATGGCGGGCCACTTTTGCGAGCAGACACCCTTCTGTCCATGACGAGAAGAGAACTTGTCACCGATGACGGGCGAGCGAGGAATGCGGAGTCTGACACTGAGCATCTGGCAGGGCTCATCACCACCAGTGTCTGTGCCGAGCATCTTGATCTCCTCAACGAAAGCCTCCTCGTGGTCCTTGTACTTGTGCAGATGGGTGATACCATCACGGTTGACGTATTCGCCAGTGATGGGATCTTTGGTTACGGTGTGCGATGCAGCAATGATATCGCCCTCCTTGACCTTCATACCGACAGCGATCAAACCGTCATCGTCCAGGGTTGCACGCCATTGTGCACGGACGAGACCGCCGGGTGCGAAACCGAACAACTTCTTCACGTTGCCACCACGACCGCGTCTGCCGCCGTTGTCCTCTGCGAGATCGATCTTCTTGGTCTTGTAGACAGTTCCGTGGCCGAAACCGCGCTCGTGAGCGAACTTGTTGATAATCATAGCATCGTCCATGTCATAACCAGTGTATGAGATGACGGCAACAACAGCGTTGGTTCCGTTGGGGAAGTTGTCCAAGCCGTACTCGTTGTAGAGAGGAGGTCTGACAACTGGTGTCTGTCCAGTTTGGAGGCGGTATGACTTGTTGTCGGTACGGTATTTCAAAGCAGTTCCAGGAGTACCCATGGTTTGCTTACCCATCTGGCACTGGTACCTATACTATTGTTAGTATTTTGATAGGCAAGCAAGACACGTTGAGCACTTACATGTTACGAGGAGACTGGTTGAAGTCTGAGAAAGGTGTTTGGTTGGCGAGAATGGAGAGAATGTTAGTGGGGTCGAATTCGACGTGTGTTGAGTCGCCAGAGACGATTTCGGGTTCTGTGCAAGCGATTGACATGAAGGGCTGCTCGAAAGGACCGACAAAGTCCTCCTTGCCAAGGGGCAGATACTTGACGGGTCTGAACATTCTGGCTGCTTGCGAGAACATGTAGACACCGGGGTATTGACCTCCGTTGGAATTGGGAATGTAACCGATCTCCAGCTCGGAAGGAACACCGTGAGTACCCTCGACCTTCCAGTAGCGAAGAGTGTCTCCAATAACGCGAGCTTGCTGGGGAGAGCAGAAACCGAGGATACGACCATCGAGCATAACGACGACGCTGTCATCGACGGATGCAGATGGAGTCTCGGTAACACCGAGTTGTGAGATCAGGCCGGGAATGGCCTTGGTGTCGACGCTCTTCGTGGCAATCTTGCACTTGTGAGCCAAATGGTTGAGAAGACCGCAAGGAGAACCATCGGGAGTGTGAACAGGACAGAGAAAACCCCAACTCTCGGGCAGCAGTTTTCTGACGGTTGTGGTCTTGAGTTGTGCGAAGAAACTACCTCTGTGAACCATGCGGAAATGACTGATGAATCTCCAGAAGTTGATCTTTTCGGCGACGACTGTGAAACCAGAGGTTTGTTGTAGATCCAGACCACTGGGCGAGACAAGATTACCAGTCGACAAGAAGTAGTCCAGAGCCTGTGCCAGGTTCTCGTTGGTTCTGCGAAGAATCTTTGCGCTGAAGTCTCGCTCAAACTCGTCTGAAACGATCGATGCCCAGTTTGTGCTTCTGCCCCAGTCACGGAGTTGGAGACCAATGGAGTTGAGCCACTCCTCGATGCGCTCCTTGACGATCATACCGAAAAGGAAACCAGGCAGGAGAATCTCCTGGTTCTGAACGGCATCAGGGTTGTCAACAGCACACTCTCCCTCGACAAGAGAGTATAGCTTTCTGGTCATGAAGAGCAACATACGGAACTTGTCGGCATCGTTGGTCTCCTTGTTCTCGGACGTTCCCAGGTGAGGGAGAACGATTCTTCGCAAGAACTCAACACCGGCATCCTCATCGGACATGTCGTCGGGGACACTCAAGACAACACGGAACTTGCTTCCGAGGTATGCGCGCGTCTTTGCCTGACCGTGAACATTGTAGGCCTTGTATGTGCGTAGCAGAAGTTCAACACGATCGGTGACAAACTGCTTCTCTTCAATACCCTTGCTGCCAGCGGGGCCGACCAGTCCTTCGAAGATCTCGCGATCGTTCGTTTCGACCAGAGCCTTGAAAATCATCATGACAGGGATGAGATACTCGTTTTTGCGCCATGAGAAACGGAAGGTGACGTTACCGTCGTTGAGGTAGTGGAGGACGTTGGTTTGCGAAGTTTGATCGGGTCTGACGGAGCGGATCTGGATACCGAACTTTGTGTAGGTTGCGCCTCTGTTGACGAAGGAAGGACGGATGATGGCCATGGGGTAGTTTCGTCGGTTGACAATGAGCATACGAATCAGCTTCTCGATGCCGTTGACGATGAAGTATCCTCCCAGCTCTTCAGTTTCTTCTCTCTTGTCAACGAGCTCCTTTGGCGAAAGTCCCTCGAGGTGGCAGCGGTTTGACTGCAAGTATGGTCAGTCGTAGCCTTCAGACTGGCGCGAGAATACGTACGCGCAACATGATAGGCAGAGAACCAAACTCTCTGACACTCTCCCTCCACTCGCCCTCGTTGATGCGCCACTCGAAGCGGCCTCTGAAGCGACCTCTGTAGGTGCAATGGCGTTCTCTGCACTCGACGGGTAGAATCTCGCGCTTCTTGTCAATCTTGTTGGAAGGAGGAAGCATGCTCTTTTCGAGGAAGACCTCCTTCACGCGGACCTGAAGCTTGTTGCGCCTGGGACCCTCGGCGGTGAAGGGCTCGTTCGGATTGCCATCGAAGAAGGTCTTTGTTCCAATATCGCGGAGGGCATGGTAGAGCTGGCCTTTCTCGGCGAAGACGGCATTGAAGGATTGCACATGAGGGTCGACAGCTGAGGCCAGAGTAGGGTAGGCCGACTTGTCCGAGGGAGGGTTGCGGAAAAGATCGTGGCGGCGCACTGTGTCGAAGTTGGTCGACCACTTGGCGTTTTCTGTGGATGATGGTGCCATGGTTGTGCGAGGGAGTCGAGGTTGGAGATGGCCGTGGGTGTTAGCTTGATGCTGGCGAAAAGCTCAACCTCTCGCGCCCTTGGGTTAGGGGACTTGTTGATATTTCAGAATCTGACTCGGGTATCCCTTGTTCAGTTCTCCAGGTCTCTGTATTCCTCCGAGTATTATTTCTGTGTACACAAGTGGCAGCACCGAGATGGGCGTGGGCAGATGTTTTTTTGCTTCGAATTGAACTTCTAGAATTTTAGCGCCGTCAAAGCCGGCCGCGCCAAGCGTCCAAGTCCCCCGAGAGGCTCCGCCCATCAAGTCGTTCGCCGCATCTTCTGCCATGCACTGACCGTTATCGTGACATCGACTCGCCGCTCATTGTTCTTACAGCAGGCTTCTGCCATACCAACTTCCACAACACACAAGAATCTCGAACCTGTAGCGCTGTCCAAAACACTTGATCGCTTCGTGACAGCAGTGCCTCATCTGCGCATAATCCTTTGCCTGAAATTAACATCACCATCACCTCCAATAAGATCTCGACCCTACCCGAGCCCCGCTTCTGCTTGTGTCCTGCGCGAACTCGCCAAATCACCCGCCCTGCTCTACTGCTGTTGCCTCCGTCCCAGCTCTTCGTCACTTGCCTGCAGTGCCTAGTCTGCCAAACACACAATCATGGCTGGCCTTTTCAAACGTCTCTACGACTGGCTTCTCAGCCTCTTCTGGTATGTTGTCCTTGCTATTCCCGACGTCCACTTCCTAACGTGTCTTGTTTCATGTGATTAGGGCGACTGAGATGGATGTTACAATGATCGGCCTCCAGAACGCCGGTAAGACATCTCTCTTGAGAGTCCTAGCAGTAAGCAGCCCATCCCGGCCTTCGCGGTCGTGTTTCTTGACCTGATGTTGACGGTGTGTTTTCAGGGCGGAGAGTTCACAATCGAGTAAGTTTGGTCTCGTGGTGCTATGACAGGATCCTGGACTAAACAGTGCCCTCAACGTAACAGCTCGATACCTACAGTCGGTTTCAACATGAAGAAAGTTACTAAGGGCCATGTGACTCTAAAGTGGTAAGTCTTGCTGTCTGTCGTGAATCGACGGCGAGGCTCACAAGGCACAGTTGGGATCTGGGAGGCCAGCCGAGGTTCCGTTCAATGTGGGAACGTTATTGTCGAGGCGTCAACGCTATGGTGTACGTATAACAGCAGTCGCAAATGTGCTTGTGTTAACACGTAACTAGATTCATCGTCGACTCGGCCGACAAGGAAGCCCTGCCTGTGGCACGAGAAGAGCTCCATGTGCTGCTAGAGAAGCCTGCCTTGGAGGGTATCCCGTTGTTGGTCCTGGGCAACAAGTCTGATCTTCCTGATCATCTTTCGGTCGATGAGCTCATTGAAGAACTAAATCTCAAAGCTGTGACCCACCGCGAGGTGAGTTGTTATGGCATTAGCGCCAAGGAGGAAACCAACCTGGATGCTGTGCTGCAGTGGTTGATCGCTCGGGCGAGCAAATAATGTTACGGCCGAGGTCGCGAGCATTCGTTGCGGTATAGAGGATGGTTTCCAGTCATGATGATGACGGGCATTTGCATAGGGTGTTGCAAGCGATGGGTTTTAGATGGTTTCTTTCCTGCGAATCAGCAATGGCAGCGTAGCGTGACGGCGGGTGCACACGGGTGTCTTTGTTCTTCTGCGATCTTGTTTCTTTTCCAAGCGGCCGGGCCTGAGGGATGGGATTATGGAATCACGAGTACAACACGACAGTCAACATACGCAATTTAACGATTGATGCAAGCACGAGGAAAGCAGAAGAGAAAGAAGACAGAAGATGGCGAGGAGAAAGCGCGGATCTTTGGATTGTTTCAAAACCCCTCGATATCATGTGTGCAATGCAAGATGCGCTGGCACTTCTGCAGTGTTCTGGAAAGCCGGTCGCTGAACTGACACCTTACACCGCCACAGGGTTGTGGCTGAGGCAAGCCTATCGCATAATGTCGCCGCCTATCGAGCCCTTGGTGGCTTTGTCGGTCCACGAGACCGAACAAGACAAATGCCTGGGCGTCCTATGAAGGATCAAAGAACAAAAGAAGTAGAGGCATGACAATTTATTCCCAGATCGGCCGACTAGCCGTCTCCAAGATCTGTGACGGCAAGGCAGTGCCGTTCACTGCCTCGTTCGTGCGCAGTTTCTTGGTGGCCAAGCGCAAGTGTCGTCACGCACTTCATTCCAAGCCACAGGTCTCACAACCAACCTTGTACTTAACACTGTCGTAATCCCTCGTTTCTGTCCTCTTCTGACACGCGTGAATCTATCCATCACTTCTACCATTACGCAAACATGTATCTCGACTCGCACGCAAAGATGAATCTCGAACCTCGTCAGTACTATGGTTACTACAATCGGTAAGCTTGTTCCCGGCGCTTGTGCCTAGAAGATCTGCACAGGCGCTCGCCATTTTGTATGCGCTCGACTTTTGTGCTGACATGATTTCCATAGCTGTTACGGCAACAACTGCAACAGCACCTGGAACCGCTGGGGTCGCTGGGTGCTTCTCGCATGCATCATCGGCGTCTTCTTCGTCTTGTTCTTCCTCTTCTCGTAAGTTTTGCGCGCACGCAACCTTCAAATTTGGTCTGACTCTTCGCCTAGATGTCTGTCTGCCAGAAGACGCCGCAAGAACGGTTACAATCCTTACTACGGCACTGGTTGGACTGTCCGCCATGGTACTCCTACCTACAACCAGAACGTCCAACCTCAGTATGAGACAAGCTCGACTCCCTACTACAACAACTCGAACAACCCTCCTCCAGGTACGACCTAACGCTACTCCCTCTCAGATTGGCTTGACAAGTGCTGACATATGAACGTAGCCTACACCGCTCCCAACACGACCAACTACGGCAACAACATTGAGCTGCAACAACCCCAAGCGGCTTACAACGGTGCCTACGCTCCTCCCAAAGACCCTCCCCCGGGCAGATACTAGAGTACGAACGACGATCGAGGGTCAATGATGCGCTCTAGACCGCATGGGACGCTATAATGACTAGGATGGGATTTGGTAGGGAAGGAATGGCGTTTTACAATGGGCGTGGCTTTGATACCCGGAAAGAGCTACGACTAGGACAGCCATGACAGGACAGAACATGGGCTTTTTTCTTTCGTCTTCACCTACGAAGACTGTAATACCACAATATTGAAACCGTTTCCAACAACAATTCTCGCTTCGCTCGACCACTTTTGACGTTGGCAATCCACTCGGCCGAGGCTCGAAAGCATACGTCATGAGGGTCATGTTTCATTTCCTATCCCCGACTACGATATTATTAAGCACGGCAATTAACCATGCGCTTCTAGAAGGCGAATCGTAGCTCTACCCCTCGTGGTAATATAATTTCCTTTCAAATACTCCAGAAAGGCCCCTCAATTGACTTTTCGAATCTTTCAATCCTACACTCACTCTCTAAAACACACAACAATGGCACCCTCAAACATGAAGGCCATCAAGGTCGTCGAGGCCAAGAAGGCAGAGCTCCAAGATGTTCCCGTCCCAAAGCTCCGTGACGACTACGTTCTGGTCAAGGTCGAGGCTGTTGCACTGAACCCCACCGACTGGAAGCACGTCGACTACCTCGCCAACCCTGGTGCCACCGTCGGCTGTGACTATGCCGGTGTCGTCGAGGAGGTCGGCTCAGCCGTGACAAAGAAGTTCTCCAAGGGTGACCGCATCGCTGGCTTCTCCCATGGTGTGAACAGCGCCAACAAGGAAGACGGTTGTTTTGCACAGTACGCTCTGTCCAAGGGTGATGTTCAGATGAAGGTTCCCGACTCTCTGTCGACTGAGGACGCTGCTACCCTTGGTGTTGGCGTCACCACTGTTGGACAGGTAAGCAACTGAGACCGCTGCTGCAAGACACAATGCTCATTCGTTCAATTCAGGGTCTCTACCAGAGCTTGAAGCTCCCTCTTCCCACCGAGCCTGCTAAGCAGCCTTTCCCCGTTCTGATCTACGGTGCCTCCACCGCCACCGGTACCCTTGCCATCCAATACGCCAAGCTGTCTGGTCTCGAGGTCATCGCCATCTGCTCTCCTCACAACTACGATCTCGTCAAGTCTCTGGGTGCCGACGCCACTTTCGACTACAAGGACCCCGAGTGCTCAGCCAAGATCCGCGAGCACACCAAGGACAACCTCAAGCATGCGTTCGATTGCATTGCTGAAGGCGAATCTCCCAACATCTGCGCCAACGCCATCTCGACCAAGGGCGGTGTCATCTCCTACCTTCTGCCCGCCAAGTCCTCCCGTGAGGATGTCGTGGACCAGAGCACCCTCGGCTACACAGTTGTGGGTGAAGCCTTCACTTTTGCCGGCCACCCCATCCCTGCCAAGCCTGAGGACTTCGAGTTTGGCAAGATGTTCTGGGAGCTGGCTGAGAAGCTGTTCGCCGAGGGCAAGGTCAAGGCTCACCCCAAGGAGCTCCGCGAGGGCGGTCTTGAGGGTGTCTTTGGCGGCATGGATGACATGAGATCCGGCAAGGTCTCTGGCAAGAAGCTTGTCTACAAGATCTGAAGCACAGGTCACGAAGAACAATTAATGAGCATAAAGTACAAAAGCAAATACATCAAAATACACGATTAACCTCTGACATGAAACTGTAACGCCTCGAAACTCCTGGTATACCCATGAAAGACGAAAAATAAGTAGTCATGATTCTTGCCATGCTCACGTGTGCGTGCCGCTTCCTCTTCTTCCGTACAAATGACTTTGATATGCAGAGTGCGTCATCATCTTGTCTTCTCATTATGTCGTTCCCAATGTTCACGGCTCGCCTGGTCCGCTGACCTTGATGTGAGGCATGGGGGCAGGGGGGCTGCCGTTGGAGTTGTCAACAACCCTTCGCCATTTCAAGACCGGGATTCTTTGGTCACCCTATAGCCACATGTCAGAATGACGGTTATCTTCCTGTAGCATGCATGAGACTCACCCTGATTTCTGTTGGCTCTTCGCTTCCGAGCACCAACACATTATCATCTTCTTCGAACTTCCACGTTCTGACCTGGACGTCCCCTAACCAGCCAGGCAGATTGCAGACCTGGAATGTATGTCTCAAAATCTCTTCTCTGCCCATGCCTTCATCGGTGATGTAGTATGGACCCGCATACGAGAAAGATCGCTTGCCCGCTTCTGCCCATTGCGGTTCTTCGCCTTCGCCGCGCTTGAAGGACATTTGGCCGGGTATCAGCATGTGAGCGCTCATGTAGCCGTCGGGTGTGTACATGATGAGACCAGTGACATTCTTGGTCATGGGGAAGGTTGCGCGTTGGAAGCGCGAGGATGGGGTTGGGTAGGCGATGTAGGCTTCTAGGCGCCAGGTGCCGACTAGTCTTTGCCGCAGGGTTCGCTGGGGAGGTGGAGATGGCGTCTTGGAGAGTGTGTAGTAATCGCCATTCAGATCGTCAATGTCTGTCATGTTGATGCTGGGGAGGGACATATCAAGGTCATATGTGGTATTTCCATTTGTCCTGGGGGTGCTGGAGCCATTCGTCGTCGGAAGCTTAAAGTCGTAGGCTAGACTTTGGGGTCGTGGTGATTGTGTCCTGATTTCAGACATCTTTGGCGGGCAAGGAGGAGGTAGTGGGGGCGTGACTGGTCGTAGCGATGGTCGGGCTTTGTGCGGCTGTGGTGACACGGGTTCCGGAGACTTGGGTCGCGAAGACGATCTTGACCGTGACCTTGATCTATTCTTGCGATACGGGACCACTTTTGGCACTTGGAGATAGGTTGTGCTGGTCAAGGTGATTACCTGGCTAGGCATGGCGAAAGAGTAAGGAGAACAGGTGGGTTGAAGTGATGATGATAGTAGTCAAACGACAAGGGGTCCGTCATCGAAAGGCAATCCGAAATGCAGAAAGGAAAGAGAGCAGACTCGAGAGAGGAAGGAAAAGATTGTACGAACGAATAGACTCGGTAGATTTAAAATGTCCTATTTCATTCCTCTGCCGGCAGCACGGCAGCAATCTTGTCATGGCAGGGTTTGTAACTCTTGAATGTCTCTACCTCACCGTGAATCATCAGCTGCTGATCAAGCCAGCCGGCCAGCCTTTCCTAAAGCCCGAATGCTCACACCTCGTGTATGGTGTGTGTGTGCGAGGGTAGGTTGGAAAGCAGCAAGGTGGGGCTCCGGACAGAGAGGAGTAGTCCGAAGTGCAAAATATGCTTGGCGGGAAGACTGCCTGCTTTCCATTCTCTCACCACTCTGCTTGTGATATCCAAGCAATCTTTGCAAAGCGACACCGGATGACTAGGCTTCCTCGCTCTGGCCAACCGATATAGCTAAACCCCGTCTGTATCGTTGCTGTCTAGCCGTCAGCAGTGATATCGACGTGCATATAGATTCTGCAGAGGTCGCATGGAACAGCATCATCCCGTTCCGAATGTAGTAATGGACACTGCTGAATTGCTCCGCATCCGCTGACACACGCGAGAACGCGGCTGAATGCATGATTGCGTCCTTGGGCCTTGTCTTTCTCAGAGCAGGCCCACCTGCTTTCACATGTGTGAGAAGGAAGAGACAAGGGAAGCATCCTCGGCGTCAGAAGAGAGCAATCTAGACAGCACACAAGACCGGAGGATTGGCATGCATGGCGGCTTGACATGGTTTTCTTGGCTGAGCACGAACCAAGAGCTCCAGTCGTTCCTTTGCGTGAGCACTGAGGGATTCCTTTGGCTCCGCTCGAGCCAAAGTCTATTCGACGTCGCGCTCGAGGTCTTGGAAGTTGCGATGTCGCGGTCACGACAGAAGCCCCTCACTCAGCTTGAGGCAGATGGCTTCACAGCGGAGAAACATGGCGTTTGGTTCAACAAACAATTGCAACGAGTCGTCCAGCGTAGTGGGACAATGATGCGACGAGGGAAAGTACCTGCGACTACTCAACTATCATAGCGGACCTATGCCCGAGCACATGCTGCTTGTGCAAGTTCCTGTAAGAGTAGTAGGAGTTGATATCAAGCAGTGGAGCGTCTTCTGATAACCGCAATCCAAGCCAGCCGTGGCATCCCGCTGTCTCCAAGAAGACCATGTCTTCAAGCGCCAAACTGCCTCGAAGTGATGTCGTCCAGTGAGCATTCTCTTGAGAACTTCCCTGCTCCTTGCAGGAACGCTTTCGACAATCTTGACGGTATGTGTATCGTGGGTGTGCCTGATTGCAGTTGCTCTGTTGGGTAAACGACCCCACGTGCTTCTCATCAACTTCCCAGGTGGCATGATCGGTCGACTCGGCCCGTAGCTCGACTCGCACGGCACAACAGTTTACAGTTTATCCATACAAGAGCTGCCATTTGCCAATTGACCCAATTGACGTCCAGGGAGCTGTTGCTCAGGTCTACTGTCGTACCGTGCGAGAGAGGGGTCGACGGGTCGTAAGAACATTATTCCTGGGCCCCGCGTTCGCAGGGTATCACTCCTAGATAGCTGGGTATTTAAGAGTCATCTTCTTCTCAATCTCTCTGCTTCTCTTTCTTCTCTTCAAACACAACCCTCGGAAACAAACAATTGACTTGTATCGTAGCCTCTTGTGGCCATGTTACTCAATGCTGACTTTCTCGAGCAGATTCCAACCGTTCTACGGTACGCTCGTCCATCATGGATCGATGCGTGATATACTTTTCGAATGGTATTCTCTGATCAGAGATGATCAAGGGTCAAGGTAACTTCAAACAACGGGTTTTACCTATTGCATGAGCGGGTGTCCGATAGCGAGCTTCTGTCTGCCAACCCATTGATCTTCTGACAATGGACATTGGTGTCAGAATCTTTGGCCTCGTTATCGTTCTGAGATTAGACCGTCTGAACTTGATTTCTGGATAATACCAGCGAAAGGATCATGCATATCGAACCAATCCCTTTTTGTGCCTCCATGGCATGTTCTAATCAGTTGCAGATTCACCAAACTTGACCCTTTACCACAATGTCTCCCCCAGCCATGATCTTCCAGGAGCCCGTCTCTCCTACTGTCGCTTCCAAGAAGCTAAGCGTGGGCACTGTCCACTCTGCTGTTCCTGTTGGAGGACAGACTAAGGGTGAGACCATCGAGGCCATGGCTGGTGAGTGGAAGGACTTCACCTTCCGTCCCATCCGTGAGTCGCAGGTCAGCAGAGCCATGACCCGTCGTTACTTCTCCGACCTGGACAAGTATGCCGAGTCTGACGTTGTCATCATCGGTGCCGGCTCTTGTGGTCTCTCTGCCGCATACTGCCTGGCCAAGGCTCGTCCTGACTTGAAGATTGCCATTATCGAAGCCAGTGTCAGCCCTGGCGGTGGTGCTTGGCTCGGTGGCCAGCTCTTCTCTGCCATGGTCATGCGCAAGCCTGCTGATGCCTTCCTTCGCGAGATTGGTGTTGGATACGAGGAAGATGGAGACGACAGCAACTATGTCGTTGTCAAGCATGCTGCTCTCTTCACCAGCACTCTGCTCAGCAAGGTCTTGCAGTTCCCCAACGTCAAGCTTTTCAACGCTACTGCCGTTGAGGATCTCATCACTCGCCCTCGTGAGGACGGAACCATTCAGATTGCCGGTGTTGTCACCAACTGGACTTTGGTATGTTCAAGACCTGCCTTCACAAATCACTTTCAAGGCCTTTTGACTGACCGCTTTTCTTTACAGGTCAGCATGCACCACGACGACCAGTCCTGCATGGACCCCAACACCATCAACGCCCCCGTCATCATCTCCACTACCGGCCACGACGGCCCCTTCGGTGCCTTCTCCGTCAAGCGTCTCGTCAGCATGCAAGCCATCAAGTGCCTCGGCGGCATGCGTGGCCTCGACATGAACACTGCCGAAGACGCCATCGTCAAGGGCACCCGCGAGATCGTCCCGGGCCTCATCGTCGGCGGTATGGAGCTTTCTGAAGTTGACGGTGCCAACCGTATGGGACCTACCTTTGGTGCTATGGCACTCAGTGGTGTCAAGGCTGCCGAGGAGGTGGTCAAGGTCTTTGAGCAACGCCAGAAGGAGTGTGCTGCTTTCTACTAAGGCATGAACCTTGAACAGGGCTTCGCTTGAGCACAAAGATTTTGCATCACAGTCGTTACCACAAGATTATCTGAGATATGAGACAACGTAAAATATCATTCAAATAATGCCAAACACCTTGCAGATTTGTTTGTGATGCGTCTCATGTAACTGCTCGCAATAGCGTCAATGGATCCGCGAAGCTTGGCTGTCTGTAGATATTACTATCGGGTAAGAAGTGACAGGAAGAGGAAAGTGTACAAGGAGTAAGTTTGAATCGTGACATTCTGTCTGTACATTATTACGCACTTCCATACCATGAGGCTACAAACGAGATAGGCTCCTTCCTAAGTACCAGAAAGCACAGCTTGATTAGTCTTGGTCCGTTCAATCCCGATTGACGACGCGCAGACTGCGTCGAGGAGCGAGAACAGTGCCCCAGAAAGATGGGGTGTTACCCGCCAGCAAGTCCTCAGGCGCACCGCTATCATCGCTACTCCTTCTCATCAAGAATCCTTCCACACTACTTTGACCAGCAGTGTCTGTTCTATATGCTTCGGTGAAGCCTTCACCCCAGTCATTGTTGCGGTTGCCACTTCCCTTACCACTAGCATTTTCACTCGAAGTCCAAGGGCGACGATCATTCGAGCCACCACTTGAGGAGCCTGCTCCTGCGGGCATGAGACCTGCAATGGTCGGGTGGTTCTTTTCGTTGAGTGCTTGTTGCTGGGCCATCTCGACATGGCGTTTGTAGAGTTGGAGACGCTTGCGGTAGAGCCAGGCGCAGAATGCGAGATAGCAGACAATCACAAAGAGGATACCTGCAATCACACCAGCGACAATAGCACCGATGTTAGGACCACTGCTGCCTTTGTGTTCTGACCCGGAGTTGCTGCTGGGGGCGCCTGTGGCTGTAGCAGTCGAGCTGGAAGTCACAGTGCTGTAGATGATTGGACTGCCTGTCTTCAAAGGTCCGTCGACTGGTGTCTGGGCTGGTGCTGTGATAGTGGCTCCGCCCTGACCGTTGCCACCGATGACCGAGACAACGATATCAGGCACTTGATAGCCGTAAGAACCCTCGAGGCCACCTGGGCTGCTACCATTGGCTAGTTGGGCTGGCTGTTGGTTGAAAGGGTTGGTACGAGCATTGGAGATCCAATTATTAGAGCTCGAGCCATTAGGCGACGCTCCACCGCCGGTCGCAGACGCACCAGATGCTGATGCTGCAGCTGCATCGGAAGAACTTCCAGAAGTGCCAGAAGATGTGGCAGAATTCGAGTCAGAGCCTCCGCTCAACGCATTGAACCCAGTCGCCCATTCCAGGGTGCTTGCATCTAACACGTAAATACCAGGACTGTCGCAGCTAAGTTGATCGCCAACATAACCACCGACTACCACCATCTGACCATCCCACATCTGACATGAGTGTCCGGCTCTACCAGGTGGTACTGACTGCGAACTCTGGTCGACCTGAATCCAGGTGAAAGAAGGAACGGTAAGAATCCAAAGGTCGTCGTACTGTGTCTGGTTACCAGCAGGTATGAGGTTCTGTCCGCCGAACATGTGAACCTGATACGAGCTGCCATCCGAGGCGGCTGCTACTGCAGCACATGGGTTCACGCGAATCTTTGGTGTAGGTCCGCTCGTTGCTTGCTTGTACCAGGTCGAGGTAGCGATGTCATAGACGTCGATGACATTCATTTGTGTCTGTGGTTGTCAGCAGGTCTTCTCACAACAACAAGACGATTGTCCATTTCGAGAGCACGATCGTATCGTGGAGAATTAGGGATTGACTTACGAATGTATCCTCTGTACCTCCAGCCAAACCGAGAAGGATGCCTTGGTCGCCGAAACCAGGTATGTATACAAGCAGACCATCGGCGCGTTCTGGGAATCCTGCACTGTCTTGAGCACCTCCATCGGTGACATTACGCCAAACACCATCGCTGCCTGCAGCTTTGTTGTCCGATAGAGAGGCTACTTGAGTGTTTTGATATCCGGGGAAGGTGAACTCGATCAAAGATTTGATGTAGATTCGTGCGACTTGATTTGACCAGCCTGCGGTCGTGTGAGTATCTTCGTGTCCGCCAAAGTAGAAGCCACGACCCAATGATGGCACCGAGGCGCCGGCGCCTTCAGCTGCACGCTGTACTTGTTGGTTGCCAGACTGGGCATGATCGCCGGACGACGTTGTAGGGTTGTTGTGTTCATACCACTGTGAGGTTATGGCGTTGTACTCCCAGAGCGAGAAGGCTGTTGGTGTGTCGATTGGATTGTCTGAGAACTCTCCACCGTAAAGGAACACAGATTCATGCGAGTTCCACAAGAAGCCGTTTGACACGTTGGGAGGGCCGGATGGTTGCGGTAGGCCGGTCAAGGAAGGGCTCGAGATCTGCCAGCTCTTGGTAAGGTCCATTGACAAAAAGTCGTTGTCTGGAGGATTACTATTAGCAGTTTCTCACAAGAAT
Organism: Aureobasidium namibiae CBS 147.97; assembly: GCF_000721765.1. NCBI lineage: Eukaryota > Fungi > Ascomycota > Dothideomycetes > Dothideales > Saccotheciaceae > Aureobasidium > Aureobasidium namibiae. Next base: position 180,458 of record NW_013581192.1, on the reverse strand, counting down.
TCGCGTAACACCCTTACTCCACTTGTTCTGAGTTTGCCCAGGCTCAGTCGTGGCTTGTCCACCATAGATGTAAAGTGTTCCGTTGACCACGGCAGATTGGTGTGACCATCGTGTGCATACATCGGTTGGGCTGTCCGCTCGAGTCTCAAGTACCAACTTCCTTCCATGAGGTACAGCTCGACTGTCGACACCTATACTGGGCGCCGCATCGCTCCCCGTTAGGACCGGTTGTTGTATGAACGGAAGAGTCGCTGCGAGGATAAGGGCAACCGCGCCTAGTTTTAGGAGATAGCGGTTGTTTGGAGGATTAATAGTATCCATTGTCCCATCTCTTTCTCTTGGCTCGAAGCTCTTGTCGTTTGGGTTCGGTCGCATGCCTGCTATATGTAATGTGCCAGCCGATTTGTATAGTATATCAAGTTCTTTGGTTGTAGATCGATAGCGTTGCGCTGACGAGACTGATCACAGTCTATCGAGTTGAGGGTTCAGGTCATGCGAGTTTGGGTGCACAAAGTTGCAAGTCAAAGAAGAAGTTGAGTCTCCCCAATTAACAACCGCGCATGAACTGGTGAAGATCACACGTCACAAACGCCATTGATATGCCGCTACAAGGTACAAAGCAATACAAACCAGATATAAGGCACAGGGTTCTGGCTCGCGTGCAGCGCTACCGAGCCGAAAAATAGATTGAATCGTCCGAAATGTGACGTTGATCGCATCGAGGACAGCTAGAGGCTTGAACAAATAGGAGGTGTGGTGCTACGGGATGCCTCTTTGGCGGGGGGGTGCGGTGTAAGATGTCGTCACAGAACAAGTTTTGGCAGAGGAAGACGGCTGGAGAGGCTTCGCACGGCCAATCACTTGATGATCAACCGGCGTCGTTGCCCATTGCAGGCAGGACTGAGACACCGACACCTCGAGGCGGAGTATAAGGATCATGTCCTGCACGCTTGCGCGAATGTACATGTTGTCGCGCTTCCTCACAGCAAACAGATTTTGGAGTGACAGTCGGTGGTGGAACAGCCTTTCGCTGCTCAAGAGCTGAATTTCTGTCGCGTTCCAAATAACAGAACGCGTTCTCATCTCACACACCAGAAACTCAACCATGTCGATTCTGACTACCCAGATTGCTCAACAGGGGATCCACTTCAGCCACCCTGGTCCTCGCAGCTTCGAGTTGACCCAGGACACTGCCGTTGAGCAAACCAGAGATTGTTATGCAACGCAGCTTCTGTCCTTCCTAATGACCTGACGCCCAAATGAGAGAGTAGAGTGAAGACTTTGCCTCGGGTTCCAACAAAAGAGAGTGCCTTGTGCAGATTATGGGCGTATGCAACCAAAGAGGTCGATAAATTCTGTCATAACTCGTGGTCTGATTCAAGCCAAAAGTATGGTTGTGAAGAGGTTGAAAGATTGCAGATCCAATTACCAGCATCGGATGTGCTCTTTCAAGACAGCGGCCTTGAGGTCCGTCCTAAAAAAAAAATGGGTCTTGGGTTCGCGGCATTGTTTGCCGTGACTAAAACCTTTGTTCAGAGATCGCTCTGCGCAGAGAGACTCGGAGATGGTAGCTCGAGAGGAACAATCTCGAGAGGCGTCACAGGCTGTTGACAAGCATCGGCTATGGTCTTTACGGATTCTCTGGTCACTGCTCCAATGGCACCTCCAGGGTGGTTCCTTTTGAAGGTCTTGCCCTTGTTCTCATGCAGCTGGTCTGCGACAGTGAGCGCTAGCATGTCGCCGATAGCAATCTGCACTGTTGTGGATGTGGTTGGTGCCGATACGCCGAACGATACTTCTTCCAGCTCAAACAGGGGTGCTGGAAGCAGAATTCCATTCTCATGCTCTTTCAGGAGGGGGCATTCGGATGCTTTCGATTGCGACGTCAGGGCTACGATCTGGAGTTGGCGAGGAAGGTGAGGAAGAAGGTTGAGCAGCTCGGGGGTCTTGCCGCTGTATGAGATGAAGAATAAGACATCGTGCTGCACAACTCTGTCAGTACCCTGGACGTCCTCTCTTGTAGCACTCGACATACCTCGCGGATATCGCCAAGATCACCATGTGCGGCCTCGGCAGCATGCATGAAGCTGGCTGCAATGCTCAGACTCTTCAACGTTGCGACAGTCTTTCTGCCGACAAGACCGCTCTTGCCAACACCACAAACAATCACCTTTCCTCCGGCAACTTGTGATCTGGTGATGCATTCCACTGCTCGGAGCAGTCCCTCTCTGGCATGGGGATCTGTCTGGTACAACCTTGTGACATGTGATAGGGCGGTCGCTTCGATGGACAGGACTCGAGTGGCGCGATCAAGGATGGATGTCGACTCTGAGTCGTGGATAGTCGATGGGGGAGTCACCATCATGCGTTGACGCTTGCACGGTCTGGGAGAAGGTGAGGAGTGCATGTTGTCGTTGAGAGTGTCAGAAACCTTGTAGGTATGCGTAGAGATGTTAGGGTGATTGTGAGCGGGATATGCTGTGATAAGAAGAGTCGCAAGGGTGTAAAGGGTCTAGAGTGTTGACAGGGACTACTTGTATGTATCGCTAGGCAGTGCTCTTTCATGTGATGGCCAGGAAGGACAGCAGGATCCCAGCCAGAGATAATGAGATATTCCATCGTCTACCCCAGCGTCTAGATCCTACCCATCTCGATCCGCTCCATGGACACACTAGTACGCCCGTCATGGATCGAATCGCAGCAATCGGCCATCATTAGTCATCGACAGCCAACCATTCTTCGGTGGAACCCTTTGTTCACAGCGGTGGCTTTGCTTGGGCCGTTTTTTGTTGGAAGTACACGGTCAGTGCTTCTCCATATCTGCGACAAGCTTTTTGACGTATTCGATCTTTGCATGAGTAAGACAGTCAGCCATCTCTTGAGTGTGAAGCCTGGCAACAGGCTAGGGGATAGACATGCCACTGCAGTTGTCGAGGAGGCCGCGGATGCTGTTGTATTCATCGTCTTATCGGTCGAATGATATTCAATATGGATGTACGTGTTGGGCTTCTGGAAGGTGATTCGCGTTAGACACGTTCGGTACGCGAATGCCCGATTGGCCTGACACCAAGATTAGATTGAGTCGGATCTTGAAAGTGTCCGACTCCGTTGCACGCGATTTCGATCGGCGTTGTCGCGATTCCTGCATGGTTTCTGGAGTCTCTGTCCGGTCACGAGTATCAGCCGGGGAACATGTATACTTGTACGTTTTCTGTACATGAAGAGGGTGGTGCTTTTCCAGATGCCAGATACAGATTGCGGTGACTCGATTCGGACGGTGGTGAATGTCTTGGTGAGCGTAGTCGAGTACCCAGGTTGAGCGTGTAGCCAGCGCGTTGCGGTTCTGGATTTTGGCTACGTCATGCCGAGCACAGAAACGCGACTTTCTTCACGCTCTCGTCCGAGGCATTCGCATACCGTTCGACCATCAGACAGTTGGGATAAAAGTACTTTCATTTCACAGTGTGGTGACGGGCGAGTCTTCTTGAAAGGTTGACAGCTTCTTTGAAATGCTGTCCAGGTCAAAATCGCTCCATTGGCTAAGCTTATACCACTTACACACTTGGCGCAATGGCTCCCTCTACGGCGCAAAGTAAGGCGCAAACCAGAGCGCAGGATAGAATCGCTGCTGTTCACAGTGCATCCAGGAGATCTAAGCGAAATGCTCCTGTTCCCGATGACGGTCGCGATGTCTACCGCAGCCTGATTTCTGAAGCATCCATTCCGGAAGCGGTTGAACGGCCTCTCAAGAAACCAAGACTTGGAAGACAACGACCGACACAAGTCTCAACTACTATCAACGAGTCCTCTACTTCATCACACCAAAGGTCCGGAGATGGCAAACAGACTACACAAGGTCAAGCCTCTGGAGATGAAAATTCATCCAAGCCGCAGCAAACCATCGTTGATTCTGACGAGTCCGAAGACGATGATATGGACTGGGAGCAAGTCGGTCTGGATCATGTCGCACCCAAATCCTCGACGTCTCGAAAGGAAGACGAGTTTGGGGACATATCACTTGAAATCAGCACCAAGCAAGCTCAAAAGAGAGCGATAGCGAAACGGAAGCCTGCTACCACTGCAGAGAAGTTGCTTCGACTCGAAGCCCACGAGGCTCATCTGCTCTTCCTCCTATTCCATGTTCATGTTCGCAATGCTTGGTGCAACATGCCAGCAGTCAAGGTCTGCTCATCTGTTGTTTGCTCTTCTGGGTGCCCCGACGAGGCTGACAATCCTTAGAACAAATTGAAAGCAATACTCATGCCAGAGATCGTATCGTTGCTACACCCTGATCAGTCTCTCATCCAATTCGGACAGTCAGAGCAGTTCCTGACCGGGCTCCAGAAGGCTGTTTTCGTGTGGAAGCACAAGTTCAACGTTACAGCTTCTGGCATACGCCGTCCATACTGGGCCGAAGGGACCGAGGGTGTTAAAGAGGTAATCAAGAAGACTCGCAGAATCTTGGCAGTATGCTAACCACTGCTTAGCAAATCAGGAACATCCAAGAAGAGATGCCTCCCGTTGAGAAACATGACTTCGTCAAGGCAGCTTCAACCCTCTCAGGCTCCCAAGACGTGGGTGCACAGCTGTTCTGTGCCCTGCTCAGGTGTGTTGGTGTTGAGGCTCGACTAGTCTGCTCATTGCAAATCCTTCCCTTTGGTGCATCTGCAACCAAATCAACCACCCCAATCAGAGGCAAGCCGACTTTATACGCGGGTAGCGACAAGGACAACACAAGTGCAGGAGAGACGTCTGGTGGTTCTGCATCTGAAGGGTCGAGCTCCTCTCGACGCAGGATCATCGCTCCTGGCCGCGTTCGACGAATGGGAAACGCAACTCTCAACGCAGGTTCCACCATGCCAGGACCTAAACCACCTGGTAAGAAGTTAAGATGATCAGATCAAATCTCAGTGCTAAAGACTCGATAGCCAGGAGGAAGAAGCGACCAGTTCGTACGCTTGACTATCCAGTATACTGGGTAGAAGCTTTCAACGAAGCTTACCAGAAATGGGTGCCCGTGGACGCTGTAGTAACGGGTACAGTCGCAAAACCGAGCAAGTTAGAGCCACCTGCTTCTTACGAGGCAAACGCTTTGACTTATGTGGTAGCCTTCGAAGACAATGGCATCGCCAGAGATGTGACTCGTCGCTACACGAAAGCCTACAATGCGAAGACTCGCAAATTGAGAGTGGAGATCACAGAAAGAGGAGAAGAGTGGTGGCGTAAGGCGCTCAAAGTATTCCGAAGACCAGCCTACCTCGATCGCGACCAAGTTGAAGATGCTGAACTTGCGAAGAAAGACGCCGCAGAGGGGCTGCCAAATAACGTTCAGGACTTCAAAGATCACCCCTACTATGCTTTGGAACGGCATCTTAAGAGACACGAAGTCATCTGGCCCAAAAGAGCAAGCGGTAAAGTCACAGTAGGGAAGGGGGCGCTAGAACCTGTTTACCGTCGTAGCGATGTGCACATCGTACGCAGTGCCGATAAATGGTACCGATTCGGCCGCGAGATAAGGGTGATCGAATTTTCTGATTGCTGTACGAACTTGACTGACCATATACTCCAGCCGAACGAACACCCCCTGAAGCATGTACCTGCAAGAGTATCAAAGAGCCGTGCTCAGGATCCAGATGATGTCGATATGGATGAACCGCCGGCCACAGCGCTCTATGCTTTCAACCAAACGTCCTTATACGTACCACCTCCTGTTGTCAATGGCAGAATCCCGAAGAACGCTTTTGGCAATCTTGACATCTATGTCCCATCAATGGTGCCTCCCGGAGGATATCACATCCGGCATGCATTGGCCAAGAACGCGGCTCGACTTCTTGGTATCGACTATGCCGATGCTGTAACCGGCTTCCAGTTCAAAGGACGTCATGGCACAGCTATCACATCTGGTGCTGTTGTCGCAGAAGAGTATCGTGAGGCTGTCGAAGCTGTCATCGAAGGCTTCCAGTACGAACAGGAGAACGAAGAATCACGATTGTACAGCTTGGAATGTCTGAAACTTTGGCGACGCTTCCTGGCTGGTCTGCGTATCAAAGAGAGATTGAGCGAATATACTACTACAGGACCAAAAGCTGTCAAGCCAGACCTTGTCAAGGCTGAGATGGATGAAGCAGAGGAAGTAGAAGATGACCCAACGGAGGCTGGCGGCTTCTTTCCCGATGCAGGAGCAATCACAGCGCCGACCGCCCATCAATTCAAAGATGCTCCCGAGCCTGATCACAGGTATGATTTTGCTGAGCAGGCACCCCGGCTTAGGAGACAGAGGAAAACACAGGTCGAAAGCGATCCCGAGAGCGACGACCAGAGCGAAGAAGAGTACATACCGTCACCTCGAAAGCCACCTGTCAGACGTCGTCGCATGTTGAGCGAAAGTCCGCCCGCCGCAGAAGATGAGCACTATGACCCACATCAATATGGAGGTGGGTTCGTGCAAACCGTTGTCGTAGAAAGCACAACATCAGATGGCGGCTTCCTCCCGGATGCAAACGCAGAAGGAATGGGAGGTGGACTCATACAGGAGAACAACGATGCGTCAGGAGCTCACGATGTTGGTGGTGGCTTTGTGCCTGAGACGGCCAACTCTGAGGCAGTTGATGGGACTGGCAGTGGTTTCATACCAGATGACGATACTGCGCTCGAGTCTGGAGGTGGATTTGTCCCCGAAGTCGCCGACGAGACATTCGCAGGCGGATTCTTGCCTGAGACATCATCACATGAAGGTCAACCGACCACTGAAACAGTATCGAAAGAAGCGCCCGAGAACTCACAGGAGGATGTCGATAGCACCATGCCTGACAAGCAGGAGGAAGACACTTTTGATCCTGATGAGGCAGAAGACACCTTTGATCCTGATGAGATGGAAACCACGATCTTCCCCCTGCCTCGAGAGGACTCGACAGACGCTCACCAAAAGGAACAGGAAGAAGAAGACGACCATGGATCGTTGTTGTCTCATGATCCCGAGGATGATGACGCAGAGCCCGATTGGTTACATAGCGACTAGTTGAATTCCACACAACACGTCGGTGAGGTATACTTTTTTTCTCTTATCGACTCCATGGCTCTTGTATGTCGTAGGCGCTGTCAGGATACTGGTAGGTAGCGTGCAACGTAAGTCTTTGGTGTAGCAAAGTATTCTCCTCTCCTCAGCTCCTGCCTCTACACGGTCACAAGCAAAACAAGAGCAAAACATTGGCAAAACAGAACCCCACCCACTGTGTAGGTGGGGAGACAAACCCCGCCGGTTGGCTGAGTTATGCTCTTTGAAGATCCAGGTCCAAGTCCAGATCCAGAATTACTCGGAGCGAATTACTGATAACGCTTCGGAGCGAATTATGGTCAACGCTGGGAATCGAACCCAATGCCTCCCCCGAGGCTCGCGACCATGTTGAATAGTCAGAGGACCGTTGCGCCAAAGCGCCGACAGTCGGGAGGCACAGGGAAGGGAGACTTGCTAGTATATATGGCATGTTCTCTGTGAAAAGTCTATCGTCCCTGTGTGGAAAGGTATGTCTCGTTGATTACTATCAAAATGCAAAGTTCTTTCACTAAACGGTTGATATCCACTGAGAGTCGTGTCATCACCGCCTCTCTATGGACTTAGCTGTCATCTGGAAAGAACTGTGCATTGTGATGGTCACATGTAGTGGTATCATTTCTCTGCACTGAAGTCCACGCATCTCATCCTCCTCCCATGGAGATCTGGGCGCTATCAAAAGGCATAACGATCTCTAGACTAGAGACATATCCAAAGAAAGACCGGCGGTGGTTGATCACCCGTGTTGGCTCTGATCCGGTCCCCAGCCTGACCACATAGGTCCAGCTTCGCCTGCCACGACTTCAGACTCCCTTCTATATTGCACGTACGCACGAAGTGTTACAACCTACCGTGTTCGTCTGCCGAAGTACTGTTCTCTCCCAACGTTCATTCATAAGCATAGCCCGGATCCCTTTCTATACTCTTATCTCGAGTTCATGTTCCATTGCACGCTTGCAACGAGGACGATCGATCTCAAAGAGGATCTATGGGGATTGTAACTCGTGGGATTGTCGGTCAGGGACGCCGTTGTCGTCGTTGGTGTGCTTTGCGTGGATCTTGTATGAGAGTCAGACTCACGGAGCTTCCGCAGAATGATGAGATCTTGCTCAGGAGAGTCACTGTTTCTACGAACCATGTCCGAAGCCTGTTGAGAAGAAAGAGACATGCAAGCATCAGGTTGCTTTTGTAGTTCTGGAGTGAAGGAAGAAAGTGTGCTCACAAAACATCCGAAGCTCCGTCAGTACTTTGTGAACAGATAGTTCAGTGCTGTTTTGTTTGGAATACTGCTATGATTCTCTGCAGACCACGTTCACTTTCTCACTTCACTTGAGTCAGCGATGTCCTCGCACAGCAGTGAATGTATATCGTCACATGCAAGTGTGGTCTGAACATGGTATTGCCGCGACGACCACTCACACTCCCCAAGCCGCACCACCTCTCAAGCCGCTCGACGACTAAGCCGCTCGACGACTAAGCAGGACGACTAAGCAACCAAGCCGCACAATAACTATAAAAGCAACCATGTCAGTCGCGTTTCATCACCGTATGCGCACTCAATACATTTCTCCCACGTACAACCATCACCACTACGGCTTCGCCATCCACGCGTTTGGCCAATTCGAGAGAAACACCACCTGCATTGCTCCCATTGAGCTCAGGATCCCCAACCACGAGCCCACCACCTACTTCGACGTCATCACCTTCACCAAAGACACCTACCACATAGCCGTCATCGCCATCATCGCTATCAACATGAGCGCCCCCTCCCGCGAGCAGTGCATGGCTGCCCCCACTCCTGGCCGCTTCGTGTCTGATGTCAATCGTATTGGTCCTGATGGCAGAATTCTTCCCGCTGGTGCTGCTTTTGCTGCTGCTGCTGCTGCTGCTGCTGCTGAGCAGGAGGCTCGCAGAAGAGCTGACGACCAGACCTTTGCTACTGCTGCTGCCGTCAGCCGCGAGGTCGAGCGCGAGAACGCTGGCGAGAAAAAGTCTCTCCTTCGTCGTGTTGGCAGCAAGATCGCTTCTGTCTTCAAGCGTGATCAGGAGAAGATGAACTAGGGTCTTCGTGAGTCGTGCTTTCCTTTTGGTTTCTTTGGTTGCCCAGCTGACTTCCTTCTCTTAGCCCGTTCGCTCTTCTCAACGCGACTCAGTCATCTATGAGTCGTCCATCGCAAAGCACAATGCATTGCGCATGGCTGCATCGTCCAAGGAGATCGAAGCAGGAGAGAACTTGAAGCAGGACAATCTTAAACAGTCGGAGTGGCGGGATCGACACGGAACGCACTCAGAAGGAAGGCGGAAATGAAAGGAGCGACTTCTTCATACGAAAATTCAAAATGAAAACTCTTGCACAAACTCTTTTTCTACGTGCCTTTTATCGTCCTACTTGCTTGTACACGTGAATCAAGAACTTGCGCTCCGACACTGCCAGTGCAACAGCAAAGACGCCTGTGATGGCACCGATTCTGGCAAGTTCGCCAACGACTCCATATTTCGATAAGATTCCAGTCGTCGCTTTGAAGATACTGGGCACCACGGCAGCGATGGCGATACTCGCTGCCGAAGGCAGAATCTTTGTAACATCGAAAGACTATCAATTCATTAGCACACAACTCCCAAGAGACAAGGGACAGAGCGAACATTACCTGCCCCCTCTTCGCAAAAAAGCTTTTGACAAACGACAAGTTGAATATGATCCTACACGCCATGTTGACGCAATTGGCCCAGACCAACCCTTTAGCTCCCAGCTCCAACACCCTGAGGAACAAATACGCTGACCCTGCGAAAGCTGCAAAGAACCCGCTCATCCAGATTGATTGAGTGTACAGCTGCTTGTTGTCGGCTACAGCAGCAACGAAAGCCTCGGATACGCCATTCAGAGCGAGCAAAGGGATGTAGTAGCAATAGCAACCCAAGACTTCTCCGGCACCTGTGTGAGACCAGCGACTTCCGGCTACAAGGGACAAGAGAACAGGCGCGACGGTGGGACCGGCGGCGAAGGCGACAAGAGAGATCAGGGAGTAGGCTTTTAGGATGAGGGCAAGAGTGCTGTTGGCTTGTTGTACACCATCTCCAGCCTTCTTTTCGTCCTTGGAGGCCACAGATGAGGTAGTGGGTGCGCATAGCTTGGCGAAGAGATTGCGAGAGGCTTCCTCAATGGGTTGGAACAGCATGCGAGCGATGAGGCCTCCGTAATTCGAGGATAAGGCGTATGCTCCTTGGTCTTGGAGCGAGGCCAATGATGCGATTAGTATAGAATCTCCTTGTGTGAGCACATACTTGATGCTTGATTGTACCGTCAAACTCAACGACAGGTTGAGCAAAGGTTGTGAGAAGAGAGAAAGCCAGAACTTTTCAGTTTTGCTACATCGCGGTCAGTCTTCTGATTGCCTTCTTCATTCCAAAGGATCTAACAAACCTTTGGATACCACGAGGGAGTAGATAGAAGCCTTCAGACTTCGCCACAAGGACCAATCTTGCAGTGTATACCACCAACAAGGATGCAGCATAAGCCAGTTGTCCAATGGCAAAAGGCAATACACCCAAATCTTGCCCTTGTCGACTCGCCCAGACAACCAGTCCAACAGTAGCAAACGTCTTCATGATCGTCGCAGCAGCCTCAGCAGAAGCACGAACTTTGTACAGCATCTTCTGCTGTGCAGCCACAAAGCTAGGCTCAGCAAACAACTCAATCATCGCAGCCAACCCATACACCCTCAATGATGGAACCAGGAAAGGTACTTTAGGAATCTCAGTCTGCAGATACAGCTCTGCAAGTGCATAGCTCAATGGTACTCCAGCAGCGATGGCCAGATATGACATGTTGATTACCGCTTGCGTGCCATCGGCTCTTCGTTGCAAAGCCACTCGCAAGCTTTCGCGTGCAAAGTAGAGAACTGAGATACAGTACAACTCCAATTGTACATTGACACCCAGCAATTCAGGAGATAGAAAGCGAAGGAGGATTTGGTTCAAGGCGAAAGTAAGAGCGCGGGAGCCGATTTGTAGGAGAATGAGAAAAGAGGCTCCTTTGGCCGATGCAGAGACGGCATTGTCGCTCATGTTTGAATCATCCAGCAGTTCCTCGTGTCCAGAGGTTCCAAGAAGCCCTTAACTGTGTCCTGAGAACTGATTATTGATTGGTGTTCATAGACAAGGAGGCTAGAATTTGGAGACGTTGCAGGAGTGACGTGGAGCACGAGCAGGGTTGTACCATAGACATGAATTAAATTGTATGACTCAAAACAAGAAACAGAAGATCTATCTTGACCTCCACAACCAACGAACAACTCTACCTAAAGGACAGAAACTCCTCTTGTTGAGTAACCGGCAAGATGGCAGAATCCAAACAAGAGCCCATCGTTACCGAACGATTGATCCTCCGCCAAATTCAACCTTCCGACTCCGAAGCCGTCTTCGCATTTACGTCTCTTCCTTCTGTGATGAGCTACACGTCCGCCTCTCCCCGCGCCTCTCCCGCCTCTAAAGATCTGACCATAGCAAAAGTTCTCGCAAGCCTCATACCGAAGTCCATCAAGTGACCACCTACCTTGCCGAACGCACCTCAGGCCCCAACATCTACAACTTCTCCGTCTGTCTCAAAGACTCCACCAACACAGTCATCGGTCTCCTGGGTAGTCCTTCATACCCAGAGATTGGCTATATCTTCTCACCCGCATATGCAGGGCAAGGATATGCCACTGAAGCTCTGCTTGCTTTTACCCCAGCATTGTTTGCTGTGATGCCTGTGGAACAGACTCTTGCAGAAGCTCATGTGGACACGGAGAACGTGGCTAGTTTGAAATTGCTGGAGAGATGTGGGTGGCAGAGGGGAGAGGTGGAGGAGAGGGCTTACACGAGTCCGCTTCTTGGACTCAGAGATAGTGTGTGCTACAAGATTGCTAGGGAGGGGTATGAACTAGAGGACATGACGAAGAAGGAAGAGGAAGAGGCATTCGTGCCGGATCTGCGATGATTGTGATGCCCTACTCAAAGACAAGAGCATATATCTGATAGTTTTTTGATACTTCACATCAATGCCTCTTTAGCTCAGTTGGTAGAGCGCGGCACTAGTAATGCCGAGGTCACCGGTTCGACTCCGTTAGGAGGCAGCAATTTTTGGTGCTTTTTTTGCACCATGTTGTAGCATTACACGTTTTTCTGAGTGTAGCCTTTATGGTCTGCACGCATTGGTTTTGCTGATGGTGTTGTGGATGAGTGCTGGAAGAGATTGTGGCATGGCTGAGATTCGTCGGAAGCCCGCTGCATAAAACTTTGTGCGAAGCGTTCACTAACACCGACCCTGACCCACATGTAACATGCTATAAGCAAGCAACTATCTTCTTGCGATAATAATCTGCTCGATACTACTCGTGTGCATGAGTCTAGGTTCACGAGTGCTCAAGAACTATATGGCACTACTACGATGAGCAGAGTAAGTTGCTGAGAACCTGTCTGTCACTCGATGTGGTTACAGTCAAGATTTACGATGGTGTCTTTATAGCTTCATGGCTTCATAGCCAGATGTTTGGAGAACTACAACACAAAGAAAGGTTCCAGGGCGATCAGGGTTGCTCACAAGGGTGATATAGAAAGACCGCAAGTGACGAGTAGGATAGGTCAGATGTGCTGTCTATCGACAGGCTGTTTGATTTCTGTTATGGGTATCTGAACAACGCACTTGATACTCTGTGCATCTCTCTCGAACGACTGTTCCTCATTGTCCCCTTCTCTTCCTGTATGGATGGGTATGCCTCAACCTCCTTTTCTGGGGGCGCCGGGCGGAGGAGTGCCTCCTTGAGCAGCGCGCTGGGCAATCTTTCTCCTCTCACCATCCAAGACCATTCTGATTCTGTCGAGAGCTTGGTCCTTGCCCTTGGGAGCTTTGCAGTCGTTTACAGTGTATGGCGGACTGATAATCACGGCATCGCTGACGACTATCTCCTGTCCGTGCCAGCGGGTAGGGAGCCTATTTTGTATGAGTTAGTTGATGTGATATAAAGGTATGAACGAGGCAGCAACGCACAATCGCTTCAAGGCATCAAAGATCTGCTGAGCCTCGCGGCTGACACCCTTGCCCTTGTTGGCTTCTTGTTCGCGCAGCTGGCGGATCTTGGCCTCTTCGCGCTCGCGCAACTTCTTAATGTCGACGGGGGCGATGGGAGGCTGGACAGTAGCGGCGGTCTGTTTGGCAGCATTCGAGTCTAGCGAGACGATGTCGAATGACGAGATGTGCTGGATGGGGATGATGTGGTAGTCGCCGGGCTGGTTGGACAGAGTGGACGACGGGTTCGGAGGAGCGGGCGCGGTGTTGATGGCGATGATGTTCAACTTGGGGCATGCGGTGAAGAGAGTGCCCTGGAGAGTCTGCGAGTGAGGTGCGACTGTCGAGACCTTGATACTGCGGTTGGGCGCATGGTTAGTCTGGCTGGTCGCTTTGAACAGGGGCACTCGTTGGAGTTGCAGCATACCGGGCACCAATGGCAGCAGTCAAGCTGTCGATGGAGTCTGACACCTGTGCAGCGCCGGTCTTGCCAGCATTGCGCTTGACGTCGGCCATGGTATCGAGAGGTGCTGGAGTAGTCGGCACCCCGCTGTTGGAATCCATGGCCTGCCCGATCAACAACGCTTCGGACTTGTGAGCTACGCCGTCAAGGGACCAAGTTCAGAACATGCGCATTCGACCCTCAATTGGAGCAAAAGAGTAAACTCCGGAAGGGAACATGGACTGGGGGAGACAGCGGCGTCCTCTTGCTTGCTGGTCGAGAGGGCTACCATGATCATGAGACTGCCGCTCGACTTTCCACCCACAACCAGTCAAGCACGACATGCCTCAACATCTTCGACCCCAACGACCATCGTCACTTCACATCACAAGTTGCTCATAGACTGCTTCCGTGGAAAAATGTATATCATTTTAATTGTAAAGGAAATTGCTTGTTCATGACTATTGGGGTTATCTTTCGTTGCACTACGCATAGCAAGAGACCGGTGCCGCTACTTGTATGGCCCATCTGTATCTCTGCAGCCGCCACTCTTCTTGCATCGTCGTATCGTATTTTCGCTTAAGCGTTGTAGGTCGAGGCCGAAACGTCACCACCACGGCCGGTCCAGTTGACGTGGATGTCCTTGCCGACGGGGTACTTGTCGTTGGCGAACTCGGGCTTGATCTTGAAGGTGTGGGCACCGAAGTAGTCACGCTGGGCCTGGAGGAGGTTGGCGGGGAGGTTCTCGGCACGGTAACCGTCGTAGAAGGACAGAGCGGTGCTGAAGCAGGGAGTGGGGATGCCCCACTGGGCGCCCTTGGCCACAATGTTTCTCCAGCCCTCCTGTGCGTTGTGGATGGCCTTGTTGAAGAAGTCGTCGAAGAGAAGGTTCTCGAGGTCGGGGTTGTTGCGGTAGGCAGTGGTGATGTCCTTGAGGAAGACGGAGCGGATGATGCAGCCACCGCGCCACATGAGGGCAATCTCGGGCTTGTTGAGCTTCCAGCTGTACTCCTTGGCGGCCTGTCAAGTTTTGTTAGCATCGTCTTGTCCACACAGGGTGTCATCACAGCTTGACTTACGTTCTGCATGAGCATGAAGCCCTGGGCGTATGAGATGATCTTGGAGGCGTAAAGGGCCTGCTCAAGATCGTCGATGAACTTCTGCTTGTCACCAGAGAAGTTGGGGGTGGGACCCTGGAGGAGCTTGGAGGCACGGCCACGCTCCTGCTTAAGGGAGGAAAGGCAGCGGGAGAAGACAGACTCGCCAATGAGGGTGACGGGCATGCCGAGGTCGAGAGCGTTGATGGCGGTCCACTTACCGGTACCCTTCTGGCCGGCAGAGTCCATGATCTTCTCGAGAAGAGGCGAACCGTCCTCATCGTTGTAGTAGAGGATGTCACGGGTAATCTCGACAAGGAAGGAGTCGAGGACACCCTTGTTCCACTTGGCGAAGATGTCACCCATCTCCTTGTTGGAGAGACCAAGACCACGCTTCATGATGTCGTAGGCCTGCCGAAAGTCAGTAAATTGCTCATATCGAAGCAAGCTTGAGAACAAAGACTTACCTCGCAAATGAGCTGCATGTCACCGTACTCAATACCGTTGTGGACCATCTTGACGTAGTGACCAGCACCCTCGTCACCGACCCACTGGCAGCAGGCCTCGCCGTCAGACTTGGCAGAGATGCCCTGGAGGACATCCTTGATGTAAGGCCAGGCCTCGGGGTTACCACCGGGCATGATCGAGGGACCGTAACGGGCACCCTCCTCACCACCAGAGACACCGGTACCGACGAAGCGGATACCCTTGGACTGGAGGTACTTGGTGCGGCGGTTGGTGTCGGGGTAGTGAGAGTTACCACCGTCAATGATGATGTCGCCCTCCTCGATGCCACCCTCGTTCAGGAGGAGCTCAATGAAGTCGTCGACGGGCTTGCCGGCCATGACGAGCATCATCATACGGCGGGGCTTCTTGAGCTTGGCGCAGAACTCCTTGATGGAGTGAGCACCAACGATCGACTTGCCCTTGGCCTCGTTCTCGAGGAAGCGGTCGACCTTGGCGACAGTGCGGTTGAAAGCAACAACAGTGAAGCCGTGGTCGGCAGCGTTGAGGATCAGGTTCTGACCCATGACGGCCAGACCGATGAGACCGAAGTCTCCGCTGTACAAAAAGTCATGTCAGCTACAGTTACAGCTACAGCTATGGCAGGAGAAGCTGGCGTGTAGATGGAGCTCGGGTGGGGATAGCAATACTGAGTGGCAACGACATTGACGATGTTGTGTATACCGCCAACGGAATGCAACGGGAGAAATGTTCTGGTGGGATGGTGGGGCAGAGTGGGATGGAGGGTGAGGATTGACTTACACAGCAGAATCAGAAGACATTGTGGTGGTGATGGAGTGTTTGAGTTGGGAAGAGAGGCTAAGAAGTCTCTGGGCGGCTCGAGGCTTTTAAAGAAGACTGGTGTCAGTGGAGATTGTGTGAGGGAGAGAGATGATGCGGCCGGAGAAGGTGTGTTGAAAAAGCAGCCCAACACCTTTCGGAGTTACTAACGCGGAGGGGCCAAGGTGGCATTGACCCTAGGGTGTGCTAAACATTACATGCTCTGTCAGCGTCTCTCGATGCCGCAGCACGCCCGAATGACGGTTGCACTCACTGTTTGGTGTTTCGGCGTGAGGCCCGGGAATGGTTGCAGATGTGTAGAAACTCGCGAGTTGTGTCAATCTGTTGCTACCGATGGTGTTATTTTTCCAACTGGGCAGCTGCCTGTCTCGGCGCGCTCTTGCCTGTCCAAATGTTCCTTCCCCTCCTTCGCAACCGATGAACGCCGACAAATTGGATGAGTACCTTCCCGATGGAACGCCGATGACGGCTGTTTACCGATCGCTCTTGCTCAACCTGCCCACGGCACTGCGCTACACGTCACTTCCCGCGAGTGCTTGCGCCCGTGCTTCGTCGCAGAGACTCAGAGCTGCCACCTCAAACAAGACCACTACTGCCTGTGAGAGAAGTCGTTGTTAGCAAACGCCGACGGGTCAGGAATCTCATCAAACACCCACTGCTTCCGTTCAGCCTCTTTGCTCGCTGCCTCACATATCCTAGACAGCCACCATACGCGGCTAATTACCAACGGACTATTTCGACATCGTGTTTCGGCTTCTATCAGTTTCTTCGCGCCTCTCGCGTTTCAATCTAGCCGACCGGCACCCCGGACTCATTTTCTGTCCTCCTTACTACCATCACTTCTTCCCCTTCCGGACAGCCCGATACTCTAGACAACACTCGTGTCTTATCGATCGATCAACCAAGAAACGACATTATCGTCGCTTGCTCTGAACAGCTGCGCTCGCAAAGACTCGATCGAAACCATAGATCACAGCCAACATAGTGAACTGTCTGTGAGGCAAGGAAAAAAAAAAACTTTGAACGTAGGCATACCCTCGAGTCTTGATCATCATGTCGCATCCAACTCAAGGACCTTCCACCAGCCAGTCAAACTCAGCTCGTTCTACACCCCAGCCCCCAGCGAGTCTCCCAGCGAGACCTCCTCCATCTGCCGTATCTCAACCTGCGCGCAATGTCGCTGCCTTCAGCGGTTTCAAGCCGCGCAACGTCGCCGCTGCTCCGGCTGGCCCAGCTCCGTATGCTGCGACAAACATGAGCTATCCTGCCCAGTACTCGGCGGCCCCAGCTGCGCAGTCTTACTACCCTACAACATACTCAGCACCGGCTGCCAACCAGCCGTACTACGCTGGCGCCGGCGCTTCCTACCCAGGAGCTGCTGCTGCCGCCTATCCTGCTCAAACGCAGTACACCGAGACCCCTCCTCAAATCAAGAATCCATTTGCGCCTCCACCAGCAGCAGGACAAGGTTCACTTTATGGTAATAGCACCTACGATCCCGAGTTGGAAGCACAAATTCAACAGTGGCAGAGCGCGTACACGAACAAAGAAGACCCTTCAAAATCAGCTAGCAAGGGTGCCACTGTAGGCAACGCGAACAATATCCCACTTGGTGTCAATAGAGCTCAACCTTCTACTTCCACTGTCTCTGCTGGACCCGCTGCGCCTGTTGATACATCAGGCAAGCAGAAGACCGTCCTCCGTGAAGGCGGCGGTCAGAAGTGGGAAGATCCTACGCTCCTTGAATGGGGCGATCATCCGCGTCTGTTTGTCGGTAACCTTGCTGGTGAGGTGACTGACGAATCTCTGCTCAAGGCATTCGCCAAATATCCATCCGTCCAAAAAGCTCGTGTCATACGCGACAAGCGCACCACCAAGAGTAAGGGTTTCGGTTTCGTCAGTTTAGCCAACACCGACGAATTTTTCCAAGCTGCCAAAGAAATGCAGAACAAGTACATTGGCAGTCATCCGGTCTCGATCAAGCGCGCCGAAACCGAAATCAAGACTGTAGTTAAGAAGGACAAGGACAGGCACAACAAGAACAACAAGAACAAGAACCACAAAGACAAGGCCAAGGAAGATAAAGGTCCACTTGGAGCAAACACTGGCGCTGGTATTCAGAAAAAGCAGACCAAAGCCTCTGGCGGTGGCCAATTCAAGGTTAGTAACAAACCCCACTACCCCTCTAAATCTGATGCTAACGTCCATCTGCAGTTGCTTGGATAAATTTGCTACGCTCCAGCTTGTCGTACAGAGAACATTATATTAGCGCAGGCGTTGAGGGTCCGCAGGGTTGCTTTCTACCGGCGAGTGATATCTTTCCGACAAATCGCACTGATAGAACAAAATACTGTCTGACACTCCCAGTAGCAGTAATTTTGTGACAATCGAGCACAGTCTTCAACTTCGATCAGGCTTTGAATGTAAGTCATCGATCTCATTTTCATCGTGAACTTGTGTCGTTGTACATGCTGTAGAGATTGCTGTAAGCCACGCTTCGTCCATGTAGAGCTTCTAGGGCGACAGGTCGACAGTCCGCCAGAAGATTTCTGATTCAACTCCACCAATCTCGCGGCTCATCTTGAAGATAGTGTTTAGCCGCGCGTGGAACTTACCTATTTCACCCGCCTCTTTGTTCCAGCAAGCCAAGAGCAAAGAAAAGAAGCAGGGCCAACCTCATATAATGCAAGCACTGTTATCATTCGTTGCATAGCCATGACTGTATAGCCACAGGCCCGTGTTTCGCCGTCAAGTCATGAGCGCGTATATTGTTTCGTTGGGACGTGATTTGATGTCCAACATCGGCTCCCCCACTTTGCGCGTGAAGCACAGCGACATGCCGAGCCCGCCATCTCCGTCGCTCTTCTCTCGGGCGACCCGAATCGCAGTCTTTGTGCCCTCCTCCGACCGCTCTCATATGCCGATGCTCGAGACCGAGACAATCATATGAGGAGTTGTCGCTGGGCAAGGCTCAGCTGGCAATCCATTGCGCCTAGATGATTTCGTGGAATTTGCTGTCGGTGCCCACGTCGCTTTGACGACTTGCAGTCTTCGATGTGGGCTCGTAGAATTGCAACGGCAATATGCGAGATCGAGAGCTCTTTCGATCAACACGCAATCACAGACATGGTCCTGTTCTCCAAGCTGCAAGGAGCCAAGTCGACTGTCGGCATCTATCCAACGACCTGCCTCGAGATTCTTCGTATACAAGAGGCAGAGGTAGGCAATGGTGGTATACTGAGCACTCGCAATCTCTACTGGGCAAGCACGACTGGGCGAAAGGCTCGATACAGCCCAGAGAATAGCAAGGAATTTTACATCCACAGAGGTAGTCGAGAGGTATGTTCACATACAGCACGTGGCCGACGAAACTAGCATTTCACAGGTGGCTGTCGTTCTCGCAAGCAGGTGCACAGCATGTCAGAGAACGTCACTCACCAAGAGATGCTTACGACTCGTCGTTGAACATGGCTATTGTACAACTAATATTAGGTCGCGCCAATGCGAACATGGCTCACCAACTCGAAGGATTTACCAAAGCGGCTAAGCCTCAATACCGCAGCAAGCTCTATGTTGCAGGCGATTTGCGAACCAACACCCAAGTGCAGTAAATAGCACTGCATTTTGACATCGCTTGCAGTTATGTTGTACCCTTCTACACGTCTGCAAGATGATAGTGTTCTATCCTTGCAAAAGATGGTCATGTCCATGATCTCTTTCTTTGCCTCTTTCTTTGTTTTGCAGTTGCTCGAAATTCATTTCACCCTTTTATGTGCGCCATCATGTGGCTTGGAAAGTTGTCCTGGTTCTTTGTGTGGCTTCAAGTCCATCAAGTAACGGCTCTCAAAGGAGGTTATGGTAGGGCTCTCATTGAACAAAGGTCGTGGTTCGATGCTTATATGCCCTTTCAGCCTGGAAGGATTTAACCCTTCCTCCTAGATCCCCAAACAACCAAACTACCACATTTACCACAATCACATCAACCACGACGTTGTTTCGTACAATTCCTCTTAACACAAGCGTAACAGTACTCGCGAAGTCCACCATAACCTCATTGACAACAGTCGTTGAATACACGACCATACTTGCAGGCTCATCTTTGTCTGCATCCAGCGAGATCAAAAGCCAAACCGCAAACCTGAACAACACGATCTCCTCAACGACATCGAGCTTGACTCTGTCGTCGATTGCCACATCAGCAATCACTCCTCCGAGCACTACCACCCCAATACCTACCACCATGTCCACGTCAACACTTAGATCCGCCAATAGTAATGCAACCAACTTGTTAATCTCGACATCGTCTTCCTTGTCGATTTCCAAGTCACCTTCTGCATCACCTATCTCGAGCACGGCCACAGCATTAGTTCTGCTATCTTCTGCTACCGCTGCTGTCAGTCAAGCTATCACACCAGGAGTCGCTGCCAATGCTCCGAGCACTGGACTACAAGTGGTTGCAGCAATACCTTCAAGTAGCGTTTCAACATCTTCCACGGCAGAAAGGCCAGCTTCTACCGCATCGGAAAAAATAACGCAGCTGAGTTCGAGTAGCACTCTGCAGACAAGCTCTGCGAGCACGTCTCTTCCTGCGGAAAGCACAGCTTCGAGCGTCTCGACCACGAGCGAACCTCCAGTGACTTTGAGCCCAGCTAGCTCTACTTCGCCTCCAACCACCGCTGGTAGCGTTAGTAGCTCGGTGGCAATTACTGGCCCAAGCAGTACCACCTCTATCTTGATGGCGTCTGGAGGTCCGACAATCGCAGAGTCAACTACCAACGCTATCCCGACTTCAATCCTCATCCTTCCTACAACCATCCCTTCTCCATCCTCGACCACAATATCGTCTTCGTCAAGCTCATCAATCGCTGCTGTAACAGCGACTTCAGAGTCGAATACTTCTAGCCCTAGTGCCACACCTCTGAAGTCGGCTTCACATAAGTTGTCATCTCAGGAGATTGCCGGTATCTCATTTGGTGCAGTCGCAGCTGCCGCAATTCTGTCACTGATACTCTTTGCCCTCTACCGTCGACGTCGCGCACAACAGGCAGCCGCTCTTGCAGCTGCTCAGGATAAACGCGGCTCCTTCCCCGAAAGCGCATGGCTCTACGACCCTCGCATGACACCCTCTTCCGTCGTTGCCGTCGCCGCTGGCCGTCTCAGTCGTACTCCGGTCAGCAGCATCCATTCCAGTGTTTCCAGCAATGCAAGCAGAAGAGACGAAACACTGCTCTCCGCCATCGCGACACCTGCCATACTGCCAAAGCGCCAACTCAGCAACCCCATCGGACGTGCCTTGACCTCAAACCCACCCTCAGCCGCAAAACGCCACCGGATCTCTTCTTCAGTGCCAGAGTTCAAGCCTTTGCCTCTTGCACCTTTCACCGCTACGAACGACTCCACCATACCTAGTCCTATCTCAGAAATCACTCTCGCGCCTAGAGAGTCCAAGCGCGAGAGCTTGCCAGCTATTCTTAAGATCGGAGGTGGAAAGAGAAGACCACTTACTGCCGCACCTGTGATGCAGAAAGTCAAGGCAGGGCCGAATAAGCCTTTGCCTCCTAGACCAGTGCTTGATGCAAAGCATAGACCTTTTAGTTTCGAGGCTGGCGGTGATGATGCAGAGCAATTTGGGATCGCAAGGTAGAAAGTTTAGGAAGGAATGGAGCATGTAGAGAAGACAGGAGAACGCTCAAGCGTATGGTTTCGGTTGCGTGTGATACCCCCCCTTGTTCTGGTTATATTTGTGTAGTAAGCTTTTTTATTCTATCTGGTTGTTATGTTTTCCCACGATCTTGTCTTGAAGAAATTAGAAAAGAAAAAAAGGAAAGACAAAAGCATTCCCTTGCCTCACAGCAAAAGATAGAGAACAAGCACCGTAAGTTGGATTTGAACCAACGACCTCCCGATCCTGAAGAGAGAGTGTTTTTAGCGACTGTAGGTAAAGTGAGAGACTTTAGAGAAGGTAGGGGATCGGGTGTGCTGACCACTGCACCACCACGGCTTCTTGGCTTGTTAATTCGGACATCATGTACAGAGAATATAAAGGTTGGTATGATGAGTGGGGCGTTGCGGGAAGGAGAGGTCGCGTGAGCGAGTTTGGTTGGATAGCAGACTTCACGTATCGACAGGACTCAATTTCAACACGTATCGTAGCAAACTTCAACTAGGGATCATCAATGGTTGGTATAGATGCGGACCTGAGCATGTCGCACGCAAATGGCGGACTAATGTTTTTGGATGATCGGTGCATGTAGCGATGTGGCTTAAGAGAACATGTGACAGACATTGAGTTGAGGTAAATACATGGACTCAGAACACGGCGACATAGGTGAAAAGGTTTGTTACATTGTCATTAAGTCTTGATTTTTTTCTGTCGTAGTTGCCGTTCATATTACTACACTACTCAGGAGCCTGACCCTTGGTCGCTGTTTCTTGGGGATCTTCACCAGCAGCAACCTCCTTGATGGCGTCTGTGATGATCTGGATACCATGAGCCATGTCCTCCTTGGTAATGTTCAATGGAGGGATGAAACGAAGAGTGTCGTAGATGGATGTGGTCAAGACGAGCATGTTCTTCTCCATGCACTTGGCCTGGATCTTCGAAGCGTAGCCCTTGCCAGGTGTGCACTCAAGTGCCAACATGAGACCGAGACCGCGAACATCGTAGATGAGCTTTCCAGTCTTGGAGTCCTTCCAGGCTGCCTGGAGAGCGCTCTTCAACTCTGCGCCACGAGCGTTGACGTTATCCAAGATCTTCTCCTCCTTGAAGGCCTTGGCGACTGCGACACCAGCAGCACATGAGACTGCGTTACCAGCGTAAGTACCGCCCATGCTTCCGGGGTTTTGCTTGTCCATGAGCTCCTTGCGCGAGGCAATGCCTGAAAGCGGGAATCCGTTGGCAATACCCTTGGCCATGATGAGAATGTCGGGTCTGACATCCCAGTGCTCAACAGCAAACATCTTTCCGGTTCTTCCGAACCCGCACTGGACCTCATCACAGACAAGCAGGATGTTGTGCTTGTCACAGATCTTGCGGAGAGCTGCAAGGTAGCCAGCAGGTGGAGGAACATAACCACCCTCGCCAAGAACGGGCTCAACGAAGATGGCTGCTGTGTCTGAAGGAGCAGTCTCGCGCTTCAACAGCAACTCCAGCTGCAAAACGGGGTCCATACAGCAGTTGTCGAAACCGAACTTGCCGTCGGTGCTGTGTGAGATTGAGCATTGCTTGCAGTAAGGGAAGGGTACTGAGAAAACACCAGGCATCAAAGGCGCGTAATTCTCGCCATAGATAGTTTTTGATCGGGTCATGGCCATGGTTCCGAATGTGCGTCCGTGGTAAGATCCTTGCATGACAATAACGTTCTGCTTCTTGGTTGCGTGTCTGGCCAACTTCACTGCTGCTTCGACAGCCTCGGATCCTGAGTTCCAGAAGAAGAAAGTGTCGAGCGATTTGTGTGGCATCAAAGGAATAAGCGATTCAACGAGCTCCAGATAAGGCTTCTGGAAAGCAATGTTCACTTGACCGTGGACGAGTGTGCCGACTTGCTTCTGTGCTGCTTTCGTCACGGCGGGATGACAATGACCCAAGTTCGTGACTCCAATACCGCTGGTGAAATCGAGCATCTTGCGACCCTCGGTCGTCGTTACGTAGCTGCCCGCGCCGCTCTCGAGGACATGGTTAGAGAGACGACCGATTCCACGAGCCACGTGCTTGGTGCCGAACTCTGCCAATTTGCTGACGCTCATGGTGTATGTGATAGGGTTGTTGATGAGAGGTGAAACAGAAGAGCGAGACCAGAATCGACTCTACAGGACCACGGGGCCGACACGTTTATGTAGAAAACAAGCAGCAGGAGCTAAACACGGCGGATCGTCATTGACGAATCATCAGAGCTCCCACTGGTCAGCGCAACGCCCAAACCTGGCTAATCTGCACGAGATACACGCGGTGACTGATAACCAGGGCAGGTCTACACCGAGGTCTCGTACCTTTCTTTCCACCTGCAAAGAATCCATTTCCCCGACGCAATGTTATTACCGGCTCTACATCGTATCTTCTTTCGTAATGCCATCTGCCTCATCTCTTGTTCCCGCCTCCTCCGCCGTGGCCGTCGGCTTGCTTACCCCAGCAAATGACCAATGAACGCGTTCTGATTACCCCACTTGCTTGGTAGAAGCTTGAGTACGTGTACGAAACGGGCAACTTCAAGCGTGACGACTCCAGTCTGAAAAATCTCTTGAAACTCCACCACGATTCCTTCACACCACCACGAAGCTCCAAGATGTTGATTCTTCGAGATACTCTTTCCCTAAAGCTTTCGTACATCAAAAGAATTGTGCTTTCTGTCGTGCAGATCAAATCTGTGTCATTGTCATTGAACATGAGAGCCTTGACCTGGGACTGACCATACCAGGTGCAGGTCAGTCGGGTATTGTTAGGTATCCCTTCCACCACACAGAATATATACTGCTATGAAAATGCACAAAGCTTTGCGGTTGATCAAGTGGTCCGCTGAGAGTGGCTATCTGGCCTTCTTCTCCTTATCTCAATGCATGACCCTTATAACTACTGTGTATTGCAACAGTATAGCCCCACGGGAGCGAACTTTGGGGGTAGAGTCATGAATACGATGGCATGTGTGACAGAACAACGGGTTGCAGGTATATTTGTCTATCTCACCGATGCTTTGAAGCTAGTTTTACATTTCTGCATTCTCTCAGTCGGCTTCCAATTCCCCAAATTTCTGGAGTGTGCTTGATGACTTGGTGCTGACTAGTCGTAGGAACCCTGGGACTGTTTCTGTCAGTATGTCCACACTGATCCTGGTCAGAAAGAGTTCTTACGTCAACGGCATCCTCATCGAGAGTGTTGGAGTGACCGCGAGTAGTGACGAAGACCCTGTGTCCGTTCTGGAGTGCGGCCTGTACAATTGACATTAGCCAGAGAGAACAGCAATCACGAGTGTAGGGGATACTGACAGATGCACAGGTAGCCTCACGTGTCAGATGAGTTCTGGTGTCTTGGCTCCAGTAGACCTTGTTGTCCTCGAAGACCTTGCGGTCGAAGATGCGTTCGTCGGGTCCGAGAGTGAGTTCCTCCATGTTCCAGACTCTACCACCGGGATAGTTGGAGGGAGTCAACCAGCGGATCTTGATGGGGCCGGAGGGTGCGTTGGTGGGAGGTGCAGTGGGCATGGCGGCCTCGCGTTCTGCCTCAAGGTATTGTTCCTGAGTAGGTCACTGTTCGAGACCCATGATGATGCTGGAATGATATGCTGACTGGATGGTTTGGATTGGTGATCAGAAAACAGTCGTATATATATCTGGAAGCGCTTGATCCAGAGTCTTCTGCTTGGTCGTCGTCAAGAGTGTGTTGTTTGCCTGGACGCTTTCCATTGTAGGCTGCAACGACATCATTGTAGGCCTATGCTATACGCAGCAATCACCTGAGAAGCTCGAACAAAGCTCCATGTTCTCTTCCACGAAAGACAAGTCTGCTTGCGTAGTTATTTTATGTTTTGGTACAATGGTGACGGAATTCAATGGTTCTTCGTTTGTCACTAACCAAGCGAGGATCAAAGCCAAATGTTTGCTGAATGTCGAGCCATAGAGCTAGACGAACAAGACATCACAGAGTACCCGCGCAGTCATCCCAGCCAACGAGTAGAGGCTACGGTAAATCGTCCATTGTGTGTCTTGAAGGAGGTATTCATTGGAGCTGCAACTTCCGTGCTTATAGAGAGCCAGTACCGAATCATATAGCATCGCATGGTCGATTCGAAAGGCAGAGTCTTTGCAAGCCAAATACACGATGGCTTCCAGTAGAGCCTTTGGACAACGAAGATGTCAAAGGAAAAAGGAACATCTCTGCCCGACCAAGTCGGCAGCCACAGCCCTCTCAGCTTGGAAGCTTGGCATGCAGCATCTTGAGAACTTTCGCTTTCTGTTTTCTAACTTTCAAACAATCACAAATTGACGATCACTTCGTCTTCGTGATGTTCCCCAGCCGGAGCATGCCCAGCACTGCGTGAATAACGGAAAATCATCTCGGTGGTCGGTCCGTTCGTATCCGATATTGCAGCACAGCACGCCATGTGCTTGCGTGATGATAGTGATGCTGTCGACATCGTAGTCCAAGTATGTTATAAATTGCTCGGTAGGATCTGTCGTTGCGTTTCCTATGTCTCACTTGGAACAATCGGTTTCCTCCGCTTCTATTCCTCTCGAGGACGAGTTCTATGATCGCCACATCCGTATCGCTGGTGTCGATGGCGGGATACTCAACGAAGCTGTTCAGGGCATCACCGGTCTCAGAAGAGATCCTGGTCAAGCGGTGCGAACTGCACAGTACGAAGGCAAGAAGACTCCTGCACTCGACACCTGGGACACCAGAGTCTCCTCCAGACTGAAGTGGATTCCAGCATGGAATGACTATAGCTTGACCCAACTGTCTTCTGATGGCTTTACCTTGGAAGAGCGAACGAGAGCCGGTCAGTCTTGGATCAACATTCCAGGTAGCACACATGCTGGAGGACTGGTCTACCTGGGTGGCGCAACGAAAGGCGGGTTGGCGCTCGGACTGAGAAATTTTTGGAAGCAATACCCATCTCAACTAGACATTTCGAATGCTGCGACGGATGTTGGTTCCATCACTGTCTGGCTCTACAGTCCCGCTGCCCAACCTTTGGGCACCAGACCCTTCCACAATGGATTAGGTGAAGAAGACTATGCAGATCAACTCGATGCTCTTGAGATTACC
The DNA here is from genome assembly GCF_000721765.1 of Aureobasidium namibiae CBS 147.97. Lineage (NCBI taxonomy): Eukaryota > Fungi > Ascomycota > Dothideomycetes > Dothideales > Saccotheciaceae > Aureobasidium > Aureobasidium namibiae. The sequence goes on along the minus strand of NW_013581192.1, from coordinate 153,758 downwards.
TACGAGGACTGGAAGGCGGATATGACTCGCCACATGGAGTCGCAAAGACAAGCGAGCTCTTCCTTTTTGGCTTCGAAAGCACACCTGGGTCTGATTCTCTTGCAACATTGACTGAGCACATCAACTCGCCACCTGTCCTTGTCGCTGATCGTGACCATATCGTCAAGTCGGAAGCACTTGGAGCCTACTGGCAGAGCCCTAACAATCTCAACTTCGTTGCCCAGTTCTACCAGGGTCAAGTGTCTCAACGTAAGTGGTATGGCTTCTGGGATCACGGTGATGTGATGCATACACACGATGTTGCCCGTCACGAATGGCGATATGATGTTGGAAGTTACGCTTGGGACAATTCTGAGCTATCTCCCAATCTTTTGTTCTGGAACCAGTTCCTTCGCACCGGTCAGGCTGATCTCTATCGCTTTGCCGAAGCGCATACAAGGCACACTGGTGAGACAGACGTCTATCATCTTGGGCCTTGGAAAGGTCTGGAGACAAGACATGGCGTGCTCCATTGGTCAGACTCTTCCAAGCAAATCCGCATCTCTCAGCCGCAATACCGCAAGGTCTATTACTACCTCACTGGTGGCGACGAAAGAACAGGCGATCTCCTCACCGAGATCTTGGATGCTTAAAAAGCCTTCCTAGTCGTGGACCCGAGAAGGAAGGTGCGAGCTGCAAACATCACTTACGTTGCTGACTCCAAGGCTCTTCTCATCGATGTTGGACTGGATTGGTCCGGACAAGCAGCGGCTTGGCTCATCGAGTGGGAACGTCGTGGCCCTCGCTGGCAAGAAGCAAAGTCCAAACTCCTCGAGACCATGAAGGGCATCGCAAACTTGAAGAACGGTTTCGTCACTGGCGAAGCGCTATACAACCTGTACAATGGTACCATAAGTCCTCCTTCGCAGGACCCAAGCAATAAACGCGTGGTCCAAGTATCGCATCTGACTGCCGTGTTTGGCCTCGTCGAGGTGATCGCAGAACTGACGACCCATTTTGGCGACGTCTTCCCAGCAGACTTCGAACAAGCCTGGTTAGACTATTGCTACTACTTCAGCGCCACACAAGCTGAACAGCAAGCACGCTATGGAGAAGTTTTTGGAAAACTGAATCTCTATCAAGGCCATTCGCGTTTGACAGCGTATGCTGCAAACAAACTGAACAATGCGACATTGGCTGCTCGTGCATGGAACGAGCTTTACAATACCGATGGCTTCAAGGCAGATGCGCCGTGGAAGATTGAACGAGTCGATGGGAGCAAGGTTCTTTTCCCCGTTGATGAGGCGGCTTGGGTCAGTACGAATGATGTGGGACAGTATGGGATGGCCGCGATTGAGAATCTAGCTCTGATTGGCGAATATCTCCCATAGACTTGGAATGAAACCTGAGCTGTTACACAGATAGACTCAGATACTACTTTCACAAGGTCTAATTGGTTGTGTAATGTCCAGAGCCGTGGTGAGCAACCTTGAGTTATGAACAGAGCAACATGAGTGCAAGTGACAGCATTGAATGACTGGCCGCGACCACAGAGAAAGATGAACAAGTCCAGTGATGCCGGTGTAAACAGACTAAGACGCCGTGAGGTGTAGCTGAGCAGATAGAGCGTTCATACATGCTGCGAATATGGCGTCGGAGACGTATGAGGATGACAGATATTGAAACACCTGATACGGTAGTAGAAGGACCCGAAGAAATCAAGCACAGGTGATACAAAGATTCACTGCAGTGATAGATCATATCCCAGCGGTCTTGCCATCGGCGCCTTTGTCTTTGTCCATCCTGAGATGCTCTTCTCCCTGAATTCGAACGTCATCGTTTTTCTCCTTGCGATCGCCTGCTTCAACCGTGTCCTTGTAGTCAACAGTGTCTTCTGTCGCTGTGGATTGAGGTTGGAGATAGCGGCCCTTGTAGAAGCGGTCCGCGCCTTCGACTGGCACGATGTCAGACAAGTCTGACGAAACGAAACAAGACACGCAATCCCAAAGTTCGGGATCAGACTTCTTGATAAACCAAAGCCTCCTCTGGCCTTTGCGATTCCTGATCCTACAAGTAGCACATACTTTGTCGACACTCTCGGTCAGAAAGACCGGTCTCCACCGCTTCCAGGCAAAGGTGTCAAGGTTAGCTTTGTTTCTCGCAAACCAGGCTTTGAAAGTTTGACGTCGCTTGAAGGCGAATGCATCAGCCTTTTGTCTCCAAGACTTTTGCATACGAGCCCGGTAGCTCTGCAGCTTGACCGGGTCTTGCTTGATCTTTCGCAACATATTTCGCTTATCTGTGATTTTCTTCTCCAAGAATCGTTCCCTCGAGACCTCGTCCTTGATTTGTATTTGCATCCAACGGGCCTGGTTTTCCCTTTCGCGTTTCCTGTATTGCTCTAGCCAGACTGGGTCCTCCATTTTCTTGCGTACTCGGTGCGGCCATGGATAAAATATCAGGCTCCGTGCGCTCAAAACTATGTGAAGCCTGATATTTTATCCGTGGCCGTGGGGAGTAGCCAAGCTTTCTGATATTCGCTTTTAGCCCTCCGCCGTTCCTTATTCAGTTGAGCCTCGTCAAGGTCTTGAGGGCTTTGCGTTGGTCGCGGCGTGGAGTCGGCTATGCCGCGGCGACCGAGAAAGCTTGCCCGGCATAGTGAGAAGGTGGACAGACCAAAGATGGACGAGGTGATGGACGGCTTCGGTCGGAACGCATACTGCAATGTTTGGGGGACTCGGTATAGCATTGTGGGTGTGGAGTGACAAGTTCATGCTACAGACAATGTTCGAACGCGTTGTAGCGTGATGCACACGCGCGCCAAGAAATCCTCGTCAGAGATTCGACTGGGACTTCTTTTTGACATGGCCAGCCATTTCATCAATTCAACCACTTTCGCCTACATGAGCTTCAGTCCCACCTTGGTAGTACAGTACATGCGGCTGAGTTGCGGACGAACATGTTCATGTTTGCCTACAATATTCCCACTGTTACCATTGGGTGGGCAGTCACTAGTGCAAAGGATAAAGTCCACCTGGTCTGGTTGACTTTTACTCAGATCGAAGCCGTTCGATGACTGTGGCTATGAAGGACGTACATACCTTTTGTTTGTGTATGCTGGGGATCAAGTCGCCAGCCGTCTATGATTTCTATCCTGTCGACTGGGTCTACGACTTTGGGCGTAGTCTATAGAGGCATCTGATGCGCGTGATACGACTTCGATACGCAGGTACGCCTACAGTGATCTGAACATCGCGAGTCCAGATAAAGGATCCATATTGCAGCCCCTGGAGCAAGGCTGATCAAAGCGCACACCAATAGATTGTGAAGAAAGGGGTCCAGAATCAACACACGCAAGCTGCATGCAACAACATTCAATGTCCACGCCGTATATTGTATATAATCGATCTGCAGTCGCACCGATATCAGATCTTACGACAACTGAGTTTGACCACCTGCGAGAATTACAAGGGGAGGGCCATCGGGCGTCCATAATTATCCAACAAAGACCAAGCGCTACAGACCAATGGCCCCCCATCACGTCATATTATCAGGATTCTAGAAGAGATATCACCATACGCTGTGCCGCTTCCCCCAAGCGACTTTCCTAATGCGGTACTTGCTTGCGCAGGCGTGCGCGGGCTGCGGGTAAGAGGCCCGTGTCCGGACGGTTTTATGTTTTGCGGAGTATCAACCGAGTCAAATTGGAGAGAGCGTATGGAGAGGGCTACTCATACGCTGTGTGTGAGTCGTACCCCCCTTTCACCGTATCACCGTCCCTGTCAATCTCGTTTTGAGTATGTTGGAGGATGGGTTCCCAAACAGAATTGCGTATCTCCTTTACGCAGCCCGTGTCGATCGTGTTACTTTTAGTGGCTTTTCAATTCTTTTGTAGCTACCGTGTCTCGTATAGCTAACTCTGGAGCCTGGAGGAGTCGTGGCGCTGCACGTCGGTTGGCCACTCCAAGTCAGGACCCTCTTCGTAGGTCACCGTGCATACGTTTTCCCAGCACGCAGCAGGGCGTCAGTTGGCGTATTCACAAACAGACGCGCGTGTCAGATGGTGGAAGTTGCGCTTTGGAGCCCAGACCCTTGGCGGCAGGCACTCGAGACCCTGTGGATAGATTTTGTGGATAAGTTTCATGTCCCTTTTGGCAGATCCTCCAGGAGTGCGAGTAGTAGGGGACACGGATCTGTCGTGATTGGGGCGCAGTGTTGTTTGACGCAGCACTTGGGTCTCTGTAGGCGATGCCGCGTGCCTGGCGGCGGCATGTCACTTTGGAAATTCGACATTTTGAGGTCTTTCATAAGTGACGGGTGCTGTCCTTAGGACGTGCCTCTTTGTCCTTTCTATCTGGTTTTGTCCTTTTCGCTTTCAGTCAATTCACTCATTTGCATCAACATAATGGGTCGTGACCAGATTTTATCGGCAGCAGCGATTGAGCAGTCAATTGACGAAGGCCACATCATCGTCGTTCATGAAGGATATGCCCTCAAGCTGGATGGATGGCTCAACAAACACCCTGGTGGTCGACTAGCCATTCTCCATATGGTCGGCAGAGATGCGACTGACGAGATCAACGTGTAAGTTTGTCTTCTTCTAAAATTCTTCGTCAATTGCAGTCGCAAGTTTTGTCGGCGGACGTTCTTGTCGATGGTCAACGCTGTCGCATTTTCTGGGGTCAGGGTTTCAGGGTCTCCTCCAAAAATAACAACAACCGACACCAAGCATGCACCTCGATGATGCATACCGAGATCTGGCGTTGCGGCATCTTGCGGCTATTGGCTGGAATGAAGGCTTGATTAGATTAGGTTGCTGACATGAATAAGGTACCATTCCTCGCACACTCTCCAACGTATGAGAGCATACCGGATCGGCCGGATAGCACAACCCTGGACTAATTTGGAGCCGCCAATCCGCCGCGCTGCTATTCGTCAACATGACGACAGCCCTTACAACGAAAAGATCCAAGGAGACATGGTCCTTGATGAAGCTGAGGCTAAATCCATCATCAACAAAGCAGATGCCTTGCGGGCAGAGCACTCTGCTCGCATGGCCTTCACTTCGGCCATGGAACAGAGAGAGATCGCTGAGGGCCTTGCTAGCATGCCGTCGGTCGATGAACACACACAGCTCGCTATCGCCATGGACTTCCGAACCCTGCACGAGCGCGTCAAGAACGAAGGCTTCTATGACTGCCCTTACATCGAGTATGGCAAAGAGTTGGTCCGATACTCGCTGCTCTTCGGTACCTTCATCTACTTCCTCCGCGCCGAGTGGTATCTCACATCGGCCTGCTTTTTGGGCATGTTCTGGCAACAGATCATGTTCACTGCTCACGATGCTGGCCATCGTGGCATCACTGGCAATTTCATCGCAGATACCTTGGTCGGCGCTTTCATCGCAGACTTCTGCTGTGGCCTTAGCATTGGGTGGTGGAAGAGCTCGCACAATGTTCACCATCTTATCACCAACATGCCTGAGCACGACCCCGATCTTCAAAACGTCCCTCTTTTCTCGACTTCTCCTACCTACTTCCGCTCGGTCCTCAGTACCTTCTACAACTTCACCTTTGTTTGGGATGCCGCTGCCGACTTCCTCGTTCCCTACCAAAAGTACACTTACTACCCTATCATGGCAATCGCACGTTTCAACCTGTACCTTCTTTCCTGGCTCCATCTGATGTCGCCGCGCGCTGCCAATCTCGGCTCTGCTTGGTGGACTCGTCCTGTCGAGATCCTCTTCATGGCTGGCTACTGGGCTGTGTTCGGATACGGTCTTCTCTGGTGCACACTCCCTAATTGGCCCATCAGAGTCGCATTCGTGCTCATCTCGCACTGCATCACCATGCTCTTGCACGTTCAGATCACCCTGAGCCACTGGGGCATGCCCACCGCCGATCTGGGCCCTACCGAGAGCTTCCCCCAACGCCAGCTCCGCACCACTATGGATGTTGACTGTCCTGCCTGGTTGGATTTCCTGCACGGAGGTCTTCAGTTCCAAGCTATCCACCACCTCTTCCCTCGCGTGCCTCGCCACAACTTGCGCAGACTGCAAGTTCTTGTTCGCGAGTTCTGCGATAAGACAACGATCAAGTACGAGTGTTACGGCTTTGTCGAGGGCAACAAGGTTGTTCTGAGCAGACTTGAAGAAGTGGGCAAGATGGTGGAGACACTCGTCAAGTGTCAGAAGTTCATGGCCGAGACTGGAGAGAGTGGACTTCATTAGTTTGTGCTTTTTTGAGCCTTTTTCTGAATCTATCATTCTTGCCTTTCCGCATCCTTTTGTTTCTTGTCCTTCTTCCATTAGATACCCCAAATCAACAATGATTCTGCTTCTTTCCGTTTATGATACTTCCCTTTCGTGTGTATTCGTAGTCATCAGAGCCCATAGGCCCAAAGGTCTCATGAGAACTTCAAGCAGCTTGAGTCATACCAGTCCGATCATATCTCAACCCAGAACTCGAAGACCCTTGTCCACCAACCACAGTCTCAGCATCGCTAGCCGGACTCCTCCTTCCCCTTCTTTTCGTCTTTTCTTCCTCATCGACAGGCTGTCCAGTCTGCACATTCGGCGCCATCCTTTCTTCCCTGCCATAAAGATACCAGAACGGCAGACTAGCCAACAGAATCCCACCCATCAGATTTCCAATGGTGACAGGAATAACACTCTGATAGATAAACTTTCCAACCCCGAAATTGGTGCCGTAAAACATGCCAATGGGCACCATGAAGTAGTTTGCAATGCTGTGTTGGTATCCGGCGATAACGAACGCCCAGACCGGAATCCAGATGGTGTAGACCTTGGACACAAACTCCACAGCTCCGATGGAAAGAAAAAATGCCAGTGCGACGAAGAAATTACAACCTACGCCGCGCAACAGGTTCACCGACCATTGCACATTGACTCTGTTCTGGGCTTGGGTGACCGCGTACGAGGACATGGTGTCCGTGTCAAACACATCGCTCCACCAACCCAGGAAGCCAGCGACAAACAGACACCCGCATAAATTCGCCAGATACGAAACTACCAGATTCTTTGCCATGTCCAGAACAGAAATCTTGCGTTGGAGAGCGGTGAACGGCATGACAAACATGTTGCTCGTGCACAACTCCATATTCGTGAGTGTGATCAGCACAAAGCCTAGAGGGAATGTAAAGCCGGCGATCAGAGTTGCCAGTCCAGGATTTGATTCGCGTAGGCCAGGGCTTCCGGCTAGGACGATGAGGTTGACGAGACCCCCAAGAGAGATGAAGACGCCGCCGAGGAAGGCTTTGACGATTAGTTCGCCCCATCTAAGGTGGGATTTTGCGATGCCGGCGTTGGAGGTGAGGTGTGCGATCTCTTGCGGCGAGAAGCCATTGACTGGCGCCATTGTATGTAGAAGAACCAGAGAAGAAGGGTTTGGAGTATCGAAGGTGATATTGATGTATGTGGCAGGTGAGAATAGAAGAGTCCAAGGAGAAACAGGCTCGATAACGGAAGGAAAGGAGAAGGCAGGTATATGATTTCCATCCGTTGCCTCCGAGAACTGCTATCTCCATGACGAATCATAACCAATCATACTTGCTTATAGAGTGCCCTACTGTCATTGCAACGTAGATGAGCCGCTCGGCTTGGAGATGAAGTCGAAAGTGCGGGATGAGGTCGTGCAAGTGTCATTATTCATATGACTACCGTACTGCCGGGGTGAGATCCGAACCCGCTTGCAGATCAATCTTGACCAAAAGCTTCAATGGCGGTTGACTTTGTAGCTTATATGCTTGGTATACCAAGATATATGGGCTCCCCTGTGCAAGGATCGGACAGGCTGAAGCCACACATCAAGTATCGCGATAATTAACCATCCATGGTCGGTTATGATAGAATGGATTGCACAGAGTCTTACAGGGATGCAAGGATGTTCAGAAAGCAGATTAGATGCGACACACTGTGGTCAGAAATAATCAGAATGACGTGAATGTGACGCAGTAGTATACTATCTGCGAATCTCTCCTATCGTGAATCCTCTGATAACCTTTTCGTCAAAGACAACTGTGCATCAAAGCTGCTTGTAAAATCTCTTGACATACTCACTCCTGCATCTCTTACTCAACCCTGCTCGATCTACACAGGGATCGATGTGCATCTCTGAAGTTGCACGTACTTGTGCCTAGACAGAAGACGAGAGACGTCCGATCACTTGTTGACACCAACCATGGCCTCCCAAAGTGCCTTGTCTGTCTCACCTTCTGGTAAAGCAGGTTCATCTTCTTCACTATAACCATCAAGCGGCAGTCTCTCTGGAGAACAGACTGTACCCTTCTTGGGCAATTCGCCAGTCTGGAAGTAGGTTCTAATGGCTCTAGCAGTACAGAAACTACGAGCTAATGGTCAGAGAACGTGTTCACTTATTTTTGGAGGAACAAAAGACTTACCTGACACCAGAAGAAGAACAATGTCCTTCCGTGTCTTGGTGCAGAACGACAGAACCATGGAAACCTTCGGACATCTTGTGAGCATTACGGATGGGTGTGACGTTGTCGACCGTGTTTCCGATGAACAGGATAGGGTGGTGAGTTGTAGCGTTGAGATGGCCGGTGTACGGCCATTTGGGTCGAGCATGCCACTTTCCAGTCAGTACATTTGACTTTATACAACCTCGGGAAGAACGAGCTTGAGCTTACCTGTGTGCAATGCATTCTGATCGTCGTCCACACATCTCCCATCATCTTGCTCTGTTTCATCAAGTCCTGTACATAATCCCAGAACTCCTCCTTCGTCATGTCGATTTGGGATTTGGCATCACTGCATAGCACTGCAGCAGAGATCAGGCTAGAACTTTCTCCGTCATAGAGTGGATTGCAAGCGTCGGAGTATGGTCCGTCTTTTGCGCATTGCTCAGGAAGACCGAGTTTGAGTTGGGAACTCATTCCTCGTCTGGCTTGTACTAGAGCAGTACCGTTGCCCTTCTCGAGCTGTGCCATGGTTTCTGCAAGTGCATGGAACTTCCTGAGAGGTCTGTAAGCGGTGGACCAAAACTGCATCTTGAGATCTGTGTAAGTTGCCAGATCGGCACCGTACTCATCTGTGCCCGGCACACCGATGGGGCTATGCATGAGCTTTTGCGTGATTTCAGAGAATCGTTGAGCAATGAAGGCAGGCCCATCTTTGTCGTAAAGTGCGCAGTTATCAGGCCCACCCATCCAACAATACTCGGCAAACTTGGCAATCTCCATGTCGGTATCTTGCAAATTAGTGGTCCATCCACCTTCATAGTAGTCAAAGGAGTCAACGACACCGTCCAAAATGACTCGCTTGACCAGATCAGGGTACATGTCCGCCAGTGTGGCACCCAGGACGGTGCCATAACTGAAGCCCCAATACTGAATCATCTCTTCACCAGGCCGGTATTTGACATGATTGGGCAGGTCCTTTACCGACTTAGAGTTTGTAAGCCTTTTGGCTTCTTGCTCTCTCCATTGACCATGTCTCTCGAAGATTTCTACAATGTCTCTTGCCACGGTAGTGGTCGACATATGTTCACCAATACCTGATTCAATGGCTTTCTTCGAGCATGAATCAGCCAGAGTACGCACGAGAGTCCACAGGTTGGTGAATGCTGTATTGCTGCTGCCAGGAGCGCCGTATGCCAACATTTCCTTCTCGAAAGCCAGACGCTCGATGAAGTCTGGGAAGCATTGGAGATTGGGTCGGGTATTGTTAACGCCACGGGGGTCGAAACTGATGATGTCGAAGTACCTCGCTGTATCGTTGTCGGCATCCGGTCCTGCACTGACTATGGTTTGCGTGTGCTTGCCCTCTTTGAGAACCTAAATGTATGGTTAGCATATGACTTTTCTCGCAGAAGCCTCAGCAAATACCAAGTTCACACCCGAGCCACCGGGACCGCCTGATTGCCTTGTCAGTCAATAGAATCTTGGATTTGAAACCAGCCTGGCGTTTGAACTCACCAGGGTTGAGGACCACAGCACCGCCGTATCTGCTATCGGTCACTGGGACAGTTGCGGGAACCTTGATCAAAGCGATCTCTACAGTACGATTATCCGTCCCTTCTTCCGCATTCCAGTCGAGAGGGACCTGAAGCTTGGCACAATGGAAGGCACCGAAGCATTCATGGTAGACCAGAGATTCGTTCGCGGGCGTCTGCTCATGGTCAATTCATCTGTACGGCCGATCTCACAGTCTAAATCTATACTCACATCCTGCCAAGAAAACAAAGACTTGGGTGGTGATAGCCGGATTTGAGCGTCGCTTGGGATATATCCGATGGGTTGCAAGAGGTTTGCGTTAGCCAGCAAGGGAACTGAAGCCAGCAAGAAAGCCGAAGCTTTGTCTGGAAGCATGTTGGCTGGGCTGGACCGAAGCCGATGCTTTTCGAAGAATAGCTCAGATGGTTTGGGAAATAATTCGGGGGATAGAAGCTGGGATGCGAGAATGGGATGATTCCAACGCGTTGGAAGAATGTAATGTGGGATGCGAAGATGAGATGCTCTGATGGCGAGGATGCTGATGCCTTGCCCCAAATCGAGGCAGAAGTCACTAGCGGTCCAACTCCAATCTGCAGGAGCGATCCTTCGTGCGGAGACATCGGATGTTGATAGAGGGCCTTGGCAAGTTGTTATACACCTTCCTAACGTGGAACAGGTCGTACACTACTTTTACTAGCAAACACAGGGACAGTTACAATCAGGTCAGATGAAATAGTTGTAACAACAAAAGAGGAGTTCAGTTTTATACATGTCTAACCACAACACCTAAGCCCCTTCCAACGCCAATGCTTTTTTACAGATAACCTAGTGCTCCAAGTACCAATCATCTTGGTATATAAAACCCCTGCCGGACAAGATCCCTGTTTTGTACCGTAAGTAGTTTTTGGTATCCCTGAGAAACGCCTGAGTAAATGCAACTCATGGATCAAACATCGTGAGAGAATGCTTCGGTCCAAGGAGATTAGTATCGGTCACCACCTCTGCTGAAGCCGCTTCTGCTCTCTCCGCCAAAGTCGGCACCACCTCTGCTGCCGTAGCCACCTCTGCGCTCGCCACCATAGCCAGCACGGTCGCCGCCAGCGCGATCTCCGCCATAGCCACCTCTGCCGAAGCTACCAGCACGGTCGCCGCCGCCGTAACTTGTTCTGCGATCACCAAAGCCGCCGCGACCGCCGCCAAAGCCTCCACGACCACCATCATTGCGATCGTTTGAGTAGGCACGACTGCGAGAGTTGCCATAACCGAAACGACCATCGTTGCTGCGGATAGGTCTGTCGTCAACATCATCGAGGTTACCATCAACGATTCTTCCATCAATGTTCATGCCAGGGACTCGTGTGAGACCAACGCGACTGGCGAGCTTAGATGAGACCTCTGGAGGGGTGGCCATTCCCCAGGCGTAGCGAGAGAGGTTGTTGATAGCCTTGACGAGAGCCTTCTTGCGAATGAAGCCGTAGGTACCGATGTAGCCCTTGTAAGCATCGGCCTTGAGCTGCATAGGAACACGCTTGTATGCCTCGGCTACCTGGGACAAGACGGTGGCAGCTGATCTGGGAACGTCTGCCTCGCGAGTCATGTCGACGGATGCGGTAGCCAGAGTAGTGTCTTTTTGCAGGGGGAGGTTGTTGAGCTTGCGAGGAAGTTCCTGAGCCTCGATCATAGGAGAGATCAACCAACCCTGACCCTCCTTGCCAGCACGAGCAGTACGGCCGATACGGTGAATGTAGGTTTCGCGATCACGAGGCATACCAACCTGGATGACGTGGGTGACGTTGGGGAAGTCCATACCACGGGCGGTCACATCGGAGGATACCAGAATACCAGATGAGCACTTGCGGAAGTTGTCAGAAGCACGGGTACGCTGTGCCTGGCTCAAACGAGAGTGGATCTCAAAGATGCGGGCAGGGTAGAGGGCAGATGGTACATCGCGGTAACGACTGCGAGGGCTCTGCTGAGGAACGACAGAGTCTTCGTCGACAGGGAGCTCGGTGAGAGCGGCAGAGGCCAGAGTAACTTCGGCAGTCGAGTTGAAGTAGATAATGGCCTTGAAGGGGCGAGCGTCGGGCTGTTGGGCATCGGCAATGGCGTTCTTGCACAGCTCAACAATAGCAGGAACGGTGTTCTCCAGGCCGTTGACAGTAACAAGGTGCTGAGGAACGCGAGCATGGGTAGGCTCCTCATCGTCGCGCACAGTCTTGACAAAGTCGAAACCAGGTCTAAGGGTCTGCTTGACCAGTCTCTGCACCTCGTTGGGCACGGTGGCGCTGAACATGAGGGTCTGACGAGTCTTCTCCTCAGGCTTGGGCAGAAGGTTCATAATCTCCTGAATCTCGGGCCAGAAACCCTGGTCGAGCAGACGATCGGCCTCATCGAAGACAAGGGCGTCAAGACCGGGTGCCTCAACACCAGAGTACTTGTCGCTGAAGATGTCCTTCAGTCTACCGGGGGTACCGACCAGGATGTGGCAGCCCTCGCGCTGGATGGCGCGCAGGCCAGCGGACTTCATTGTTCCTCCTACTGCCGTCTGTACAATGACCGAAGTGTTTGCAACAAGACGCTTTGCCTCGACGGCGATCTGTTCAGCCAGTTCACGAGTGGGCGAGACGATGATGGCGCGAATGTCGTCGGCGGTGGTTCTGTTGCCTCTGCGAGCGGCGAAGCCTCTGCGACGCTCACCGAGAGAAGCGTCGGTTTTGAGAATGTTCTGCAGGACGGGGATCAGGAAACCCAGAGTCTTGCCGGTACCAGTCTTGGCCTGAGCGAGGATGTCGTTTCCATTCAAGGCCTGGTTGATGGTGGCGGTCTGGACTTCGGTCATGTTCTCGAGGCCCATGTCCTTGATCAGAGTCTGGACGACTCCTTTGCTGACCAGCTGCCTTTGACCCAGTTCGGCGAAGGTTGTGATGGGACCATTCTCAGTCTGCTCCGACTGAAAACCAAGACCCTCGTCGTCTTCAGCAACGGCGGCGGTTTGTTGTCTCGATTGGCTGGTCTGGTGCAGGCTTCTGGTGATAAGTGCTGCATTGTAAGGCCGTGAAATTTTTGAAACAGCAGAGCTTCTGGTTGCGCTTGAAAGCTGAGCGACACTGCGCGGCAGCACGGTAGAGCACCTTCTGAGGGCTCCCAACATTGCGAAAGATGGAAACACACAAAAATGGGGGTAGAAACAAGTGAATGTAGAATTGCAAGTTGAGGCAAAGGTAAATTTCAGAGAGACTTTCACATGGCGAGTCCGAGCGTCAAACCTCCCCGGACTTGCAACTCGCCTCCTGCGCCCATGTCTCGCTTCTTCCCATGATGACAAGACCTTTTGATATGCCTCTCATTGATTCCGCCCCCTTGTCATGGGGACAACATGACCCTCAGCAACCTCTTCTTGTATGTCGCGCATACCGAGGCTTTTTGCATAGAACTCCTTGCCCTCTCCCGGCGAAGCCATGAGCATCGCTCTCATCAAATGCGGCTTCGAGTCGAGTATCTCCCGACAGCACGAGATCAGCCACTTTCCCAGTCCCTTTCCTCGGGAGTCTGGTTCAACGTAAACATCAGTCAAGTAAAAGACTGTGACATGATCCGTGACGAAGCGAGCGAACCCCACTTGTTCCAGCTTGTCTGCTCCAGCGCCAGTTGGTTCAAATCCGTTCGAGAAGTAGAACGATGGATCTTCGAGTGAGGGTGAAGGCGTGTCTGGCGACGATGGTTCCTCTATTGTCTTGGCTGCTGGAAATGGCGGTTGTACTGCGTAGAGTCCCATCACCAAGGAATTGGACAGCATGTTTCGGAGGATCGCAGCCGGCATGGCTTTCGCCCAATACATGTCCTCGGACGAGTAGGCATTGTTCACAAAGTCGTGTGAAATGCTGTTGAGCTCGGTTGATATGAGGTATTCTTGGTCAGAGATGGCCATCCGCCATTCTCTCGGCTTCTGATATGAAGCCATGCTGAAATCTAGGTCATGGACAAACTCTGTTGGTCGTCTCTTTCTTGTGGAAGTTCCTTGTCGTGAGAAGATACGTCATGAAGCAGTCCCCTGCCGAGGCGTGACTCGATCAGTGGTTAGAGTTATCCTTTCACATTGCATACCACAGCTGCAGCACCTCCGAAGATTCCTGGTCAGGACGACCCCTCGATACACAGTGTCAGTGGTGCTCATCTAGGGCCACAGACTTCCGTTAAGGACACAAGCATCTTCGACATCTTGTCATATCCAAGTCCCTACCATGACCCTGACCGTAACACGGATGCAGCCGCCGCCCACAGCCGACAAAATCTCTCCGAAACACACAAAACCCGAGCACTCTCAAGCTCAATCTTTGCTCTTCCGACTTCCTCATGAGATCCGCCATCTCGTCTTCTTGCAAGCTTTGGCTAAGCCGCTCTCTACCACTGTCCTCGACTCCTCTCACGATGACAGCTTAGATGTAGAGCCCGCTCTTCTTTCTACCTGCCATCGCGTCCGCGCCGAGGCACTCCCTCTCTTCTACAGCACCAATGACTGGGTCGTCAAGACAAGGCGCGTGGGAGGTGATGCCGGTCGCTTGGATCCCATCAGTAAGAGGTTGATCACATACCAGTGTATACCTCGGTGGCCCGATGCTCTGCCAGACGATAAGATCGCTTTGATCAGATCCGTCGTGGCCATTGGCTCCAGAGGTTCATACGTGGACTTCAAGGGCAAGTGGTGGGATGGCGATCGCGCTGCCTTTCGCTTGCAGAAGTCAAATGGGCTCATCGGCTATCGTGTTGATGAGTTGGACTGCCATGATGAAGAGTTGGGTTCACCGAAGCAGCGGAAGGAGAAGGAAGCTTTCTGCAGCATACATCTTGTCGATCTCCTCCATGCGAGAATGCGCATCAATGCGCAGACCTCTCGCAATAAGTGGCTCTGGACAAGAGAAAGTGTGCATGATCTCGCTTTCCTGCTATGATCTCTCACATACACGCGTTGCATTGTCATCGCGTGAATAGCTTCACCAACTAACCCATAGATCATCGACAGCCTTTGCACGACTTCTGTAAGGACACCCATGTCTCTTATGACTATTCAAACAGTACGTTTCGACCTCCTTCATCCTCATCACATTCCCACCCATGCCTAAAATGATGACTACACTTCGTTATCCCAGCTCACTTTGATGCAACAAATGTTGTACTTGATGCAAACGCGATTCTGTTCCTGATTTACACCTCTACACATCTTCTATTCTTATATCAATCTTCGAGATCGATCACTAACGTTGAGGAATAGGTTTCACAATACGTTTGACACGTTGTCGTTCCACATGATCGTGATGAACCTTCGTCGTACATGTTACAGTACATACCTCTTTAGTCACACTGCCTTTTCCATCACAATCTCCTCCCTCATCGGTGCATCATTCTCTACCTCCGCAAACGCCTGTGATGTCTGCCCCATTTTCTTCTGATAAGTCCCCACCGAAATGATCAAAGCAATACAAGCAACAACAGCACAAACCCACATCGTCTTCGAAAAAGCCTTTGCATAAACCATCCTCTCGTCACCCACCTGCCCCTCTCTCCCACCCTTGACAGTAATACCACCCACAACAGCAGACGAAGCCGCAATCCCAATACTACCTCCCAGCACTCTAGCTTGCGCAACGATACCTTGCGCAATAGCCATATCTCGACCTTCACACCGCAAAGCAGCCAACAATGTCGAGGTCGAGATAGACAAACCCATCCCCAAGCCCAATGGCACTTTAAAGGCATAGGTTCTGACTTGAATACCATGGTGGCTTGAGAGCGTGGTTAAGAGACCTGTCCCCACTGCCATCAAGCTGTTTGCAATGGCCAAGGCGGGAAAAGAGTGATTGGTGCTAAGGCCGCCTAGCATACTGCCTACAGCTGCTGACATCAATAGAGGTAGCAAGGCTACCCCTGCCATGAGAGGACTGCTTCCGTTGACGATTTGGAAGTGGAGGGGTAGACTGTATATGGCGATTGAATTCACAAGGCCAGTGAGTATAGTGAGTATGACGGTAAATGCATAGACGCGGCGTTTGAGTAGGCGAGGGGGCAAGATGGTGGAGATTGAGTGGTGCGAGGCGAAAGAGTTCCCAGGCGAAGAGGATGCACCAACACAGGCATCCTACCAGCAGTGGTGCGAGGAATAGAGCAGTGTCCCAGGAGTTTGCCCTGAGGCCGGCTCGCTGGAAGGCGAAGACTACAAGAACCGAGGCCGCAATGAGGAGGAAGAAGCCCAAAAGATCCAGCTGTCTCCAGGAGCGACGAACAGGTTGCTTCATCATACTCTGCTTAGGCCAAGTGAGCAGGAACAGCACCACCGCAACAACACCAACAGGACCACTGCAACGAGTTAGCAGCGAAACAGTTCTCTGGTCGAACCTTGGCACACTTACTTGATCCAAAACACCCACCTCCAACTCGCAAACTTTGTCATCACTCCTCCCACCACCGGCCCCATCACCCCCGCCACAGCAACAACCGCTCCAACAACAGCACCAATCCACTTCCTCTTACCTTCACTCACAATCTCCGGCAACACAATCATCGTCAAGGAATACAACCCACTGCCACCAACCCCCTGCACCGCTCTCAACCCCACCAACTGCATCAAAGTCTCAGCAAACCCACACGCCAGCGAAAAGATGGAGAAAATGGCGAAAGCGAGTAACCAGGCAGCGCGCCGACCAATGACATCGCCGAGATTGGCAAAGGGGGACTGCGAAACCGAGGTAGGAGAGGGTGTAGGAGAGAGCCACCCAAGTGGAGGTGTGAGGGGCAGAGAAGGAGGTGCCGATGCTGTAGAGGGCTGTTGCTACTATTGAGGTGTCGAGGAGGGAGAGGAAGAGGCCGATGCAGAGGCCAAGGATCAGGGATATGAGGCGGAAGGTTGGTATGTTAGAGGATTCAGTGGTGGTAGATGTTGGTTGCTGGTGCAAGACTCCATCGGTCGTAGACATTGGTGATGCTTTGGGGATGTCCATAACGATGGTAAATTGTGATGCTATGTCTCCTGGTCTTGCATCGACGAAGGTTGCGTATTGATATACTCAGTTACCCCGTTATATTTACTATCTAGAACTTTGACGCCTGCTGAAAGCTCGTCTCCTTGTCCCATGTGGGGAGCGACCTAGATTGAAGGTCGAGCTACTCGAGCAATGTCCTCCTCAAGAAGTCGATTTCTCTAACCACAAGCATCTCGAACTCATCACCCACAAACAAGCTAAAATGTCCACCTGGCAGCATCTGCATCTCCTTGGGCTCCACCGCACGATTGTATGCTTCGAGCATGGCGTCTGTGATACTAGCAATATCCTTCCTAGGCACCTGCATCAACAACGGCGTGGGTCCGATCTTGTGAATTCGGGCGCCGGGGAAGTAGGTCTTTACTCCTTCGAGACTGTGCTTTGTCGTTAGTGTAATACTGCCATGCAATTGTTGCTACATGCCTTCTGATCGTCACTTCGTTCTTCCACCCAATCTTCTCTGCCCAGGGAGAGAAAAAAGCGTAGCTTTCCGCATGTGGTAGTATGGCAGTGTCCATTGGATTCTTCACTACGACCGGTAATCTCCCAGGCTCGTTACCACTTGCTCGGGAAAGCCGCTCTGTGGACAATCAGTCAACATGAGGTTCGACCGAATCCAGGATCCATACCTTGAGCAAGCATATCATCCAAGGCATCTTCAAAGTCTGATCTTGTGTTGTTCTGAATGATATCGCCAGTGGTAAAGGGTGCCACAGCGATGACTGTCTTGACACGGCGATCATTGGCACCGACCCAAAGTGCATGGCCACCGCCATAGGAGTAACCCCAAATACCAATTCTCAAGGCATCGATATCTTCTCGAGACTGGGCATAGGTGATGGCGTCCTGTAGATCGCTGTTCTGGTGTGTCGGCACAACTTCATTGCGAGGCTCGTCTTCCTTCTGGTCGCTAGCACCAAAACCGCGGTGATCGTAGACCAGACATGCGACTGGGAGTGTGGACGTCAGACGTTGGGCCAAAGTGTCCAGGTGCATCTCTTTGAGGCAAGCAAAGCCATGGGCCATCACCAGGCAAGGAAGTTTGCCTTTGACACCGGCTGGTCTAAAGATCCAGCCTCGTAGGATGACATGGTCGATGGTATTGAATTCGATATCTGTTCGACTCATCCTGTTTCCTGAAATTTACTTACTGACAACAGGAGTGATAGAAAGTGGCTATCTTATATGTAAGAAGCTGAATGCTGAAATGCGGCTTACTGTCAGCTGCAAATGTCCATAATCCACGGTCCGTCCAGAGTAAGCATGTTACACTAAGCGCTAACCTCAGCATTTTTGTAACATAGCAGAACAGCGTGCGTCATGTGAGAAGAAGAAGAGTAATGACACCTCGGATAAATGCACCTTGATGCTCGCCGACGCTCACGAGACATGATACCTCGAATCGACTCACCTGCGGTACGTGCGATCTGCCGAATGTCAGGTGGCACGAAAAGTTCTTGCCGTACCTTGATCGACTCTCGCTCGTGCAGTCCGAACAACTCGCAGGCGTCGACCTCAGATCGTGCGAGGCGAGATCGGATTAAAAATTGGCAAACAAAGACCGCACCCGACGTCCAGAAACGAATAATGGTGCGGCAGACTGAGGGGTTGGGTCTGGTAAATTAGCCTAGGGCATATCTCCTGGTTATATATTGGATCTGTCGGCAACATGTAGGCGGTCGTGGGACAAGGCTCAGAAGTTTGATTCGAGAGGTTCTTGGAGTTATGGCGTTGATGTCCAAGGGGCCCGATGTACTGTGCATCTCACTTCATAGAGCTTAATTAGAGGTCCTCTAGCAACGTTCTAGTTTGTGTGTTGATCGTACTCGTGCGACCAAAGTGTCCCGGATATGGGGTTCAAGAGGCAAGGAAACCTGGATTGGGAGCGGGATCAGTCGGGATGCGACACCGTCGGGACCTGCAAAAGGACCCAGGATATGCAAGAGAGTTGATCATATATAGCTGTTCATATGGCAGACAAAGGGAATATTGAGAGAGGTCGAAGAACGCAAGCGAGTTTAGTGTGAAGATGCGTCAAGAATCGAATTGAGGTAGGCAATTGATTAAATATTGGTTGACAGGATGTTGTGACGATAAGGAAGTGCATTTTGGTGGCGGTCATGCAGATGTGTACAGCACACGTGGTATCGACAAGGTCAAAGGGAGAGAGAGGTTCAAGGAAGAAAGGAAGTCAGGGTGCCTTCGCAAAGCGTTTGGCAACGGCGCAAATAAAGAGTGGCGTCAGCGTGTCTCTGCCCCTCGTCTCTGTTCGCTGTGACTACAAGACTCATCCATCTTCTGCTACAACCATCACTGTCAGACGTCTTTTACCATCTTCACATCTTACCACAGCATCTCCCTGTTCATCTCAGCTTGCCTCGCAACATGTCGACTTCAGCCCGCCGCCGTTTGATGCGTGACTTTAAGGTGCGACCAGTTTGGCGTCCAACTCGACATGATCTCGTGGCTAACGGCTATCTCTGCAGCGCATGCAAACCGACCCTCCTGCTGGTGTCTCAGCCTCGCCCATAGCCGACAATGTCATGACTTGGTATGCTTGAACTCTGACCTCGGTCGGCGACACGTGCTCATCCAGCGCATAGGAATGCAGTCATCATCGGACCCTCAGACACACCCTTCGAAGACGGCACGTTCAGACTCGTCATGCACTTTGAAGAGCAATACCCCAACAAGCCTCCGGGCGTCAAGTTTATCAGCACCATGTTCCATCCCAACGTCTACGCCACGGGCGAGTTGTGTCTAGACATTCTGCAGAACCGCTGGAGTCCCACATACGATGTCGCCGCCATCTTGACCAGCATCCAAAGGTGTGTCGTGCCACCCAACCTTGTCATGACCCAGACTAACATGGCCAAAACAGTTTGCTGAACGATCCCAACACCAGCTCGCCGGCCAACGTCGAGGCATCGAATCTGTACAAGGACAACCGCAAGGAGTACTACAAGCGCGTGCGCGAGACAGTCGAGAAGAGCTGGGAAGACTGAGGATGCTGTACAGTCGGGTATAGACATGGTTTGAATCAGCGAGGCGTTTGGCACGGGCGTTGCGACATTGGGAGTTGTAGGGAACTGCATTTTCTGCTGCTATATTACGGCGCGCAAGACACGAAACACGACACATGGATGGAGTTGGGACAGTACAGGCTGTGCTTAGGACCATGACGGCCCTGTCAAATACAAAATAGCTTGGAGAACAAGCATGTACCAAAAGATGCAGTCGACTCGTGCATATCATGTCGGAGCTGTGGCGGCGGCATACGGATCGATGGATCAAGGAAGCGACGAGGGGCTGCTATAGGGCTGACTCGGGCTGAAACGCTGAAACCGGCGCTGGCCGAGGGTTGCTTGGCGGCCACGAGGATGCGATTGCTGTGCAGAAGAGTCAGAGGCACAGCGGTGCGAGAAGAGTGTTGTTGTCGGGTGCTGCTAGCATCTCAAATTGTTCTAGAAAGACACAACGGTCGACTTTGGGCAGACTGACGAGTATTTGTATACAACGGCGGTTGCTGTGAAGCTTATCGATCTGGGCTTTTGAGTTTGGCCCTGGCCCCTTGTTGATTTACGGAGGCCCGAGACCAACTTCTCCAGACGCACTGCTGTGCGTGCATCCTGCATACGTTGGCGCCGACTCTCTCTCTCTAGCCTCTGTTTCCTCAGTCGCCCGCCTACTCTGCCCTTGGGAGAAAGTGTCGATTCCCTAACAAGCAGGCCACCACCTGCCGCAACCCGGCCACCATGGCGTAAGTTGACCCCAGAGCCCCCACCATCACAACCACAACCCCGTGCTGACTGCAAACACACAGGAGCAACTCTATCAAGGGTACGTCTAGTCCAGCTCGCACCAGCCTCTCCATTCGCCCTCTGCACCCCACCCGCTAACACCGTCCAGTCGTCGCTCGTTTCAGGCCGCAGAACAAAGTCGAACTCGCCAGCGGAGGCACTCCTATCGTCCAGTTCGAGAGTCCCGATACCTGCAATGTCCAATCCAGAGACGGCGGCGGCGGCGCCTTCACCTTCGATCGCGTCTTCGACATGGGCTGTCGCCAGTCCGACGTCTTCGACTTCTCCATCCGTCCTACCGTCGACGATATCCTCAATGGTTACAACGGAACTGTCTTTGCCTATGGTCAGACCGGTGCCGGAAAGTCGTACACCATGATGGGCTCAGACATCGGTAGCAACGACCACAAGGGTGTCATCCCGCGCATCACTGAGCAGATCTTCGCTTCCATCATGGCCAGTGAGAGCAACATCGAGTACACCGTCCGAGTCAGCTACATGGAGATCTACATGGAGCGCATTCGCGATTTGCTCGTCCCGCAGAACGACAACTTGCCCATCCACGAAGAGAAGAACCGCGGCGTCTACGTCAAGGGCCTTATGGAAGTTTACGTCAGCAGCGTCGACGAAGTTTACCAGATCCTGGAGCGAGGAGGTATGTCTCGTGCTGTTGCCGCTACGAATATGAACCAAGAATCGTCCCGTTCGCACTCCATCTTCGTCATCACCGTCGGTCAGAAGAACGTCGAGACTGGAAGCGTCAAGTCGGGCCAGCTGTTCCTGGTCGATCTGGCTGGTTCGGAAAAGGTTGGAAAGACAGGAGCCAGCGGTCAGACGCTCGAGGAAGCAAAGAAGATCAACAAGTCGCTCAGTGCTCTGGGCATGGTCATCAACGCCTTGACTGACGGCAAATCCTCTCACGTCCCCTATCGCGATTCCAAACTCACTCGTATCCTACAAGAATCCCTCGGTGGTAACTCGCGAACTACCCTCATCATCAACTGTTCGCCCTCGAGCTACAACGATGCCGAAACCGTCTCCACCCTCCGCTTCGGTATGAGAGCCAAGTCGATTAAGAACAAGGCCAAGGTCAACCAAGAACTTTCTCCTGCCGAGCTCAAGGCTCTTCTCCGCAAGGCCCAATCCCAGGTCTCAGACTTCGAAACGTACATCTCCACCCTCGAATCAGAAGTTGGCAATTGGAGAAAGGGTCAAAGTGTACCGAAAGAGCAATGGACCCCTACACTAAAAAACGGACCTGCCAGATCTGCACCTCGCCCTGCTACCCCCTCGCTCCTCAGCGAGCAGCGCAAAGGTGCCGAGACACCTTCGTCAAGACCGGACTCAAGGTTGGATCTGGAACGCGCAGGAACCCCAACGACTGCTTTGGAGAAAGATGAAAGAGAAGAGTTCTTACGACGCGAGAACGAGTTACAAGATCAGCTTGCTGAGAAAGAGTCTGTTATTGCTACAAACGAGAAGGCCCTCCAAGATACACGTCAAGAATTACGCGACTTGAGAGAAACACATAGTCGTGTCAACAAAGACAACGAGAAGCTCGCTGGAGATGTCGAAAGTCTGAAGATGCAAGTCGAGCGCATCACTTTCGAAACAAAGGAAGAATCCATCATGATGGACAGTCTGAAGGAAGCCAACAACGACCTTTCGAATGAACTCGATGAGCTGCGCAAAGAATTGCTCGAAGCTAAGATGAACGCCCGCGAGACATCAGCTGTCATTGATGAAAAGGAGAAGCTGAAGAAGGAGCGCATGGCTCAGATGATGGCCGGCTTCGATCTCGGAGATGAGGTCTTCTCGGAGAACGAACGTAACGTACAAGAGGCCATCAAGCAGCTCGATGTTCTTCTGGAGTCTGCCTCGAACGGAGACGCGCTTGGTCTTGAACCTCTAACGAAACTCAGAGAGAGACTGGTCGCAACTCAAGGCGCTATCCGCCAGGTGGATCACTCGAACCAGGGCGGCGCTCTGGAGCACAAGCTTCTGACGGTACAGAAGCAATACGAAGAGCTTTTGCAAACAAATCTCTCGGAGGCCGACGTTGAAGATGTTAAGCGCCGCCTACAAGAATCACTTGAATCGCATACCGGCGGCCAAGCAGGATCTTCAGACCTTAACGCTGCCCTGGCTCGTCAACAAGAAGAGAACAGTCGCATGCGCAACGAAGTCGAGTCTTTGAGGAGGCAAACAGTCAACGGAGCGAATGGCGCAAAGTCACTGCACCAACAACTGGCAGACTTCGACGCCATGAAGAAATCATTGATGCGCGACCTGCAAAATCGTTGTGAGCGTGTCGTCGAACTCGAGATCTCGCTCGACTCAACACGGGAACAATACAACAGCGTCCTTCGCTCAGCAAACAGCAAGCAGCAACAGAAGAAGCTGGCCTTCCTCGAACGCAACCTGGAGCAACTGACCCAAGTCCAAAGGCAACTGGTCGAGCAAAACGCCCAACTCAAGAAGGAGGTCGCCATTGCCGATCGCAAGCTCGCAGCACGTGGAGAGCGCATTCACGGCCTCGAGCAATTGCTCGGCGAGAGCCAGGAGAAGCTCATGCAAGCCAACCATCGGTATGTTTTCCTTCACCCCTTTCCCCATACCACACCATCCCCCACTAACACAACCTTCACAGTTTCGAAGCGCAGCTCACAGCCGTAAAAGAACGCCTCGAAGCCGCCAAAGTCAGTGCCGCGTCCCGCAACGGCATGGTCGCTGGCGGCGGCGGAGCAGCACCCAACGGCTTTGGCAGCGAACTCGGTAGCCGTATCGCAAAGCCGCTCCGTGGTGGCGGTGGTGCAGGTCCCATGGTGCCCACGCTCGCAGGCTTGCAACAACAATCACAGCAGGATGGCCCAAAACGCAGCAGCTGGTTCTTCAACCAGCGAACCTGATGAGTCGCGGTGAATTGATCTTTGCAGTGGTGTTCCTAATGCTCGCTTTTGGGTTGTTGGTTTGGTAGAAGTTTTGCATCCGTGATGAGCAAAAGGAAAAAAGGTTACATTCAATGCATTTAGAAGGGCGTTTTTTTGTTCTTGCGTTGTGGTCGTCGGTTGTTTTTCCCACAAAGCATCTTTCATTTCTCTCGTTCGTCTCCCTTCGTCTCGAAGATGTCTAATCCTCCTCCTTCTATCACCGAAAAACGGATGATATACCTTGGTATTCGCTCTCTCTCTCACATTGATGCCTCACTACTTCAATCATCTGCTAGTGTAGCAAGTGACCGTGCTATGAAAAAATGGTGTAGGTGGCGCACATTGTAATTTCTATACAATGTTCACGTCCACACAACCCATCGTCCTCTTTTTTTTTTTTCTTTTTCTTTTAGATGGGAAGTGATGTTTGCCTCAAGTTGGAATTGTTCTCAGGAGAAAGGGAGAAACATCTATCGAATTTGAGCTTTGGCACGGTAAAAAAAAAATCATAAGAACGCAGCCATTGAACGAGTAGTGTAGTTAAAGAGTAAAATTTCTTGGTGGTTGGCCCTATCTTCTCGACCTTCTAACAAATCTGTCGAGGTTGGATGGCAGGAAGAGCACCCAAAAGAACGCCGTTCGCTAGAAAATCACATATGCTCGCCAGCCGCCGCCCACGCTCATCTCATTGGAACGAGATGCTGTCCATCTGCTCCTGCATGCATTCGTGATCCCCCTGAGATTTTCTTTTCCAAATCTTGTTTCATTTGTTTCCCCCCCAAAACACCATCGCTTTTTGAAATTTTTAGAACTCCATGTAATGCTTGCAATGCAGAAAAACGCTCCTCGCAGTACGCCAGAAGGGAAAGAAGAGATCGAGAGGCAAGAAAAGGCAGAGGATTCATGCGCTCTATGCAAGGTAGCGGTACGAAGGCAACTTGGCATCCTCGATACGCTCCAGGTACTCACGCTCAATCAGACTCTCAATCTTCTTCTTGATCATGGTGACATCAGGCTTGAACTGTGCACTCAATTGCGTAAGTGTCTCGTTGATCAGCTGTTGATGAGACAATTCTTTGCGCTGTTTCATGATGCGCACAATGGCTGCTTCAATGACAAAGCCGCGAGAGTCGTTGTTCTTCTTCTCGGTATCCTTGCGCTCCTTGTCGTTCTCGACCTTGTTGCCTGCAGTGACGACGCCGACCTTGACTTTGATGAATTTCGAGGTGAACTTTTCGTTGAAGGAGAAACGGTCGGTGGGCTTGACGTCCTTGCTCATGGGGTCCTTCACGAGGATGCGAGTCTTGGGTGCCACGGCTAGTGATTGCAGGTTTCTGATGAGCTCGTTTTGCGGGATGTTTGTTTGTGCGGCAATCTCTTCGTAGGTGAGTGTGCCGTCGACCGGGAGATCGTTGAAGAGTGACAGGATGATCATCATGTAGGTTGACACGTTGAGCTCGTGCACTCTGGTCTTGGGAGGACCACCGTCCTTGCTGGGTAGCTTGAAGGTGCCCTTGATATCAGCCGTACCCATACCACCTTGCCAGCTGAGCACTCGGCCAGAGTACTTGGTGGTATAGTACTGCTCGAAACTCGTCTTGATCTTCTCGACCGCAGGGGGGTAGATGGTCTTGAGCTCTCCTTCTTCATCGTGGCCTCTCATACTCTCGACTGGCCATGTCATGCTGGTTAGGACGTTGATGCTGAGATCAATTCTCTTGGGATCGTTTTCGCCAAGCTTTGAGATATATGTCTGGTAGCCTGATGTGAGTTCTTCCGAGAGAGACATATCTTTGAACATGGCCTCCATCTTGAGTGTGAAACTGTTGCCGAGCTCGATCTTCATGCGACCCAACATCTGCTTCTCAACGTCCAGACTTACTGACTTGCCCATGAGCAAGCGTTTGGAGAGATGCTTCTTGTAATACGTCTCGAAAATATCCTTGTCCTGGAGGTAGCGAACCAAGGTGATGGCCTTTTCAAGCACTTGATCAACCTCTTCCTCGGTCTTGCCCTTGATTCCCTTCTTCATGTTGTCGTCGATGAAGAGCGAGATGTACTCGGAGCTTCTCTGGAGAGCATTGATTGTGTCGGAGAAACTGCGAGTCTGGGCGGTTTGTAATACTTGGTCCTGGTTGAAAGCGAGTTTCCAGATGCGGTCGAAACGGTCCTTCAAATCCAGTACATCCTGAACCCACTTCAAGGCTGCTACCGTCTGTTGGTTGACCTTCTCTACTGGTCTTGCCTTCTCTTTCTCTCCAGTCTCTCCATCTTCGGCGGGTGCTGATTGAGCGGCGGGCTGTGCAGTTGGCTGGTTCATGGCATTGCTGTTGACATTCGTTCCCATCTCCTGGATGATCTTCTGAATGGCTTTCGTCAACTCGGGCTTCTTGGGGTCTACTCTGCTCTCCAGCTCAAAGACCAGACCAAGATCTTCGTGCCTGTCGTTTGCGACCATGAACTGCACTCCACTGTCCATCTCGATCAAGGCCTTTATTTGTTGGCGAATGAGCTCATCCTCGACAACCTTGATAATTTTTGCAGACGTCGATTCTGAGATTGTGGAGCGACAACGATCAGCTTCTTCGTCCAGTCTCCTCCTCACGTGTCGACAGTATGTGCCTGCATCTGACTCTTTCAACAATCTTTCGCTTTCCTCGCGGTAGAAGACTGCGCTCTTGGCGAGGAAGTCTTGCTCGAACTTTGTGAGATACAGCTTCTCGTCTTCTCCTTCTGCGTCTGTCTCGAAAAGACCTTCCAGCATATATGTGTTTGCCTTGATCAAGGATTTGTCGATGTAATCGCCATCGCGATCCATACGAACCTGGTCGAGGATGACGGCGTTTAAGGTATCGAGAAAAGAGAGCGGGGGTTGGACGGAGGCGATGGCGGTCGAGTACAGGATGCTATCTCTGAAAAGACTCATGGCCTTTGAGAAGATAGAGGGTTGCCTGGTATCGGCGCAGTAGACACGGTCCATGTACATGAGGACGTCTGTCAACATGCTCATCGAGGTCTGATGGTCTTGCCAGGCAGACTTGAGGGCAGCAAGGAAGCGGGTACCGGCCTCGCGGCGTTCGGGAGCGGTAGCACTGGCATCGAGGGAAGAGTCGGAGTCGTCGGCGAGGATGTGGGCATGTAGGGTGCGAGCAATGTCTGTACGAACAGCAGTGGACAGCCAGTGAGTCTCGAAATCGGCGACCTTTTTGTACAAATCATCGCCTTTCTTCTTGAGGACTATCTTATAGGCGGCGCGGTAAAGCTGTTCGAAGGAAAGAGCAGATGCGTTCTTTGTGTGAATTTCGCCGAACGCATGCGACAGAGTTGACCATGTTTGCTCGAAGTCAACATCGTTGGCACCAGCAACGCCCTGTTTGCGGTTTATGTTAGAGAGGTTTGAACTGCGATGAAGCAGAGCGGACTTCAAAACGGAAGCGATTAACAGTAACGGAGACTTACTCTTCTGGGAGCGCGAATCTTGGTGCGCTGACGGCTGGCCATGATTGTAGTATTTGGGAAGACAATTCTTGTCGTGAGCTGTATGACTTGTCTTTTGTGAAGTGGCGGGGTTGGAGAGCCGTTGCAACTCGGTAGTGACAGCGGACAGCTTTGGCTTTGACTTCCTCAGGGTCTTTGTTGTTGCTTTGTGCGGGAGCTTTGGAGTCAACAGCCTTCATACAAGACGGATGATAGCGTGAAGAGCGATGTGCAATAAAGACATGTGACTGGAGTCAAGAACATGGAGACAGCGGGGATCGTGTTCGTGATAACTCGCATCAGCAGCTCCGGCACTGAATGGCAGCTGCTCGCCGCATTCGGAAACTGCCCCTCGCACGGTCCACATGGCAGAATTCCTTGCCGCCCATGACGCGCCGCAAACAGCGTCGAAGTTGCGACAATTCACTTTCAATCTGCCACTGTCTGACTACCAACCCTTTGCGCCATGTCTGTCCCCTCTGCAACTCGTGCTTTGCAGCGCGTCTGCTTGCGCCAACCCTCAATCACTCAAGCATACCGCCAGCAGCTCCGACTCCTCTCGTCGCGACCCTCATCGGCATTCCCGCCCCTCCTCCGCACTCAGTCACATCTCTCCAACACTTTCCAATCACAGCAGCGACGATGTGAATCAACAGCCAAGCCTTTGACCGACCGTCCCGACCAACTACCCAAGCCTGAGTCTCGTGAGGAGGTCCCTTCATACGAAATGACCTTCACTTGCAAGGCATGCTCGATCCGTTCGTCGCACCGCATGTCCAAGCAGGGCTATCACCACGGCACAATCCTCATCACATGTCCCGGCTGCAAGAACAGACATCTGATTGCCGACCACCTGAAAGTATATCTACCGCGTGCCATTCCTACCCAGCGACAACTTCTGACACGTCTAGATCTTCTCCGACAAGCGTATCACCCTCGAAGACATTCTCGCCGAAAAGGGTCAACTGCTCAAGAAAGGTGCTCTGGATTCCGAGAGCGACATGGAGTTCTGGGACGACGGCTCCCAGACTGAACGTACAAAGAAGCCCTGATTACCTCCTCACCATCAGTCAGTGCAGCTGGCCTGCACTGTCCATCAGCATGCCTCAGTGAGGCCGACATAATACTTCTCAACTCTATCGACACTCTTCACCATCTACCATAGACCACTGTTTGGGAGATAATCGAGAAAATACAACCATGTATAGACATAAAATGAAAATCGACTTTCTTGCTATAAAAACAATCTACGCTTTTCTGCCGATGCTGACATCGAGTCTGCTAATGAGATATGCGACACCGAAAGTGCCCATGAGGGAGCTGAAGATGACAATGGGCTTCCTGAAGCCGGCGAGGAAGGGGTAGTCATAAGTCACGACGAGATCCTTGCCGCGGAAGTCGTCGACGACGTTCAGGGCAGTGAGCTTGAGCGTCGAGCGGCCTACGGTGTCCATGAAAGTACGGTGTGTGCTGACCTCGGACGAGATGATGGGAACCTTGGTCTCAAATTTGATGTTGCTGCCGTTGTTGTTAGCTTCTGTCGATCGTCGTCAGACAGGAAACAGAACTTACGTTGCGCCCTCAGGGAGGACAATTCTGACAGTCAACTTCTCAATCTCTAGGCCCTCGGACTGCTTAGGACCCTCAAGGAAAGGCACCTTGAGAATGTAACCATCACCAGTCTTGAGCTTGCGCAAGAAGCTCTTGAGGTCGTTGTCCCAACCGACCTTGAAGCTGTACTTCCAGCCACCAAAGACTGGGTAACGGGGCTTGAGCTGGAGCAAGGCTTCCTTGGGAGTGTTTCTGGGACGGAAGCGGGAAGTGCTGACGTTACCGATGTCGTCAATGAAGTAGGGGTTTGCGCTTCCAATGATGAGGGGGTACTCGAGTTCCTTGAGAGCCGAGGTAGGAGGGTTGAAGTATTGAGTCTGTTGCCATTGAACACGCGAGAACTGCTTCTTCAGGGCAGCACCTCTGTTCTCGAGCCAGTAGCGCTCCTCGGTTGCGATGTTGCCTCCCCAGTGACTGACTTCGATATCACGCTCGACAAGAGTGGCATGCAGCAGAGGCTTGGTGAACTCGTATCTCAACGAGACGGGCTGGTTGGCACCGGCGGGAACCTCGCCGTAGGGACCGTAGGTAAAGGTAACGCCCTGCTTGACGGGGTCTTCTTGGCCCTCGGCGTTGTTACCGACAACAGTATACTCGGGAACGTCGCTGGTGGGCATCTTGAGCTTGGTCTTTTGCTTGATGGTCTTGTAGGCCGAGTTTGTGTAGGCATTGAGAGTGATCTGAACGTATTGCTTGTCGGCTTGGTTGATGGTGGCAGGCAGAGGGCTCAAAGCGGACAGGATCGAGTAGGTGATAGACAGGGTGAGCTTCTCCTTGGGTGCCAAAGGGGAGGGTAACTTGACGCGGTAGTACTCGATGGGGCTACTTGGTCAGCGCACTCTAGGACAAGACAACAGCTATATCCAACTCACCTGTAAGTGTCAATGCCGACAATCTCCGGGCTAGGGAAGATGGCATCGGGCTTGTTCTTGTCCTTGACGTCCAGGCCGCCGACTCTGGCAATCAGATCCTGAGGGAAAGGCAAGTAGTAGTCCTGCTGAGGCTTGGAGTCGATGTTCTCAACAACGACATTGATGGTTTCGCGAGGATATTCCTTCTCCAGGTTGACGGTTCGTACAAGGTTGGTGTGCTGGAAGACCTGGGGAGGCTCGAAGATGCCGCTCAGCATCTGCTTCGAGACATCAGGGTTGCTGAGGTTGGCCTCGGCGTTTGCGAAGGAGAGCAGCGCTGCAGCGCAGCCTGCGAGTAAACTCAAGCTCCTCATGGTTGTTGTCTGAGTTGGTGGGTTCCTGAGGATTGAAGCATGTAGCCGATAGCTCTCCAGCTTTGGTGGAAGCGTGGCCTCTCGCTCTCGGCCCACCTTCCCCCGACTCGCCGCGTCATCCAATCGCGACTTCTTCCAAACGCCATCCGACCTTTGTATCACCACCTCTCAATATAATCTATCTGCACCATTACATTCTCTGGAGAACTCTACTCGAACGTCGATCTTATCGATATTGCGAAGTGGCTCAATCTGCATTGATCGGGTTACTCATCTTCACAATCCAGCACTGAAACTCAATCAGAAGAATTGATTCAATTGCTGTAAATGTTCAGATTGCGTCAAGCTGCACTATCTAGCCAAACCTGGCGCCAGTCAACGTCTGGTCTACGTTGTGTTCGCAGTCTTTCGTCAAAAAGCCCTTATCTGAAGGTTTCTGAAGAAGTCCAGCAGGCTATTCACGAAAATAAACCTGTCGTTGCACTCGAGAGTACAATATACACTCATGGCTTTCCTTACCCGGACAACATCGCGCTAGCTTCCCACCTGGAAAGGATTGTCAGAGCCGGCGGTGGTGTCCCAGCTACCATTGGTATTCTCGATGGCGTCGCCCGTGTAGGCCTAGACGCTGAGGAGGTCATTCGTCTTGCTGGTGCTGCTGGCAAACCCGATACGCTCAAGATTTCACGGCGTGATCTGGGCTTTGCTTGCGGCTTGGGTTCTCCAGGACGTCGCTACAACGGAGGCACAACTGTCGCTGGTACCATGATTCTGGCTCATCTGGCCGGTATACAAGTCTTCGCTACAGGGGGTTTAGGTGGAGTGCACAGAGGTGCTGAAAGTACCATGGATATCTCGGCAGATCTGACCGAGCTTGGCCGTACTCCTGTCGCTGTCGTCAGTAGCGGCTGCAAGAGCTTCCTTGACATTGGAAGAACTCTTGAGTACCTGGAGACTCAGGGTGTACCGGTTGCCACGTTCGCCGATGGCCGCGATGGCAAGATAGATTTCCCTGCTTTCTGGACTCGGGAGAGCGGGATCCAGAGTCCAATGATCCTGAACGATGAAAAGACTGCTGCTGCGGTGATCCACGCGCATAAGTCGCTTGGTCTGCAGTCTGGTTTGTTGTTCGCAAATCCCATTCCTGAAGCTTTCAGTATTGCCAAATCCGAAATGGATAAGGTGATTGACGAGGCTCTGCAAGAGGCCGCACAGGCAGGTGCGACTGGGGCAGCTAACACTCCCTTTATCCTTGCCAAGATCAAAGACTTGACAGGCAAGAACAGCGTCAAGTCGAACAAGGCTCTGATTGAGAACAATGTCAGAAGAGGTACCTCGGTCGCGGCTGAGCTGACGAAGCTACAAGCCGAGGACGGCCAAGGTCAAACTTCGTGAGTGAGTGTATTGCTGGGGCTCCAAGTCACTTCGGCTGACTGAGGTAGGATGTTTCAGCCAGCACCATGCTCGCAGACTGTCGAACAAGGCTCCACAGACTATACCACATCTGGTTCGCCTCAGACTGTCTCCGCTCCTATCGAGCAGACGAAATTTGTAATCTCCCCGTCAATTTTCGTGGCCGGAGCACTTGCTGTTGACTTTTCATGTGACTATGCTCCGATCTCCTCTGCTGCAAGCAAAGAGCCTGCTCTGCACACGTCGAACCCGGCCAAGATCAACCAGTCACTAGGTGGTGTAGCTCACAATGTTGCCCGCGCAGCAAATCTCGTGGGTGATCCAGTTCGTCTCTGCAGTGCGGTAGGCGACGACCTTTCGGGCAGAGCTGCTCTCGATGCACTTACAACAGAAGGGCTTGAGAACACTGGTATCAAGATCCGCGAGGGCAGCAGTACGGCTCAGTATGTGGCAGTCAACGATGCGAGCAAAGATCTGGTAATCGCTATGGCCGACATGGACATCTTGGACGAACCTGCAGTTCGTCCAGGCCAACCGTCGACAACCACTTCTACATCCAGTGATACGCTCAACGACTTCTGGCTGCCACAGTTGCTGCAGAGCAAGCCCACACATCTCGTCTTGGACGCAAACTGGCAGTCATCGTCTTTGGCTCGTTGGCTCGAAGCCGCCAAGTCTCTCCCTGCGCATGTAGCCTTTGAGCCTGTGAGCACTGCAAAGGCTCCCAAAATTTTTCAACTCCCTCTGCAGACCACTCTGCGAACCTTCCCTGACCCTTCGATACATCTGTCGACTCCCAACTCTTTGGAGCTCTCAGCTATGTACGCAGTAGCCAGTTCGCTTGGATTCTTCGATCGTCAGGATTGGTGGGCAGTCATCGATTCTTTAGGCATCCCTTCCACAGGTGCTCGTGTGGCGATGACCATGGCGACCAACTCTTCTCTTGTCGATGCTGGTATTCCACAACAGACCATTCAGCTCTTGCCGTTTATTCCTACGATATGCGTTAAGCTCGGTGCAGATGGTGTACTTCTTACTCAGATCCTTCCTGCTGGTGATCCGCGTCTCCAAGATCCTGCATCTTCGCCGTATATACTCAGTCGCTGCTTCAATCTGCCTGAGGAATCGTCTGGTGTCGGTGGTGTTTATATGCGACTGTTCCCTGCCGCTGAGAAAGTTGACGAGAAGGACATTGTCAGTGTCAACGGCGTCGGAGATACTTTCTTGGGCACTATCATTGCTGGCCTTGCTAAGAGAGGTAAGGATGCGAAGATCGAAGAACTAGTAGACATTGCACAGAAGGCTGCTGTGCTCACCTTGAAGAGCAAGGAGGCTGTGAGTCCGGAGCTCTCAAGCTTGAGGTCGATGTTGTAATCTTGCTGTATGGCTAGGTTCAGTTGTGGTGGCTTGAAGATAGACCGCTTGGAGCTAGAAAGGGGCAACTCTGACTTGACTTATCACGTATTGTAGTTAATCCCGCTGAGTATCTCTTTACATTTCCCTCTGCATGTGCTAAAGGATGTAAAGCATACAGCTGTGAACATACACAAAGGTTCCGACAAGCGGATAGTCTCCACGGAAATAAAGCGGAGATAATATTCTATAGTTCCCGCACACGACGCGCACTCAGCGTCTTCGGTCCCGCAAATCTTCATACCAACGTCTAAAGATGACTTATCATGGACTTGACACAACCGACATCGCGTGACAAGACTCGAGCAAGAGCAGAACGAGCATGTCAAGCATGCCGTACCTCCAAAGTCCGCTGCCGAAAACCAGATGATGATTGGCCTTGTTTGCGCTGTAGCGAGGTAGGCAGACATTGCATACCGCGCGAGGAGTCGAACAAGAGACAGAAACAGTTCGATAGCAGATCTATCGATGGTACTGGGACAAGACTAGATGCTTTGGCAGAGGTTTTGCAACATCGAGATGCGGCCATTTCGTCAACTCAGGCCGCTGCCGTGAAAAGAACGACCACGCTTGACCCACAGCCAGCAATTACTTCCATAGGCACAAGCAGAACTACGAACCCCTCTACCTCACATTCGGTGGAGTACTCCACTGCTCATATCGGGCAACTCATTCGTGACGCCGTTGACGATGAGACAACAAGCTTGATCTTTAGCCACTTCATGGACAATATGCTCCAACATTTCCCCTTCATGGCGTTTCGTCCGCACGCGACTGCAGAAGCTGTGCTCCGGACTACCCCGACCTTGCTCCTCGCTATCCTAGACGCGGCAGGTGACGGCTTCTATGATGCGAAAGTCACGCGATATGTCCGACAGCTTCTTGTACGGGTATATTCTACTTGCGTGCTTGACACCAATTTGTACAGGGTGTCTTTGTTGCAAGCTCTCATCATCTCGGTGGTGTGGCACAGAAGTCTGGATTCCCCACAGGCTGGAGAACAGATGGACATTTTCCAGATCAGTCATACTGCTGCCAACATGGCTATGGTCATGGGCATGGGTAAGGGCAATCGATACACAAGCCTGGAAGTGAGGAGACTGTGGCTAGCGTGCTACCACATTTGTTCAAGGTACACGCGTAACTCATAAACCTCGAAGACTTCATACTGACAGTTCCCAGCGCTTCGATGGCGCTACGCATACCAAATATTATGCGATGGACTCGACATATTGACGAGTGTTTGGACGCCCTAAGCGTATCTGACCAAGTGCTGTGCGCTCAAGTGAGGTTGCAATACATCTTGGAGGAGTGTGAAGCACAGTTGTCCTCCACCCCTAGTGTGACTGCGGTCAATGTCACTCACAGAGTCGCCAAGCGTCAGCTAGCGGAGTGGGCTTCTGTAGCGCACATCTGGAATGGTACCTGTCAATTGTTTGTTTCGCCTGGACCAGTGACTGACACGAGGCAGACTCACTAAAGCTATCTCGACAGTTCGTGACGCTCTACATCCACGAACTGAAGATGACCACAACACCAGCCATACCCTCACTTCCTGAAGATGGTAGAACCTCCATCAATATCAGTAAGTCTGAGTTCACCGAGAGCCTCACGGCCGCCCACGTCTTACTCGACACATTTCTATCTCTAGACATGTCCCTGATACGTGCTCTCCCAACATCATATTCTGTGCAGATAACACACACAGCAATAGTGCTTGTGAAACTCCACTTTGCATCAAGAGGATTTCGGGACCATGGAGATCTGGATCTCAAAGCTGACGACTACCTGGGGCGTCTGGTGAAGAAGTTCAGTGGTTGGGGTGCACTGTGGCCTGCCCAGAAACTTTCGTATACTCTCCGCAGGCTTCACAGGATGCTTCGCCAATGTGGTAATCAAGGATTCGCTTCCGAGTTGTCCTGGCTCAATGTATGGACTTTAGCTGAACCATCGAGGGGAAACTTTGCTGGCCAAGTAGGTGGGACCACGAATCATTCCGGAACTGTGAGAGAAGAACTGCCTATCTCCCAAGGTCTCGACAGTACAGTACGAGCGACACTCTCCGCATTCGATGAAGAGTTGTTAGCATGGAGTATGTCAGGCACAGGTCAATGCAACGTTATTGAGGATCTCGCACAAACTGCCCTACCATCCGCGAGCCTGGATGCTAGCCAGCTGATAGATTGGTTTGGAACAGATCTGGACACGAGCACGTTCGACTTCGACGGCAACCTACAATCTATGATACAAATATTCGATTGAGACTGTACATATCATGGTGCATACATCTATCGCACAGTGCGACTGAGCAGATTGGTGGTATGCTCCCATACCCTTCCAGTCATACCTTGCGCCCTCAATCTCTGCATCTTCTTGCCCGCTGCGGACGTCTCACCCTTCCAATTCGTCAAGTATGCGCCGCTACCGAGCACTTCGTTGGAGCCCATAGCTGCTCGATCTCCCTCATTAGAAGCAACAGCACCAGACTTCTCAGAACTCCTGGCAGGATAGCGTTCGGACGTAGCATGGAAGAGATGACGCTCGCCGCTTTCCTCAAGATTGACCGAGAAAGGGTACATCAAAGGCCACATGCCATAGTTGTACAGGGCAGCCAAGGGTCGAGGAAAGCTATTGGTGTAGATGTTCGTCCCGACTATGCCAGGAAAAACATGAATAAAGGAGGCGCGGTGCGAAGCGGCCAGATGTTCCATCGCCAACGAAGTCATGGTGACAGAATGCATAGCGCAGCTCACAATGTTGTAGTTGTGCTTTAGGTCAAGGTCGTTGGCGTTGATGTTGCCTTCGAAGCCACCTCCCAGAACACTGACGACACGTCCTGGTCGAGGCTCCGCAGCCTCCAGCAGTGGAAGCAGATTTTGAGCAAAGCGCATGCGAGCGTAATAGCGCAGCGCGAATAGTTTGTCGATGCCCTCGCTTGTTTCGCGACGTCCGACCAGCGAGATACCACCTGGAGTCATGAAAAGCAGGTCCAACGCATTCTCATGTTGCTTGATGCGTTCACAAGCTTTGTCAACGTTGCTGATGAGTGAGATATCGGCTTCGATGAAGTTGTAAGAGCCGAGAGGGTTGAGCTGACGCAGCTCTTTCAGCAGCGGTTTGGCGTTGTTCTCATTGCGTCCGACAATATAGGCCGTTGGAGCCTTAGTGTTGAATGCGAGTTGGCGTAGCGTGCTTCGGCCAGTGCCACTTGTTCCTCCTACGAAGAGGGCCACAGGCTTGGGTAGTCTGGAGCGCAGGCCACTGTTGGCTTTACGTACGATGTCGAGGCTGACCATTCCTGGTTTGTACGTTGAAGCTCCTTTGAAGAGGGTCTGATGGACTTGCGTTTGTCAAAGAAACAAGGTAGATGGTTGGAAGCAAGGAAGTGAGATGATGTGAGAAGGTTGTTAGACGAGCAGTGAATGAGAAGCGACCCGGACATGGCCTCAGTCATCTTTTTATATAGTCATGGCACACTTTCCAATATCCATCACTAGCGGCGGATCAAGGACATGATGAAACATTTCCGCCTTTTGTTATCATCCGTGACACCTGCCTTTGCAAGGTAACGATGAATTGTGTTCTTGTGTCCACAGCCGTTCAAATTCGCCTGGGCTGCAATACGACTACAAGTGCGACCCAGATCAGGTTCTTCAACCGCAAACAACACTTTGTCTGAGGTTCATGTACTTTGTTATATGAGAAGTGGTAAAGTAATTGTGTACAATGTGGTGCTGGAAAGAGGGATCGTGTAGGATCGTGGAGATGCCGAAGGATGCCGACGGATCACCGTTGCCAGCAAAATCTCTCCGAGGGATCAGACTGTGCTCCGACGACATCTCTGTTGCTGATCGTGATGCAAAGTCGTTTAAGTTCTCAATCCTCACTCTGTGCCCCGTATGGGATCGATCCCGGTAGGCATCAAGATGTCTCGTAACAAATTATACACATACAAGGTAAAATGACCTCCAGCATGATGTGCAGAGAGCGAGATAGCTGATATATTACTCGCTCAATAGGGTGGTCCGAGATCTATTGGCATCCTTGCAGTCGCCCATGCCGTCAACTATGATATCGAGGTGGTGGAGACGAATCCACAAACTGGACTTTCCGAAGAATACTTGAAGCTGAACAGATTGGGCAAGACGCCTACTTTTGTTGGTTCTGATGGCACGGTTCTGACCGAGTGTATGGCAATTGCACTACACGGTACGGACGGACGAATCTGTCAGTCTTATCGGGGCAGCTGATCAGCCATACAGTAGCAAGTCAAGACTCCAGATCAAGGATGCTCGGCTTTGGACATATGGACTTCATCAAAATCGTCAGCTGGATGTCCCTCTGCAACACCGACGTCGTCAAAAGAATGGCAGCCTGGATCCTCCCACTCCTGGGCGTGGCACCTTACTCTCCAGATGGCATTGATCAGGCAAAGAAGCAGACGGATCAAGCCATCCAAATCTTCGAGGATCATTTACATGACAGAAGATATCTCGTGGCTGATTGCTTGACTCTGGCTGATCTTTTTTGTGCTGGTTTGGTCAGTTTTGGTTTTGCCAAGGTTTTTGACAAGGCATGGAGATCCAAGTTTCCTTGCTTTACAGCTTGGTTTGAGATGGTGACGGCTTTGGAGATGTATCGAGCGGTGGTGCCTGATACTGTTTTTGTAGAAACTGCTCTGGGCCCGCCGACTGTATCGATGAGGAGCAACTACACTGCGGATGACTAGCAGAAGCATCCACTCTTGGAAGTCATGTTTATGAATGTCAGCTGGAGAACCGCATCTTCGGACTATCCGACCCAAAGTTCTATCAGCGGCAGGAGCAATCGGTGTCAGCGCGCTCTCGAATTCGCCGTCGCTATGGGTGCGGACAGTAGATTGGCTTGCACATTTAATGTGAAGACCACAAGGCGCGGCGGAAGCGGCAATGCACATGTTTCAGGAAGGCTCTCCAACACAAGCGTCTCGCGCTGAGGATCTGCACCTGCCCAAGACGCCTTCACTTCCCTCTACCCTTATATACTATGTTTCCAGGGAAGCTGTTGTCCAGCCAGGCAAGGGTCCCGCCTTATTCGGCTAGGTGTGTTTGGCCCACCTGGCTGGAACGGAATCTCACCAACTTCGGTCTCTGGTTCAATCCTCAGGAGCGGCATTACTTTGACACTGGATTAAACTGGACATCATTTTCAAATTGGATTACACTGGACGAAATAAGAGAACGCGGGGGCTGCCGGTTTCTTTCCCACCAGGGAGGTGGTTTCTTTTGCTCCCCTCTTGTATGTGAGATTCTCTTTGTGGTGGTTGTTGATATGTCGTAGAAAGGTGGTGGTCGCCTCTTGCATGATATGACTTTTACATGTTTTCAGCTGTACGTGATGTGTATCGATCGGAATCGCGTATCACCCGTGTACTCGAGATCTACTTTCTGTGTACTGCTGTCAAGCCCCTAGCAAAGTGCACTGCTTTGTATCTATTTGGCGTGCGTTCGCCTTGTTCTAGCATCTACACAAGCAACTGCGACGCTCCATACGGGCTCAACATAGGGCTCGTGTGTTCTCTCAAATATGTCTGGATTCATCTACCTGCAGACATGTTGACACTACCATTTCGACACCTCCTCTCAGCCTCATGCGCGTGTCTCGCGGTAGCCCGAGTAAACCCAACACCACAAAGAGAACATTTCAGATCTGCAGCGTCTCTACCTCTCCGCTTCTCTCGTTGATGTCTAGCAAAATTGCTTTTGTTAGAGAAGGTGCGGCCATTACAACATGAATTCCAGCAACGATAAAGCTCAGACGAGTTTAGATCGCTGTTGTTTGTCGGTGGGGGTGGTGGAGCTGGTTGAGAGGGTGATTGTGGTGAGACCTGGATCTGTTGCTCGGACAGAGCTTCAGATCGTCTTTGTCTCGTGTTAGCACTTGCATGCCATGGTGGAATTGATATACAACGATTGTCTTCTCTCGTCGAGCTCTTGCTGTAGTTTTTGGATCTCGGCTCTGATTGCATTGTCCGATGGTATTGTGTGTTGGATCGACTGGGAACACGCGGTTGGTGTTGCTTCGAGATCTTGCAGATTAGTTCTCAATCCGGCAGTCAGAGAATGTGATGTCAAGTCATCTGTGTTCGCATAGAAGAAGGCCCAAGATTCGCTACATCATCTCAGCAAAGTCGATACCTCATTTTTTGAGTCCATCATACCCATATGTATGGCCCATTAGGATTAGAGTCCTGAGCGGTTCGAGGGGAGAGGTTGTTGATTGGAGTTCGCATGGTGAATGCGATGAACCAACAGCCGCGGAAGCAACCTTCGAAGGCAGAGCGGATGGTACATGCAATCGGTAGAATCCCGGCTTTATGCCATGCCATACCATACTACTCTTAGCTGACATACAATTCTGTGTCAACTAGTAGAATGGTGCTAATCTAAATTCGTCGTCGTCGCTTTTCTAGTAGGTTATCCGATCCTTTTGAAGGCTTACTTTAGTTTTCTCAAGCGTTTTCTTCATCTTTATTGACAAGCAAATTTACCCCCTTGAAGTAGAGATTCTTTTACTACGAGCGAAGGGATAAATACTCGACTACTTCGTACCATCACGTTTAATGACCGCCCCTAACCTACCCGATCCCCGTTTCGACAACAAAGTTCTAGTCTACGACCCCGAAGCCATCAAGACAGCTCTATCGACCTACTACCACGCCCTCAGCAAATTGCCATACATCGAAGCATCCGACATCGTCTCCCCACCAGCTGCAGGCTGGCCCAACATCACTGCAACAAACTTCGCGCCACTAGACAAAAACGAAACGGTGATCACGCTCCTCAAACACCTCCCGTATCTGCGGAATCCTGGCTTGCCAAAGGGGTACGCGATTAGCTTCGAAACCTTCGCGATCGACTACTCGGCCGCGCCGTTCACGGAACCGCTTGATGCAGATGCAGCGGAGGGATTGAAGCCAGATCAGTACGAGGATGACGAGGATAAGATCAAGAGCTGGGTGGTGCCGCTTACTATGAGCCGGGATCAGTATTCAGGTTGCTGGTGGTTACTTGATACTACTGATGGTAATTTGTCCCTTCGAGTAACCTCGAACCACGCTGATCATTAGTAGGTACGGTGACAGAGTGGGCGCATAACGATAGCATGAAGCCAGAAGTCAGTTATAAAGACGATGATCCGCGTGCGTGGCGCAATGCTTGCGGCGAGACGAGACTTCTGGAAGAGCTGTTGACTGAGTGGAGGGAGAAATTTGAGAGCTTGGAATGGGCTGCGTCGTCGGAAAAGGTGTGGAACGAGGAGATGATCGCTGAGAATCATGAACAGTTGCAGAGGATCATTAGAGAGCACGGATGGCCACACAAATTTAGGAAAGAGGAGTGTAAGACGGCATTGTTGGTATGGGATGAGGAGCACCAGGATGATTTTTACGGGTCTTAGAGAGAGGCTCGGCACCTTAGAGGCCAACTTGGAGAATGCTTGCCCTGTCTCTGCGGCGTAACTCAGTGGGAAGATTGCACCATTCCTGAAGCTATAGGCTCCGGAATTTGTTCTCCTCCTGCTGTCTGATTATCAACATGATTGAGTGGTAGAATAATGCAATACTCTACTAAGCTTCACGACTTGATCATATGCTAACTAAGCAGGATCAGGATGTTTAACTAGAGATCAGGGGAATATTTCATTGTTCTATCTATCTTATGCCATCTATCGTCCGCTCCGAGCGAGCCTCGAGGGACCGATAGACTTGATATCCGTACAACCCTGCCCTTATATACGGACGACAATATATCATCGCCAATTCAGTCTGATTCTTGTCTCGTGCTACCAAGGGCAGATGGGTGCCTGATATGATGGAACCGAACCCATCTTACCTTCATAAGCTTAGAATATAACGAGAGAGGCACCAAACAAGAAATCCAGCTCAAGCTGTCGGCATGTCAACCCAACCCCACCATGCAACACTCCGTCGTCCAAATCAGTCGTCACAGCAAGATAGCTGACTCTATCTGAGATATCCTGGATGGCGAAGTCACCAGACACAAGCGATCGATATCATTCTCCGAGGCCCAGAGCTTCTTCTAACACGAAGAAAGTCAGGCCGAGAGTGGGCTGGGTGATCGATTCACGCGGCAGAGTGTAGACTTCGGTACACCACGACATAGCCGCTTTACAAGTCTCGGCAAGGAGACCGTAGCTGACCTCCATGCTCGATGTGCTGTTCACTGTGCAAGCAGCGATCATAGGTTGGCGACAAACGATTGTGCCTGATGCAAGGTGAAGCAGCCTTACACAAATTGGACAGCAGACGTGTAAGCATTGCACCAAATCGATGTTGACCGACGCAGGTTTAACCGAATAGAGGTAAGACGGGACGGCAAGGCTGTCGCTTCTGCATGTCGAGATTGCCCGACCACATCCTGGACTCCTTTCGAGCGGATATCCACCTCGACAGCTGTTAGACCCGTCAGCCTCAGCCAAGTGTCGCCAGCATGCAGCAAAATATTCTTAATCACGTTGTTTGAGCAGAAGAGTTTATGGTCTTCTTCGGATTGAGCCGCTCACTGAATCTAGTCCAGGTACAACTGTACTTTGGTGTATGCCGCCGAGGACAAGGCGAGCTGAGTAGTGGATAGCGACTAGAGGTCGTTGTCGGGCAATCAAAGGCAAAAACTCTTCCATGTATTCTCTGCCTGTCGTTGAGACTCCACACACACACTTATCGAGCTAATCGCTGTTTTCACTCTGCCATGTGGTGAGGTTCTGATGTCTGTCTGTGCCGCGATTGCGAATGCATCTTGGTGGCTGACGGAGGCTTGTTCTACCCACCTCGGCGCCGCATGCAGTCCGGACTTTGTGTGGTGTAGTGGAGCCGCTTGGATGATTCTTTTCTTCAAGGTTCGAAGAGGAAAATTCATCGAGATCCCCCGTGCGGTCAACACGTGGTTGATATTGGAGGTGGATCCATCGCATATGCGATTCTAGAGCATCGGCAGGGTAGACAGTTGATCTTTGATACATGTTTGTAGCGCTCTTGTTGAGCAGCTGAAGAAGTCGATAATTGTTGAGCATCGCTCGGCTGGACCTCTTGCCCCTGTCAATCATTTCGGCTCCTGGAGAAGGTTGTCGGGCTGCTTCCGACGGGCCGTCGAGGGCGCAATCTGAAACGAAAGCCGCTGCGCGTTTCCTTGGCCGATTTTCCGGGCATCGGGGTGTGGACGGTGGGCGGTTTGTTTCACCCTCCTCCTTCTCCAAATTATCAACATGTGAACAAGTTCGTTGTGGTGTATTGGCAAGACATCATGAAACGTGCTTCGGGTCTCGTACATGGACGATAGAGTACCAATCCAATCCCCAGGCGCCACACACAAGCTTTTCCAACATGCGCCGGCAGCACGTTATGTGTGATCCGTGCAAGCCCCATGTCAGCGAATGGCACCTGAGTGCCCCTTGTTCTTCTAGGCCCGATGTGACAGCCGGTCCAGTGTCGTGCGATTAGCTGTGCGCCGCGGCTCGATTTCTCGTTCTGTAGTACACCATGTGGAACTTGGTACCTGATTGCGTGGTCTCTTTACCCCTTGAATTGGCTTTGTTGTAACTTTTGCCGTCCTGCATGTGAAGACGGAAGTGACGAGAGCACGGGTCCATGTGAAGCGTTTGTCGTGAGGCGCATCTCGTGAAAGGTAAACGAATGTTCCGCCAGGTGCGTGTTTATAAAACTATCTAGCCGTCGCACTCTGTCCTCGACCTTCCTTCCTCCCAACCACGTCCGCCTTACCATTCACTCTCTTTCAAGAGCATTCGCTCGTTTCGTTCTCTCGTCTGTACAGACACCACTCTCTTTCTTTTAGCAACCCAAAAGCCCTGGTAGGCTTTTGTTCAAGGCGCTCTAGCAGCAGCACTTTTTTCGCCCTTTCGAAATTCAACAAGATATCCAAGTTTCTTCATCCTTTTCATCACTCCTCTTGAAAGATGTCTTCTATCAACACCAAGCTCGCCATCCTGGCCCTTGCCGGCTCTGCTGTCGCTGTCCCCAGCTTCGGCCATGGAAAGCACCACGGCAAGCACCACCACCACAACAAGCACTTCTTCGGCTCTTCTGGTGTTGCTACCGGTACTGGCGCTCCCTATGGCATGGCTAACGCTACCGGTATCTGGGGCACTGGAACTGCTGCCTCCGCTGGCCTGCCTTCTGGTCATTCGTTCGTCCACCCTTCCGCTATTGGCCCTCACACTGGTTCCTCTGAGGCTGCTCCTAAGGGTACTAGCACCAGCACTTGCACCAGCTCTGTTGTGAGCATTACTCACACCAACCGTGTTACCATTACCGTTCACGCAACCTCCGCCGAGGCCGCTCCTGTCCAGACCACTTTCAGCACCAAGGCTTACACCAGCTCCGCCGACGTCAACAGCACTGCCGTCGCTTTCAGCAGCGCTGTTGCCCTCAGCAGCTCTGTGCTCGTGGAGAGCAGCGCTTCTTTCAGCAGCAGCTCTGTGATCCCTGCCGAGAGCTCTGCTCCTGCCCTTGACCTTGACCTCCAGAACAAGGGTCATCGCAAGTGGACTCGCTCTTCCACTGCCGCTGCCAGCACTTCGACTGCTGCTGCTCAATCTACCAGCGCTACTTCCGTTGCTCCTGTGTCGACTTCGACCAGCTCCAGCATCAGCTCCACTTTCGCGGTCGCTCCTACTTCTGCCGTCATTGTCAGCTCGTCTACCAAGGCCTCTTCGACCTCTTCTTCAGCCGTTCCCACCTCTAGCAGCACTGGTAGCGGAAAGCGTGGTCTTGCTTACAACACTGCCTCCCTCCTGACCTGCTTCGAGGACAGCACCCAGGTCAGCTGGGGCTACAACTGGGACTCTGACAGCGCCGGTCTGTCCAGCAGCTTCAACTACGTCCCTCTCCTTTGGGGCCTGAGCCACACTGATGTCTGGAACTCGCGCGCCACCAGCGCCATTGCCAACGGTGCCACTCACTTGATGTCCTTCAACGAGCCCGACATGACTTCTCAGGCCAACATGTCTCCCGAGGATGCCGCTTCCGCTTACAAGACTTACATGATGCCCTTCGCTGGCAAAGCCAAGCTTGGTGCTCCTGCCGTTACCAACGGTGGAGGTAGCATGGGTCTCAACTGGCTCGCTGCTTTCCTCGAGGCCTGCGATGGTTGCCAGGTTGACTTTGTCACCATCCACTGGTACGACTCTGCCTCCAACACTGCCTACTTCAAGGAGCACGTTCAGAACGCCACTGATGTCGCTGGCGGCAAGCCTGTCTGGGTCACTGAGTTTGCCCCTACTGGCAACCCCTCGAACGCTGACATCTCGACTTTCCTCGAGGATGTCATGCCTTGGATGGACAGTCAGTCATTCGTCGAGCGTTACAGCTACTTCATGGCTTCCGACGGTGCCCTCATCAGCGGTACCGAGCCCTCGACCTTCGGTCAGACTTATGCCACCTACTCTTCTTAAGAATGTTAGTCATTGAATGACTACTTTGACAAATGTGAACAATGAATGGGGATTGGCATACGATGTAGAATTCGGGAAGGAAATGGAAATGGGATGATCGGATGATCATCATGCAACGAATTCGGACGATTAGACAAGGCAAGGACTGGCTTCTGCTTGATATGGGATTATGGACGAGGTGGATAAACCAAGAATTGCAGAAAATGAAAAAAGCTGTGATACAAACAAATCATGCGCATGTTCAATGGTGAAACTCTGTACAGAGGTGCAATGTAATATACGAAAGCATGTCACTGGTTGGCTGTGGTTGTCTTGATGACGCTCGGAGTGGCAGGAAAAGAGTGGAGAGCGGAAGTAAGCAAGGCGGCCTCGTCTGGAAGAACACGTGCGAGCGCTGATTGGCCAGAGGCACGAGCAGTTCGAGAGGATTGATTTATTCGTCAAAGACGCATTGCGCATTTTGTCCACAATTTTCCAATCGAGAGAAACCTGGCATACCAGTTCTGCAAGGGAGCAGTACTGCACGACAAAGGAATTGTTCCCCAATCGCAAATTGCTGCAAGGAAGCGCGCGCCCGAGAGACAACCATGAAGTGCGTAACACACGACCGACGGC
Organism: Aureobasidium namibiae CBS 147.97; assembly: GCF_000721765.1. Taxonomy (NCBI): domain Eukaryota; kingdom Fungi; phylum Ascomycota; class Dothideomycetes; order Dothideales; family Saccotheciaceae; genus Aureobasidium; species Aureobasidium namibiae. Next base: position 108,823 of record NW_013581192.1, on the reverse strand, counting down.
TACCAGCCAGCCCCACCCAACGCAAACAACAGCTAACCCAGCTCGACAGGTTCGGCCAGCAGCTGCAGAGCTCCTTGATCAAGGACTGGTACTACTACTACATCTCATACGACGAGCTCAAGAGACTCCTCCAGCCTGAGCTCCAGTCAAAGTCGACCTCCAAGAACCCCACCGCTCCCGACAAGACATGGACCGACGAACACGAAACCCGCTTCTACCGCGAGCTTGAGGCCGAGCTAGACAAGGTCTCCAACTTCCAGCAAGTCAAGAGCGGTGAGATCCAGCGTCGCATCAAGATCAGCGAACGTGAAGTCACAGACGTCATTTCTCGTGCAAAGGCCGCTCTGCAACAAGGAGAGGATGAGCAGTCCAACATGGAGGCTCCCAGCGAGGAGGACTTTGGAATGCTCGAGGAAGATCTGTCAGACATCATCGCCGACGTACACGACCTGGCCAAGTTCACCCAGCTCAACTACACTGGCTTCCAGAAGATCATCAAGAAGCACGACAAGCTCTACCCCGACCAGCAGCTTAGGCCCCTCTTCGCTGCTCGTCTCAATGCAAAGCCTTTCTTCAAGGACAACTACGACGCCTCCATTGTTCGTCTGTCACAGCTCTACGACCAAGTCCGCACTCGCGGCAACCCTACCAAGGGTGATTCGTCCGCCGGAGGAAGCCAGCAAAACTTCGTCCGTCAAACAACAAAGTACTGGGTCCACCCTGACAACATCACCGAGCTCAAGCTCATCATCCTCAAGCACTTGCCCGTCTTGGTCTTCAACCCTAGCAAGGAGTTTGAGATCAAGGACTCGGCCATCTCGTCCATCTACTACGACAACACAGACACTTGGGAGCTGTATGAGGGCCGTCTCAAGAAGACAGAGGGTGCAGAGGCTATCCGTCTGAGATGGTACGGTGACATGAACGTTGACACCATCTTTGTCGAGCGCAAGACACACAGAGAAGACTGGACTGGCGAGAAGTCAGTCAAGGCTCGTTTCGCACTCAAGGAGAAGAACGTCAACGCTTTCATGCGCGGTGATTACACTGTCGAGCAGGCCTTTGAGAAGATGCGCCGTGATGGCAAGAAGAGCGAGAAGGAGATCGCTGACCTCGAACAACTCGCCAGAGAAGTTCAATACCGTGTCATCGCACGCAAGCTGGAACCCGTCACCCGCTCTTTCTACAACCGTACTGCCTTCCAGTTGCCTGGCGATGCCCGTGTTCGTGTCTCGCTCGACACCGAGTTGACCATGACCCGCGAGGACAACCTTGATGGACGCCAACGTACCGGTAAGAACTGGCGCCGTATGGATATCGGTATTGACTGGCCTTTCAGCCAGTTGCCCGCTGAAGATGTTGAGCGCTTCCCCTACGCCGTTCTCGAAGTAAAGCTGCAGACACAGGCTGGTCAGCAGCCTCCCGAGTGGATTCGTGAGCTCGTCGCATCTCACTTGGTCGAAGCTGTGCCCAAGTTCTCCAAGTTCATCCACGGTACCGCAACTTTGAACCCTACCCGCATCGATCTGTTGCCTTTCTGGATGCCTCAAATGGACGTCGACATTCGCAAGCCTGTCTCACACCGCTTTGGTATCGAGCGTCCTGGCCAAAGCACAGATATCTCTACTAGCGGGCAGATGGACGATGATACCGATGACGAGATGGAAGATGCTGCCAACCTGCCCAACGGTGACGACGAGAACTACCGTCGTCTGCGGGCCGCCAGAGATGCCCTTGAGCAGCACGAGGTTGCTCAGCGTATGGATTACGGCACCACTAATGGCGGCGCCGACCCCAACTCGCTGGACGAGGAAGAGCGTTTGGCCGCCCGACCCTCTGCTGACGAAGACGACTACCCACTATACGATAGTGACGATGAGGACGATGACCTCGAGGAAGCGAAGCGTATTGGTGGCTGGACATACCGCCGTAAGCTGTTGACGCATTATGTTGACAAGGTTGGCGACAAGCTGGCAACCGCTTTCAGACTTGCCACACCAGCACCCAAGCCTACCGCTATGCCTTCAAACGGGGATGCCTCCATGGGAATCCCTAGCTCTAGAAACAACGACAAGATTCGTGAGAAGCGCTACAAAGCTCCCAAGGGCAAGAAGATTCACGTGCCAGTGCGTGTCGAGCCCAAGGTCTTCTTCGCAGCCGAACGTACATTCCTGTCATGGGTAAGCAATGTCGTCCATGTCCTGTGCTTGACTCAATACTAATAAACGTCACAGCTCGAGTTCAGTATCATCATCGGCAGTATCGCTGCTACCCTGCTCAACTTTGGTGACACCACTGCTTTGGCTTCCGCCTGGGCCTTCACCATCGTCGCTCTATTCGCCATTTGCTACAGCATGGGACTATACCTCTACCGTGTGCAATCAATTCGCAACCGTCGCGCCATCACCTACCACGACAAATGGGGTCCTAGCGCATTGTGTGTTCTTTTGTTCGCTGCTGTGACAGTCACCTTTGCCTACAGATTTACACACGAAAGCAAGGGTGGTCTCAAGGGCGATCTCAAAGGTTGATGCCCGTCTCATCAAATCGATGAGTAGGTGAAGAAGAAGTTGTAAATAGTTGCATCTGTTGTCGTCGATATTCTGTTTCTATAGACTGTATACCCGTGTCGCGAGGCCTAGATAGCGGTATGTAATTTTACTTTTGGTTATCAGCGCTGACGTTTGTGAGTCTTGGGTGCTCCTTCCCATCATGTATGTTGATCCTCAAAAACGTATCGAGACGTAGGGATCTCTCCATCTGTGACTTCCGCAACCCGACCAGCAAGGACTCGATCTTATCCTCTCATCCTTCTCTTCTTGTACACGCAAAGTTTCTGGTCTATTTTACTGTCATCGCGAGTTGTCTCACAATCGGCAGGATTGGCAGGATCGGCTCTATCGAACGGTACTTACATCACTCCGAGCAGGGCCTCCACATGGGTTTTCTTACAGTGAGACTCGCTACTTCGTTACGATATGCTTTCCATGGTAGTTGAATACTGACTGATTAATTCCTAAGTAGCTTCGAATCGTCACACCATTAACCACGACCCACTTCAGTCGTGCATAATCTGTCCAGATGATCGCCAGGCTCTCTCAGTGTGATACACACCGGAACATGCAAAGACACTCGATCAAACCCTGCTGTCTTTACCTGTCCAACACTTCACACCTTCCATGGTAGCATCCAGCATAAAATCTGGCTCATCATTCTGCTGGACGAACACAAACTCTTCTCCATCCTTCACGCCCAACTGGGGATTGTCAGCACACAAATGTTGACGACAGAAGAAAGAATTACTCACATGAGCCGGAGTGTCAGACTCAAATATGTACCTTCCAGTGTCCTTCTGCTTCAGAGCCTTCAGCGGATGGTGACGACGCAAGCCTTCCAAGACGGCCTTGAACGGTGTATCCGGGTTCATCTTGACGAGAGCGAGTTCAGCGTCTGTGCCATGTCCTCCGCCAACCCAAACGTCGATACGCATGACGAGCGGATGACCGGATTTCGAATGCATGACAGCTCCAGTCTGCCCGACCAAATCCTCTGGCGAGAAGTCTGGCACTAGCATCTCACCGTATCTGATCTTCAAGCGAGTGATTTCCACCTTTTGCGCAACGATCTTTGTCTTTTGTTCAGTAATCTCTGCTTGTTGCTCGTTCAAAATCTTGTCAGTGATGGCAAATGAGTTTTTGTATCCAGTGACTGATCCCGGAGCTTCCTCTAGTTCACGAGTGAGGTGTTCCCTCTCGGCTTCTAGTTCTTTGATCACGGATTGGGCCGCGTCGTGTTTGTGTTCGAGGCTATGACACTCCTGGCAAGAAGAATGATCGTGCCTTCGCGTCTCGATCGCGGCAAGTTGCTCTTTGACTTCCGAAAGGTCCTGCCGTGCTCGAGCGATCCAATCGTCGGGTGACTGCGAATGATTAGCGAATGATTGTTTGCACGTCGTCTTCGATGTCTGTACGTACTCCACATGCGTGCATAGCATCTCCCAGAGTCATGATATGAGTGTCTTTGTCTGGATGGTGCTTTCGAGAGATACCTACCAAGACAGTCTTTGGGACATCGGGGATGCCATCATCAGACTGTGATCTCATGTCATCTGTCTTTGTGATCATGGTTGAGGTTGGATACTCTCTGGTGTAGAAAGAAACCATGTTGTGTTTCTGCAAGCAAGCAAGGTTCTTTTTGGAATCAGCGACCCTTTTGTGTTGAGCATGTTTGTGTTGAAGGTGGAAACTGGCGCAACACGCGACTAGCATGGACTTTACTGAAGCTTCGCGCAGTCATACGATGCTGGAGTTGCATTCATGCTCATGATGGAACCTTGATGGAATGTGTCTCCACCTGCTGGAAGAAGGTCAAGACTGTCTTTGGGTTGAATTTTTGGCTGAGAGGTATAAATGTGTCGCCATCTCCAGACTCTCACAGGTTGCTAATCATCGACGAGATCATGAACGGCTTGATCGACAGAATGTCAGGAGACGAGGAGAGTATTGCCACATCCACAACTGGCATGATGACTCCCACGACAGTAAGTCAACAATTGCAGCCAGATTCGTCTTAGGATTGACTGTTGGAAGTCTATCAGAAGCAACTCGACCACCCGTGAAGTCCAAGATTCAGCACCTATCTTGTTGGAAGTGGATTGTCGCACCCCGGATCACAGCTACAACCGCGAATGGAAGCAGCTGCAGATCAACATGCGAAGGAACATGCCTTTCGGACAGCTTGTTGCGTTGCTCAGAACCAAGTTCCCGAGGACAGAAAACCATCGCCTGCGCTTGGTCGCCGACCACTACGCCCTTTCAGAATGGAGAATCATCTTCGACGGCGACACGCCTGATTCCGTACGTATACCTTCCATAAGTAGCGTGTACATACACTGAATGTTTGCACATTTAGTTAAAACTCTCCGACTGCGCAAAGCTCAAGTTTGTGCCCCTGAAAGGCATCGAGGCTATCGACATGTCGATCTTCTGAAAAGCGGCATGCATACCATGAGATGTGATTACGACAACGACGAACTCGAGAATCCTGAAATGCAGACGAGTGCCCTCCACAAGCAAGAACAACACCCTATCGACATTAGCATCTCTAATCAGCCAGGCCTATCAAACGACTATCATCGTTCCACATTCGTTTACAGACTGAGCTCGGCTCAGCTCAGCTCATCGCCTGTATAAGCAGGAGGTAGATAGGCGAACTTAAGAATGACAGAATCTAGACTTGTACTTCTCTCATGTGCCATGTGAATTCTCGGGGAGTGAGAAGAAAAGTACCTTGCCATGGAAAAGCAGCTGCGAGAAAAGAAACAAAGCAATACCGTCTTCCAAGAAGATGCATATTCTGGAATCTTTTCGCGTTCGCGTTGTATACAATCAAGGCATAATTGTCCTCACGGTCATCACGTGTCGGCTCGACAAAAGTTGAGATCAAGCTTTTGGTTACGTCGAGCACTGCACCTCACGCCATGTTCCGAGCCGAGGCAAGGATCTCAAGAGTGTTTCCGATTCCACACTCTCATGCATGAAGACCCCAGCAACACTCTCGCTTCGACATGGGCACCTCAGCCGGTCGAGTATGCGAGGGACGTTGAAGCCATCACCGTCTCGTCAAATGGCATGATGACTCCGACTATCACCTTTGGCATCGTCGGGGGACCTGGCGAGTGGCTGTTCAGTTACAGATTCCCGGAGTTCGATGAATCTGTTGTGGAGCTCATTGCCAGTTGAAAGCTCTCACGATCCTAACGATGCTGTGTGTGCCTACCGCGAATCTGGGAGAGATGTGTAGCCGTCCAATGTTTCTTAATCGAGTGTCTAGAATTCGAGTGTCTAAAGCTCAAGTGTCGCAAACTTGTCGCCTGTTCGCTCAGACCATGTTATCGATGCCAAGTCGGGGTGTGCATTGGATTTGGCGGTAGCGTACGATCTGTGTTTCTGTGATTTTGATCTGAAGAATCGGAGGTTCAGGCAGATGTTTCGTATTGTGACAGACGGCTTGTAGTGACTAGCTGTACGCTGTACTGGATCGAGGCCTATGAGACAAGCCTGAGAATGATGCGATCATAGGGCATGCTTGCAGATTTCATCAGTCCAGAATGTCGTGCTAGCCCTGAGACACACGAAGTGATGGCTATGTCGGCTGGGCTATACTTGAACAAGGCCTCGGAGTCGTGACCATGTTGACTTGCCACTGTTTCTGCTCAAGAACCACTTTGGTGTGTAACTTCATATGGCCAATTCTTTTGTCCGCATGCTGGCGCGTGAAGCCCATGACAGTATTCTTGTCCCCTCCCTCTCCACTTTCTCCAAAAGGATGCATAGCACTGCACATATAATATTAAATAGTAGACTTGAACCATCCTATTGGGAAACACTATCTACTTCAGCTAGACTGAACACAGTTCTGATGTATCGGGGTATCATTTACGAAATCAACGACCGTCCTTTCAACCACTCATGCTTAGAACGTGTGACCCAATGAGCTCAGACCATTCTTGAAAAAGTCGTCCCTCTTGATCTCGAACGCAGCATCAACCTTGAGACTGGCAACCAGAGATGCTCCTGCCCAAGCACCTAACGTCTCGACTCCACGCACCTCGCCTTGTACCGTGACGCCGCGCTTCAGCACTTCGCGCTGTAACTTTTCCGCAACCTCATCACGTTCTTGCGGCGCATTGCGAGCAAAGGATCGCTCATCAGATTGAGAGTCCACCTGATCATGGGGGTCACTACCGTCAGGTGGCTTGGTTCTAGTTGGTAGAGCTATCGTCTGTTGCTGTGCCTTTTGCTGTCTCTTCTCCGTAGCCGAGCCATAGTTCATGACTGGGTCCCAGCCTTTGGCATTGACCAAGGCCTCTATCTCTCGTAACAGACGAGGCTTGAATCCTGGCGTATCGCTTGCATCACCAGTAATGAGGATGCGCGAAACACATATTGCGCGTACGTCTAGTGGGAGTGACAGCAGACACTTGTAGGCCAAGAGATGTAAAGGCAAATCGTGATCATCAATGTGCTCGAGCGGAACGGGTGCGGAGAAGAAGGCTTCCTCGACCGGGTCTGCAAGGCAATCGAAAGGAACTTCAGATGTTGAAGATCCGAGAGGTAGTGTGATACTATCGGCAAAGTGCTGGTCACGCGAGTTGCGACACCAAGCCATGCGTGTAACGATATCTTCAGCGATGTCGAAGGAGAGAGGGTCCGAAGCAGGAGCGTGCTTGCTCAAGGTGTTGGCCATGTTCCGAGTAAGCAATCTCCCCGCACGGGATGAAGTTTTGCGAAAAACGTCGCGATACTCGTACAGAGCGGTGACGGTGGTCTCATGCCAACCAATGTCGATGACCAAGGCCGAACGGAGACCAGCAGACACGGCGCAAAGGATAGGTGGCGTCCACAGCTGAACAGTGGCAGGTTGAAAGGCATTGAAGACAACGTTCAAGGTGAGAGAGACGAGCGGGTGAGGCAAGGCCGAGGGGAGAACAAGAAAGACTTTGCGAGGGCGTTGGTCCAGCATGAGGTAGTTGGTGTGGGCAGTGCGAATGGCACGCTCAATCTTGTCCTCGATCAAACCGAGGTTTGTGTTTCGAATGTCCAGATCCCACAGCTCCCAATCTTTTGCCCAATCATGCTCGGCGCACAGGGTAGTGGATGTAGTGGTGAAGTCATTCAGGCGGCGTAGTTGGTCAGGGCCAAAGGGGATGATACATGTCGGGGCGGAGTCGCCAGCGAATCCAGCACGGAAGGACCTCGAATCGAGTTGGTAGAGCAGAGTGTCGTCGTCTGTGCGATAGGAAGCACCTGGCGAGGCGAGCTGATTAGAGAGGGAGCGGGTCAGCAGCGGAGTGTGCGGTGAAGCCGGAGTAGAGGGTCCAGGGACGGCCAGGCTAGAACGAGAGCGGTTGTATGACGGCTTGCGCGCAAAGTAGTCGGGCGCCGCCATTGGGGATGCGTATGGGCAGGTGCAAGGAGAAGCGTCTTCTCAGAGAATGGAGATTGTGTATGGACAGAGGCCGAGCCTCGCCAGGGAGCGAGAGGATCAGAACTGAACAATCATGGCTGCATGGATGAAGCAGCTCGTCGACGTCGGGTGTGCCTGGGGCCGATGCTTGCGCTGGCGCGCTAACGCCGGCGAATCTTCGGCAATGCCCGAAATTTTGGTCTCTCGGATCAAGTTTTGCAATCTGCAAGCTGAAGACTTGGGACTTCTGAGAAAAAGCTCGTCGAGCCCATCACAATATTGCGTCGCGTCTAGTCTTGCATAGCGACCCTCGACAATCTCCATCACGACGACTGAGACTCTGCCGACACGATGACTCTCTTCATCCTCACAGAAACCTCGGCCGGTTATGCCCTGCTCAAGTCCAAGGACAAGAAGCTCTTGAAGCGCACCGATGTCCACGAGGAGGCTGCCACCGCTGAGGGCGCCGCCGGCCTGTACGATGCGCCGATTCCATCTCTCGCTCTTCCTCACTAATCATCATCCTCAGGCTCAAGCTCAAGCAGTTCCAGAAGTTCGACAGCGCCGCCGCTGCCCTCGAGGAGGCCGCCGCTCTCACCGACGGCAAGGTCACTCCCATGCTCGCCTCTCTGCTCGACACCCTGAAGGACGAGAAGAAGGTCCAGCTCGCTGTTGCCGACCCCAAGCTCGGTTCTTCCATCTCCAAGCTTCCCAAGCTTGACATTGAGTGCATCGCCGACTCTTCCACCAACGACGTCTACCGCGCCATCCGTGAGCACCTTCCCTCGCTCATCCCCGGTCTTATGCCCGATGACATCTCCACCATGTCTCTCGGTCTGTCGCATTCCCTCTCGCGTCACAAGCTCAAGTTCTCCCCCGACAAGGTCGACACCATGATCATTCAGGCCATTGCCCTGCTCGACGACCTGGACAAGGAGCTGAACACCTACGCTATGCGTGTCAAGGAATGGTACGGCTGGCACTTCCCCGAGATGGCCAAGATCATCAACGACAACCTCGCTTTCGCCCGTGTCATCCTGGCCATGGGTGTCCGCACAAACGCTGCCACCACCGACCTTTCTGACGTTCTTCCCGAGGAGATTGAGGGCGCCGTCAAGGCTGCCGCCGAGGTTTCCATGGGTACTGAGATCACCGAGGAGGATTTGGACAACATCCAGGCTCTCGCCGAGCAAGTCGTTGGCTTCACCGAGTACAGACAGCAGCTCTCGTCATACCTCACTGCCCGTATGCAGGCTATTGCTCCCAACCTTACCGCTCTCGTCGGTGAGCTTGTTGGTGCTCGTCTGATTGCCCACTCTGGTTCGCTCCTCAACTTGGCCAAGTCTCCCGCCTCGACCATCCAGATTCTCGGTGCCGAGAAGGCCCTTTTCAGAGCCCTCAAGACCAAGCACGATACACCCAAGTACGGTCTTATCTACCACGCTTCCCTGATTGGCCAGGCAACTGGCAAGAACAAGGGTAAGATTGCCCGTATGCTCGCCACCAAGGCTGCGCTCGGTCTGCGTGTCGATGCTCTTTCCGACTGGGGAACTTCTGGCGAGGGTGACAAGCCCGAGCCCACCGAGGAGGAGAAGATGGCTGTTGGTGTTCAGGGCAGACTTCTGGTCGAGAGAAGACTGAGAGGTCTTGAGGGCAAGCCCATCCGCAGCACTGCTTCTGGTGTCGCACCCAGTGGTCAGGCCCAGCCTGCCAAGTGGGAGGTCAAGGAGGCCCGCAAGTACAACGCTGATGCTGACGGTATTTCCGCCAACGCCCCTGCCGCCAACGAGGATGCCGAGATGGAGGATGTCACCGAGGCCGGTGCCGAGGAGTCCAGCGACGAGGAAGAGATGACCAAGGAACAGAAGAAGGCAGCAAAGGCAGCAAAGAAGGCCGCAAAGGAGGCAAAGAAGGCTGAAAAGGAAGCCAAGAAGGCCGCCGAAGCAGCTGGCAAATCATCGTCCAAGAAGAGAAAGGCCGACGAGGACGAGGACAAGACGGAAAAGAAGAAGAAGAAGAAGAGCAAGGACTAGATTGCTAGTCTCCTCTCTTGTTCTCTTTTCTGTTGCCATTTATGTTTGCATGTGGGCGCCATCATCATGGTCGGAGTACCGGAGTCGCTGGTCGTGGGGTCTAAAAGAGCGGTTTCTTGAATTTGTTCTGTTCGAAAGGGTTTTTCGGTTTCTTTCTTTCGCAGAGACTGGCGGAGGCGTTTCTACATATTACTTGATTGAACCGATAACCTCTGTACAAGCTGTATCATTATGCTACCTGCAGATGATATGAACGATGTTTATTCTTCATGTTGTTCTTACTTCTCTTTCCTCTACTGCGTGCTTGGGACGGCGAGAGATTGCTGATTACCCAGGCTCGAGCTTGTCGGCCGCTCCTTCTGTGGTACGCTGCACGACCCAAAGTATTGTATTGAATCTCATGCTGCTCTGACACGCAGCTTCGGAAGACTGCTTTCGCGGGAGCAAGAAGCGAAACTCTATCGCACTTCCGGATTGCCTGTCAACAAACTCTCCGATGCCATGAATTCTCCATGTATCCGCCGGCCAGGAACTGAGTCCTGCAAGCTGGTCTCGGGTGGCACCATACCCTTACTATATCCAGGTACGCACGAACGGAGGTGCACTTGTGTAAAAGTAGTGGCTGCCACCGAGGTCCGCCCCCATTGACTGGCGACCTACTAGCCCAACAAGTATTCGTCATTCGTACGACTTGGGCTCACATCGATGAGTCGATGACTGACCGCACATCCACGGCCGTCTCACTCGTGACACGCAACCTATTCCCCCTTTGGTTCTGGATTCAGCAGAGAACGTGGGCAGTAAGCCTATAGTTACACGGCATGTATCCTCTTCGGTCCTGCGGCGTCACAGCTCGCACACGATATTTCAAATCTTACAATTATTGCTTCTCCATCCTGCCTTCGGGTTCTTGATTCGACCATCTTTGTCTACTAAGATGAGCTTGGCAGTATCTACTGGAACAAATGTCACCTTGAGGACATCAGCCGGATGACTTATTCTCTTCGAATGCCATCGTTGGCTGAATCAGTGGCATGGTGGCGTCAGCTTCCCATCTCCTTGGTGAACCCTGCAGATAGGGCGCCTGCTTTCTTCTGGGTACGACATGGGTGGCTACACAACCACACATGTACTGAGTAGTGTCTGGTATCTCGCAGGGCAACACCATCCGTCTAAACATTCAACACCGTTTTTGGAGTCTTACTTCCTTCTCGTTACGATGCCACCAGGCCAGTACGCAGTTTTCAGACATCTGCGCTTTCTGGGACTTGATCCGGTCCCTCGAACCTCATTCCTTCTGAAAGAAGCTAGGACTTCTTCTACCGACACGAACTCTGCGCACTCACTTTCGACACATTGCGACCGGAGCAGTTTTGCTCTTGTCATAGACACTACGCTACTCGACTGCTTCTCCAGCTTGCTCAAATCCGGCCTCAAGGTTATGTGCTGACGATGGGAACCATAAGTTACGCTCAAGTCGCCCCAACGGCGGCGACTATCGCTCTCAACGCTTACATCTACGGCTACGGTGGCCACTCCTTGGTGACTCCGCATGCAGCCCTCAAGCAACTATGGTGGACTGAAGATCGTATCGACGGCAAGGTAACAAGAAAGTTTGTGGTGTCACAAATCAAAGGAGCAGAGCGAGATTTCTTGGACAAACCTCTTGCGTTCGGTGAAGGCTTGACAGACGACACCTACATGGAATGGATCTTGGGACGAGCAAGACGGCTATTTCTCATCTTGGCGGAGATTGGAAAGCCAGAGCAGATTTTCGGTCTCATAGATGACTCCCTGGATGACGATGATCTGCCGTTCTCTCTCAAGAGCATAGCCGACATGGATCTCTGTGTCGAGCCAGACGAACGCTTGAATCGAAAGTTTCATGCCACTCAATTTCTATACCTCTTACGTCAAATAGGTCCGGGAGGCCACATCGACTATGGACCTCAGGAGCACATCCCTATGGAACACGTCCACAAGCTACCGCCAGCCGTATCGCTCCAGATCTGGGACAGAATACATTTCCCGAAAGATCATGAGCAAGTGTTTGTCAGACGCAAGTTTACATTTGGTGCTGGCGACGATAAGGACGATTTGAGAGAAATTTACATGCAGGATCTCGCAGAAGCAAAACAGCTAGCGCATCCGCACATCGCCCGAGTATGGGCCTCATATACCGCTGGAGATGCCGGGTGTATTCTCTCTGATTTTGTGCCGGAGCATACACTGGCATCCTTCATTGCTCACCGTACGCCGTACCAGTTCATGCGTGTACCTCAAGGAGAAAGACCCGTCATCCTGCTCGAATGGATGCATTGTCTCATCGATGCACTTGCTATGCTACATCACCGTGGTGTCCAGCATGGGGCCATACGACCGTCCAATGTCATCATAGATCACGACAACTGTATTGCATTCTCTGATATCGGGATTTTACGAACGTTCCAGCGTGGCAAGAAATTCGTAAAGAACGAGGCCTCAGGTTACTCTGCTCCCGAGACACATGTGGAAGGAAAAGTACGCGGCATGCACTTTGCCGATGTGCTGAACAGCCCGGCCGGCATAAATCGAAGCTCCGACGATAGTACATTGAGTGGCACCTCAACATCCTCAACAAGTCCACCGAAGATCTCGAATCCGACACTGTTTCACAGTTCCAGTCCCATAGTTGACAGTCCGATGAACAGCTTCAACCAAACTTCCTCGCCTCTGTCGATACCACTGTTTCGCAACTTCAGTAGGCATCTGCCACCACCGCCAACGTTCGCTTCGGCAAGTTCGTGGTCTTCTTCTGGTCGATCTCGACGGTTTTTTCGTAGATCGAACAGTCCTCCAGCATCACCGAACAATTCGCCCCCTGAAGATCATAGATCCTTCTCCGGGAATGATGTGAGTTCATCACATCCAATACCAATCGAAACAGACAGACGACCATCTTGGGCTTCATGGGGCACGACACCATGCCCTACTTCCAGCACTTCCAACGCATCTAGCTTACTCTTCGAGCTCCTGAATGAGCCGCTTAACATGCCTAAACCTCTTGTTATACGCAAGAGTCCATCTCAGAGATCACTTGGCAGTAACGCAGCAACAGTATCCACACGCAGGGACACAGGTCTGGAAAGCGATATCTTCTCTTTGGGCTGCGTATACCTCGACCTCGTCACCTACATCGTCAAGGGCAAACTATCAGACCTGCAAAAGTTCCGAGCTCAAGCAAAGGCGCCCTTGCCGAACGATACAGCTACTTTGCACACATGGCTCGCGCATCTGGCATCGGATGCCATCAGACTCTCGCCAACTGTACCGGTCCTGTCGGCTTTGATGCCCATCCTAGGAGTGGTCAGGGACATGCTACTGCCAGACCCTAGTCATCGCCCCACAGCCTTTGCCATCCGCGACCGCATAGCTGCTGCACTGCAACAAGCTGACTTGCACTCTCTCTGCTGCAGAAATCGCAACTGGGATCCGGAACTGGCATCTCAACAACGTCCTCGCCTGTCCACTAGACGCCCTCCCAAAGTCCCTGGCAAAGAATCCACCGACACTAGCTTGGGATCAGTGATGACCGAAAGCAGTGCGGACGGTGGAGATGAGTCTGCAGCAGATGGTCCAAGTGTGAGTATGATGAGAAGGAGTTTGAGCGTAGGCAGCGGAGTAATGGAGAAGAATGGAAGCAGTAAGATGAAGAAGTTAGGCTTGGGGTGGATGAGAAAACCTCATGCAAAGGGGTTCTGATTACCAGGTGGCTAAGAATGATGTTTACGACTCTTCATGTCGCTTTCTCTGTTTTTTGGTCTTTTTGGGCGTTTGAGGTTCTTAGATCTCGAGATGGGGAAGGAGGGAGATTTCATAATGAGCATATAATCCATTTTCATTGGCGTTTGTGCATTTCTGCAGGAACTCCAATGTTTCGCGGAGATTGAACCTGGTGACAGATAACATTACCCTTGTGACACATCATAATTCCATTGACATTTTGTAGAGATTGATTCAATGGACGCTAGAAGTAACGAAAGGAACCAAGATCTGGGTATTAACTATATATGGAAAGAAAGTCGTAAAAGCTGGGTCGAGTAAGAAACGGCCAAAAACCACAAACGCCGCAAATGCAAAACTCCCAATACCTTTTCCTTCTAAAAGTCTATCCTACTGCCCAGGCTTAGTAAACACTACCCTGGATGCTTTTGTCATGAATTTCCTGCATCTGCAGCTCCTCAATGATTTCACTGGGCTCGTGCATCCTGACACTGTTCTCGTCTTGATCATCATGCTCATCATCACCATCAGCATTCTCATCATTATATCCATCTCCCAAGGCATCAGCTCGAGCTCCGCTGCCCATACCACTCTCCCTGCCCCAGGTCTCAAGATCTAGAGCGGTGGGTCTGCGTTTTGAGGATGAGGCGGCGGAAGGGTTGTTGGGGTTGGCGTCGGAGAGATTGCGGTGGTGGGATTGTTGGATGCGGGCAAAGTAGTCGTTTTCGGCGCCCGAGACGTCTGAGAGGCCTTCGGCTGGTGTGGCCATACCGGAGAGTGAGCCACCGCCATCGCGGCCATGGAGGAAGCTAGGGCGAGTGGGAAGGCGGAGGGAGATCGGGGAGTTGGGCTCGGTGGTGCTTGCTGTGCTGGAAGCTTTGAGTGGGGTTGACGACACGGAGACCTGTTCTGTGGCAAGGGAATGGTCTTCTTGTTCTTGGTCGGGGACTTTTACGGTCGCTTCGTCTTGCTTCTTGATGCGGCGAGGGTACTTTGAGTGTTGATGTGTGCAGCCGCCGACGCAACCACCCCATTTCCGGGCAGGTATAGCGGGAGAAGCGAGCTGCGAGGCAGTGACTTGGTGGTTGTGTTGCGGTATGGCCCGTCTCTTATACTCTGACCATGTGCGCATCTGGTTTTGTAGGACGTACTTGCCGCTATCGAGGTTCTTCTTCATGATGACAAACTCGCAGTGGTTGACATTGCGGAGGTCTTCGAAGTATTCGACCGACCAGTGGTACCACTTCATGAGGAAGACTCGTGTCATCAGACCGTGGGTGACAAGCACGCAGACGGAAGGGAAGTCGTCGTCGCTGAAGTTGCGCCACAGGCTCTCGTTGAAGCCACTGACACGGTCATATGCATCGGCGGCACTCTCGCCGTTGGGAATACGGTAGAAGAAGTGACCGTAATCAGCTCGTTCTTGCCACATGCGTTCCATTTCGGAGCTGCATGGCTGGAAGTTGCCAAAGTCTTGTTCTCTCAATCGCGGCTCTTCAAAGACCTTGATGGTGTGGCGGGGAAACGGCGAGGGTCCATCTTGCTCGCTTTCGGACGTCAAGGACGAGAGGATGCCTTCGGTCGTCTCGCGGGTACGGCGGTAGGGAGAGGTGAAGAATTGGATGGTATCGTCTGGTTTGAGCATTCCTCGTAGTCGTCGGCCTGCTTCCTCTGCCTGTAGCTTTGTGAGTATCGTGTTTGTGGATCACGGCAGCTGGTTGAGTCTTGACCTGCTTCTTGCCCTCTTCTGTGAGCTTGACACGATGATCAGGAATCATCTGGTGGATATCGCGATTCTTGTTTCCTTCGCTCTGCGCATGGCGAATCACAATGATCATCTGCCATCAGTCAGCGACCACTCTTGGACGTCGCATCTGGTTTGGCACCTACTCGTGGTTTACCCATCTTGACTTGTCACTGATGATTATGGTCTGGTCAATCTCGGACAGCAAGCTATATGGCTGATCTTTGTGTTGGTCTTGAGTGTCCGGATAAGGACGAATGTTTATTGCCGCATGACGTTTGGGCGGTGAGGGCGGCGAAATCAGCTTGAAACAGCTGGCTTGCTATTGGCTGTGCCATCGCTCCTTCCTCATCAACACTCTGCATCGGTGCTGTTCCTGTCGTACACTAATCATACTTGCCTCTTCTTTCTTCGTGCAAGCATTGTGCAATTCCAAAGCTATACTCTGTATCAAATTGATCGACAGGTACCGAGGTGATCGATCAGGGATGCATTCTGCCGAGGTCATGACCACAAGTCACAACATGTCGTCTCTGACAAACCCCATTAGCGACGCGTACAACAACGACCTTCTCGAATGATAACTTGCATTCTCTTCCGACTTTCCGATTTGACCAATCAGCTTCTTCGACCGTGAAGCGTGCCTCGCTAGCCAAAACCCAAGGCTTGTTGAAGCTTGATCTGCGAACCCACGTGTAGACTTTCTCATCACACAAGACGACTACTGCTAGAGCATCTTGTTTGCGCACACTCTAGATTCATGCAAGAGATATTCGTTGTACAGATGCCACAAGCAGAAGACTATCCCAGAAAGGTAGGTGACAATGGTAGGACCTCGACCTGTGCACTACAAAATGCACTGTGATTGCCACCTTCCATGGACACTGTATTCTTAACCAGCCTGCACGTTTCCGACTACCTGTGCTAACTAAGATGGCACCTACATCGTTCTATATCCAGGCTCTGCCTCTCTTGTCTGGTCTGGTGTTTGCAGCGGATTATCCTGGCATACCAACAGACCTGACTACCCCTGTGCAACAACGCATCGCGTTCAAGGGTCCCAATGGTATGCCTGAGGGTTCAAGCCCCATGTCATAGAATATCACACTAACACGACTCAAGCCATCTCTGTTGGCTGGAACACCTACGAGAAGCTGGCCCAAGGCTGCGTTCAGTATGGCAAGTCTGCGACCAGCTTGACCTCTCAAGCATGCTCCACTCAGTCTCTGACCTATGGGACTTCTCGCACCTGGGCCAACTCGGTAACACTCTCTGGACTCGATGCTGCAACCACCTACTACTACAAGATTGTTTCTACCAACTCGACCGTCAACCATTTCATGACTGCTCGTACTCCAGGAGACAAGACTAGCTTCAACGTGGATGTTGTCATCGATGTGAGATGAAGCCATAAGTGGATAGTTCCATGAGTTTGCACTGACAATCTTGTTTCTCAGCTCGGTGTCTATGGTCAAGATGGCTACACAACCTCCCGCAAACGCGATATTCCATACGTTCAGCCCGCGTTGAACCACACCACCATCGGTGCGCTTGCTCGTACCATTGACAGCTACGACTTTGTGTTGCACCCTGGAGACTTTGCCTATGCCGACGACTGGTACCTGACGCCAAAGAATGTTCTTGATGGCAAGAATGCCTACGCAGCCATTCTCGAGAATTTCTTCGACCAACTGGCCCCTGTCGCAGGCAGGAAGCCATATATGGCATCCCCTGGCAATCATGAGGCTGCATGCACAGAGATTCCTTACACAACTGGTCTGTGCCCTGAAGGTCAGAAGAACTTCACGGACTTCATGACTAGGTTCAATGGCCTCATGCCCACTGCTTTTCCCTCCCAATCCAGAAATGCCACAGCCCAAGCCTCAGCAAAGAAAGCCCAAGGACTGGCCAATCCACCCTTCTGGTACTCGTTCGAGTACGGAATGGCCCATATCGTGATGATTGACACCGAAACCGACTTCCCATCTGCACCCGATGGCCAAGGCGGCAGTGCAGGCCTCGGCGCTGGTCCCTTTGGCAGCACACCAACCCAACAACTCCAATTCCTCGACGCTGACCTGGCCTCCGTTGACCGTACAATCACTCCTTGGCTTATCGTCGCCGGTCACCGTCCCTGGTACTCCACCGGCGACTCCAAGAACATCTGCGGCCCATGCCAAACAGCCTTCGAGCCCCTCTTCTACAAGTACGGCGTTGATCTCGGTGTCTTTGGCCACGTGCACAACTCCCAGCGCTTCAACCCCGTCTACAACAACGTCGCTGACTCCGCAGGCCTCAACAACCCTAAAGCTCCTGCCTACATTATTGCAGGCGGAGCAGGCAATATTGAGGGCTTGAGTGCTGTGGGCGCCAATTACTCGACCAATGTGTTTGCGTACGCAGACGAGTTTAGCTATGCGTCGCTCAAGTTCAAGGATGCGAACAATTTGCAAATTGACTTTATGAGAAGTGACACTGGAGAGGTGTTGGACTCGAGCGTGTTGTACAAGCAGCACAATGTTGCCTTTGTCAGGAATTGAGCGTTTAGCAGAAGTCTGGAGAGTGTGATACCCGGAGGAAGGGTGCAAAGAGAGCGATGAGATGTGTACCTAGATCTCCCGGGTTCGGTCTTGCATCTCTTTGCAAAATGCAGAAAGTACTACTTCACTCGTCTCAATATCCATATATCTCCTTGGGTTTCTCACAACTCTCATCGTCATACATCAAACTCGATAACATGGAACGTGCATCCTTTTGCCTGAAACAGAACTTGTCGGTAGCAAATCTTGTTCTGCCTCCATCGCCATGATCCTCCTCGTCATCATCGAGTCCATCATCCACAAACACAAACACAAACAGCAAGCTTCGCTCATCAAGCACTTCCCCCACCACAACAATGAAAGCACTCGAATACCACTCCAGATCCATCGCTCCGAATTGTCTCTCACTCTGCCCTGGCGCAACTTTATCCAAAGCCGCATGAGTGTCAACAACCTCAGTCAAGCTCTTGTGAATTGGAGATGGAGAAGAAAAATTGTGACAAAAGGGGTGGGTCAAAGTATTTTTTTTTTAGGAGGAGGGGATTATACAGAAAAATCCAGGACTTACGATTTGTTTTCTGTGTTTGTGAGAGTTTGCGCGGTGACCCTGAAGCCCGTTGACGGCGACGTCAAGGTAGAATGTCAGGTGTATACCAATGACGCGGCTCATACCGCGATCATACTCTGACTTTGGTAACCACGACAGCCTCGTCGATGACAAGAGCAGCCGCTTCGACTTCGCCCCGAGCATCGATATACCGGTGAGTGCAAAAGAAAGGCAAGAGCAGAGACTCGAGTCCACGACTTCGCGGGAATCACAACCACCCTTAGCCACATCCTCTCCCATCAACACAACACCACGGTACTGCAACCCGCAGTATACTATGCGTCTCTGTCAGGTAGTCCTGAAGCAAAAAAAACCACATCGGAAACACTTTCCATCCTCTGTACCTCTAAAGCGAAAGCCGCGAACCTCCCGAATATACATCTGGCAGTGTAATTCTTCAAGTAGCGTCAGGTGATGAGGCTGACGCTTAGCCGTACCTAGTCGCAGGTAATCATCCCACTCGGCCACCGAACCAGCTCCTGAGAGGAGTAATTCGTCTTGGTGGAGGGATACTAAAAAAAAAATAGTATATAAGGGTAGAGAGAGCGCAAAATGGGCGTCAACGTCGTCTGCACTCACTATGTTCTACTAGAGTCTGCCACCGTTTCTTCTCTTCCTTGGGTCATCTTTTGCATTGTCTTTGTCCTTCTGCGAAGTGTCCGGTTATGTTTTGTGCTGTGACAGTCCTGCTTCTGATATTGATGCGTGCCGAGGTTGCGTTCGTGCTCCTGATATCTCGTGCCAGCTTCACCGTCTTCTGCTTCTATTGTGTGATAGTCGATGTCGTAACCACAAAGTGCAAGGATAGGTATGCACGAAGCCAGTATAATACCCTTATGTTTGAGCGCTGGCGAGTTCTTCTTTGGACCTGGTTGTGACGTGCGGCGCGTGCGAACTTCAGTTGTCTTCCTTGAATCTTCACCTTCGTCAGCATAGAGCGCGACATATGACACACTCACTTACCCATGGCCGCAAGCAGGGCACTTGTAGAAGATAGTGCTGCCCTCATCCGCTCCACGTGTCTGGACATCACGAAACTTCAACTCGCCATTGTCGCACTTGGGACAAGCCTTTGGTGTTGTGGCCCAGGTATCTCGGTCCTCGGCAGTCAAGATCTGCACGTTCGAGCGCTTGTCGAACAGGCGAGAAGGGAATGCATCAGGGGCACTGGTAGTCTTCTGAGAGGCGGGCCATTTGTCTAGATAGATCAATCAGCTTGAGGCATCATTTGTCAGTGCAGATGGTGCTCGTGTACTCTTATTCAGCGCCGAGCACATGTCGCATTTGATCAAGTCCTGGTCTGGTGGACAACGTGCGAGGATGCTGCCACAGTCTGTGCAGAACAGAAGGGTTCCTACGAGTGCCATTGTGAAGTCCGGAAGATGCTAGCAGGTGTTGTGTATAGACCAGAGTCTAAAGATGTCGTAGAGATCAACGAGGAATATGCAGGGATGGTGACACCGATTGAGGATTCGGCGCTTGCATGCTTCACTTTCATTCGTCAATGTCTTACCTCACTCGCCATGTGACAGACGAGATTCGTCTTTTCACTGAGTTCTCTCCATCAACTGTCATATTCTCATCCTGGAATACGGTCCTTTCACATATTGTAGGCCAGTATCATTGACGATGGGTCAATCCAAGTGTTCTGTAACTTGAATGTCGAGCGGGGCCGAGCACCTGTCTGCAGACAGACTAGCGACAGAGGCTAGATAGACATCATGTCAATGCGATGAGGTTGGAAATGTTGCTCAATGCGGTCCAAGATGACAGGTAAGCCGAGCAGTCGAATTGAGCAGGACAGGGCCTGATGGCGACAAGTGCACTGGTAGAGTTGAAGGTCAATCCCAGCATGATCGGGTCATTGATGTGGCTCTCTGTACTCGCAAAAGATCATGCTGTGAGATGATTGTCAACTAGTCGATGTTGTTAAAGCAAGAGCTGAGCAATCTCGCCAACATAAGCAGAGATCTACAGAGCTCCTCCGAGCAAAACCTTGGTATTGGAACATGCAGTAAACAAAAGGAACCTTGCAGAGCTTTCACCCCACATGAACGATCAACTGGTTCACACTTGCTTGACATTAATCGACCGTCGTTGATAAGACAGATTTGAATCTTTTAGATACTTCAAAAAAACACACAGGGGCAGAGTCTATGTGGTCGCGACAAAAGGTCAAAAATCGTGATAGAGAACTTTCGCCCCACGTGTTCTAATGAACCTGGCCCGATTTGAACGGACGACCTTGTGGATGTCCCGAAAAGACTGGAATCACACGCGCTACCGCTGCGCCACAGGTCCATTGATGGAGAGCCTGATTATGATTATAAATATCAACCCTCGTAGAACACATCCTCGGGACCAATCCCCGGTCATGCACATATCCCACTAACCACGAGGCCATCCATCAGATCCATCAGAAGATTCGGAGGGACAGACTCAAGAGCCAGATCTTCCCGTCAAGATATAGGTGGAACGTCGCCATTTTTGCTTGGTAGGGGCTGATGATAGAGTCGTCGCTGTTTCGGCTGACTAGTTCACAGGTTTTTCTCCATGTAGCGTTGAACCTTCGACATGATATGATATTCCCAGGCGTATATTTAACGCCTGCCTGCAGTTCGATATCAATCGTTCGGACTCTGTCATACGACCAAGCTTTCCGCGATGACGCACTCTATCACCAATTTTCACAATGTTCCAGACATCCTGTCTCCCTTTGACGAGTTAAGAATCCGTGGAGATGCAGTGGTCAGCATGTCCGATCCCGTAGGCCAAGTCCCTAAGTTCCTGATACCCTCTCTCTCAAAAGGATCAAGATGTCGTTGGTGCGATTCCAGCCCATGGTGCTGGTAATTTTTTTTTTGGGTGTCGATGTTGTGGAAGTGTGATACTACGTCTCCTGGCAATCTCATGACTTCGCTGCGAGAAGAGGGGAGGATGAAACCCACGAAGAAGAATGTAATTCGAAATGGGATATGGGATCTCACAGATGTCAGGACGGCGAACACGTGATAGAAGGAGACGAAGACAACGGCAATATCGTCGGCAATGATAATGTGTTTGGTGTGGCCCATACAAACAATAAAACCTATTCCATCTGGCAATGCAAAAGCCCGGTATCATAAATACATCTAGAAAAACAAGCGGCCAAACTTTTTGTCTGACGTGAACTCAAGGAGTAAAGAAGAAGGAATTTAAGCATACAACTTCATGCGTCTTGACAGCTCAAGACCACCAACGATCACAAAAAGCGAGCTGCTTAGATGAGGGCAGCAAGACCGAGAAGGGCCAGACCGAAGTTGGTAGCCTGGCCAGCAACAGCAGCGCCGGAAGAAGTGGCAGCAGCCGAGCTTGAGGCAGACGAAGCAGACTTGGAGGCAGAGGAAGCGGCAGAAGAAGCAGACTTCGAGGCGGAAGAAGCGGACTTGGAAGCGGAAGAAGCAGCTGACGAAGCAGAGCTAGACATGCTAGAAGCAGCCGATGATCCCGAGGAAGAAGCAGAGGAAGCAGCCGAAGACATGCTGGAGCTAGCACTGCTTGCGGCAGAAGAGGCGGCTGTGGCGCTGGATGTCAGACTCGATGAAACAGAAGAAGCCGAAGAAGCAGCGGCCGAAGAGGCAGAAGAAGAGAGAGACGAGGAAATGGAAGAAGACGAGGAAGATTGCGAAGCAGAAGTAGAAGAGGAAGACGACTGCGAAACAGAGGACTGGGAAGCAGAAGCTGCGGCTGCAGATGATGCTGCTACAAGAAGAAAATGGCTCGTCACTACCGAGTCTAGGGAATGGGAAATCACAAGAAATTGATAGACTTACAGCTTCCGAGAATGGTGGATCCAGATTGAATGGCAGTGGCAGAAACACCGCTGGCAGTGGAGGTACCCTGGCCGTCGCAGTTGGCACCGATAGGGCAACAGCGGTTGGCACTGGCGCAGTAGTTGCCAGTAGGGCAGACCTGACCCTGCTCACCACAGCAGAGGTAGGCGGTGGGGTCGTAACATCCAGAACCACAGACGGACTCTCCGTTGGAGCAAACGGTGCCAGTCGACTGACGAGCGAAGAGAGCAGGAGTGTAGTTGGCGGCCATGGCGGCGGTGGCAGAAGCCAGGACGAAGATAGCGGAGATTCTCATAATTGCGGTTGGAATGGTTGTTTGAGAATTGAGAAGATGGGCTTGAATTGATAGTAATTGGCGGGTTAGAGGAGAGAAAGAGAAAGAGAAAAGAAAACAGGTACGAGAGTGATCCCAAGTAATATATACTTATCACGCAGCGATGATCAGAGATGTCAGCCTTTCGGGAGTGCCTGCATGATTTACCCCCAGCAACCAGCCATCTTGTCTCTGGGTCGCCTCAATTTCTATTCTTGTCAGGGTCCCGCAAGCAAAAAGTAGCCAAGACTCTTGTGCTAGCGTGTTGACAGTGTCGTTGAAAAGCATGAGCATGCTCAGGCGCTGGCAGAAAACACCAGAAAAAAGCCTGGTGGTGGTGTGCAGTGGAGCCCCTAAAGTTTACGAGCCTTCCCGAGCACGAGACAGGGGCCTAAGAAAAGAACCACAACGTCATTGGCTTGCGACAACTTCTTGGAGGGTTGCGAAACAACACAAGATAGGTACGTATTGACTATAGGGGACTCTGATGTTCGCGGAAGTAGATTGGATCGCGGAACATTGAAGAGCACAATTGGATCAACATGGAGTCTGCGGAGGACAGACAGACAGACAGACAGACAAAATTGTAGAAGATCCCAGAAAATCCCCTCTGTTTCAGAAGTTCGTGGTGCAAAACACCACGAAAATTGATCGTCTGCGTTCCTGAATCCTGATTGCCGGTCCACCGCGTCTGTTGCACAGCCCTGTGCCTGCCAAATTCTCTTGTTCCTGGAAAATCCTCCAACTTTTTCTTAGGGTTGGCGGAAGTGGCGGCTTGCGAGCAAGCCTTCCTGCACAAATCAACCGGGTATCCCCGCCGAGACTTGATGTTTTGTTTGATCGCCACGGCCCCCAGAAACATTGGAGGTGGAAAAATTGGAAAGCGATCACAAGTCAGCTCAACACGATTTACAATGCACACATGATATCATGGTTGGTAGATCAGGAAAAGATTGTATTTTACGACTTCACCATATCAACAAGTCCGATTCTATATACAAACATGATTCAAGACAGACAAACCAAGCGAAGGACTTGCTGCATCTAGTAGACTTCGAGAACGTATCTCTCCTCATCCTTGAGCTGGTCAATAACCTTGCGAGAGTCGACCTTCTTGCCGTTCTCCTTGGCCTCAACCTCAATGGCCTCCTCAAGGACATTGGTGACATCAGGCACGGGCCAGGTAGGACCACAGAGGTAGAAGGCACCCTCATCGCGAAGGTAAGCCTGGCGAATCTCCTTCAAAGTCTCGCGCATGCGATCCTGAATGTAGATCTTCTCGGGCTGATCACGAGAGAAAGCACAACCCATGTGAGTAATAATGCCAGCGTCTTGGTATGCCTCCCATTCCTCACCATAAAGATACTCCTCTTTCTGGTGACGAGAACCCATGTAAAGCATGACGGCACCAATGTTCATGCCTTGCTCCTTCTGCCAGGCACGTTCCTGGACGAAAGCGCGGAAGGGAGCAAGACCCGTACCAAGACCGGCCATGATGATGGGGGCGGTTGACTTGTGTGGAAGCTTCATGACCGAGGGCTTGACAGAGACGGTGACAGTCTGACCGACTTCAAGAGCGTTGAGGTAACGAGTAGCTTGACCAAAGCGATCACGACCCTTAGGATCGACCCAGTTGACAGTAACAATACACAGGGTGACAGAGTTGGGAGTGACTCTCTGCGAAGAAGCAATAGAGTATTCACGACGCTTCATAGGAGCCACCAGACGGGCGATGTCGTGGAACGAAGGGTGAGCAGAGGGGAACTCGAGCAAGAGGTCAGCATAGGTGACAGTGTCAACCTCAGCACGACGCTTGAAGTCAACCTGGGCTTCCTGGTTACCACCGGTACCAAGCAAGAGCAGCTGGGTCTTCTCGGCTTCGTCTGAGGCGTACTCGGCGAGAGCCTCGTAGAAGCGCTTGGGAGGACGTCCGAAGATATCGACGTTTTGGAGAAGGGCCTGGTAAACAGTGCGGTTCTCGAGAACCTGGGCGTCCTCGCGAGAAGGAACCTCGACAACCTCATCAGGGTTGAGACCGTACCACTTGATGAATTCCTCGACCTCGGTCTTGTCGTTCTCGGCGTGAATACCAAGAGCCTCGCCGATAGCATAGGTAAGACCAGTCTCACCGAGATCAAACTCGATGTGGAAGATGTTACGATCGTAGGTTCTAGGGGTCAGGCGGCGACGCTCCTTGACGGTGACAACTGCAGTCTTGACGCTGAGGTCGGGACGAAGAGCGTTCTGAGTGCCGTAAGCCTCCTTAAAGACAAGACCCTTGGCAACCTTCTCCCAGTTTCTGAGAAGGTAAGCCTCTTCGGGGTCCTCCTTGTCGAACTTTATGAAACTGTTGATGTTCAAGTCCTCGGGCATGAGCGAGGGCTGGTTAGCTTCGGGCTCAACAGTGAGCCAAGACTCAGGGATCTCGACTTTGCGGACGACATCGTCGATCTCCTTAGAGAGAGCTTCAAGGGCATCGTTGCCACCTGCGAGCTTCTTGACGCCAGTCTCGTAAAGATCACCACGGGCAAGCTTCAGGAAAGCAAGCTGGACAAGGTAGCTCTCAAGCTCAGGCTGCTCCTCGACCTTGGCAGAGGCGGCAGTGTCGAGAGCGAAGAGCTGGATCTTCTTGGAGGCCAGAGCCTTGCGAACCTCTGTGGAGAGGTGCTTCTCAATCTCGTCATCCTTAACGCCAGCAAGCTTGACGACAACGGTACCCTCATCCTTGACAGACTTGAGAACGTCAAAGCTCTTCAGCAGACTAGCGTCATTGACAATGGCAACGTCAGCAGAGCTGATGGAGTAGGCAGCCTCGATCGACTTGGCTGAGGTTCTAATGTCAGTGCGGATGGCACCACCAGCGACGAGGTTATCGTGACCACTGCGGACACTGACGTTGAGCTTGGAGTCACCGGACAGCAGTTGGCCAACCATGATAGGAGCTGAAACAGCGTTTGAGCTGTCAACGTCCCAGAAAGTGTACTGTTGCACATCACCAGTGGGGAGCTCGAAGCGCTCTGCCTCAGTAGGGGCATGGTCGATCTTCTGACCAATCTGTTGCAGAAGGCCAGCGACCGATGTAGGTGTCCAGACTTGCTCTCTGGCGTACTTGATGTCGAAGACAGCGGGGGTCTTGTTCATGGTAGCAAAGCTGAGGGCAGCAAGAACGTCGGTGTAGAGACCAGAGTGCTGGGACTCATCGGTGACGGCGGACTGGTCAATGACTTGGCCGAGGACGGCAACGTTCTGGACCGAGGGGGCAAGGACTTCGAGGAACTCCTCTTCAACGAAGGGACGGTACACGCGGACATTGATGACACCAATCTTGACACCCTTCTCGGAAAGGGCACGGGCAATCTGCGAGGCCAGAGAAGCCTCGACGGTACCGAAGACGACCAGAACAGACTCAGGCTCGGCGTGACCGGAGTACTCGAATAGCTTGTAGTCAGTGCCCAGCTCGTTGTTAAAAGCCTTCATGAGACGGCTGACTCTGCCCTCGTTGTCAGAGTGCTTCTTGTCGGTGAGGGACGAATCTCCCAGGATGGCGTCGTAGGTCTTCTTGAGACCAGACTTGTCGAGGACGTCAATGATTCTGGTGGTCTCCCTGCCAACAGTGATACCGTCGTAAACGTGGAGAGAAGGGACGATCGAGGCCATGAGGGTAGCGAACAGAGACATGTGCTGCATCTCGTAAGCGGAGGCGGATGCAACCAGACCCAAACCGAGCTCCTCGGCGAGACGGAGGGCCGAAACGTAGTCGGTAACGAGACCAGTGGATGAGTTGGCGGCATAGTCAACAGCAGCAACGTGGGCGACGGTAGGATTGGCAACATTGTAGAGGAGAGCCAATTGGTCAAGGGCGGGGCGCAAGTGGGCAAGAGAACCAGAGGAGGCGACGATGGACTGAGGGATGTGACGCTTCTTCAGGTCAAAGTCCTTGGAAAACATGTATCCGAGAGCAATTGAACCAGCACCAGAGCGAGTCTCCATTGAAGTGAGACCGGTCTTGTAGCCATGGACATTTTGCTCGCCGGCGCTTTCCCAGCTCTTTGCGGCGACATCAAGGTCGAAGGTTTCGGGCGAGTACGAGAAGATCTTGTCCGAGAGCGAGTATGCGACCTGCTGGACCAGGGTCTGAGCAGTCAAGTAGGTAGGACCGCTGACATGTCCCAGGGCGACATTCTGGCCAAAAGGCAGACTGGAGGATTGTTGCTCGGAAGCCATGATTCGTAGGTTGTGGAGGGGTTGAGATGGATTCGCTACAACAACAAAGGCGCTGCAAGAAAACAATCCAAAGGCCTGGCTGATTGCACAAGGCGACTCCAAACAACAGATAGCGAGTGGAAAGGAGAATGGGAAGCGAACGACAAGGAGAGGCGAACGACACGGCAAAAAGTCGACTCGCTGAACAATCGTTGGAGTCGATACTCTGCCGCTCGCCGTACAAAGCACGCCATCCGCTTAGCCATCCGTGGCCGATTGCGGAGGACTCGCTGGTCAGCATTCTTCTCCGCATCTAATCTTATCAATCTCGTTGGAGGCCGGTTGTTCGATCAGTAGATGCTTGAGATTGGAAGCCTCTCGTCCGGATCAGAAGTTGTTCAGAGACTGGTAGCATGTTCACCGAAGACTCACGATAGTATGTAGGTCCTTGAGAAGGGTTGCCGGTCAGAATCGACACTGATGGTGATGTTCTGAGGCAGACTGGCCATTAAACGCGAGTCGGGGAGACCGCGCGCGACCCGCGACAGGACGCACGGACAATACTGTGCAGACCCTTGGCCGCATGTGATCAGTGTCGGGTGCTTTGTTTACCGTCAGTGTTTGCTGTCTCCAAATCGTCAGTACATGGACTCGACCAGCCAGAGTCAAGTCAAGAAAAAGACTCCGTTTCGACCAGTCAACACTCTCACGTCTAGATACACACCGCACTCAGCTGCCGAAAATCACACCATCATCGGCGACACAAGCTCTCTTTTCGATAGCACCCATGGCAGCTTAGAATTCGACATCAACTACTTCCAATCAACACCAGCAACAGCCAATCCTAAAATGGCTCGCGAACGCCGCCTTTCCGTAGAGCAGTCCGCTCGCTCCACTCAGCCTTCCCAGTCTCGTCCCGCTCAGCATGCCTCGACACAACAGGCGCCGGTTCAGCAGCCTCCTGCCACAGCCGCTTCCAAGCTCTCGACACAGCCAGAATTCGGCAAAGCCAGTCCTCTGCGTAACCCGCTGAGAGATCCCTACGCCAACGTCTTCAACACCAATCACCACAGACCTGAGCAACACCGTTCTATCCCTCAACCACAATTCCGCCAGCAGCCGCAAGGCCCTCCGACCAATCGAACCCAAGCTAAGATCCCGGGCTTCTATCTACCAGGCCAGAGACCTCAACCCGCACCGCAACCCCGTCCCGCTCAGACTGGCAACCCTCTTTACGCTAACGCCGCAAACTCTGCAGCCATTCGCATGCCCTCAAATCCCAGATTGGGGGATATTCCCCCAGCACCTAGACCTGTCTTTTCTTCTTCCGTCGGTCCTAGCAACACATACAGGCCTTACAACCCTGCTCCTGCACATAGACCGAGACCCATCGACCTTACAGACGCCGACGATGATGAGGATGGCTTCGACCCTGATGCTGCCTTGAGAGAAGAGGGTTTCGGCGCTGCCGATCCCTACGCTTATGTCGACCCAAGCCAGACAAGCCACAACATCAAGGCCCTTCTCGAGGGCGCTTTTGACGATGATGGCGATAAGCCTAAGATGCGCCTGCGCAAGAGAGTCGCCAAAAAGCAACCACAAAAGGTCAAGGAAGAGAAGAAAATTTCTTCGCTCGAAGAAAAGCTTAGAAAGCTTGACATGAGCGCTGTCAAGGAGGAACCCATAGAGGAGGACCCCGCAAACAAAGAAGACGAAGACGAGGACGAGGAAGATGGCACTGTCGAAGGCCTAAACATTAAACTTCTCCCCCATCAGGTTGAGGGTGTCTCCTGGATGATCGACAAGGAGATCGGAGAGCGCAAGAAGAACGGTGTCCTGCCTAAGGGTGGTATCCTGGCCGACGATATGGGACTTGGAAAGACTGTCCAGTCTGTCAGCTTGATCCTGCTCAATCCTCGTCCGGAGCTTGACGCTAAGCCACCACCCGAGAACCCGAAGCGCAAGATGCCTGGCAAGGAGGTGGGCAAAGGAACGCTTGTCGTGGCTCCTCTCGCTCTCATTCGCCAATGGGAGAGCGAGATCAAGACCAAGGTCGAAAAGAGCCATGCTTTGCGCGTCTTGGTTCACCACGGTCCCTCACGAACCAAGTTCGCTGCAGAACTCAAGAAGTACGACGTCGTCATCACAACCTACCAAATCCTCGCATCTGAGTTTGCTGGTTCTTCTGATCACCCCGATGGTGCAAAGGTTGGCTGCTATGGCATCCACTGGTACCGTATCATCCTGGATGAAGCTCATTCGATCAAAAACCGCAGCGCAAAGTCTACACAAGCTACGTACGGTTTGAGAAGTTGGTACAGATGGTGTTTGACTGGCACTCCCATGCAGAACAACCTTGATGAGTTGCAGAGTCTGATCTGCTTCTTGCAGATCAAGCCGTACAACAACCTTGCTACCTGGAAGGAGCAAATCACAATCCCAATGAAAAACGGCAAGGGCAACTACGCTATCAAACGTATCCAGTACTTCCTGAAAGGCTTCATGAAACGCAGGACCAAGGACATCCTCAAGGAAGACGGCGCCCTGAGCTTTGGCAAAAAATCAAAGGACGGCGAGAAGAAGGGTACTGGAATGAAGATTGTTGAGCGCAAGGTCGAGACTATCATCTGCGAGCTTGATCCCAAGGAACGCGATTTCTACGACCAACTCCAGGAGAGAGCACAAAAGCGTCTCGACGACATGATGGGCGGCGAAAAGACTGATTACATTGGAGCTCTCGTCTTGCTTCTGAGACTTCGTCAAGCCTGCAATCATCCAAAGCTCGTGTCCGGATCCATGGGCAAGGACAAGGACGCACTATCCACAGGGCAGCCCGCCCCCAGCCAGACACCGCGTAAAACCTCCGCCAGCAGTAGCCAGGACAACGACATCGACGCACTTGCCGACATGTTCGGAGGCATGGGTGTTCAGGTCAAGGATTGCGATATTTGCAGTGTTAGACTTTTACCAGCAGAGGTGAAAGCCGGGGCTGTTCGCTGCAACGAGTGCGAAGACATCGCCAAATCCACACCAAAGAAGCTCGGTAGAAAGGTGAAGAAGGAGAAAAAGCACAAGCCAAAGCCCGAACGCAAGGCTGCTCCTGCCGCACCCCTCAGAAGAAACCGTAAGATCATCGTCGATAGTGATGACGAAGACGATGAGGGTGAGGGTGAATGGCTTGTTGATGCGTCTCAGCAAAACACTACCCACATGGGTAAAGCTGGCGGCACTGATGACGAGGACGCAGAAGGCGGTGGTGAGACATTGGGATCCATCGACTCTGCATCTGGAGACGAGGACTCTGGATCGGGATCTGAAGCCGAGTCTGAGGAAGAGGAAGGCGATATCTCATGTTCTGGTCCCGCAGGTGTTGAGGCAGCTTCGACAAAGATTCGTCGCTTGTTGCGCATTCTACATGCCGAGACACCTGAGCACAAGACGATCGTCTTCTCGCAATTCACCAGCATGCTAGACCTGATCGAACCGCACCTGCAGAAGTCTGCTATCCGCTACGTCCGTTACGATGGTGGTATGCGTAATGACGCTCGCGAAGCCTCTCTGAACTCGCTTCGCAACGATCCCAAGACTCGCGTTCTCCTATGCTCACTCAAGTGTGGTTCTCTCGGACTCAACTTGACAGCTGCTTCGCGCGTCGTCTTGATTGAGCCTTTCTGGAACCCATTCGTCGAGGAACAAGCAATCGATCGTGTGCATCGTCTCAATCAGACAGTCGATGTACACGTCTACAAGCTGACTGTTGGCAACTCGGTCGAAGAGCGCATCATCGAGCTTCAAGACAAGAAGCGCGAATTGGCAAAGGCAGCCATCGAAGGTGGTAAGGCTGTCGCCAAGCTCACCATGAAGGATATCATGAGTCTGTTCGGCCACAACCCTGGAGCCGTTGGCGGTCGCGAAAGCATCGGTAGTACTGATGAGAACAAGCCTTGGAACAGAAACACTAAAGTCCTGGCTCCGGAACCTTCACGGTCTAGTACTTCTTCCGGTGCTCGACGTTCGGGCTCCGGTGCTTTGAGATCGTCTCCTAGAGAGTCACCTCCAGCACGTACGGACCGTCGTGGCGGCTATGAGAAGGATGCCAGGAGAATCAGAAACGAGGATCCTGTCTACGGTCGTCGCTGAATGTTGTTGGTGTGAAAACACTTTTTCGTATTTCTCTTGCTTCCTTGTTCAAACTTTTTGGGAATACATGGTCTTTGGTTTTGGTGCAAGGGAAGGAGCCTTGATGACCTTGAATTTCGATGATGATGAAATACTATTCTGCTCTGTTTACCTCTTCAGACTATAGACGTCCGTATCGAGGTGACTCACCTATCCTTTCCTCATGTCATATGCTTTTTGTGATTCCAATGGCGCATTGCTGGATCCAGACCAAGGAATCATCTTTCCATGATCGGACCTTGAATTCGAGTTATGCTGTGTTGAGGTGCTCCTGCTTCTTGGTGGCTTGCCGTCGTCACAGACCTGCAGCCATCTCGGCGCCAACCATTCTTCACCTCAGCGCTTCGCTTGGTTACCTGCACCTCTATCCACAAAATCCAAGGCCGTTTCTGCAGGGTAGACACTCGTGATCTAAGTATATTCCATTTCTACATGATCCGTACAAGCCGTGTCGCGTTTCAGGTACCAATGCTACCGTGCAGGTCCTGCGCTCAACCAGGATGGGTAGCCGCCGGCAGGGCGCGTGAGACGAGAATGCATCTACACTCATCCTACCCACGTTGACCTCACACATGTTCTCAAATCGTTTTCTCGTTGTCCAGGTGAAAATGGTCTGCTTGAGTTGATACTTTCTCGATAATATCTAGCTATGAGAAGAAGGCGTGCTCTGCTTTCCTCCTCTTCGCCTCAACCTTGGTGGCAGAACTCATCAAATTCGCAGAGAGCAGCTGGATCTGCGCCGACGGTATGTTTTGAGATTAAAGGTTCCGAAAGCGCGACTGACTCGATGCTACAGAATCTCGTCGCGTCTGGCAATAGCGAGACCATACAACAATACACGACTATAGTACTGACGCGAACGCGATACACCACATATATATATTCCAACTCACCCTCGAGTCAATCGCAAGAGTCAACAAAGTCTAGTCTGGCTTCAATGAGCGGCCAGTCAAGTAGTGTTTCCAAGCATACCACTTCGACGTCGTCCTTCTGGTCACCATCGTTCGTATACCAGCCAACTACGCTCTCCACAACTACTATGGCGAGTGTCACCACACATTCGACAACGACAGTGAGGACCGTGATCTATGTCACAAGTACTGACGCTGTCTCATCAGACTCGGGTGTTTCGACGAGAGAGTCGACCTCTGCCATACAAGACACGATATCAACAACTTCCACACTCGCTGCGGCTTCATCGACTGCTTCTAGTGGTGGTACTGGTGGACGAGGTCATGGTTCTCTGCTTGTGAGCTCACCCGGAAGTTCGCAACAATCGGCAGCTATAGCTGGAGGTATGACTGGTAGCCTTGCTGGGATCATGTTGATTGGACTGCTGTTCTTGTTATTCTTTCGGAGGAGGAAGCGAGCACTACCGTATCAGGAGAAAGATGGAGCTGCCGCAGAGCCTCGGATGTCGTCTTCGTCCCAAGCATTACCATCTGCCATCGCAACGGCAGGAGCGACACGGCACTCAGACAGGAGTGCGAACCTGCCTCCTCAACAGCCTAGATTCGGCCGTCTACCTATTATCGACCACAACCTCATTCACATGAATGTCGAACACTGGGACCGACCTTTTGCGCATGAAGATCCTCATCTTCGCGATGATGGCTCGCCTCTACGTCTGATGAATCCAGACCCAACACCCACCCCGCCTGTGGTGTTTAGATCCTCCTCGACTTCAGTATCTCCCGACGCAGCACCAGACAATCCACATCGCTTCCTCCAGAGACAACGCTCAGCACTGACTGCAGCTCTTCTTTCCATCAAGCGTTCCTTCTCAAGTCAAGACGTGGTACCCAGACATGCAAGCGATGATTCCAATCTACAGCCCTCAGTTCTACCATCAGCGCATCCATCAGCACACCCCTCACCTCTGCACATCCAAGACAAGAACAAACTCACCATGCCATCCGAAGCCATCCTCGCAGGCATCACCGTATCTCGTCCAATTTCTTCTCAGTCAGCAATATCCACCAATACGATTATCCGTCATCGAGTCCCTGACGACCCATTCGTCACGTCCACATCCGCAACACCAAATTCGCTACTGCCTGACTGTCTTCAACCTGGCAATGGCATTGCTCGCCGTGACTTTCTCTCTCCACCACCACTTCGCACGAGGATGCCGGTGCAAAGCACGCCTACACACCCTCAACACGGCACCGTGAGTCCCTTGACCAGAAGCAACAGTGATTGCAGTACTACTTTCGAAAGCTTATCGCCTACGAGGAGTGAGGTTTCTAGCGTGAGTGTACGCAGTGGACCCTTCGATCTCGCAACTGCCAGTGTTGTTGATATGGAGACTGGGAGAGAAACGCCGGGTTACAGGGCACAAAGGGAACAGACGCCTAATTGGGAGGTTCATGTGAACCCTGGGACATGATGCTATAGAGTTGACGGTTGTGGTTGATTCATTTCTTGCTCTGTGAGTAAAGCTTTGTATGTAATGGTTGCATCCTGTACCGGCTGGATCGGTGTACAATGAAAATGCCTCTTGTGTATTTGCTGTCCCTTTTCATCCCCCCATAGAAGAGCTTGCTTTCTGGTTGAGATGGCCGAGATGGATTTGTCAAGGAAGGTTTGCCATGAGAGATCATTGTAACAATACTGGTTTGTGCTGCCTTGAGATGCGTGAGCAACGAGAGCGCCCCTGACTAGAGTCGGAGCAAAGCCAGCAGATGATTGTCTCTGCATCGGCAAGGATCTGTTCGAGGGTCAAGCAGAGTTGCGAAGAACACGGCTCGACTTGACGAGTGGCAGGGTGTACGATGGCCGCATGGAGTCCACCATCCAGGTGCATGTCGCAGCATCGGATCGGACCTGCCAGACGCGCAATCCCTCAACCTTATGACAAGAGCTGGCCTCAATCCTCGTCCAGGAACGTAATACCCTGCTCCTCAACCACCGGCCCGGTCTCAGCATCCTCATCTCCAACTTTCTCCACCCCGACATTGGCCTTGAACTTCTTGTCTTCCTTTTTCCCACCATCTGCACCGTTTCCCTTCTGCTGAGCATTCGGACCAAGTTTACTCTTCTCCTTCCTCTGCCTCGCTTTTTCTCGCTTTGCCCTATTCTTCTCCGTCTTTTCCGCGTCCTTCTTTTCTTGCTCCGTCTTTTTTGCCGCAAATTCTGCGTCTTTCTCTTCATTGTCCTTTTCTTCATCCATCGCCCTTAGTCTCTCGTATTCCCTTCGTCGACTGGCTTTGTACACGTGAAACTCTCCACTGCCCGCGCCAGCACTGGATCCCTGGACATTGGCGACGATTTCTGGCGGCAGAGACGAAGATGACTTTGACGTCGACGAGGAAGGGAGACTGATCGGTTTGTCCGGGTTGGCGAAGAGGGCTTCGAGCTGTGCGGATTGCTTGCTTTTGGGCGAGAGGGCGCGTTTTTTGGTCGCTTGGCCGCTGCGTGGGTCGCGGTGTACGGGGATGGATTCGGGTATGTTTTCTGACATTTTGAAAGAGACCCTTTTTCGCTTCTATTGAGGTTGGGCGGTGGTGCGCGAAGATTGTCTGTTTGGTTGGTGCAGTGATTGTGTGTGGAAGCTCGAGTGCTTGGATTCGGCCGATGGAGGAAGCTGCGGCGTTCAAAGTCAGCATACGACCCTGTCCTTCACCCCAGAGCCTCAATCTATTCTCGTCTTCCACCTTGATGTTCGGGCCTGACATGCTACGTCACCCAATGTCAATCTACACGTACATCTCACTTTTCGAAAGTGGACACCACAGGACGAAGTTACATAGTTGAAGAGTGAATTGCTCGGCAATATCTAAGCTGGCAGTCCTTCATGTGAACGCCCTTGTAGCCCTCAGCCATCCCGGTGGCTGTGAAAACAGTCCCAAATAACCACTCTTGTCATCCCATCGTTGTTGACCGATTTGCCTTCCTTCCATGCATGGTTAACGCCAATAGCCCACCCGCAAGTATGAATATGAAATGTACTCTGCAAAAAATGAGTGGCACGAGCTGAACCAAGCTCAATCAACATCTGCTTCTGCGCCGCAAACCCCAATCCTGATCCTGCAGCTCTCGTGCAAGCTGCATGCTCTGCTCCTCTTCTTCCTCAATAATGCCTTTCTCTCTGATGACGTGCTCAAACTTCTTCGACTTTGCTGTACCTGGTGTTGCCGACAGACTATCACGCTTACGCTTGGTACTACCAGGAGTCTTGAGCTCTGTAGTCTGTGTAGCCTGCGTTGGCACGGGTGTCTTGCTAAGAGACCGCTGCACGCGGCTGACTGGTCTTTCTGTGCTAACTCCAAAAGAGTGGCGCTTAATTCGAGGAGTCTGGGATTTCGTCAATGGTGGTGCCGGAGGCTGGTAGAGTGGTATGCTAGCCAGACCTGTGGTGGGTGCTACAACGAGCGAAGTTGCTGGCTCCTCGGGTGATGGGTTGGTGTCTTCAACGTGTGTCAAGGAGGCGTCCAGGAGTGGAGCAACAGCCTCTGGAGCTGGCTGATTTAGGCCAGTGCTGGGTTGGCCATTGTTTAGCGGTGTTTCAGCACTGGAAGTCTTGGTAGTGTAATCGTGTCCGTCTTGGAGATATGTTTCTGATGGGTCAGTGTTGTGAGGCTGCACAGGTCCACCCGGCGAAATCAGTCGGTGTTCAGCTTCATCAGCAGCGATGGGTTGATTGGTATGATCAAGCCCGTTCGTAATGTGCGGATGTGGGTGAGATTTGGCCAGCGAAGGGGATGTGTCCTCTCTGTTTCCTGTAGCCTGGCTTGAGGCAGAACCTTGTTGCTGCAGCGCAGGATGAATCAAGCTGTCTCCGTTCGGCTGAGGCACGGTATAATCTCCATCATTGACGTATCTAGAGTCAAGGACTTCGTTTGCCAACTGCTCCAGCGATTGCGCGTTGTAAGGTCCATTTATATCGGACTGTTGATTGTACGGACCAGCGTGTAGCATGACACCACCACCGGTTGAGGTTGGATCAGGATACATGTACGACGCATGCTGCCAGTGCGGGATATTGGCCTCGGGGTTGTATGGGTACTGCTTAAACTGTTGAGGTGATACCATGTTGGATTGGTAGCTGGACTCCATTGAGAACGGCATGACTGGCGCGGCTTGCGAGATCCGGGCTTGCTTTGGTTTCTTGATCGGACTTTCCATCTCGCCACTGGTCCTTCTCTTCTTGGAGACAACAGAGCCACGAGGAACAGGTGTCTGTTCAGCCTTGACGGGGTCAATCTTGCCGTTTTCATCATGGATGCAACGACGCTGCGTACATGTTAGCCACAAAATCAGTGATTGGATAGAAGAAAATGCAAACCTTGCTCTTGCGGCAGTCAAGGCATGCCTTGCTCCTCCCGCGCTTACTGTTAGGATCTGCTAGTAATGCGTTTCCAGGAATCGCAGCTGGGCCGATGCCATCCGTTGAGGTCATCTGTGCTACTGGAGCTAGGCCTGCCATCTGACCAATATGTCCGTTTTGCAGACCCTGTAGAGTCGGGGTGCTTTGCATGTTCTGCAAGGGCTGCATGGTTTGCTCGGCCGATTGTAGAGACTGGCCAAAAGATGCGATTGGCATAATTTGCTCAGGCATCTTGACAGGACTCACGGTATTGGCAGCGAAGAAGTCGCGAGAGCCTCTTCGCTGGTAATCGAAGGGCGTAGCATCGGCCGCGCCATCAACAGAAGGCGTCGATTGGAACATCACAGATGGCTGTCCAAAGGGTGTGCTCGTGGTAACAACGTCCTTGTGCTTACATTTGATCCGACGCTTTCGACATGCATCGCACGCGACCCTCTTAGGGCCAAGGACTGAGGTTTTGGGCGTGCTCGTGTGCTGGCCGCTGGGGCCTGGTGTAGTCTGTGTCTGGGAAGCCGACACAGGAGGCACAGAAGGCCCGGGTGACGTAGTGGTGGCAGGCTCTGATTCTCTGCACGCGTTCTGACGAGCAGACTGCCTCTCGGGGGCGATCCTGTAAGCCTCAAACGCTTCTTGTCGTTGCATAGCTTTCAATGCTCGAGCCCCTAGTTTCTTTGGAGCAGCGCTCTCTTTGTCCGGAAGATCAGCGTTGGGATGAGCCCAGGCTGGCGGATCCTCGTTGCCACGCTTCCATGCTACCCAGAGAGCAAACGTTCTGGCCAGCTCGAGAGGTTCACCACGCGACTTTGGTATCGATCTCATGACCTTCTTGCGCGTGTCTTCCGTCACACCTTCAATCCTACCCAGTCCGATCATGACGGTTCGGAATATGAAGTTGATCAATTCTGGTAGCCCGTCCAACTCTGCCTGAGAGTAATATCGGCAATTGTAACAAGCACTTCCTGGAGCGGAGTCAGATGTACCAAACTCTTCCCAGACAGGTCGTTCACGAATGAATCTCGCACCGTTATAGAAAACTTGTGCAACTTCAGCAGGTAGGGGGTCAGTCTCGAGGTATTTGATGACAGTGTACCACATGACTTTTTGAAAGTGTGGGTATCTGAACTTCTGAGGAGTCTTGATGGCTTTTTCAATGTCGACGATGCGGAACTGAGTCGAGTAGTGCATGCGAGTCAGGAAATTGCCACCGATGACCAAACTATTCTCTGGCGTCCATACGGCGTGGATCCAGCCAGAAGGAATCAGCATGGTATCTCCAGCAGACAGATCGACTCTGTAACATTCTTTGGTTGCATCTGGCAGCCACGTGAAGTTTTGCTCGTGCGAGTTGTTCCAGTCTTCGTATTTCTTGAGGTGGCCAGGCTTAGGTGGAATGAAGAAGAATGTCTTCTTGCCACGCAGAATGTGATAGTACACCGACGAACCGCCAAAATCAATGTGGAAGTCTGTGAAGCTGTCGGCAACAGACATGAGACAGTAAAATTGCACCTTCGGGTAAATGCCCTTGGAAGTCTCCTCGTCTGGCCAGACCGAGTCTTGGAGGTCGATGTCTCTCACGACCTTGGGCCTTCTCAACAGTCTTCCTAGCTTGGTAGACGAAACCTCCAAACTGATGACATTCCGGACTGCCTTTTCGCCATCGGCTTCATAGTAGTCCGCCCACTTCGACAGATTCCATTTGCCCTCAGTGCCTTGGGTTTTGACGTCGATTACTTCAAGAGGTTCATGAGGCCCGACAAGTTCAGCAACGTGTCTGACTGTCAGGTCTCGAGGCACAACCATGTCGAGTCGGTCTTGCCCATCGTTGGGCACAGTCTCGTATTCAAAGTCTTGCAACAGAGCGTCTTCCTCGTCCGCGCCAGTGAAAGCGGTTGCTGTCGTATCTTCTTCGTTGTCGCTAGATGGAACAGGGTGCCGGCAAGGAAGCTTGGGGTTGTACTCAGCGGGTATAACAACAGGCTCAGAGAAAGAAGAGCAAGTCTCGAAGAATTCACGAGTGACCAGTTCAGGGCGCATGCGAGGGAACATTTCTGGATCAAAGGTAAAAGAGCCGTCCTTGATCGGTTGAATGTAGTGATGTTCATGGTTGTCATCGGACGTCTTGAGGATTCCCTGGTTCAGACCGGCGTAGTCGACCGCTGCATGAGCGCGACTCGATTTTCGTACAAACGTTGTTGGGCCGTGTTTGGGCTCGCAGGCTTTGCAGAAGAATTTACTGACATCTCTCACATCGCGTTCGTTCTTGAAGCCGGCGCAGTCGAAGTGAAACCACAACTGGCATCCGTTACAGCTTATCCACTGATCCAGCTCTCCATGGCTAGATTCTCGAGTCAGAGCGCAGCTAGCACATACTGTCTCCTTGAATTCCTTGGAAGGCTTGCGTGGCGCTGCGGCCGGTTTTGTGGATGATTGCAAAATCTCGTATCGCAGACTTGGAGGAACTGTGGTGCCGCGGACGTCATCCGGGCGAGTTTGTAGTTGCTCCAACGAGGGCAAAGACAAGTCCGTATCTGATTTGCGCCTGGGTCTCTTCTCTTCCGCACTGGAATCGCTGCTATCAGCCACCGACTTCACCGTAGAGGCTCGCGATCGACGGGCTGATGACCGCGGCTTTGTGGTCGTTGAGTTTTTGGTTCGCGGGCCACGAGGTTTGCCTTTGGGCCATCCGCGACGCGGTCTCGCAGCCGGCGCATCTGTGGATTGCTGTGACTCTACTGAAGCAGCGGGTAACTCGATTGAATTTATCGTAGGTAGTACCGGTTGTGCGGCAGATTGATCAGATGTCGTACGCTCCTCTTCTGGTGGAGTATGCGTCTGTTGTGGTGCGCGAACCCTTGGCGGCTCTGATTCAATTGCCGCAGGCAATGGGTGGATCTCAGCAATTTGACTGATTTCCTTGTCTGTATCCATGCTCTTTTCGTCTTCGTTCGTATCCTGAGGGGAGGGCAGGGAGGCCAACGCATTTTCGGAGGTCACGGACGGAACAACGACGGTAGCAGCGGGCTCGGGTATGAGGACATGAGCGACATGGGTGGGAAGTGGAACGTAAGGATAAGCTTGGGGTGGAGGTGCTTGAGGCGCAGTGTAGAAGTTCGTGTGATTTGCTGGAGGACCAAGTGGAGCATGGCGGCGAGGAGGATCGGGAGGTGGAGGTTGTGAAGCGACTCGACCAGCGAAGTTCAACAGTAGCTCGGCGTCTTCTAATGAGGTGACTATGGTTGTGTTGGTCGATTGGCGACGTTGGCGGTCAGTGTTGTAGGCCAAAGGAGGCACACCGGGGTAGGAATGATGACTGGATGAAGGTCGAGCGGGGAAGGGATAGGCCTGTGGACCAGGGCCTGCATCGGAACGGGCACGCTTTGTACCACGGACTGGTCCGGGTGTGACGAAGTTGTCGGCGGTGGGTTTCACGGCGGGCGCGGCTCGAGGAAGCTGCGGACTCGTCAAGAGGGCAACATCAGCCAAGGCCTCGATGGTAGAAGGTGAGCGCTTGTGTCCACGGGGTTGTTCTGGCTGTTGCGATACAATTGGCGGTAGGCTCTGAGTTGAAGGAGTAGATTGGGCCAGAGCAGGATTGTTGAAGGTGGGCTCAATAGGACCCAGAGGAGAGAGCGGCTCCCATTCTGGTGAGACCGGGGACGAGCGACGCGTAAAGGTATCGATCGGTAGCGGAGGAGGTTTGAAAGCGGAGCGCGATTGAGGCGCGCGAGGGGTGGTTGAAGCCATGTCTTGTGGTGGGTGCAAGCGCAGCCAGTCGGTCGAGTCGAGGCTGGGGTGTCGAACGTGACGAGTCGCGACTGAACCAGCTAAGAGTACTAGACGGCGGCGGTGAGGGCTCTCATTTGAATGACGCGCAACCCAATGAGCAAGGAGCAGTCGAGGCTCAAGCTTGCGAGGCGAGAGGTGCGGTGATGGTTGCGAGCTGGGTAGACGATGGCTTGATCGGCTTGTCGCACTTGGATGGCTTGAGCAGCGCGGGGTCCTCGGTCGTTCCTACCTCAGCGGAACCAACTGTGGATGACTCGACGTCTCTCACGCCTTCCCTTTGGACGATTGTGCCGAGTGGTTTATTCTGGAGCCTTGACTGCTTCGACCACGGCAATCCCCAAATACAAAGAAGTGCTCATACGTGCTCGCATTCCTCAGCCCATTGTCCGTCTTCAGTCTTCACCGAACCACGGAAGAAGCCGGCCGTGATACCGCGTCCTTGGCATCCAGGCCGAACATCCAGACCAGACGGCAACCGCATCACCAGCGCTATCCCCTCCGGCCTGTTCAGCCTCCGTCACATACACCCCCATCTACCTGTATCCAAGCTATGAGTCGCGGCGGTAAACTTGCCCCTGAAGTGAACCGGTAAACTTCTGCCCGCACGCCATCGCCCACGAGACCACTCTAGCTAACTGCGACCAGCGCGCTTTTCGTCAAGAACCTCAACTACAACGTCAGCCCCGACGAACTCTTTGAGCTCTTTGGCAAATTCGGTCCCGTCCGTCAGATCCGCCAGGGCATCGCCAACAACACAAAGGGCACCGCCTTCGTTGTCTACGAGGATGTTGTAGACGCCAAACAAGCATGCGACAAGCTTAACGGATTCAACTTCCAGAACCGATACCTCGTCGTTCTCTATCATCAGCCCGAGCGCATGACGCAAAAACAGGACCTCCAGCAGCGCCAGGACGAGCTAGAAAAGCTCAAACGCCAGCACAATATCGATTAGCGTCACGCGGGAGTCCCAGCCATCAACAACGCCGACATCATCGACCCGACCCTTTCGACTGCAAGCACTCTTGTCTCGTCGTCCAAGCGGCCCCAAGGTCTCAATGAGTCGCCGGTTGTGGCTCCCAAGCGCGGCGTGCGCTCCACCTGCCATAATCTAGGCAACCACACCTTCTCTTCACCACGAATCAACACGAGCTTTTTAGGGAGGATCACAAGGCGTATACGCGGCTAGCTGTTTGCCCAAGGGCGGCTTTTCATCACATCGGGGAATTGGGAGTTTGTTTCTTTTGTCCGCAGCAGAGTGCATTTGATTATGCCCTGGCGGTGATTTTCTTTTTCTGTTACTCTCTACTTTACTCAGACCTGAGCCATACCCAAACTCGGTCATATCAAGTTTTCATTCGATTGAAATATTGTCGGATGCGCTTTACAATCGCTTTCCCATCAAACAATGTGACCGATGTGACATCTGTGGCTCTCGATGGACTTGCCAACTGTCTAGAAACAATTGTGCATTCTTATGGCTTTGTTACCACTTGTGAGAGAGGTTGGGATCACCAACTTTGATCCGCAGAGAGGTGAGCTGTCACATCAGAAGGAACCAGCTTCTCCGCATACCACAGCTCAGCAGCTTCATCAGGCAGCAAGCTTGCAAAGAGCGTACGCGGCATCACATGATGTTTAGGTTAATCCTTGTATCTGATGCATCGGCTTATCAAAGTCAAACTTAGCGAGCATTGCCCGAGCACCAACAGAAGGTAGCCGCCCAACCAGATAACATATCTGAAACAAGGACAACCGCGGTCACGCACATTGAAGATAGAAAGTCATCGTGATCTCTTCAAGCTTTCTCTTGTTGTTTTTGTTGGTACTTCTGAGTGATCACTCCTTCTGTTACGAAGTGAGCACTCCGTACCACTGTCTAATGATATATGAACCGTATAGCAACTCCCATCATTGGTAACAGTATCCACCCAGAGAACAAAGAGAAAAAAGAGTACAAGAAGTATAATGTCCAGCACCACCCTTCTGCCCTCTATCGTTCATCATGATTGTCCCATGCAGAAAGAACCCTTCAAGGGCGCTTAGTAGCCAGTAGGCACGGGAACGGGAGCAGTAGGGTAGCCCCAAGCGCCGGTTCCAGTAGGAGGCGGACCCCAAGCGCCGGTAGGGAAAGCAGCATTGCCGGTAGGAATGGTAACAGCAGTGGCAGTGGGCTTAGGACCCCAGTTACCCCAGTTGCCGCCCCAGTTGCCCCACCAGAAGCCGTCGTGACCGCCTTGACGGGCACCTTCGAATCTCTTCTCGAAAGGCTTTGCGACGGTGCCGGTGGGTGCGGGACCCTCGCCGGGAACCCAGCCTGTAGGGAAGCCAGTGGGGAAGGGGTTGAAGCCGCCGGTGGGTTGAGGCCAGCCAGTGGGCAGAGGGAAGCCGCCGCTGGGTAGAGGGAAACCAGTTGGGTGGGGGAAGCCACCAGGAGGGCCGGGAGGGTGAGGAAAGGCTCCTGTAGGGCGAGGGTGCCAGCCAAAGTGAGGAAGAGCAGCGGCGAGGTTGAGGTAGAAGGCAAGAGCCGAGACGATGAGAGATAGTCTTGCGAACATGTTTGCTCTATTGTGTGTGTATTCTCTTGATGTATGTGGATGACAGATTGAATGGGAAAGATGTGTGGTTCAGCGAATGTTGCTTTGTGCTTCCAAAGAAGATGTAGAGAGCGACAGAAGAGATGATGAGATGCAAGAGGAAAGGGACCTACAGGGACACAGCATACAACCTCTTTATGTACCTTCTACTCCGTACTGCAACGCATTCCACGAAGCGAAAAACGAAAAAGAGACTTTCAACCTCTTACAGCAAGAGGACAGGGATCTGCCACCAGCAAGCCACCGATG
This sequence comes from Aureobasidium namibiae CBS 147.97, assembly GCF_000721765.1. Classification (NCBI taxonomy): domain Eukaryota; kingdom Fungi; phylum Ascomycota; class Dothideomycetes; order Dothideales; family Saccotheciaceae; genus Aureobasidium; species Aureobasidium namibiae. The sequence goes on along the minus strand of NW_013581192.1, from coordinate 65,683 downwards.
GGCTCCCGAAACATAGCCACCTACTTCGCATGCACGATGTCCGTGGTTCGGCTGCCTGCATATCGATGAAAGAGAACCCTCCAGCCTTTTTCCGGGCCAGGGTTCGTTTGTGGGAGAGTGCGCAACTCGGAAGCAGATAGAGTACCAGAAGCAGAGGCCAGGTCAGCTCCCGTTGGGTCGCTCAACCTTGCACACACTTGCCTACTCGACTCACCACCACTGATTGCGGAATGTCCGAAGGCAACGCCGTCATGCGTGCTTCCACCAGTGGCCGTTTGCTATCCATGACAGACACTACTGCTCACCAGCAGAGGCAAGATACGCAGGGGGTTGACCACGGCCCCATGCTCCGATTGTGTTACGCGTTCGCCAGCCAGCGATTTGCTTGTTGATCTTATCAGACGATGACAGACAGCGAGCCAGATGAGCATCAAGCATGATGTGGAGACTCCTCGTCTCTGTGATGTTGTCGCTACGATCTCTGTGTTGTCCGTGACAGAACAGACGGCCTGTCGAGCTTTTGCAGATTATGTTTGTGTTGAGAAGTTGACCGGGGATCGAGGTGTGGAGATCTGCCCGAGTGGAGCCCTTGCTCTCTCAGCCACTGGCCGTCCAGCCTCTTCTCTCACAACGTACAACCTTGTTCGCTCTTCTAATCATCATATCTTTCTCTCACCACATCATCGCATCCGGAAGTCGCAATGACCTAGCCACACATAGCGAGTATCTGGAGGCATCTTTCTATCACCATTGTCTGCAATGTCGTCTGCTGTCAGTCGAGGAAGCCCCTCAGATGTCATCAAGCCTGACGAGCGGCTCTATGCGTTTCAGAACAACCTCTCAACATGAACCCATGCGCAAGCCACCACAAGGTGCCAAAACCGCCGTGTGGATGGCGGGAAGAACGGGATGGCTGATCAAACCTGCATGGGCAAACCTTTGTCACAAAACAACCAAAAGAAAGCTGCCAGATTCCAACCATCTCTTGCCGAGCTTTTACTTAACCCTAAAGTCACGTCCTCACAGAGACTGGCGAGAATTGCCCTATCCTTGCTGCCTATCTCCCAACAATGAGACACTGATCTATTGGTATTGTATATGGATTGTTTCGTCGCCTGTTGCCGCCATCGAAGTCCAACACGTATGACAGGCTGGGTTCACGCATAGTCACCTCAAGCATCGTTCGGTATTCGAAACTGCTGTAGGAAAGATATGGCTATCCACATGTAAGTGATGCGGATCTCTACATCTCCTAAAGCTCTTCTCATATATCTCTTTCTCATCCATTCTCATCCGTTTCACGAAAGAGGCGCATCCCAGAATTTTCCAAACTCATCCTTCTGTTCGATATCTTGGATCTCATGTCAACTTCTGAAGGCGAGCAGGCCCACTGGTAACTATGTGTCTGGATCTAAGGTTGTGTCGTGGCTCTCATTGCCTTGATGCGGTACCGAGGGAGGCCACGGCTAGCTGCCGGTATCTCCAACGTGCCTGCATCCCGCACGACTGCGCGCACATCCAGAAGTAACAAAGTCCTGACGTTCGCAGCTCCGAGGAGTCCCAACGGTCCATACGCGCATCCAGCTACGACATTCCCATATGCAAAGATATATCACGCCGGCAGCTGTAAAAACGCACGGTTGTTTTAGCAGATCGAGAGTGTCCATCAAGAGTTGATAACACCACGACTCTTTCATGGACTTTACTACCGTGTAAAGAGCATTGTGCGTTCTGATGGGCAAGAAGCACATCATACCAAGAAGACTGCCCTCATCGTCACTTGAAGAAATCTAGATGGCCTCGGGGTCTTGGCCTTCGGGTCTCCAATCGAGACAGGAAACCAGACCTTTAGACTTTGACTTGGCACTATTCGCAATCATTGGCATCTTTTGTTTTCGACGACATCGCAAGAGATAAGAGGCTTAACATCTCAGGAAATCCAATACTCCGTACAGCAATAGAACTCACAATCTGCTCACCCACGTGGAAACAAGTCTGCATATACGAACAGCTGACACATGAACCCCGTAAGCGCTATTGGACAACAAATTCGCAATTCTTTTCTGAACTCAAAGATAAGAATTTCCGGAAGATAAGAGCTGTATATCTTGCCTATCAAAAAAAAGTACAAGATACAAACCAGATGGTGTCAGCGTGCCAAGTTTATTGCTGACCGCATGCATTTCTATCGAAAAGTGTACAAAGTACAATACCACTGCCCTCTCGGTAATTTTTCGCAATGTTCAGCATAATACAAAGACCGAACAATGCTTTGGTTCGTGGTTTATGCAGTCCTGCAACCATGCAATCATGCAAGGTCCCCCCAGCAGGGCTGTGACACGTCTCAAGCTTCAACGATCGACGACTCTCCCAACACAGCATAAGCACTCAGACTCGCCTATATCACGCACGTGTTTCCGATATACATATCGAGAAGACTCTCGGTTCTCATCGCATCCAGTTTTGCCGACTCGATGGGATAGGCCAAAGCCTATCGAATACTTTTCTCTCTACCCGGATAATCCGAATTGGTGAAGAGGTATAATAAAAATACACATTAGGGATTGCTTTCATCTCGAATCAGCACCACGACCGTTGCGGCTTGGGACTCCTCTAGAATTCCTCGAATGGGTCGACCTCCAAACTCTCGCCAAACATGCCCTTTCCTATCATCACATCCTGTGCATTGCTTCCTCCCCTGCGTTTGCTTTGAGACGTGTGATCTACGGCGAATCCTCTACCGATGAAGGCATCCATTCGTACAGTTCCGATTGAACGGTCTGAACCTTCCCGATCGCCTGTTTTGAGGTTCGGACGGATCGAGCCATTGGCAGGAGCTTGATATGTAGCTGTGTTTGATGCTCTCCGCGCGAAAACATTGGACGCTGTCATCGAGCTATCCTTGGACAATGTTGCAGCTGGCAATTGGGGATTCGTGCTGCTTCGCTTACGCTGATGGCGACTGCCAGCAAACTTGGAAATATTCGGAGGAGCAGTTGAATCAGCCGTGTCCAGCCGCTTGTGTCCTTCGGCACGTTTGGGTGCCGACATCGATACAATTGTCGTTTTCGAAGGCAATATGGGTCCTGGCAGTAATGAGGATCGTCGTTTGTGTCCGTTTCCAAGTGTGGGCTCAGCTTCTGGCGATAGGCGTGGCACCAGAGGAGGACCTCGACCCGACTGCGCAAGAAAAGACAGAGCTGTGAGCCACAAGTAATGTCTCTCTTTGTTTGATGCAGTGAGCTTGAGAGCTCGCTCTGGTGTCAAGATGAGTATGGACCTGTCGAAGATAGTCTCGTGCGAAGCGCTCTTATGAAGCGGTGTCGTGTCCTTAACATCAAGCACTGATTTGATCACCACTGACGAGTGTTAGTTACAAGGGAAAGATATCAATGGCACAGTCACTTACGTTTACGTCCGGGTTTTCCAAGCAAGGCCGGACCTGAATTTGGCTGTTTGGAGCTCCACATGACTGTTTGTTCATACGGCGAAAGCCAAACCCATCTCTTGTGGCGTACGCCGCTGGTTGCTCCTTCATCTGTCTGATCTCCACGAGACTCGCCGATACCAAAGGAACGACGTCTTCGAACGTACTTCCACATCCACTCGCCTACCATAGTGCCTGCAATCGCGTCCACGATGACTTCGTCTTGACTTTTCTCTTCCTCTTCTTCCACTGCGCTATCTTGGTCGAAGTCTGGAGAGTCCAGGATATAAGACTTTCCGTTCGGCACACCAAGTTCTTCATGTGTCGGTGTCTCTATGCCCGGAAGGAGCAAGTTGTCTTTCGATGGCGTGTCGAATGCCATTGATTTGATCGGTTCAAGGTTCGGTGCTCTTCTCCTTCTTCTTGGAGACATGCGAGCATTCGTTCTCATGGTGCCAGATGATTGTACCTTTCTAAGGCCGCCATCTGGAGCGATCCGAGAATCATTACTTGAGCGATGTGATCGCATTGAATGAGCCTCACGTCTAGTGGGACTTCGCGATCCTTCATTGCTAGGAGGTCTCGAGCTCATACGGCCAGGTATCGGAAATGGTGGCGGCGGTGCTGCGCCGTAACTACTAGCAGTATTGGGTCTGCTGGAGTTGCGCTCATATGAACTGAAGAAAGGTCCTACTCTCACGGAATGAGATGTTCCTCTTGAACTGGGCGGGCGACTCTGGTTCGAGCTACCGTCAGACCCCATTCTCTTGCTGTGAGCAAATACAGACGGCCTCTCTGGACTGACGACAAAATTTGCAGGAGAAACCGCGCGATTCTCCGGTACAGTCTTCGGAGGGCCATTGAACAGTGAACGTACGTTCGGACGAGTAAGGCCTGGCATGTTTCCGAAGATGGCTCTCATGTCATCACTGGACTCGGCTAATCGATCGTTGACATCCGGGTCATCATACCAGTGAGATGGTGCGTCTTGTAGCGGATCTGACTCTGACTGCTGGTGTTTCTCATGAGCTACCGAGCGAAGCTTGGGCGGTGGGAGAACGATAGGCTTCAGTGGGAAGCGATTACCATCCTTGCTAAAGGTGCTACGATGCATGGCGACTCGATGCTTTGTGGTTGTCTGCGTCTCATGACTTGCATTGAAGCCACCTTGCTCCAGAGCGCTTGGCAATAGATGAGGCGGTAGCTTGATTGGTCTTCGGTCAATTTTGATCTCGTCTGTTTGCACTCCAGCATCCGACATAGGCGTTGCGGCAGCTACTTCGGTTTGCACAGAGCTACTACGCATACCGGGGGGAAGGACACTCTCACCAGTTCTGGGCGACATGGGAGGCTGAATGGTGATGGCTGGGACTGGAAGGACTTCTACCGGAGCCATAGAAACGTTTCTTCGTGATGCCAGATCACCTGCAACAGCGAGATCTGTTTGTGTCGAGATTGATTGGTATATTGATTTCGCTGATATCTCTTTGTGAGCATCTACCATGGCAACATAGTGTGGTGTATCCGGAGGGCTCATGGGGGCCTCGACTAACCGATCTGATGTTGCCAGATTCGGTAGTCTTGGCTGGTGGCCTTGTTCGGATGGTTTCGCCTGGGTGGGTACCATGCCAGATTCAATTGTTCCGTTCTGATCGACTGTCAAAGTCTTTGGTGCGTCACCGGTGGTTTCAGCTTTCTGTCTCGCCGGACTCGAAGACCGTGAGAAACTCATCTTCGCCATCTGCAACCCAAATCTCTCTGCGAAAGAGGGTGTCCTCAGAGACTCAATGGATGCTCCTCGTACTGCTTCTCCTTCCGTGAAAGCATCAGAACCGCTCTTGACTGTCAGACCAAGAATCTTCTTTGCTTTGCGATCCGAGATGGCTGAAGTTCTAGAGTTGATGCTCGAGCGGTTTTGAGCAAACAAAGGGAGGTCCTCATCTTCATCTCCTTCGAGGTCTTCCGTCTCGTACTCCTCGTCGTCCGAGTTGAGCTCGTTGGCCAACGAAGTCATACCTGGCCTTCTGATACTGCCAACAGAGGGGGCTAGGCTTCGAATGCTCAAGCTGCTCTGATTTCTTGCATGATTTTCACGTCGGAAAGTGCGGACGCTGGCAGCATCACTATCTTCCGAAGCATCCTCGGACGCTTGCTGAGCTTGAGAGGCAAGATGGTGGGTCCTTACTTCCTCTACCACAGCGCGCAGTCGCGTCTCGGAGACGTGGACCTTGTGCTCGAGTTGACGCTTCTCGTTCTGCCACGACTGTCTCTCTTTGTCCCATGTCTCTCTAGACCGAACGGTCTCTTGTTCCAAAACCTTTGTCTTCTTGTTCGCTGCATCCAGCTTGTTCCGTAGTTCCTGGTTTGCAGTTTTGACATTGTCTCGCTCGCCGAGTAGACCCTCGACAGCATCAAAGGTTCCATTCTCGAGGAGTTTGAACTTCTGCTCCAACTGCTTGGCCTTTTTGGTGCTCTCGCGAAGTTGAGCAGACAAATCTCCATTCTCAGTGTTGGTGGTCTTGAGACTTTCTTCGAGAGTGTCGATGAACTGGTGTTTCGAGTCGAGTTCTCGTCGCAACGAGAGAATTTCGGAGACTAGAGATGCATGCAGGGTGGGGGTGAAACGGTTCGCATCGAATGCATGGGCGTTGGCATCTCGGCTTTCGGATGATGCGTCGAACGAAGAAAGCAGAGAGTTGGTGGAAAAGTCACGGTGTTTAGCACGGCCGCGTGAGGAAGGTTTCGACGTTGCGAGTTCCGGAGGGGTGTGTTCAGGCGTTCGTGCAGGTGATGCCAGGGCACCATACTGAAAGTAGTCGGTTGACATGATGGCAACGCGACCAGGCGTATAGCAGTCAGAGAGTCACTCTTCCTACTTCATGTGCAGTTCAACAAGTCATGACTTGAGGCGTGCTGGCGGTATTGTGCAAAGAGGTGTCCGCACGAGATTGAGTAAGGTCTCGAGGGGAGTGGTAGCGAAAAGGGGAGAGCAAGAAACCAGAACAGAGCGATTGAATGACGCTGTCAGTCAAGATAGCCGGTGTTTCAATCTATAGAGATTTGGACGTGAATAGAGAAGATTGGCCGGATACGCCGATCATCAGGGAGAGGAAGGCTGATAGATGAATCTGAGAAGGAGCGGCCACACTAATACAGGTTGTGATTGCCTCAATCTATACCACAAAGAGAGGCGCACCTTCCCCACCCCGCTGACTGTGCAGCTGAGAGTCCATTGTTGACATTGGGCCGTGGACTGGGCCGCCTGTAGACTCGCAATGGTAGAGAAGGCGCTGCATGTGCGAACCCGCAGCTGTGGAAAGTGTGACTGAGCAGAGTGCCGGGTGTGCACGGATCGTCTGCAGAGACAAGCGCGCCGTTGCTCCATGCAAGGGACTGGCGGGATCGACTCTGTATCTGCACCGTTTTGCGCTGCTCGAACAAGCTTCTGTTTCACCACACCACATCTTCCAACGTCTGCTTCTGGTGGTGAAAAAATGTGTTACTTGACACGACACTGCCAATTTCAACACCAGAACTAGAAGTTAAAGCGAAACAGATTGACTCGTCTCTGGAGTCCGACTTGGCAAGCGCTCGAGCGTTCGTGAAAGGGTGTGACAAGGATGGAAATGGGCTTGTGCTTCTGCTGATCACCTCAAGGCTCATTAACCAATCGATGTCTTGAGCCCTCGTCCTACGTGAGTGACTGACACTGTTGTGCCTCTTGACATTACTCTGTCCAATCGCAAGATCACACGAGAAGCCTCTATTCAACTCAATGAAAGCCGCGCGGGCTGGATATTTGGTATGAGCGCCGCACGGCAGAGGAACGGCATGTCCGAAGCATCATCACAAGGGCTTCCAAGACCTTTTTTCTATCACGGTAAGACATGGTGATATTGCAAGCAGATTTATCATAACACACATCTGCATTGATATCAGGATCAGATGCACAGCACGATATGCAGGCCAATCTTCATCCGTGGAGGTCACAATGGTCATGGGGCAGGTCTGGCCGCTGTGTAACGAATTTCGAGAAAAGTTGATAAACAAACAGATCTCATTCGCAACTCTCCAACAGCCACACACTGATCAGAATACGGACCGTAGGTGTCACAAAGTACAATGATTGGAAGAGAATCCTCAGAAGCGAGCCGTATCTGAAGAAAAGATGGAAGCGATGATTTTAATTTGCTGTATAGGGGACAACCCTGGCTCGGACGAAGGTGTCCCGGATCCCGAGCCCCGCCATGTGACGCTTGATTTTTTTCTCGAAACCATCAATCGTCAGGCCGACAGGTTTCTGACACTGCCTTGATATTTCCGAATCTAGGACTTGAACCCAATCGAACAGCCTCGATTGATTCTCGGGTACCAAGAAACATACACTTACGGACCGGATCGTCGACAAGACCTTAATACTCAACGAAGCAAGCACCAAAGCACTTGTACCCGAGGAAAAGAGAGAAAGAAGCTCCCGTATAAGGAGTCTATACCACAACAAAATGGCGTCGCGTATCCAAGAACTCCCCGATGACTTCGACGACAAGATCGACCTGAACAAGGCACCCGCCGAGACACGTGGCCCTGCACCGCCGTCCGCAGCCGGCGACAGTGGCCTCTCGTTCGACAAGATGATGGAAGCAGCAGCCAAACACTTCCCAGCCAAAAAGGATGCAGCACCAACCTCAAACGACCCATCTCAACCAGGCGCTCAACTGCCCCCCGGCATGGAAACAGCCAGACAGTACACAGCAGACGAAATGTGGCAGATGCTCAACAAGTCCCCGCTCTTCATGACCGAGCTGGACGAGACGGGCGAAGACGGCGGTGAAAACGTAGCCCTCGAAGCAATCAAAGCCCTCGCCTACGAGGGCACCCGCGCCGAAAACGCCGCCTCCTTCCGCGAACAAGGAAACGAAAACGCCCGTCTTAAGCGTTGGAAGGACGCCCGTGAATTCTACGATCGCGCTCTGGGCGCTCTGAAACTGCCCCAGAAGCGTGCAGATGCGGTCGAAGGCGACGAAGACGTCGAGCACGACTTGGTCGAACTGGACCCAGAGGAAGAAGCACGCAAAGAAAAAGAACACGAAGAGGCATCACTGGTCAACCGCGCCCTCTGCAACCTCGAATTGAAAAACTACGGCTCATGCAACCGCGACTGTGCGGCTGCTCTCAAACTCAACCCTCTGAACGTAAAAGCATACTACCGCAGCGGCATGGCAAACTTCCACCTCGACAAACTACCCGCAGCAAGCTGGTCTTGCGACTTGGGTCTCAAAACCGACCCGACCAACAAATCCCTGCTTATCCTGCAAGAAAAGATCGCAAAACGCAGAGCACAGATCGAGAAAGCCGAACGCGAACAGCACGAACGAGAAGAAAAAGCCCGCAAAGAAAAAGAAACATTGGCACTGGCATTGAAAGGCCGCAACATCGCAACGAGATCCACAACGACGGCACCACCTCAACTTGAAGACGCAGCCGTGCAACTCGAAGACCCGACGGATGCAGCATCGACTCTGAGTTTCCCTTGCTTACTCCTCTACCCTCTGCACAACCAAACGGATTTCATCAAGTCCTTTGCCGAAGACGAATCAGTAGGCCAACATCTCGAGTACATTTTCCCATTGCCTTGGGACGAAGACGAGCAATACCTACCCGAAAACGTCGAATGCTACATCGAGACCACAACAGGAGGTCTGGTAAAAGCAGGCAAGAAGATGGCATTACTCAGGATATTGAACACCGGCAAAGTGGAAATCGTGGATTCTCTGCTCAGGATCAATGTTGTGCCAAAGAACAGAGCACAGGAATGGGTGGACAACTTCAAGAAGATCAAAGCTGCCGCTAAATAGAATTAGAGCATTTGATCTAAAGTAAATCATGAATTTGTTTTGCCTTACCGTCCGTATGCAACTTCTCTTTTACCCTGTCTATAGTAACATATGATGCTTGTTCCTTTGTTCATAATCATCTCCCATCTCTGTTGATATTTGTTGTAAATGTTGTCCCAGCTCATCTGGTCAGATAACACATGATGCCCCAGAGACAGCGGAATGCCTCTATCCTGTCACTGACGTTGAACAAGTCGAACCATTTCGATCGTTGCAGCACCGGATGGCACCAGTCCTTGTCATCCGGTATCGTGTCTGGGAAGTTGCCGGTGGCGACAAAGTCGAGGTAAGCACCGTGTACTCGCAACTTGAGGATCGAGACGTGATAGTACATGCTTGATAGCACGTAAACCTGCAAATTTTTGTCAGTCATATATCTCGTGATCAGTCCTCACTACTCCTCCTTACCGTGTCCCACTCGCTATCCTCGTCCTTGCCAATGGCCTGGTATTCGGTAGCAGGGTCCCAGAAGGATCGCATTGGCTCCATGGCTTTCCATATCTCGTACTGCGGCCTCTTCTTTTTCCTTTTGCCAGCAAAGTGAGCAGCAGCCTCCTTGCCCAAAGCTGCAGCAATGAGGTCGCTAGCATCGTCCATGTCGGGTGTTTCTGGTTCTGCGGCATCCGAAGCCATCTCGCTGAACCAGTATTTTCCGCTTTTAGGAGCCGGCTTTGCCCATATCTTTTCTGTACGACCTTGTCGCCGTCTCTCTTGCGCGAGGTGCAAAAGACTGCCAATCTCTTTCAGCTGATCCAGGCGTAGCTTATCCCGCTTCTCGTCGTCAGACCCAAAGTCGAAGTCTTCCAGCTCTTTGCGAACGTATGCAGCCATGAGCGGTCCTTGCAACAAGTGCCTCTTTTCCTTCTCTTTCGGAACGCGATGTACCAGGAACGACTGATAGTTGACGGGCAAGCGTACGCCGCTCAGTAATAACGTGGGATGCACGCGCGGCGAACCGATTTTGCAGCGGAAGGGAAAGGCGGCTGCTTCCATGAAGCCCTTGATGACGTCCATACGATAGACCCAGGGCATCTTACTGCCTGTAGATGTGCGTCTACCGCGGTACAGCTCTCGCAAGAAATCATCTGAAGAGGCATCAGAGCCATTGGTGATCATCTTCGAAAGCGGCGGAGATTCCTGATCTCTTGCAGTAAGTTCGCTGAAGGTTAGTGGTGTAGCAGGAGGTAAATCAATAGGCTCATGCTCTTCCAGATTCCGTACGTCAATCATCATGTCTGGATCGGCGAACTGTGGGTGGTCTTCTTCGCGAACGCTCTTGCCGTCATCGTCCAGGACGAAATAATCATCGAGGTCTGTTTCCCAATGCTCGCTCATGCTGTGCAGAGCAGTGAAGAATGTGCGGAAGTCGCTTAGGCGAATCTTGTTTAATCCTTCGGGAAGGTTCGTACGAGTGACGGTGCGGTAGGCAATGTCGTTCTCAGTCTTCAACTCGACAAGTCGTGTGACAAAGTTGCCCTGGTTGTAGTTGGTATTCTCGGCCATAGTGGGATTCAACTCTTCGTCGTTGGAGGGCATGTACGGACGGCCTTGGTGGTCTGTTGGAACCAGCTGGTCGACAGGGCACGGTGTTGCGAAACGAACATTCAGGTCGGCGTAGAATTTTGCTGTGATATCCGAGACCCTGCGCGACTGGACAAAGTCGCGGCGCAAATCAGGACGGTCAGACTCATGGTGCCAGTCTTTGATTCTCAAGGCTTCTTGTCTGGCGTAGTTGGGCAGACCAACATGGGTCGGCGGGTCGGGTTGGGGTCGTTCCTTGAAGGGATCGATGTAGCTGGCGTAGTTGCTCGCTGTGTCGCATACAGTCAGAGGGTGGAGGAATGGCACATTTGAGAAGGGTCTGGGAGGTGCAGAAAGACGATTGGCATTCAGAGCGCTACCTAGGCACACGACTGTAGGTAGACAGGGACTGGCGCACCGAATGCGACAGGTGCAAGTATCTTGGTCGACTTGGCTACGCGAATTGCAAGACAGCTCATGTGCGCCAGTGTGCCCCAAGGAATGTGATGATTTGCGAGACGACAAACGTACCAGCACCGAAGCCACCAAACATGATGGGTGATTAGTCGAGTCTGTATGCAGACCAGCTTGTGGTATTACGTGTTACGGCAGGTGGGACAAAGCGAGAGTGGTGGTGAAACAAGAGGCGAAAAGAAAGGCGCGAAAGAAAAGCGCACGTAGATCAATCACTAATGGGCGGCAGCATGGTGGGTGATAGGTCAAGTCATTGGCGAAGATGTTTTGCAAAAAGGAAGTGCAGAGAAGGGACAAGATTTTGGTGTCGACGCGTAAATTCCTTGTTGCCTTCATTCGGAACCCCTCAGGTCCCTCTCGAGTCTCTCGCAGCTCCCTGCCCGCGAATGACGGCGCGGCGTTCGGGAAAGCACGACTCGCCGCACTCACGGCCCGAATCAATCTTGGGCGTTGCTTGTTTCCGCCCGCCGACTCCGGGCTTGGAGAGGTAAGACGGCCCCCGGCCGCTCGGAGATGGGAGGCAACGACCCCACTATTCTCCCGCTGGAGGAAGGTACAGCCCGCAGCCACGCGGGTCATCAACGATTGAGGGGCAGCCGCAGTTTCCTCATCATCAATCTGACATTTCTGACTTGCTCAACATCTGTCTTCCACCCATAAAAAGTGTAATCTAGAGCAGTCAAAATGGTTCTTACATTCGGCATCATCGGCACCAACTGGATCACCGAGTCCTTCATCCAATGCGCTCAAGCAACAAACCAATGGAAGCTGGCCGCTGTTTACTCTCGCTCTGAAGACTCCGCTCGCACCTTCGCCGACAAGTTCGACGTCAAGACCCTTTACACATCTATCGACTCTCTTGTTCAAGACTCGAACCTCGACGCCGTCTACATTGCCTCGCCCAACTCTCTCCACTACTCGCAAGCAAAGACGGTCCTCCAAGCAAAGAAGCATGTCATCCTCGAGAAGCCCGCCACCTCGACTCTCGCCGAACTCGAGCATCTGTTCAAGATCGCAAAGGAAAACAATGTCTTCCTGATTGAAGCCTACCGCCATATTCAAGAAGTCAACTACAAGCTCCTCCGCCGCGTCTTGTTCGACGACAAGAAGTTGGGCACTATCTTCGGTGCCAGTCTCAACTTCTCCATGTACAGCTCGCGCTACAACAATGTCCTCGCTGGCGAGACCCCCAACATCTTCAGTCTCGAAATGTCCGGTGGCTCCCTGGTAGACATGGGAGTATACCCCGTCACCTTCGCCCTTGCCCTGTTCGGCAAACCCAAGTCGCAGACATACGCTCCCTTCATCTGCCACACTGGAGCTGATGCCGGTGGCTTCATCGTCCTCCAATACGAGAAGTTCGGTGTTCAGATTCAGCAATCAAAGTGCTTCACATCCTTCGCTCCTACCGAAATCTACGGCGAGAACGGTACCATCAGCCTCAACTCCGTCACCGACATTGCGAGCGTAAAGCTCTGGGACCGCAAGACCAAGCAGACCGAGGAGTTGGCAGAGAAGAAGGTTGATCTGAACTTGCAGGAAGAGGCTGAGGAGTTTGCCCGCATCATCAACAACAAGGACGCCGATGCTGCTGCTAAGCTCGAGCAATTGAGTTACGATATTGTGTCCGTCACCTCTGACCTGAGAAGGCAGAATGGAATTTTGTATCCTGCCGACAAGCAATAGATACTGCCTGTGCACCAAGACCTGTATATTATAATGTTCCATATATGATTCGTGTCTCTGAACCAAAAGTTGAAAGCAAAAAAAGTTACGTCTTCTGTATTCTTTCCATCTCTTGTACCCTTGCTATGCAAATCGTGTTCCGACAAGAAAGCCTACGAGAACATTGAGAACCGCTCCATCTCTATAAAAAATATACACATAGTCAACCCCGTCATCCGACCACTTGCTACTTGTTTACACCCTGCTACTATATCCACCAAGCACATTCCCCTTGGCAACCCTCCTCTCATACCACTTCCTCCCCTCGTCAACCCAAAACACCGTACTCGCCAACAGCACCAAACCCACCAGATCCCTGAGCCCAAGCGCCTCAGTCTGGAACACGCCCTGCAAAGGCGGGAAATAAATGACCAAAGCCTGACCCAGCAAACTGCCCGCTACAGCATAATTGAACATGGCATTTGCTTTGTGGCCCGTAAACTTGATTTCGCCAAGAAGCAAAGATTTTGTGGCGCTGCGGCAGGTGAGGGCGTTGAACATGTCGAAGAGAACGAATGCCGTAAAGGTGAGGGTGGTGTCGCGGGGTGAGACTTCGTGGGAGGCGAGGTCGGTGGTGGAAAGGTTGGAGATGTAGGTGTACAGTGTGCCTGCCATGATGACCAGTGAGGATTGCAGTACACGGCGAATAAGGCGGGGTGTAAGGACGCGTGCGTGACGGGGTCGAGGTGGTAGTTGCAGCATTGTTTTATCCACGGGCTCTACACCCAATGACTGGGCAGGAGGACCGTCCATGAGGATGTTGATCCAGAGGATTTGCATGGCATTGAGCGGATTCTTGTAGCCGAAAGCACTGCTCAGCATCACAAGACCCAAAGCAGCGGCAGATGTGCTGAGTTGGAAAGTCAAAAAGTTTTGGATGTTGTGGAAGATGCCTTTGCCTTCTTCAATGGCGGCGAGGATGGTGCTGAAGTCGTCGTTTGTTAGAATCATGTCTGCGGCTTCTTTGGCCACGTCGGTGCCGAGTTTGCCCATTGCTATGCCAATGTCTGCTTTTTTGAGTGCTGGCGCATCATTGACACCGTCGCCTGTCATGGCCACGACATCGCCTCTTGATTGCAATGCTCTGATGATCTTCATCTTGTGATCTGGACTCGTTCTTGCAAAGACTGATGTGCGCGAAATCGCTTGAGCGAGATCCTCATCACTCATTTGATCCAGCTGGTCACCACGCAAGACTGGTGAACCAAGGGCTGATGACATATTGATAGGCATGCCTAGCTTTTTCGCAATGGCCACGGCTGTGGTCTCGGCATCACCAGTAATCATGATAACCTTGACTCCGCCAGCCATGAGACGGCGTATAGAACGATCCACACCCTTGCGAGGAGGGTCATTCATACCCACCAGGCCTGCAAAGCAAAGTCCAGTGTATAGATGGTCTTCATCGGCCAACGAGGAACCCTCAGGCTTGGGTGATGTGCCACGGGAGATGCGACGATCCTTGGATTCACGAATCGAACCGCTCGCGAGGCCAAGAACACGAAGTCCATCTTGCGCCATATCTTCGGCTGCTTTCAATGCTTCCTGACGTCTCTGCTCGTCCAGAACGACTTCGCGTCCTTGCGAGGTCATGTAGGTATCGCAGCGACCGAGAACACGCTCAATAGCACCCTTGATATAGGCTGTTGCAGCTCCATTGATTTCTTGTGGGTTGTGAATGACCACACCCATCCATTTGCGCTCTGAACTGAATGGCGTCTCGTTGCGCCTGCTTCCAATGTTGTTTCTGATATCATCTTCGCCAAATGCGTCCAGAAGATCGAGTAGCGCTACATCAGTTGGCTGACCTGTCCAACGACTCTTTGCATTCGCCAAGTCGCCTCCCATGGTCGAAGATAGGATAGCTGCCGAAGCCGCTGTAGCATGAGAGGAAGACTCGGAACCCAATCTTCCATTGTTGACAATGTTGCCAATACGTAAAATGGTGCGCGTAGCAGAACTCGAGGGAGCAGTTGCATGTACCTTGACCACATCTACAGGGGCCTCGTCGTCAAAATGCCACATTTTGGTAACCGTCATATGGTTCATGGTCAGAGTTCCGGTCTTGTCGCTGCAAATAACATTGACAGAGCCTAGAGTTTCCACACTTGGGAGCCTACGCACGATGGCGTGTCTTTTTGACATGCGAAGAACACCAAGAGCCAGTGTGACGGTGACGATGATAGGCAGACCCTCAGGGATAGCAGCAACGGCAAGTGAGACACCAATCTGGAACAGTTCCAGGAACGGTCTACCGCGAATAAAGCCTATGAGCATAATGAAGGCGATGATCCCAAAGGACATGTAACTGAGCTCCTTGCCGAGGTTGTCCATGGAGAGCTGTAAGGGTGTACGAGGGCTCTCGATCTCCTGCAACGAAGCAGAGATGGCACCGAATTCTGTACCACCTCCGGTACCAATCACAATACCTTGTCCATAGCCTGAGCGAACCAGTGTTCCCATGAAAGCAATGTTCTTCTGCTCGTTCAGACGGAGGTCTGCACCCACGGTACCTGAAGCCTCGGACGCATATACAGGCGAGCTCGGATATCCTTCTCTTTTGGAAGCTGTGATGCTTGCTGCAAATTTGTGTACGGGCTCGTTTTCACCAGTCAGATTGGACTCGTCGATGGAGAGGTCTGCGGCACGGGTGATACGAATGTCGGCGGGAATGCGGTCGCCAGTGTGGAATAGAACGAGGTCTCCAACGACCAGTTGGCCAGCGGGTATAGTCATGGATGCCTTCTCGGCATTGGCCAAAGAAATCTTCTCGGCCTCCTCCAGAGTATCATTGTCGGGTCTGCGTTCGGCGCTGCGGATGACGTGGGCCGAATGGGGGACAAGCGAATTCAATGCCTCCATAGACTTCTCTGATCGGTATTCTTGCACGAAGGCGACGGTGACAACAATCAGGACGGCAATAGCGATACTGATGGCGTCCTCCAAGTTGCCCATGACTGCTGAGATGGCAGCTGAGGCTAGAAGCAACAATATCAGCGTCTCTTGAAACTGCTTGACGAATCGCAGCCATAATGGTTCAGGTTCCTCGTGAGGTAGTTCGTTCGGGCCATCGCTGTGCAGACGTGTGGCGGCTTCGTTGGGTTGTAGACCATGTGTCAACGAGGTGGAGAGGCGCGTAGCAGTATCCTGGGGTGTGAGGACTGCATGGTTGGCTGTGACGGTTTGCTGCGAGGGAAAATGTTAGGAGCAAGCAATTCTCGACCATGCGGCGTCTAGGGGTCGACGCGCAAGCGGTGCAGCAGAGGGCTGGAGAGGAACAGGCTGGAGAGGACAGCAAGGAAAGATGATGTGTAATTACCGGAGTCCTCTGTCGTGTCAAGGTCGGACGAGCTTGCTCAGGGGGTGCTAGATCCTGCCTCGAGGCATTGTACATGGGCAAGGCCGGCGTGGACGAACGGGACATGTCAATGGACGACCGTCAACATGGAGGCGTGGTGCGCTGAGATGTACGGCAAGAACGGAGCCGGACACGGAGCAAGCTCTTGAACTGAGTTGCGGGAGTGTGAGTTTGTCGAGGATAGCAATAGGAGGATCAATCAATCCAACGCTCGAGTAGTGCCTAGGGTACGTGGCCTAGCCAGTCGACGAATGCGGAGAAGGCGCTTCGTTTCTTCTGAGTTGGCCTATTAATATCGAAAAGGGAGATGTTCGGTCTTGTGTTCGAGCTGGTATCTCCATGTGCTACACTGCCACTTCATGGTCAAGCATGATTGTGGTCAAGAAAACCCGGCAATGGTCATGTCGTCGGCCATGCGGCGCCAAATGCAGGATACAGCTGCTTGCGTACCAAGCTCGAGCCTTATTCCCGCCTCATTCCCTGATCAATCCATGATTATCGCGAGGCATGGCCCTCAGACAGGAACATTATTGACAAGTAAGATGACAATAGGCAGCAGCGACAGTAATGATATCCCAACTAAATTATCAGAATCGGGATGAATCATTCGACTGCGTAGACCATTGACGCAAAGCACAATACCGCTGCTTGGGTAGACACACGGCACGTGACTGGATCTTGGTCGGTGGAGCAACGATTGCTGAAGCGCGCGAATCCGCGATCCGGCCTTGGTCTCCCTCCCATACCACAGACATTCTAATCAACCACACGCGCCACCTGTTGCATCTCTCCAAAATCACGCCGACGCCTTTTTTGACCCACGCGATCGCCATAAATCCACTTGAATTTCTTGCGCCGCGTGTGTAGTGGCCTTGCGACAGGCCGAAGACTCAAAAGTCAAACCCACGACGCGTCGCTGCGCGTCTGTCCTGTCGTCACAGTCAACACTGACGCCTTCGCTTCACACAATACCCAACACCACACACCATGTTCTACTCGGAGACTCTCTTGTCCAAGACGGGCCCTCTTGCTCGTGTCTGGCTGGCTGCCAACATCGAGCGCAAATTGACCAAGAACAACATCTTGCAATCAGACATTGGCAGCAGTGTCCACACCATTATCAAGAATGACCAAGCTCCTATTGCTTTGCGCCTCAGTGGTCAACTGTTACTCGGTGTCGTCCGTATCTACAGCAGAAAGGCTCGTTACTTGCTGGACGACTGCAACGAGGCCTTGATGAAGATCAAGCTCGCCTTCCGTCCTGGAAATGTCGACCTTCCTTCCAACCAATCACACATTGCGAACCCTGCCGCCCTCGTGCTTCCCGACACAATCACCGAGCTGGATCTGTTCGCCCCAATGCCCGACCTCGACGAGCTGCTACTCGACAGCACCCCTGGACCTGGTCAGGACCCTACACTTCTGGACTGGGGCACTAGCCAGCTTCTACCCGAGAGTATGAACACCGCCGACGCCACTCAGACTCTTCAGCTCGAGGATGACGATTTAGGTCTCGACATTGGCGACATTACCGAAGGTGCTGCCGGCGGAGATACCAGTATCGAAATTGGTAGACGTGAGGAGGCCCCTCGCCCGGAAATGAACGACCAGAGCATGCTCTTTGCCGACGATTTGGACCTCGATATCGGAGGCGCCGAAGATACCATCGAGAAGGATGTTTCAATGGCTCCTCTGCCCATTGATGACGACATCGAGATGGGTGGTCTTGATCTCCAGATCGAAGAGAGCAACCTCGACGCCTTGAATCGTGCCGATGTTCGTCGTGAGCGTGATAGTGTCTCGCCACTTTCGTCCGTTCGCTCCAGCGTCGAGCGTGACCTTGAGCAGACTTTCCAGCTTGAGCAACAACCCACTGAGATTGAACAAGACGAGACCATGATTCAAGCACAACAGCGTGCCAAGCGCCGCAAGGTCCTGCCCGCTGATCTCAACACCGAATTGCAAAACTCTCAAATCCGCGCTCAACAGGAGGACCGCAGCAAGATCCTTAAGGCTCCCACCTTCCTTCCCAGAGATCCTGTTCTCCTCGCACTGATGGAGATGCAGAAGAACGGCGGCTTCGTATCCAGCATTTTGGGTGATGGTCGCAGTATGGGCTGGGCCCCCGAGTTGAGAGGTGTATTGTCTCTCGAGGTTGTGCGCACAGCCGGCGAGCTCAAGCGCAAGAGAGACAGTGGACTCCCTCAAATTGAGATTCCAGAGGAGGAGGAAGAGACTCACGCTCTGCCTGAACTCGAAGATATTCAGGACCCAACATTCGGTGCTGATGATCTTGCCCCCGCTTTTGGCGGCGAAGACATTCCTTCTGTCATTGAGCCTGTCCAGGAGGAGGAGATGGAGTCTTACTCCCCAGCACCCGCTTTTGACGAAACTACTATGCCTGTTCTGCACCCTGCCGACTCTGGCCCAGTCTCACTCGGCACCAAGCACGCCGTCCACCTTCTGCGCGAACGCTTTTCAGACGAATCCGGTGAGATGCCATCAGACACCGATCGTGCCCAACGCAGTGTCCTTTTCACCGACTTCTGCCCTGAAGAGCGCACCAGCAAGCAAGACGCCACCAAGATGTTCTTCGAAGTCCTAGTCCTCGGTACAAAGGATGCTGTCAAGGTGGAGCAAAGCTCAAACGAGTTGGGTGCTCCACTCCGTATCCGCGGAAAGAGAGGTCTTTGGGGAGATTGGGCCGAGATGGGAGCTGGTGGCGAGATTGCAAGCCAGCGTCCCGAGGTTGCTGTCACCATTTAATGGCCTACTATATTTTACGTTGTGACGTTCTCGAGTGGTTCTCAAGGCGTTCAGGGGTTTGGTGCTGATGGCGTTCCCTAAGGGTGTGCTTTATATTGATGGCTTCATTTGCGAAAAGCTACGAGGGTCTGATCGTGGCTTGCTGAGCGAGCGATGACAAGCGTTGCATGTGGTAGCAGCTATCAGGGCAGGATGAGGCTACTATGGGCTTACTTTTCTTGGTTTTCTTGATCAGGTTGCAGCCCTGACTTTCCATTGCATGCGGCAGAGTTATAGGGCATTCTTTGCGATAGTTTAGCTGTAAGTTTAACAAACGCTTTGACAAACAGTCGCGGCATGAACGGGACGGCAGCTCCCGTTTCCGTGAGAAAGTTCACACCTTCCTTCCTTCGCAACCTGACCTAGAACATGGTTGGCATGCCAATTTGTACCTGATTGTGATTCCGCCGGAAGACCCGTCACTGTCGTGTATATCGTATTCTTGGATCATCACCGTCTCCTGCCTTCAATGCCACCAATCCATCTGTGAGAGGAATGTAGTCTCATCCGATGACAACCTGATGGTTGGTCGAGAAAATGAATGTATACTCGAGCTCAAAATCACTGGCCGCTGCTCTGACCACGCATGCATCTAAGCACCCGGACTTCTGTCATAAGAGGATACCGCGCGAGGTGGGGTGTGCCTGATGTTGAACCCTGATGCAAAAGACCGCGCAAGTATTCCAAGTCTCCACTTTCAGATGCTCAACCTGTTCCTGTGCAACCTTGCTATGGCGGACGCGCAACAGATTCGATTGTCAGAGAGGTCGTGGCCGCATCTTGTGGCTGGCGGGTAACTTGACTTGGCACATTTGATATTGCCACGATGCTAACGTTGATGTATAGAGCCGGCGGTATAACCACTGCAATAGCTACAGCACCACTAGACGTCCTACGCACGCGGTTCCAATCAAATCTTTACTCGAATCTCTGGCAATCCAGCGCAGCCGTGGTCACGCCTCAGACATCATTCATGAAAGCATGGCTTGAGCGCGTAAAGATCACAAGTCGAAGCGTAATCATGTTACAAAAGGTCCAAGGTTGGCGAGGATTGTATACAGGACTTGGACCGAGTATCCTTGGAGCGGTTCCGGCAACTGCGGTCAACTTCTACACGTATGGGAACTGCAAACGTATCTATGCAGATTGGTTCGGCCTCAGAGAGAATGCATCAAGCGTCCATATGACTGCTGCCATGACTGCAGGCATCGCCACTGGTACAATCACAAACCCAATCTGGGTCATCAAGACACGCATGCAACTGGACAGCTCACCAACAACTCCACGACCTCGTCACCGTACCAGTTTGCAATGTGTCATGCACATCTTCGAACAAGAAGGTATCCGAGGATTTTATCGTGGACTCAGTGCAAGCTATCTCGGTGTCGCGGAGAGCGCCCTTCACCTTGTCCTCTATGAACGGCTCAAACAGATCTCACAAAGCAGTATCGTCGTGCCTCGAGAAGTGTTTGATCGCCAACAATCACCACTACGGAAACCATGGGATATCATCTTGTCCTACGTTGGGGTCAGCGGCTCCGCTGCCATCGCCAAACTGATTGCTGGAGTGATCGCATACCCTCACGAAGTCAGTACACCTTTCATTCCCATGAACAACGACTGACTTGACAATGCTATAGGTTCTGCGAACACGTCTACGTCAAGCTCCACTTCCCAACGGAGATCTCAAATACACGTCGTTGAATCAATGTATCCGAACCATCTTGAGAGAAGAAGGGCTTCATGCGTTTTATGGAGGAATCATACCGCATATGTTACGTGCCGTACCTTCAGTACGATCACTCTTGGTGTGTACGAGACGGTTCTATACTACCTTCAATAACGGCAGTCTTTGAGATCGCTTTGCTTCTGCTAGCTAGAATGATTTCCCGTAACCACTTTTGTTCGTTCAAGGGAGGGCGTGGTATACGACAATCGCAACATGATTCGTACCCTGAAGTTCTCTGACAGGCGGGCAATTCCAAAAGTCAGCGTAATCGATTTGAGCCTGTCTGGGATTGTGTCTAGCTTCTGCACAGGACCTTGCTAGCGATGGAGTGCTGCACTTGCCCTCTCCTGGTCTCCATATAGATACCGATTGAACATGCCGACCACAGCCCTGATCTCACAATAAACTGAGTCTTCGGCTTTAGAGTGCAAAGTTTAACAAGCACTTTGACAAACTGTTGTGGCGCGTGCGGTCCGGCAGCCACCCGCTTCCGTTAGACCTTGCGTGTGCCTTTCCATTCTTCTTCTGTCTCCTTCGACGTCCTCAAATCTGCCTTCTCCATGGGCTGGGTATACATTCATGCTCTGTATATGTCATACATAATCAGGAGGACTCGTCGTGTTCGTACACCAAAATCAACACACGAGGCCAAGAAGAGTCGGCAACGACAACCGGCAGTCTTTCTCTGTGCTCGCCAAGTTGGTCCGTCCATAACAACATACGTCTGCGAACTCGCTACGCACGAAACATTGAAGCTTCGCAACCCTAACAAAGCCGACAGATATCAAGCCCTAGATCACAGAACCGATTCAACCGCAGCCCTAGATATGATTGACTCGCTGTGCCTGAGAACTGGCGCTTGTCGGGTTCATGAAGCCTGCACGCGCATCAACTTGGTACTAGCAGCAGAGGCCTGAGCTGTGTGCCCTGTATGATCGTCCTGAATGGTCCCTTGTAGAACCCCTCTCGTCGATCTCAACACACTGGCAGCAATGAATCGCAATCTTTGACGGCGGACGAGTGCGGAGGAGCAGATGTCTAGCGATCGTGTACACCTCAAATGGCCGAGCATGTAGGGCTCGTTGACCTACAGTCAAGTGCTCATACAGTAGAAAGAGGTATAAGTATTGTAGCAGCCCTCGGGGTGTCCATCCGAATCATCTGATATCACCTTCTCTTCTCTCAAGCCCTATACACTCCTGCTTTGTATCAAGATGCATATCCCTTCCTTGGTTGCTGGCTCCGTTGCCCTTTCGGTTGGATCCAACTCTCGTAGCTCCCTCTTCGTCGAGAACGCTCCTGATCACGTTCGCCCCTATGTCATTGAGAGATATGCCAATGCCCAGGCCGTCGCCGTCGGCCAGCAGATCTACAGATTCCCTGTCACTGGTGCTTCATCCGGGGGTGCTTTCTCCATCCTCATGACCAACTCTCCCGCCTCAGGCGCCCTGGGTGTCCTTCCTCACATCCATCAAACCCACTACGAGAACTTCTTCTGCAGTAAGGGACGCTTCCAACTTTGGACCAACAAGTATGGCGACGAGGAGTCTAGAGTCATGTTGCCTGGCGATTATGGCGCTGTACCAAGAAACACTACACACACATTCCAAGTGCTGGACCCCGACACTGAGATGCTGGGAGTCATTCAACCCGGCGGCTTCGAGGCTCTCTTCTTTGCCATCGCAGACTCCAACTACACATCCTCCACCTCCTCTCCCTACGTACCCGCCGCGGCCAGTGGCTCCACCGACGCAGGTGCCGGTTCATCGGCCTCGATGATCTCAGCCCTCGAGTCCTTCGACGTGTTCGCTCAACTAGACTACTCCCCCCGCCGCGATGCCATCAACGGCACCGCACCCGCCAACACAACATGGCACACGGGCAAAAACACCCCAGCCACCAACTCCAACACACCCTTCTATCTCGCCAAGAACCAAGGACCCATGTATCTGAACAGCGAACACGGATACCAGATCGTTGCCCCCTTCATCACCACCACCCAGAGCGCAGCAAAGTTCTCCGAAGGCACCGTCACCATGTCCAGAACGCTTTCCAACACTACCGTCCCCACTAGAAAGTTTGCCGATCACACTGCCTTTGAGATTTTGGAGGGCGCGCTGATGGTGAAGTTGCAAGGAGAGGAAGTGAGGCTTTTGCAGGGTGATGTTGTGTTTATCCCAGGAAACACTAGCTTCTCATACTGGTCAGAGGTTGCGTTTACCAAGTTTTTGTATGTGGGTGCTGGAGACCAGGGGTTGGATGTGGCTTTGATGAGCAAGGCTGTTGCTTGGGATTACCCTACTTGGCCTACCTCTGCTGTTTAGAGACCTTTTTGAATTTCTGGAGTTGTTGACGAAAGGATAGATGAGATATAGATTATAGGTGCTTGTGTATAGAACATAGAATATTATTGCATGATCAAGATAGACTTTTCAAGATGATGATTTTCTCTCGATGTTTTGTGAACGAGACCAAAGAGGTGCTATCTGTGCGATGATCATGGCTACAAGAGCAGTCCAGCTTTTCTCTTGCTGCCTGTGCCATGCAAACGGCAACTTCATGTATGCAAAAGGTTCGATCCAGGAGCCTTCTAGAGCTCATCAGGATCAAAGACATCCTCGGTAATAGCGGCTCTGTTGCCACCACTCGCAGCCCAATCTTCCCTGCGCCTGCGTTCTCTTTCTTCCTGCTCAGCTTGCTGTCTTTCTTCCTCTTCTGCTCTCCTCTTGTCTGCCGCCTCTTGCTCCTCAGCGCTAAGCACAGTGCTCGGATCCGTACCATCTTCCAGCATGCCTTGGATGGCAGCTAGGGCACCCATACGAATGACTTCCTGAGATGGCCAGGGGACAAAGGGCAGTTGCGACAACGGATCCAGCATGGCTTTTGTTTCTGCACTCAGTGTGGCTACGGCTCTGTTTTCTGTCGTGGCGGAGTGATCGGTTGTGCTCGTGTTGTCACCGTTGTGGGCTGGTGTGGCCATGCCATTTGTGATTTGAGTGGTTGGTGCATCGGTGACGGCGGGCTGTGGTTGTGAGAGCAGGTCGGTCGAGATGTGGCCGCGGAAGGTGGGCGGTACGGTCGTCTTTGAGATGAACTTTGCGTATGACAATAGCTCTTCAACGCCGACTTGACGCGTATTTGGTGCTGGTTGTGACGATGGGATGTCGAGAAGCTCTTTGCGGGTATCGGCCAGAGTACGGAGTGTAGATTTGATCTTCTCGTCTAGGGCATCGGCAGTGGCGCGCAGCTCGAGGATACGCGAGTAGTTTGCATGATGTACGGCGACTGTTCACGTTCAGTGAGTTGGTGAGATCCAAGGTAGAATGTGAAGAAGCGCACGCTGTTCCAAACTCTCATCCAGCTCGTCGTCTGCTGCGACTAGTGCATTCGCTGCCGAGATGGAGGGATTGTAGGCTGCGACTGATTCGACCAGCGTGTTCAGCGCAGTCTCTAGTCGCTGGAAGCGTGTCTGGAATACACTGAGCATGTCTGGATTGTGTCGATGGTTGCTAAGAAGGAATGTGACCAATCAAATGCCCGTCGCATTCGACATCATCAACACACCGCCAAGACATCCATCGTCATGCGAACACGCGACTCAGACACGTCTTTGACCTTCATCTCCCACCGAACATCTATTCTCGTGTGCAGGACTTTGTGCCGCATGTAGCTGTACAAATGCACGCTGGTTCTCAGATCAGAGATGTCTCCAAAGAGAGACTATCATAGATCGCATTTCGATGGACACTATCATATTTCTGAAAGTATTGTGCACTCTCAAAGCTAACTTACACATGTTTCATCCGCCAATACGAGGAAGAAATTCTGCCTCAAACATTGCATCAAGCAGCTCACGTTGGACCTGACCGCGTCGAAGACTGCGGGTCATACGTGGCAGCCGTCCGCTAATCATGCAGTACAAGCCTGACCGCTAATAACCTGCATTTCTGCCGACTGAACTGACACCTGACCGGTCTCTCTAGCCTGCTGGAAATGTACCCATGTAGGCTACCTTCGATAAGACCTTGTCGGTGCCAGCTTGACAGTCTCTTGCTTCTCACATCGTGTCTCAAAGTTGAGCCCTCGCGAGTACCTTATCGCACTGCAGAATCCGTAATCGAATCAGAAGCACCATACCGGAAGCGGAAGCTTCTTCAAGTCAGCCGCAACTTCGAACTGGCACATGCAAAGGGCAAGCTCCGAGAAAAAGAACAGGAGGTCAGGAAAGAGAAAAAAGACCAAGCAAGAAGAGAACATCGTGAACGGCAAGCCAAACTCAGGAGACGAAGGCACGAAGTCAAGGCTCGTGAAAAGAGGCGCAAGCAGAATTGTGAAGGAGAAGATGGCTAGAGAAAGGAGCGATCTTCTCAGAAAAGCGGGACTTATGCTCGTTCCTCCTCCTCTTCCACATCCTGACGACATCATCATCATCATGCCTGGCAGCATCAAACCTGCCAGCGTCAAAGCGGGCGGCATCAAAGTGACCGGATGCGTAGATATCTTTGACGATGACCCCTACGCTGAGCTCGATGATGACGACTTTGAGTGGGACAGCGATATGGATGGCGAGATCTCCTCGTCATTGAGCGAAGACGAGAAAGACTACCATGCCGACGATCCGTGGCATGCGCTCCTTGTGCTCGGATTGAGAGTGTATTCGCAGTCAAGTCCCGTCACCATCAAGGTTCGAGAAGGCGATGAAACAGACGATGACGAGCCCGCACCTGGAAAGCCAGACTCCGACGTTCGGCTAGATGGACGAAATACCTCTGTAGATGAGGACAACACAAAGCAGCCTTCCGCTTCCAGTGAAGCAATTTATACGCCTGGCAAAGACGACCAGAGCAACAGCATGACCAAAACACTACACGAGCACGACAGCATTTCATCGATCGAGAAGCCGAGTGATATAACCATCGAGCAAAAGAAATGATGGCCCTTCTTAACACCCTTCTTCCCACGTACACAAGTTTGTAATGTGTGTAGCTATAGAACTGCAGAATAGTTTCGACAAAGGGGACAGCTCCCATCGAAATATGATACTTTCCCGGCTCACTCCGGTTCGTCTCGTGATTCAATAACTACCATGTCTTTTTATAGTGAGGAAGCCGCTCTACGGTCTGGTGGGAGGAAGGTGACGGTCTGAAGCCAGCCTGCTCTGTACACTTCTGACCCCCTCTCTTGCAAGATATCGAATCATCTCACTCCTGAGAACTAATAGTCTTCCAGATACTCTTTGAGTTCGCTCTTACAAGCTTCTCTATCAAAGGTTCTTCCGGGCCACCCATGCTTCTTGTAAATGTCATAGACTGCCTGCCAACACGATTAGCAAGACACAACAGAGCATGCAACCTCATAAGCTTTACCTTTGTACACTCGTCCTCAATTTCCACATCATCAACATCATCACTCTCCAGCATCTCATCCTCCTCGACAGCGTTATCTGCTCTGGTGAAATAAGTTCCTCCATCTCCATGTGAATCATCAACAGGCGGCGCGACCATCCAAATAAGCTTCTCGTACAACATTCGCCACCTTTCAAAGAACTGTTTGACAGGCATTGTCGGAGAAGCCCTCCACTTGTCACTCTCTGCCAGTCTTTCGTATTCATCCCAGTTATTACCTCCGATATTGTTAGCCATAATGCTATAACTGGTAACGTTTCCGGTTTCTGTATCGAGTAATAGATAACTCCCGTTCCTATCAACCATATCCGCGATAGGGATGACATAACCTGGCAAGTTTCTGATAGCATCAGGTGAATCATTATAGCAAACACCTTTGTGATACTGAATGCATGCGCTCTCAGAATCAATGGTCCATCCGCCGCGAATACTGGAATGCTCGAGATATGGCAGGTGCCGGAGAAGTTCGATAACCTCGTTGCTTTTGCCGCTATTGTGCAGTTCGGTTGCGTTGACATCGGGCCAGCCGCCCACGGGAGGGAATACAAGAGCGGTGGGGTCGACGTATGGGAGGCGGATGTAGAAAGTGTAGAAGTCTGTGATTGCGGCGACGGTTTCGTGGCGGGAATATGTTGATGAGGAAGCCATGGCTTCTGGTTTTAGTCGTTGCTTGATTTTAGGTTGACAGAAGCTTGTGTTTGGTAAAAGAACTCGTTGGGGTCTTTGCTGGCGACAGGGGGGTTGTTGTATTATCATGCATTTTCGGCTCGGATACGTTTTGCGCGCGACTTTCTCACCGCTGAATCGTGCAAAAAACAATAGCACGGAATTGTGAAACAGGAATGGACTCGGAAAAGTTATGGAATAAATAGGACATCAGAATGATCATTAATGAATAATACGAAATAAAATGCTGGGAGATAATAAGATATCTATAAGTTGTACAAAGAAGAATCTGGAATCTCTTTAGAGAACCAGAGCGAAAGCGCCCAAGAGGACAACGGCAAGAGAGCCGGAAACGGCGCCAGAGATGGAGCTTGCGGCACCAGTGTAGGGCATAAGAGTGTGGGTACCGTTGGGAGCGCTGGAAGACTTGGAGCCAGACGAGCCGGTGGTGGCAGGACCAGAGCCAGCAGTGGCGGAGGCGGCAACGCTCTGGGTGACCTGAGCAGTGGCGGCCCAAACGGAGGTGTAGGAGGCAATGGCGGAGGTGTCAACGGAAGCACAGTCGACAGTTACGGTGACAACAGACTCGGGGGCGACAGTGGGGATGGCGAGAACACCAGTCTGGATGGATGAGAGAGAAGCAGAGGCAGTGATGACCGAGGCAGAGGCAGTGTTGTTGCTGTAGGCGTAGGTGGTAGGGACAACCTTGTCGGTGGTAGCAACCGAGGTGAAAGTGCTGCTGGGGGAGACGATGGTGCTGGAAACGACAACATCGGCAGAGGCGATCTGGCTCTTGATCCATGCAGCGGCAACGTCGCTGTAGAGGTCGAAGTAGTTCAGGTGGTCAGCGACAACATCACCACCGGCGCAGATAGGGTCCTCGGCAACACAGTAGTCGTGGAACTTGGAGGTCCAGGTGGCAAGGTTGGCCAACTGGTAGGCAGGGCGAGGGAAGATGCCGTTGTCGGGAGCACCGCTGAACTGGTTGTAGGGCTGGTTGGCAGTGTGTCTGGTGTTACCGAAGACAGTGACGGCGACGATCTTCTTGCCGAGATCAGAGTTGACGTCAAGGTTGGGCGAGGGAGTGGTCATGCAGTCCTGGAAGAAAGTACCGCTTCCACCACCGATGATGTCGCCGACGACCTGGGCACCCTGAGAGTAACCGCTGATAACCAGCTTGGTGTCGGGGCAGCGAGCGTGGTACGAGTTGAGCTGAGCAATGCCGTTGGCAACACCCTCATCGATAGACTGGCAGTAAGGAGCCTCGACGGGGTTGTAGAAGAGGATGTCCTCGTAATCGCAGTTCTCGAGCCCGTTGCAGATGGCGTTCACGAGCTTGCCTTGACGTCCGGGGTAGGGTTCGTTGTTACCCTGAACTCTTGGTTAGCAATCTGGATCATGCAAATCAATTGCTCAGGAAGCAACACACCTTGCCGAGGAAGATATGCACGTCAGAGCATGCAGACTGTCTAGCCTCGAGCTGAGGAAGAGAGGCAGCGACAGAGGTTTGCGCAATGGCAAGGGCAACAGTAGGGGCGGAAACACGCATATTTGCTGTGGTTTAACGAGTGTGGGTGCTTTAAGCAAAGAGAGAAATAAAGAAAGATTAGTAGTTATTAGAGTATGATACTGTGACGAGAATGAGAAGAAAAAAAATGGTGGTGAATGTAGTGACTATATACGTGATAGCACTCACGAGTCACCACCCATCAACAAGAGAGGCGATCTGAAATTGTGCTTGGGGTCGGGCTTCGTGTTCGGGCGAGTGCGGGGATAGCGAAACTAGCGGCCAACTATTGAACGTGGAGATTGCAGCCGCGGGTCTGGCAGCTTCTGGCTGCCTGTCTCCAGCGCTCACTGTGGTATTCTGAGACGAGGTACTCATGTACTTGTGTAGAAATACGAGTCGCGCGGAATGGCAAATTGAATGCTCAATACTGTGAGAGTGCTGGTATACGTACGGCCTTGACGATAAGCCTGTAGGAATACGATGATAGTCAAAAGCGTTGTCTTTCTAGACATCATTGTGTCGAGTCTTCGTTGCGAGATGACATCGCCGTTCCAGAAACGGACTTTGGCCCAGCAACATCAAGAAGTTACACTGTTCCTGCTTGCGAGAGATTGGGAGCTGCACTCTGGTAGAAGGATTACTCGTCGGTGCAAACTTTACGAATAAGAGGTCGTGGCGCCAGGCACGGTGTCTTGATTGGACAAGTAGACGACAAAAGCGGCAGAAGATTCAGGCCAAAAGAGTCAAAGCACAGTTCATGTGCCTGGCTAGTCAGCAATTTTTCCCGAAGGGTCTCTCAAAGTCTCAGTTGTTGTGGGCAGCACCACAACAATCGCCAACAATTCTGCATGACAGAAAATTAATACGGTTCCATTGCTATTATTACCACCCCGCTTGGCCTCTCACGTCGCTATCAGCCAGGCAACCGAGTGCCTCATCTAGGTCTTGACGAGTCCATGAATGGACTCTCTACGCACATCTGATCGTGTGCTCGAATCGTTAAACTACGTAAACATATTTCATGTCTCAACGGCATCGGAACCTTAACCCAGATCATATCTTGAGCAACAGGCAATCGATTGCCTCAAAGCTACTTCGTCGCATCAATGACTCCAACTGGTACCCCAATCCAACGGCTCTCGCGATCTGTCAAATCGCTGGCAATGAAATCGGCGTTCTGTTCCAAAGTTGTGTCATATCTCGGGGCATTCATGGCAGCCAAGATCAGCTTTCCGAGGAATGGGATGTGCTTGAGCCACGAATCCTGCCACAGAGGAGGCGAGGTGGAATTGGCTGTCAGTTTGTTGTGGATAGACTTTGCCGGTACGCTGACCTGTAGGTTCTCGGCTGTCATGGTGCTTGGACACAGTAGGGACCATTCAACCGAGCGAGGTGGCAGTGCTCTGAGAAGCTTTATGTTTTGGCGATGCTCAAGAAATATGGGAACGCTGCAAGCGGTCAACGACGCGCGGTCGACATGGAGTCGGCTTACTTACTAATTTGAGAGCATCGTGTCTGTCCCAGGGAACTGCAGTACGCCCAACCCTCCGAGGAACCAGGCTCGTAGAGGTTCGTTCCTTTGGACTCCAGCTTTTTGAACACCTTTGAGCACTGCGGAGAAGATTTCTGGCAGATCGTTTCTCTTCCAAGGCGCCATGGCTGCTAGGCCAGCAGAGTTGACAACCGCTTCGCAGTTATGTTCAAGGATTGCCCGACTGATCAAAGATGAATCTTTGGCGTTCCCTTCAACGACAGTGATCTGGCTGTATATGCTCGTTGGAAGGAGAGATTCGAGCTTGTTTGCTGAACGGACATATGCGACCACTACATGGCCATGGGTGAGGAGTGCTGCGACAAGTCGCACACCAAGATTTCCGGTTGCGCCGATAAGAAGAACCTTCATGTTTATGTTTGGTGTTCACGTCTTGGTGTCGAGCGTTCGAAGTGTTGACTGTGTATAGTAAATTCAAGATTGCATTATATATACACGTCCATCGGGGGTTCAGGCATCAAGGTAGGATTGTCGGATCTTGCTCTCACCGCGGTCTACTGCGTGTCGGGAGCTTGTCGCATGACCAGCGACGATGAATAGCCACTTACATGGGTCGATTTCGAGCTGGCGGACATTTCTTGTAGCGGCCTCCGCGATGTTGTACACTGTTACAGATGTGACATTCGGCTCCGTCGCAATCCGCGTGCGTTGGAGCATAGGAGGAAGCGGGGTCGACCACAAGCTATCGGGCAAACTGCTCCCCGACCACACCTCGCATCAGCAACGCATTAGTCAGCGACCTCTTTATTGGACATCTCAAAGGATTGAGCCACATATACAGTACGGTAGCTTACTGCTTCCAGGAATGAATGGATTCCGATACACGTATCAAGCGTTCACAGTGCGAGGAGATCACACAGTATCAACGTCGTGACCATGCCTCGTCCGTGGGCAGATCAGCCATACAATCTCACTAATGAAGAGATTCCCACAAGATGTAGGTGTGTCCGCCTTCTTACTGGGACTCGACTCAATTTCGATAAGAAGATCTATCTACCTGGGTTTCCAAGCAGCCTACTGTACCGACATA
The DNA here is from genome assembly GCF_000721765.1 of Aureobasidium namibiae CBS 147.97. Classification (NCBI taxonomy): domain Eukaryota; kingdom Fungi; phylum Ascomycota; class Dothideomycetes; order Dothideales; family Saccotheciaceae; genus Aureobasidium; species Aureobasidium namibiae. The sequence goes on along the minus strand of NW_013581192.1, from coordinate 34,587 downwards.
GATGGCAGTCGCTCACACCGGCATCATGAGAGGTCTCGACAGCACTCACTTGAAGTGCCAGATTGATCAGCATGGCATAAAACGATGGTCCGCGACTTCTTGACCTACTGCCAATACTGGAACGAAAGCATCCACCATCACCTCGGTCTATCTTCTCAGTTCACGGAACGAAATCTCATGGTTTCTAAAGTCCAGGTCCGGAACTCGATTGATGGCTCTCGTTCATTGACCGACCAATAGCAATATATGCGCGAGCGGGAGCGGGTCTGTAGTAGACAGCTGCGGCGTCCTTCCCGTGTGCTAAAATTCGTAACTCCCACGGTTCTCTTACGAAGGTGTGAAGCGTGAGAATAACTATCAAAATGCACAGTCATCTCTGTAAGGTAGGATGAGTCCACAGAGAGCTATGGATCTCACAACTCTCAATGGCTCCCTCTCAATCCCCCAAGCCACTGTGCAGTTGTATAGCTGTGTGCATTACAAACTTCAGCATACGGGGAGGATGCAACAGTGACAAGCGAGAAGCGGTGAGCTGTGGACCGTGAACATGATCTGCCAGAAGCCCACACACGTGCCAACAAGCGAACTTCAGCCCTTGGCCAATCTTTGCCTGTGCAGGTATAAGCTTCGGGTCGAGACCCTGTAAATATATTAAACAAGTGCGCCTTGCTTACCATGCCCTTCAACACTTCAAGTCCTCAACCATATCGATTTATATTCTGGAGTGTACAGTACTCGTTCTTGCATATGAACGTGCCGACACAGCCTCGAGTGCGGTACTCGTCTGCCTTGAACATAATGTAAGCAGATACGTGTCGAAGGATTGGACGCGGTGATGGTAAATATTGAGAGGCGACGCGGCTCATGGCATGGATAAGGATTGCACGTCGCATTCTACATGATCTGCCACTCCACTTGCATTTTGATTGTTAGTTTGTGATCCTCCGGGAATTAAATGCCCCGTCTAGACACGTTATATGATATAAGCCGTGCTTTCCTGTTGCTTTTATCTGACTTATCTCGTGTCTCATCATCTCTGTGGCGGCACGTTATATATCGGGAACATGCATTTCTCTATACTTGCAACAGCAGTGTCTCTGCTGTGTGCGAGCGCTACGGCGTTCACACCAGCATCAACCTCGGGAACAGACAAGCTCAATGATCATGGTATGACCAAGTTGAAGACGTACCTCCACAAGAACCGTGGGCAAAACACTTGCAACTTGGACACAGCGGTCAAGCGTCAGGAATGGTATGTCCAACCAGATCAGTGTTCAGCCCTGGGCATGTGTTGACAATATCCTGCAGGAGCACTCTCTCGAATGCCAACAAGAAAAAGTACATCAATGCTGTTCTGTGTCTCCAATCCAAACCAGCAAAGAGCGGCAGCATTGCTCCTGGCGCAAAATCACGATACGATGACTTCCTCGCTACTCACATCAACCAAACATTGACTATCCATGGTACTGGCAACTTCCTCAGCTGGCACCGCTACTACACATACACTTTCGAGGAAGCCCTTCGCAATGAATGCGGCTACAGAGGCTATCTTCCCTATGCCAACTGGGGAAAGTACGCTGAAGATCTGCTGAATTCACCAATCTTTGATGGAAGTGCTTACTCCATCTCTGGAAATGGCGAGTACAGAAACTACTCTGGTGCTTTTATTCCCAGTGAAGCTACGCCCTTGATCCATCTCCCTGCAGGTTCTGGAGGTGGTTGCGTTACGACTGGACCGTTCAAAGATATGACAGTGAACCTTGGTCCTGTGGCCCCTGTCTTCACAGACGTTCCTCCTAATCCTCGTCCTGATGGCTTGGGCTACAACCCTCGCTGTTTACGTCGTGATGTCGGCGCTTATGCTGCCAGTATCGCCTCTACGGATGCTAACAGCACCGACTTGATCAGACAGAATTCCTACATTGGCGACTTCCAAACGGTCATGCAAGGCGATTTCGCAGCAGGGCTGTTAGGTGTCCACACAGCTGGCCATTATTTCGCTGGCGGCGATGGTGGAGGCGATATTTTCGTCTCTCCATCAGATCCATGGTTTTGGCTTCACCATGCACAGATTGATCGTACCTGGTGGATCTGGCAGAACCAGGACCCAGCGAGCCGCAGCACCGCCAAGGGCAACAACTCTTTGGCAGGAACCATCACTCTGAACAACCTTCCTCCTTCAAGGAATACCAGACTGGATGATGTGATTGATTTGGGTGTCAATGCAAAGAGTATCTTGGTCGAGGATGTGCTTAGTACCACCTCTGGTCCGTTCTGTTATGTTTATGTCTGAGCGTCTAGCTTTCATATATCCGTCCAGTCTTATGTCCAGTATGGTAAGCAAAGAAGTACGAGAACTTTGATATTGGCCAGTTTTCTATGTGTGGAAGTTCGTAACTCCCGCACTCCTCCTAGGGGGGTGTAGAGTGTCTCTCTCTCTCACTATAGAAAGGCATAGTGGTTTCCAGACTAAAGATGTATCCGAAAATAACCTAGAGTATATTGTTTCTCGATGGACACTGTTCTCTTTCTTAGATGTATCGTGCATTCGAACGGCTGTGCGCACTACATATTTTTGCACATGGAGAGATGTCAAGTACCATCTTTCTTTCTTTCTTTCACACCTGTCCCACATAAGGATGAGAGCTAATCTGAATGGTGGACAAAGAGCTTGGACGAAAAGACCAGATTGACTTCGCTAGTGGGCAGATCCTAAATATGTGCAAGCAAGTCGAAAAAGGTAGACGAGGGAAGAACAGACAGCTCGGCCAAGTCAAAAAAGCTGTCTTCATGAATAGAGTCTGCTTGTTGAAAACCACAAAGGCAGATCAAGCATTCTAGCCAAGAGACGTCAAGTCTCGCTTGCCACCGACATGGCACCTGTAACGCTCGTCAAGAATAATCGAGGTCGGCTCCCCCACAGGTCAAATTACCATGGTCGCTCTTGTCCATATCTAGACTTGATAGTAGGGTACGTCTCATGGTGGTGCAAAAGAGCCGACAACGACAGAGACACGTTGTATCCGAGATTGAAGGCTCCAAGTTGCCATCAGACGTTTCGAATGCAACCGATTTGTATCAGTCAGAGGCTATGATGATGATCCAGAGCCGCTGTTCGTGTCATTTCTTCGAGCATTCTACTATCGCATGGGACCCCCGTGTAGGCGATTGACGGCTCGACGTCGTAGAACAGCTTCGGCCTAAGAGTGTCTCGGTCCGAACGCGAAGATACCGAATGCTTCGTCATAGCTTTTGCGTCGTCGTACGGAGTAGCATCACCTTCGCGGTTTCGGTTTAGGGGCTGTGTCAAGGAAGGATGGGCACAGCGTGGTGTAGAGCATGTGTAGAAGGTTTCTCGTGTTCTAAATGTCACAATGATCGACCCGTACCAGCTCAGCTGAAGTCAACGTTCCGGCGGCTCATCATGGTGGTTGATGTACGAATATCTGAGGAAGGGAGGTCCCGATTGCGCAACTCCCAGGGTCCTATTGGCCAGAGGATGACGGCGACCGGAGGAGTGCGACACATAATCACGAGCTCGTGGAGACGCCACAGATTGTGTATACCAACGGTCACGACCGCGGCATATGCAAGTCATGGGCATAAGCTTTTTGCGAGAGCAAGGGAGCTTCGGCGACTTTATAGTCTTTGTTTGCCCAACACCGTAGGTTTGACTTTACAGAGATACCACTCTTTGGGATTGACGACGTGTGGGATTGATTCCAGGAATGCGGGTGGTGAACAGGGCGTTGAACTTTATTGCGGAGTAGGGGATGCGATCACCATCAAAGATTGGGTCGTTGCCAACAAAAGCCAGACTTCTGGGTGACATGTCAATGTGATGGACCTTGAGAATATGATGTTTTCGACATCTCCAGTTTTCCGGCGGATCATGTCGGTGGGAGTCTGCACAGGCAGATAATCAACAACCAAAGCAGACTCTACTAACGAGGGCATGCCGGTAAGTAGACCCCAGCCCCTGCCTAGTTTTCGTTCTCGTGTACTCTGTCAGTCCCACCTGATTAAGAAACTGTTTGTAAACAGTCAACAGTTTCGCGCACTTCATTGAATCATGGGTTATAACTAGATGTGCGTAGTCAGCAGAATAGACAGGAAGCTGTCCGGTCGTGAGCCGTCGGCAGGAGAAACCACCATGCAGCAGAGTAGGGCACGATTCATGGGGAAGAGTGGGTTGTACCATGACTCGCAAGCAGATGCTGTCGAGCCGAGCCAGCAAATCGTGGGTGTTCATTCATCGATTTTGACTGTCGTACTCGGGCTCCATCGATGGCAATTCTGCATGAATTGTCACAAGTGTATAAAGGCAGACGACAGGGTCCGCAGCATGTGATGACGGGAGTGCATGTTGGCTGCTTGGGCGATTGTGTGCGTACTCTCCGTGCAGCAGATGACAACAAGATTGAGGTACCGATCTGAGTTATTCCCAAATGGGCAGGCCGCCTGAGGGTGAGGAGAGAAAAGCACCGCCGTCTTGACTTTATGCCGGACATGTTCGCATTCGGAAGCTACCAGGGCTGGGTGTGTAGGACACGCACGCGAGATGCATAAGTACCATCACGCCCCCAGACATCGAGTCATTCGCTCAGTCGCTGACGGTCGGTTCCGATGAGAATCGCCGACGGCAAGGCGGCGGATCAAGCGGACGGACAACAACGACGAGTCGCGGGCTTCACCTAGATGAAGCGGCTACGTTTTGCCTTGTAATAAGAAGCAATCCACTTTGACCTCTCATGGACGTTGCTCATGTTGACTCAATGCGCGCCCTGTCAGTAGGATTGCTTGGTCGGTGTTCAATAGCCAGTGTACGATTCATGGCCATGCATCAGGTCGACAAGCAGCCTTTATCACATGCATGACAGATACGAAGTGGAGGTCTTGTCTACGGAGCTGAGGGGAAGCTGAATCGCCTGTTGAGACATTTGGAAGTCATGTCACAGCATATGCGAGATGCTGACTTTAGGTCAAGATCGTGAGGCGGTGCGGATGTCAGAAAATCATGACATGAAGTTCAAGAGAAAATGGGAGCGACTCGAGGGCCACCATTCTGTCATAATTCGTTGCATCTACGGAAAACTCCTTGACTCGAAGGTACTCCTGTCTGAGTCTCTTGGTACTTGTCTCCTGTGAACCAAGCAACGGGTATCAATAATGAAAACAATCTTCAAACTCGCCGTCGCAGGTTATAATGCGTCTGATGAAGTAACATGCTGGAAAATGCAACGCTGGCCTGATGCGACAAACACAAGAACAAAATAGAAAAGAGAATGGCCCACTGGTCATTCCCTGGATAAGTGCTTCTCCCGAGCACAGTATAGAGGTAAGGGAAGCATTGGATGTCGTTCCCGAGCTCACTCAACGGAAGATTGTGACTCGTCTCGTCATCTCATGAACGAGACGGCCTGCGTCCGCCGAGGCAATCTTTGAAAGTCCTTTCCAATTGGAGAAGGGGGTATCAGGATTGTTAATGCACTTGACTTGGTCTGCCTTGATCCGAGTAAGAAGCTCGATAAATCGGGACTCGTCCTTGTTGTAGAACATCCGTCTTCCTTGGAAGCAGAGATCCAGAGTCTTGAGCATGGTGTGGTCACCCAGTACACGTAAAGTGTCCATCAACTCATCGTCGTTCGTGAATCTACGCTCATCTGCATCCTTGAGATGAGTGTTCATGGAAGGCTGGGCATCTTCAAGCATGATAATCAACCGTCGGAGCAGACTGACATTGGCAAGACCAATGCTTCTGAGAAAACAACGGATGTCTCTGTAGCCAACTTCGTATACGTCTGTAGTCCAACGAACAGCTTGCTCCTTCTTACGGCGCTGAAAGTAAAAAGTGTTTTCGGAGTACAGAATGCTGCGACCTTCATCGTGTACTTGTCGACAGGTTTGAAGTAATGATGAAGAACGGCTAAAGTTGCTGGGATGTGCAAAGTCCAGCTTCTCTTCCGAAACAAAGGCCAGCCGATAGATTTGATTGCGGATCTCTGCGGGTAGATCTAGGAAACTGCGCTTTGAGGTTGTGTTGGGCTTGCTGATCTCGGAGGCAACACTCGATGTACTCGAGTAACCTGAATCCGCACATGATTGGGAGCGAGGAGACAAATATGAAGGAAGCGGACGTATCTGCGATTGTGCCTGGGCGAGTAACGAGTTGATGTCGAGATTTACAACCAAAGGACCTTCATGACCGGGCGGAACTTCAATGGTAAGAGCCACAGGTAGCGGATCTTTGTGCATTGGACTAAGTTTGAGGAAGCCACAATCTGAAGAAGAGTCGCTTTCCATGCCAGCCAGAAGTAGTGGAGTGCCTGGAGACGACAACGAACGCTTGCGCTTCAAGGAAGTGTAGGAGTAGCGGTCACTATCGTCAACGTAGGGATCCAGAGCAGGAGTGATTGTGGTTGTGTCCAGACTTTGCGTGTTTTGTAGGTAGACATCGACATGGTTATATGAATCATTATCTCGTGACGAAGGCCTAGTTGCACTGGCTGTGGTCTTGTGAACTTTGGTGACAGGAGCCATCGTGTAGTATGTGACTGGTCAGATGGGCTGAGATCCAGGTTGCGAATAGTATTTCTGGTCTAGAAGAGTTGGTGGAACGACTACTGGTATGCAGTATCTGGCAGGGTTGTTGCAGGGAGAAATGGGGACTAAACGCGAATCAAAAAGAGGAACGTGGCACAGGGCTGTTTTAAGGAGACGATGGATTCATGTGGTGATCGGTTCGTATTGGCCTGCAGAGGTACCTGTATAAGTCAGCCCCGCGAAAGAAATGACCTAGCGGAAGCTTGATTATATTGAGTGTGGCCTATACTGTGTCGGAGACATGCTCGGAGCGTTGGTGCTCGGTAGGGCATGCTGGAAACAGCTAGGTTCAATGGTTGTACAGTTCTGAGTTTGAGAAAGGAGCGTACGCGACGCTGTGGATACATGCCGAACCACAGAGCACTGACGACATTTAGAGTTAGCGAAGGGACATGACTCCGGGACAGCAGGAAGGCCGTTTAGGATTTTCTGTGAAGGTTTTAGTTTTGATTGTTTGGCGAACCGCAGGGGCGGCGTAAGCAGCGGCAGCTATCAAATCCTCAAATCTTGTGAGGCTGACTCGAGGCACCGCAGGATTGGAACGCGAAAGGCACACCAGAAGGCGGCGCAGCAAATAACGGCACGGGTCTTGCTGCAATACGTTTGGACATGACAGGATCCAATGGCAGATTACGGTTAAATTCTCAGCTCAACTGACAACAATCATCAGGTCGCACGATGCACGATGGAGCGATCGCCAAGATCAAATTTTATCCGCTTTGTGCTCCTGTTCACCCGGAGCGAGTTCCGGTAACATGAAGATGCAGGGCTTCTGGGGACGCAGTATGAGATCGCTGATTCTGGGTTCCTCGGAGAGGTCGTATGGTTCTATCTGGTAGCTGTGTGTTGCATGGCGCTCTTCTGGGTGATACGTTCAGACGCCGTGTGTTGGACTTGTTGTGTTACTCCAACGGATCTCGAGGATGGCCCGGTGGTCGTCAAGAAAAAGTAGGAGGATAGATCATGATCACCACTAGATACATTCCCCGAGTACTTTCGATTCAATGATATAACAGCTCTTAGTATCAGCCATTCATAAATATACCATCGAGAGAACAGCTTTGCTGGATGGTTCACTGATCCCAGGTCGAAGTGATTGATATACGAACAGGGTCATCCTCTCATCACTCTCGTATTCGTAGCATCGTATTCGTATTCAAACATCCAGAGCGAAGGTGACACAATGAGACACCGCAAGAAGCTGGACTAGAGCAGAATATAAAGCACATGGAGTTCCGACTTCGCTAGCATTATTCTAAAGCAAATTTCGATCTCATCGTTCCTCCATTGCAACTCAAATCTACTACAACACTGCTTCAATTACTCCAGCTACCATGTCTTCTGCACCTCTGAAGCCCCTAAATTTCTACGACATAGCATTCAAAGCACCTCGAAAAGAGACCAACACCGCTCCGAATCCGTGGAAGGCCAGACTTGCGTTGAACTTCAAGGCCCTTCCTTACGTCACGACCTGGGTGCCTCTACCGGATGTTGAAAAGGTTCGACGAAACTTGCAAGTTCCTGCTTGTCGAAAGTTCGGTGACGGCAGCGACTACTACACCTTGCCCGTACTTGAAGACCCCAACACCGGCGACAATCTCGGCGATTCCTTCGACATTGCGGTCTATCTGCAAAAGACGTACCCGGATTCAGGCTTGGATCTTTTCCCAGAGCAGAAGCTCGATTATGTGTTTATACCAGATCAAGCATCGCCAATTCCCATAACAAATGTTCGCGGAGGAGAACACGATGAGTACGCACGGTTCAACATGAGTGTGGACGAAGTATTTACTGCACATGTCATTCTCATGGTCAACGGTATGTTGCTGGAACCAGCAGGCGAACAGGTCTTTGTCAAGCGCGCGGGCGTGGACTCGTTCGATGCTTTTGCATGTGTCGGCGAGCAGCGAGAACAGGTCTTGGTGTCTTTCGAAAGCAACTTGGAAGGACTAGCCAATGTCTTCAAGAAAGATGAAAGCGGACCTTTCATTCTCGGCGCGAAGGCTAGTTATGCGGATCTTATTGTTGGTGGATGGCTGCGTATGTCCAACAGAAGCCTTCCAAGCGCCGAGTGGAACGCACTGAGAGGCTGGCATGGAGGTGTCTTTGGGCAATTGCATGATGCGCTAGACAAATATGCACAGACTGATGAAGGACGTGAGGTCTAGATAACCCAATCAAGACATTGTATCCAAAAGTCACAAATTCTTCTACTGGTCACAACAATTGCGGCGAATGTGATTGGAGGTGGTATTGAATTAAACGCTTTGATAAGCTATCCTGACAGCTAGTGCTTGATGGAGTTCTTGGACCCATCATGGACAGATGCCATGTCGGAGCGGCGGTGTCAAAAGATGACACGATACAACATGCTGCTCAGGAAGTGCGAAAATCGCCTGCAAAAACGGTGGTTTGGGACCCCAGACGTATCAGCAACACCCACGTCGCGAGACAAAAGCCTCGCGAGTGAGATTGTCTGCCGTATAGATCATCTCATCAACGCAGTTTTAGTTGTAAGGGATTGAAAGAGGTGGCCAGGCGGGCGCGCAAGATATAGGCGTTGCGCACAGGCCAGCGGGCGCTAGCCGGATGGAGAGAGTGGGATCATGTTGCTAGGCGGAGGTGAGTGATGTCGACGGTTGCGTGAGAGGTCAAGAGCAGTTGCTTCTTGTCAATCAACACACAATGTCAGGCTTGAGGACGACATCGCTGCTGCGGGCGTCTCGCACAGCCAGGCGGCCGTTCGCCGAGGCATGCCGCCCTGTGCAGCTGCAAACACGCCGCGCTCTGTCTATCGAGGGACAGCAGAAGGTACCATATCGTCAATGCGCCACCATGCAGTCGCTCTGACACTTCTACCAGCTGCTCTCGGCCGATCTCGAGGAGGCCGACCCTACCGTCTATAACATTATCCAAAAGGTCCAACATACTCAGTCATGACCGGCTATACCACACACTGACCCCCGCACAGGAGAAGAGGAGGCAAAAGCATTTTATCAACCTGATTCCCTCGGAGAACTTTACATCACAAGCTGTCCTAGATGCCCTGGGCAGTGTTATGCAAAGTGCGTAGCTCTCCACCGTATCGACATGGTCATAGGCTGACCCGAACAGACAAGTACTCGGAAGGTTACCCCGGAGCAAGATACTATGGCGGCAATGAGCACATCGACGAGGCCGAGAGACTGTGCCAGCAGAGAGCTCTCCAGGCTTTCCGTCTTGACCCCGAGAAGTGGGGTGTTAATGTCCAACGTACGCGAGAGTCCTTCTCATTCATCATGACACACAGTAGCTCACACTCGTTACAGCCCTGTCCGGATCACCCGCCAACCTCTACGCATACTCGGCTCTTCTCAATGCACATGACCGTATTATGGGTCTCGATCTCCCTCACGGTGGCCACTTGTCACACGGCTACCAAACTCCCACAAAGAAGATTTCGGCCATCTCAAAGTACTTCGAGACGCTGCCTTACAGACTCGACGAAAAGACCGGTTTGATCGATTACACCAAGTTGCATGAGCTGGCCATGCTCTACCGTCCCAAGATTATCATTGCTGGAACCTCGGCCTACAGCAGATTGATTGATTACAAGAAGTTCCGCGACGTTGCCGACAACGTTGGCTCATACCTCCTTTCCGACATGGCTCACATCTCCGGTCTTGTCGCTGGCGGCGTCATCCCCTCGCCATTCGACTACTCAGATGTTGTTACCACAACTACACACAAGTCTCTGCGTGGTCCCCGCGGTGCAATGATCTTCTTCCGCAAGGGTGTCAGAAGTGCCGATAAGAAGGGCAACGAGATCATGTACGACCTTGAAGGCCCTATCAACTCTTCCGTCTTCCCCGGTCACCAGGGCGGCCCTCACAACCACACAATCACTGCACTGGCTGTTGCCTTGGCACAAGCTCAAACCTCTGAGTTCAAGCAGTACCAGCAGACCGTCCTGGACAACGCAAAAGCCTTTGCTGCGCGACTTGGAAACACCAAGGACAAGGGCGGTCTTGGCTACTCGATCGTCTCTGGCGGCACTGACAACCATTTGGTTCTGATTGATCTCAAGGACAAGAACGTTGACGGTGCCCGTGTTGAGCGTATCCTCGAGCTCGTCGGCGTGGCTGCCAACAAGAACACCGTGCCTGGTGACAAGTCGGCCATGAAGCCCGGTGGTCTCCGTATGGGCACCCCTGCCATGACCACCCGCGGCTTCCAACCCGAAGACTTTAAGCGTGTCGCTGATGTTGTCCATCGCGCTGTTGAAATCACTCGCAGATTGGATGGCGTTGCAAAGGAGGCTGCCGAGAAGGCTGGCCGCAAGAACCCTGGCAGCGTCAATGCCTTCAGGGAGTACGTTGGCGAGGGCGAGGAAATCACCGAAGTCGTTCAGCTCAGGAAGGAGGTTGAAGACTGGGTGGGTACATTTTCCCTGCCGTGGGACAAAGCATGAACATGATGCGTCTGTGAATTAATGGCGGTGCTGGGGGAACGATTGTAATAACAGGAACAATGATAACGCATAGCAGAAGAATACTTGGGAGTTTGCACATTGTGAGTGACCAAAAGGAACAATCACATCGATCAATTCTCTCTCTCATCTCACAATACTTTCTTCTGTGTCCTCGCTCGACAAACGCAATTCGTTCTCGACCTGGTATTGTAACTCCGGACGATCGAGACGGGTGCGTACAAATAAATGCCTCTTTTTCTCTTGTTCCTCATTCGTAACACCCAACGCCTCCCGCACGCACGCCTTGCACCCCCCCCTTGCAGATCGATTACCTAAGAATCCGCTTACGCCTCCTCCCAATAACACAACGCCATGCACATCATCGCCTACAACCCTTTTGCCGGTGCGAGTCGCAATCTGACCTTTGACGACAACAATGAGTCTCCCTTCTCGTCCAACTCTACCAACGATACCGCAAACAAGCTGCCTTGGTGAGTACTTCCCCGTGTTTGCTATGGACTATGGCACGTGAGATGGCTGATGCAGCGAGGACAGGTATATGGGAGAATGGACTACGCCCGTCTCGGTTGTGCTATATGTCTACAGCTTGATATCTTTCATGATCTTCTTGCTCATGTTCATGTTGTATGTATCTCGCCATGGTTGCTTTGTAAGTGCTTGCTTCATACTTTACCTGCACACCCTTGACTCCTGTGTTTTACGGTCGCCATCGCCAAAATGTCCATTTTAACTTACTGATTGCGTCGACCGCAGCATATCTGTCGCTGCAGACGCAGAAGAAGAGCCATCAGATATCAACAACAGAGAGTCCGCGTGTGGAATGAACAACAGACCAACATGAACCACCATGGAGAAGACTCTGATGAAGAAGCTGATGACCTCGAAACCAACAGTGTCTTGCACAGAGGTCCCGCTGCTGTGAATTCCGAGAATGGCGGTCATCGTGTGCACAACATCCAGAGGCTGGAGAGGGCTTTGAGGACTGCTGGGATGGCTTGAGACCGCATCATCGAAAGTTATAAAGGGTCCCTGAATACAGAATGGAGAATGAAAGAGGTGATGGTATGGTCGATGAGAGGACCAGGAAAACAGTTCGTGGCTGGCTACAAAGACATGAAACGAAAGAGCATAGCTGGATCAAAATCGACAGATCTTTCTTGACAGTGAACAGAGATTTGAAACTACAAAGCTGCCAGTAAGTTCTGTATCACACTTGATATCCAATACACTGTCCGGCGAAGGTCTCTTGCTTTGAAATTCCTTTAAAGGACCGATCAACTCCCCCTTCAGGATTCCACATACCTCGGAGTGCTCTGTCAAGATATGATTTTGCTGAACGTCTTGAGTCAACAGTGTTGACTTAACGTGGCCAAGTTTTGTTTCTCAAATGCTGTTAGAGAGCATGGATATCCCCGCGAGTCGTTGCGAAAGCCACCGACGAAGGTGATTGAAGGGAGGTCTCGGGGCCTACGGTTGGTGAGAACAGACTTCTGATCGCCACAATCAAACCTCCATGCCACACACGAGGCCCTCTGCTTCCTGGACTCCGGACGTGAATTCCTTTGGGTAGTATTTTCCTTCTCTGGATGTATCCTTGGCGGAGGATTTCAGCGGCGCCACCGCTTGCGGCCATAGAGGTTGTTGCCAACCCCAAGCACTGACTGGTCCGAGTATTTTCCCTTGGTGCTAAGGTCATCGTCAGTAATTCAAGTGTGTTGGTCGGATACGCTGTTGTACATTACAGGGTTTGCCGAGGGTTCCGTACAGCAGGTACGAGAGAGATGCTCAAGAACAATTTAAATCTCGCACTGGTGCTCGTCTGATTACACAAGATCAACTGCTACGGCCTGACCATTAGCAATTAGCAATCCATATCTCAAATCAAGTCGGACACAGTGCGTCCGAATCCCTTTCCGTCCGTAGGAAGGCTTTCAGGTTGCGTATTTCGATAGGCCGACAGTCATGCTGTGCCTTGATTGGAAGGGTGCAGATAGTCAAGCTCTAATGGACATTGCGTTGTTGGTCAAACGACGTAATTGCAACCTCTGATTGCTCTGTGGTACTGTAGTAGGAGCAGAAACAATGGCAGGATTGTGTATCATCAAGAAGGGCCTCCCACAATCAACGAGACTTCTTGGAGCCCTTGCCTCCTCTACCTTTACCCTTGCCTTTCTGGCCACCACTACCACCACTACCATGTGCACCTCCACTCATCATGACTCTAACTTTACTAACAGGCAACACGCCAATGACCTCCACATCCTTCCAGTTCTTGATAAGCTCAAGTTCTCTGGGCCAAATGCGTTCGGTATCAGTCATGGACTGATCAACCCATTTACTGACGGTGCCAGCTTTGGACCAACTGTCCATGATCTCGCGTATCGCTCTGCCCTTCTTTTGTGCACCAGGTTGCAACTTGACCTTGTACTTGTACTTTGCCAAAGCGGCCCAAGGTGCACAAACAGGGATAGCCTCGAGAAGTTCATCGCCAGCGAGAGGTGTACCCACATACGCGTCAAGCTGAGTGACCGCACTACTTTCTTCCTCGTCAAGGGCCTCTATGCCCTCTTCCAAGTTCAAGCGGCGTATCTCTTCAGCTTCAAGGCCCTCACGCTGTGCCTTTTCGTGTTGAGCGCGGCGGCGTTCTTTGGCTGCTTCGGCGCTCTCGGCCTTTTTGGCTTTCTCTTCCTCTTCAGCTTCGCGCTTCTCTTCGGCGGCCTTTGAGCCTAGGATTTCCATTGCGAGACGGCGGTCTTCTTCGTCTTGGTCGGCGTATTTTTGGGCGGCCTTCTTGGCCTTGCCACGCTTACCGCGAACGGGCTTGTTTTGCTTTGGCTGGTTGGGGGTGTTCTTGGAGTTGTCAGCCTTGCCCTTGCTACCAGCCTTCTTGCCTGATGCCTGTGGTAACGAAGGCTCTGAAGCTTCTGGCTTGGAGTCTTCATCCTTCTCAGCTGTCTCCTCTTCAACCTCGGATTCCGAAGCACTCGAGTCCTCGTCTTCATCTTGTTGTCGGGATTGCTGAGCTCCCTTTGGTTGCAGGGGATTTGAGCGCTCCTCGGGCGTCCTAGCTCCCTCGCTAGCAACAGAAGCATGGTCGTTTTGTGCATCGGGGAGACCATCATCAGACTCGTCGGTCTTGCCCTCGTCCTTGACATCAGGGAAATCATCATCGCTAGCATCATCCTTTCCAGCGTCGGGGAAGTCATCGTCAGATTCGTCGTTGGCAGCAGCCTTGGAGTTTGCTTCCTGAGTCATGCCACGGACGTCGTCGTTCTGCAATCTGTGCTTGACATGTTTGGCCTTGCTCTGCTCGCTGATTTGCCAGATGACGGCAAAACCAAGCAGAAGCTGAGCGGGAGGAAGAAAGTTCTTCTTGCCGCGGATCATGAAACCACCAGTAGTCAAATACTCTCCGGTGGGAGCAGTCTTCGACACTTGATCAGCGTTTACCCACCAGGCGGACATGACAGCCTTGGAGTCCCAGGCACTCGATGTGCAGACCGACAGGTTTCCGGCTTGTGATAGAGTTGATGGAGGAATCTCGAATTCGGCGAGTCCAGGGTTATTCTTGATGATGACAGAAGAGGCACCATGGAGGTCGGCATGGACGTAGATATCGCCCTTCTTTAAGTGGCGGCGGTACAAGAGCTCGTTTTGCTGAGCGTCTTTGCCTCCCAAGACTAGGTAGCCATCAGATGAGATGAAGTAAATGAACTTTTCGAACCACAATTGCTTGCGTACAGGACGAAGGACTGCCTTCTCCTGTTTCAAGCCCTTCTTCAAATCTGCCTGAATTCTTTGTTCGGTGCTCTTGAGCGCCTTGGTAGAAGCCTGCTCGGTCTTTTCCTGCTTTGTGGCAGCCACACGCTTCTGATCGTAATATTGACGCGCATTCGACCAACCTGACAAACTGAGGTCAATGTCGACAGTGAGACGTTTGTCTTCCTTCTGGTTGCCCTTCGTTGACTTCCTCTTGTCCTCGTCCTCACTATCCGAGTTGTCGCTCTCAGTCACATCGCCCATCTCTTCCTCCTCTTCGTACGAGTAATCGGACAGGAGCAAGGTGACGGTGTTTTCCTCGAGTTTGAGCGGGAGCTTGATGATTTCGGCGACGGCATTGTTGCGACTCTGTTCCATCTCGATCAGACGTTCAATCTCAACCCAATCCATACCTTGGGCAATGAGACCGTTGACAGCTGCAGTAGCCTCCTCGACACGATCCAAGTTGGCCTCGATAGCTTGAGCTTTGGTGACGTTGAGTTCTTGTGTCTGCTGGAGAGAACCGATGCGACGAGCGTGTTCTTGACGGGCCGACTCGAGCCTCTTCTTGGCCGTCTCTTCTCTTTCGCTCAACTTGGATTCAAGCTTTTGGCCTTCGATGGAGGAGAAGAACTCGTCTACTGTCTTGTTGAAGCCAGTGAACTCCAAGAAGACATTTTCGGGGTTGTTCTCGAGCTGCTTGGGCTTGAAAGGGTGGAAGTCGTCGTACATCAGACCCTTGGACTTGTCCTCATCCGTCTGGCCATCACCACTGGCATCAGCAGCGGCCTTCTTGCTGCGCTTGGATACGATGTAGCCGGTGACTGTTTCGGCGGATGTAATGTCGGCCAGAACCTTGGAAGCCTCGTCGAAGACGGCCATGAGTTTGTCAAGAGTTTCTTCATTTTCAAGGACCTCGGAGGGTTGGACGGTCTTGTCGAAGCCAGTAACCTCGAAGACGTGATCGAGGACGACAGGGGGAAACTCTGTGATAGAGACGGCAAGGGCCTTGCGCAGAGCATCTCCAGGCTTCCTCTTGATCTTCTTGGTCGACTGGTCTTGGGATTGGCGCTCAATGGCCTTTTCCAGACCAGCACGGACTCGATCCTTGGTCAACGGTGGGACACCTCCGTAGTTCTGGCGCAACTCGAGGTTGTACTGGAGACCCAGACGGTAGCGCTCGTGCTCGGCACCCTCATCGACGTTTCTGAGCAGACCGATGATGTTGAGTTCGTTGTCGGTAAGGACGATGTTGCCGCCAGCGTAGAACTCGAGGAAAAGATGGTATTGGCCGTCGGAGAACTGAATGTCGATGATGCGGTCGGTACCGATCTGGGAGACCGACGTGACTCGTCGGGTGCGAAGGTACTTGCGGAGACGGGTGATGAAGGGCGAAGGAGCGGCGGCAGTGGCTCTAGCAAAGGTAGTGAGGTGGCATCGGAAGCCAGAGTCTATGATGAGCTGTTCGCGACGCTCTGGTTTGGCGAACTTGAACAAGAAGATTCGTGACGAAAGGTCGTAGATGTTGGACACGCGCAGGCTGACCAGGGCCGACGAGAGCTCATGTGCGATCACCTTGACGTCCAAGGACGAGAATCGCTGCTTCATATTTGATTTGGTTGGAGTCTTGGTGTGCAGAAGGGAGAGAGTCAAAGGACGGCGATGCGCTGTTGCTGCCCCACCGAAGACCATGACGACATGACCGAAAATTGGTCCTTGGTCCATAGTGCATGCTTGAATTATTTTGACTTCATGGTCATTTTTACTGACTCGTTCTGCTCGTCTGGTCCGTCCAGTCTCTGGTACGGCCACTAGAAAGGTATCCCACAAAGCATTCAATCATCGGTCGTGACGCTGCAAATGCTGCCGCCGTATAACGCCCATAACTCCTTTTTCCTGATGCCTCCCTGCTCGACCACTACAGCTTCCTACAGACCCTGTCGTAATCTCTCGCCCAGCTTCATCTTACCGAACTGCCAGGCCTTGAGCAGACCCTCTTCTGAGAGGTCGATGCCCTGCACGCTGCTAATGTCCTGCACAGGGGGCTTGCTGACGCGCGATGCAACAATCACAGGGTCCGTCTCGAGCACAATCCCGTCGTCGATGATCTCGTCAATAGCAAGTGATACTAGGTCGTAGTTTTCAACGATTGTGCGTTTGTCGACAGAGTTCCTGCAAGTACATGGTTAGCCTCGGTCTTCAGATCCAATGTATCGGCGCTACGCACTTGAGGAGAATGTTGAGAGAGTCGCGCAGAGCCAGAACAACAGAGTAGAGCAAGATTTCGTTCTCGTCGGCACCTCCGACAACGTAAAGCATGATATCGCTCTCCATCTTGAAGACTACGATTCGGTTGTCGTACAGGATAATGTCACTGTTCTGCTTGGCTGTCTTCTCCGAAAGTCCCTTCTCGAACGCCTTTTGATCCTTGAGTTGAGGGTATGGGTTTGCGCCGGGGAAGTCGTTGGCCGTAGCATTTGCAGGAGCATGAGGGGGGGAGTAGTATTTGGCGAGGATGCGCGATGAGTCGTCGGCCGCCAGGATCAGGACGGCATTGACCGAGAAGAGAGACATGTTGGGCGACATGATGGGCGACTGCGTTTATGCTGGTAATGTCTAGATGCAAGGCTTGTGATGGTGTCGGGGGTGTTTGTTGTAGTTGGAGCGTGGCCTCAATTCAGGGAGCTTCAAGCGTTGGTGACAACCGCCGGCCAGCTCACCTGTCCCACGACTTTTGCAAAGGGGAAGACGAAGCGAGCTCTTGCTTCACATGCAACTTGCGGAGTTCTGTCTCTCCCCCGAGATTTGGAAATTATTCGACATTTGATTTCAGCTGCTGGGTATTCTGGTTCCTGCCGTGTGAGAAGGGCGAAAATCACTCGATGCTGCGCGCGTCTACTCTGCAAAAGGCAGGCGCTCTCGCAAAACATGGACTCGCCGTAGCCACACGACCTTCGTTCGCTCCGACAGCTCTTTCCCGACTTGCCGCTCTTTCCCTCACACGACCATCTCGCTTCTACGCTACCACCCCCAAACACATTCGCAAACGACAAAAGCTCGCGCTAGAAGCCGATCGACCTCCCCCCTTCCTGCGCCATGTCGAACTTCTTCAGAACGCCCTCAATGCAAACAACATACCGCAAATAGCCTCTGCCTACAACCTTCTTCGCAACCAGCTCCCTCTCGGCGAGAAGGATGTCGCCGATATTGCAAAATCTCTACACACCTCGTTGAGGTTACTTCCAGGCTCGGTTCGCGAGACTCGTATCCCTGCAGACCTCAACAATCTTGCCGATCTCCTGGTTCTTGACATACGAGCCAAAGTCTTGCCCCCAAGTTACGATGCTCACTTGCACCTTTTGAGCTTCTACAAGGAGTCGACTGCTTTTGAAAAAGGAACCGCCTTCTGGTCCTGGCTGGTCAAACAAGGCGACGACCATGTCAATGCAAATCTATACGGTGTCGCTCTCGAACTCTTTGCCTTTCAAGGTCGTCCGGCCGAAGACACGGAGGAATTGTATGAGAAAGCTCTAGCTCGCTTCCCTGGTGTCTTCCTTGAGTACCATCTTTCCCACAACGCTGTCGTTGCAGATCGCACTCAGCCTACTGTCATATCAGGCATCCCTAGAAGTCTTCTACAAGGTATCCTGACCGCTCGCATCTTGCGCGGTGATGCTAAAAACGCCTACCTTACCTTGGACACTACTGCGAGACTTTTCCCCACCAGAATCCCAACTCGCTTCGTTACCCTTTTTGTCCAGGAACGCCCTCTTGATGAAGCCTACAAGGTTTTTATGCTTGCATGCCAGGCTGGTGCCACCCCTGGTCATGATGCCCTGAAGATCTTTTTGACAAGGCTGAGGAAGGTCGCTGCAGCAAAGCCTCTGGAACATGCTGCCATGTTGCGTGCAATGATCATGGTCTCCTATGCACACACGGCGTCTGGTGCTCCGCTACACAACAAGTCACTTACCGAACTTGTCGTAGGAATTACTAGCCTTCTGAAGGATGATGCTTACACGAGAATGTCTTCCGAGCAACTACGGCCTATAACCAATGCCATCAGTAATTTGCTTAGTGATCTGTTTAGCGTGTGGGCTAGCCAAGGGTCACCTCCAGCCACAGCTTCATTCAACTCTATGATTGCAAACCTCGCTGGTCGAGGCAGACGCAGAGACGTAATAGATCATGCTCTGGAAGCCATGGACCACTACAATCTCAAGCCAAACACTGTCACTTTTCGTTCTATCCTAGCAGCTGCAGGCGATATGAGCGATCCAGAGGGAATTCGCTCAGCTTGGACCGACCTTGTCGCCAACCGCATCGAAAAAGGTGCTGCTCTGGAACTTGTTGATTGGCAAAATCTACTGAACGCCACTCGACGTATCAACGACCCGGAGTATCTGCGACAACAGCTGTCCAACTTTGAGCATATCGTGTCTCCTTATATCCTAGACCGGATGAACAACAATCTCAAGTCTGAAAACTTTTCGAGGCAGCTTCACCCGAACAAGATGCCTTCTTCGGACGATCTGGAGACGGTGGCGAAAACAATGAAAGTTCTCGAACTGATCAAGCAAGATATCGCATACATGTCCGAGAATGCGCATGTGGGTCGCAACTTTTACGCTGAGCCACTGCCGCTCCATCTACTCAACCGCTCAAGTGTGTACACGAACGTGCCGGAAGAATATATTCGTACAGTGTACGATGAAATGACAACAGATTCGTCAGCAACTCTCGACATCCTCCCACCATCACCTTCTGAGCCAAGGCCAGATGTCGAGGCAGAGGCAGACACAGAGACAGAAGCGAAGGAACAACAACAGGCTCCAGCGATGAGCCCAACAGGATATCCGCTTGATGAGCTTCGATATCAAAACTGGAGGGCAGTCAATGAACTACTGTTTGATGCGAAGCAGTACGACAAAGAGTATATGGATGCTGTTGACGAAGCCATCAAGCGCAGTGTACCACCTCCTTCCCGCAATACAGAGCTGAGCCATGCACCGAAACTCGACGAGTTCGTGGGCTTGAGCGACTTAGCAACCAGCTCCACTAACACCACACAAAGCGATGTTTCTGAAGATAAGCACAAAATAACGCTTGATGAATTCCGCGAGAAGATCTTCGAGCTTCGTGGTCGCAAGGCATGAGGCAATATATTGCATTTCATTATCGTCATCTCTGAGTAAGCGGAATGCGGGATGAGTAGCAGATTCCTTGAACCAAAACGCCGGCACGATGATGCCATTAACATCAGACCCGATGGAAACACAAGAAAAGATACAAGCCTCAGCGGTGCTGATATGGCCCGTCTGTCAGGCTGCTGTGACACTCCGAAAAACTCCGAACCCTCTCCTCTCAATAAATCCGACAACATCCTTGAGTGGTGCTCTGATGTAACTACCCGGGTATAGGGTGTGCTGTGAACGATGGGTACCAGCCCTCGTCAGATGATCAAGGACGGTGAGACGAAAAGGCCTCGGTCGGTGATGGTGGAGGAGCAGGCGTCTCGTCCTTCTGAGCGATCCGGATCTTGAGATCCTTAGTACGTGGCTGCGAAGCTGAGGCTGCGAAAGCAGCGTTGAAGTCTTCGTGTGTGAAAGAGTCGGAGCGCAAGATCAAGCGCGGACGGTTGGCGGCTTGAGGGTGTGCGGGAGTCATATTGACTAGGTTTGTGTGATGGTTGTGAGTGTTGGACGAGAGTGGTGGAGCTGTGTGCAAGCCAACAGCTGTGTCTTGAAGCGAGAAGCGATGTGGAGGACAATTCGATTGACAAGGACGAAACTCCTTCAACTCGATCTGATGTTCGTCGGTCGATGTTAATGGAACTCGACGGTGTTTGGATTTGGTGTGACAAGAGCAACCTTGATGGTATAATGAAAATCAAAAAGAGAAGATAAACGACAAAGGCCAGCGAGCGAAGGAGGCCCGGAATAAATATCCAGCAGCAACCTCCTTGTCACATCATCTTTCAGCCGCCACCCACACGTATCACCACAATCAGGATAAATTTCACACCGCCAGCCTTCGAATGACAGCCCATCACGCTTATCCCCCCCTTCATCCTTGCACATTTTCTTTTTGGCTGACACCCGTGAAAGAGAACGCCGTTTCCCGATACACACCACTTAGCTATCTCCTTTGCTCTGATGCGTTCGGGGTGCATTAGATCAAACGGAGCCGTGTGTCCCGCGCCCGCGCGCCGTCCCTTTGGAACCAAACTGTCGGGTCCGTCCCCAGTCTCCTGTCCAAACGTGGGCGCATGGAAGATTTTCGTACACCATCGACACCGCTCGTGTTTGACCGACCATGTACATGTAGGTTTTGCGGAGTCTTTGTTGCAATTCTCTTTGTCAGCGTATTCCACCAGAGTATTATTGCCATCACACTCTTGTGATATGGACTGATGAGGGGCCAGACTTGGGCTCCGTCTCACAAGAAACTTGACCGCTGCCCAGTGTGTTTTATGCAATACAAAGATATATTGGAAGAAGGGCTTCACGGCTTCGATTTGGAAGTCCGGACAGGGGGCAATACATGCCGATCTGGGACTCTAGAACCGTTCTTGTTTAGATGAAGTCGATTGGATTGGTGGATCGCATTGTCCAATCTCTTTTCGCTATCTTCTGTTCTTTCTGGCTATTCGCTCGTCATGTCTGTCGGGTCGAACTTGGAAGTGATATTCATGACAATTCCGTCTTGTCGAATAAAAAATGCCACTCTCACATATAACAGATCATCAAAAAGATCACAGAAAGAACGCATAAACGCAGTGGTCCATCAACTCCACATCAAGCATGCGAATGCAAGATCCCAAACTTCGCATAGTGCGGCGACTGCTATTGAACCAGGGGTATGGGATTGGTGGCTTGCTTACAAACTGCTTTTCTGCACCTTTTCTTCCCTGTTGTTTGACGATCATCACAAAAGCTCGGATAAACATCTGCAGGCTTCGGATAAATTGCGATGTGAGTATCAAAGTCCATGCAAGCGAGGTCCGAATAACTTGCTTCAACTTCATGGTAAGAAGTTCATACCCGATGATCCGGATGGATTGGGTATAAGAGCGACGATATATCTTGTAACCAGTAATTTATCGCTCCAGAGGTGATTCAATTAGGTGGCAACGTTGGGAGAGAGAGAGAAAGAAGGAGAAGTAAAGATGCTAGATCACGCTTACACGTCAGTTCTTCCTGCAAGCTGCAACACCTGGTCCTTGTGATATGTACAATGCAAGAGGGCAAAGAAAGGTATCGGTAAAGCGGACCGAGTTTACCCATGTAGCAAATTCCACAATCAATCCACGCTTTTGTCCTTTTCTCTCCTTGTTGCCGTTTGCTTGATGCAGTTTCTTCGTGACTCCATGACGCAGTCTTTGCTCTCCGCTTCCATGGTAAACCTGCTTGATGTCGTCAGTAAATCTGCACGCACGTTTTTCTCTCTGACCTTCACCTCCGCAAATCAACCTTTATGCAACGATAAACAGGCTCGCAGCAGTAAAGATGGGGATCTGGAGTAGAAACAAGGGGTAACGAGGAAAAGCTGGAGAGCGACTCTGGCGAGGTGCATGAGGTGCACAGATGGTCAAGCAGGGTGCCGTTTGTTGCCCGTTTTTGTGTTACACATCTGCAAGTCTGGGGCTGCTGTTGTGTAACGCAGCTCAGGGGCACGGGCACCGATGGACGAGGTAGTGGCATCGAGGTGGACGGTGGAGATCGGTGTGACCGGGGGAGTGGGGCCCAGGGTTTGTCTGTGATGGTGTGATGGTGCTTGAATATGGGAGTTTGTGGGGGATGAAGGGCAAGAAGGAGAGGATCAAGGCGACCGGGTTGTTGGGTGCGTTGGAGTGGTTTACCTTGCTTCATCCTGACTTGGAGGCAAATTGGAGTTTACGATCTGGCACAATCTGGGGAAGAAGTGGCTTTGGAGATTGCGTGAACAAATTTGCTCAGAAAGGCAATGATAACTTGTCATTCATATATCAGAGACGGTCAAGGTGAGTGTCGATCGATCTCCTGCTAGACAATCAATCAGTCGCAAACAGTCAAACTACAGACATCAATGTCCCCCAGAAGAACTGCTCGGATATCCAGACTCGGGCTTGTAAAGGCCGACTTCTAATCTTTGTGGAAAACGAGGTTGATTGGCTCAGCTGGCTGGGTCACGATATCGATCTTCATCTTTGGACGCTCGGCCATCTTGCATTCAATCCGCGAGTATGTTTGCAAGATGCGGACAGTTGTGTATGCCACTTCGGTCAGAGCAAATTGTTGACCTGTTACATTGAATTAGCAGGTGTTTCTTTCTCGTAAGAACTGGACAGTAAGAGCTTACCGATACAAATGCGTGGTCCACCGTTGAATGGGATGTCTATATTCTTGGTCAGTAAAAGTTCGTTAATATGTGGCTGTGTACTCACATGTCCACATCTTTGGTGTCCATCTGTCCCATCGATCGGGCTCAAAGCTGAGGTAATGAGGGAATTTCTCGGAGGTCGGTGGGTAGATGTCTTCGCGATGCTGTAAGAATAAGGTCGAGTATCCGATAGGCGTGTTGGCTAGGTTCATGTAAGCAGACGGAAACGAGGCTCTTGTTGGCTGATGTGGCTTACCAGGAACACCAATCGGCTGAGTGCCGTCAGGACCACCACCGCGCGGCAAAGTGGTATCCTTCAAAGCAACTCTGACGTTGAAGGGAACAATAGGATATAGTCTCAATGTCTCGTTCATGACGTGAGTGAGATATCGCATGTTCTTCAGATGAGCATAGGTTGGCTTGTCTTCCATACCCACATGCTCTTCAATCTCGCGTCGCAGCTTCGCGACGATGTCAGGTCTTCTGGAAATCTCACTGAACAGCCATGAGAGAGTGCAGGCAGTGGTGTCACGTCCAGCGAGCAACACGGCAGCCAACTGATCTCTCAAAACCGTGCGATCACGGGTGAAGCTAGCAAGCGCATACAAGAAGTTGTAGCCTTCATCTGACTTGGACTTCTTCTCGAGCTCTTCCGGAGTCAACTGCAGAGTCTCTTCGATGAATGGCTGCATGAACTCTTCCATGATTTTGATGGAAGCGTGGAAGGCTTTGCGGGGTACGAAACGATTTAGAGGTCCCACACGAGCGATGGTGGATTGAACGTTCTGGATCGTGGCAAAGGCGTCAGCGAAACGATCCTGAGGGTTCTCCAAGCTGTTCACACTGTGACCAAGCAAGAAAGCTGTGCTGGCATCCAATGTGAATTTGAAGAATAGATCCATCGCATCTACGGTTTGCGAATTCTTGGTTCCGCCGAGCATAGGAAGGAGAACTTCCAGATGTTTTTCAAACACTGCTAAGTCGGAGACGCGGTCTTTGATGAACTGAGGGCGGAGGAGTTGACGAGATGCATGCCATCTTTCTCCATCAGTGGTGAAGATGCCTATGATATATCAGCATCTCTATTACCTTCACTAATTGAAGCTTCTTACTGTCTCCCAAGAAGTCGTGCCATTCGGAATTGAATTGTGCACCCTTGCCATAATCACCAAATTGTGTGGCAAGAATGGCCTTGATGTTTTCCTCGTCGGCGGTCAAGACTAGTCGCATTCCGATGGTTCTTATCTCACGGGTGAATGGGTGAACTGCAGAACGGTCTGCAAAAGTCGTATACCATCCTGCGAGCAAATTGTGATTGCGTTGATCGCGCAGTGTTCTTGCAATGAAGCCTAGCCCAAATGGAACCCATGAGTGGACTGTTTTGGCATGCGTTCCTAGCGATCGGATTTTGCGCTCCTCCTGTATTCTTGCAAATAGATGTTGGGCGAGTAGAAGGAGGACTATTCCGCCCAGGGCGAGCAAGATAGGGCTGTGTCCAGAGGAAGAGGCGTCGGACCGATTGACGGCCATGGTTGCGATGAGTTGTCCCACACAACCGATCTTGCCTTTTTGATGTAGGATGTTGCGGGGTATGTCCAATGGCTCTGGGGAATAGATGTATCGATATGGGGATACTTTATATTCGAGTAGGATACAGGTGTGGTCGGGGTCCACGGAGAGCAAACTTCCCGCCGGCCTCGGAAACACTACCGAAATTGGTCTAGTGACTGCTTCTTCCTTGCATCATCTACTCTAAGCTGAACACGAGCTATCCATACCCCTCACCTCTTCCATCTACACGTTATCCGAACGGACAAATCACAGAGCGCATTGAGTTCCATTCTGCGTACAGAATGGCATTTGAATGGGCTCGGCGCCAATGCCTTTCGCCACTAAACGCTCTCGCATCTCGCTCAATCTTGGACTTGCAGTGATCTGACTGCGATTCTGCCCATTTTCGTCTTTGGCGCCGCTCCAGAGAACCTCGGCGGCTGCACAGGCACGTGGCCATACCTGTCTGTCGATGTTGACAGGATCGGTCTGCTCGCTCCAGATGTGAACTTCGCCGCCCAGAACGAGATGTGTAAGATTTCCAGGCACGCCGTTGAGTGGGTCGTAGGCATACATCATTCTCCAATTGTGCAATGGTGCGCAGTAATCATAGTATGGGTAGTAGGTCTGCGACACATCGGGATAAAAGTCAAGCCACTGGCCATGACCACAATCGAGGTACTAAAAGGCGTTCATCAACTTGAAGTCCTGATGCTTCGGGAATGGAAACCACTTACCCAGTAGTTGTAATTGCCTACAAGAGCTTTGTGACCTTTGCTCACAGTTTGCGCTACTGCCTCATCGCTCTGCCAGGTCTGGACGACCACATCAGATCCAAGCGTAAGATTCCAGGTCAAGAGCATTTCCTCCCACGCAATTGGAGTCAGACCTGCAGCTCGTACCTTGGCATGAGCTCTATCGACAAATGCCTGCATCAAAGGCTGTAGGATTGCAGTATCATTTGAGCGCACGGTGTCATCGAGGTTGTAGGCATTGACATTGACCTCATCGCCACCTGTGTGGAAATATGACGAATATGGCAGAACTCGTGGCAGCAGGTCATCGAACAGAGTGTCCAAAAATTCAGTCACGGCCGAGGAGTTCAACTTCAGGGTGCCAGATGGTGGCTCGGCGGCGTACTTTGACCAGTCCTCTTCGTTGAACGCCGCTATCAGCTCAGGGTACGAATATGCGATAGATGAGGTATGGCCTGGCATGTCAATCTCAAGAATCACCTCCACACCGCGAGAGGCACCATAGTCTTGGATATACGCCATTGTCGAAGGATCGTATGTAAGACCTTCTCGGTACGATCCTTTCTCGGCCAACATCGGTAATGCTGGGATCTCGATTGGCCATGATTGAGCATCAGTAATGTGAAGATGGAGACGATTGAACTTGTTGTACGCCAGAGCATCGATCATTCGCGTGATATCAGTGGGCGCGTACCATACTCGCGAGACGTCCATGTTGAGACCTCTGTGCTGGAATTTGGGAGCATCCGTGATCGAGACCGGAGCATGAGTTGTGTAGACCGCGCCGCTGGAATGCTTGTAGAACAGCTGTGTGAAGGTTGTCAAGCCATGAGCAATGCCAACCGAGGTGGCCGCAGTGATGGTAGCTTGGCCATCGGTCGCAATATACAGCGAGTAAGATTCGTCGACCTCGCCGGCCAGAGGCTTCGTTACATTTACTGGATCAGCCTCAGTCTGTTCTAAGTGCACCGTCTTGATGTAGGTGCAAGAAGCATTTATCGCAGGCTCGAAGTTGGAATGGCGAGGATGAAACTTCCACGGAATGAAGTTCTGTTCGAACAGAGTCTGGGAAGTCGTTTTGATAGCTGTAGAAATGACCTTTTGAGATGACACATTGTGGCGATCGTAATTCCCGTGCTGCAAGTCAAAGAAGTTAAGGTCTTGTTCCAACGGCATCTGCTCTGGCTGGGGAAATGCTACCTGTACGGCACCATTGAAGATGAACTTGACTCTGCGATCCACAAATAACACCTCTTCTCCCGTCGTGATGTTCGATGGTATCGGCCATACAGCGAGGACTTGAACGACAAACAGACTGAGCAAGAGATAAGACCACATCGCAAACGAGATAACGCGGAGAGACAGCAGACGAACTCTTCGCGACAAAATGGAGTTAGATACGATATAATAGATCAAGACAGGGAGTAGGAAAAGAAAGACATCAAGTGTCCCTTGCCAAACCTTGGAATTTATGTCTCATTCGTGCGTACGAGGAGTTCATCAAAGATAGGCACGTTGCAGGCTGGGGGGCAGGCGGGGTTAGAGATGGCGTTGCACATCAAAAACTGACTTTAGGCGGAGTCGCGTCTCCTGTTTTGCTTTGACAAGGGTATACCACCTATGCTCTTGAAATCGGTATAAACAAGCGAGCAGGTGTTGAAAGACGCGATGAAGAAGGAAGCGCTATCAGAGTGAGGAAGCGTGGTTACTAAGCAAAATGTCCTTGCATCACACCCGGCAGTACGAACGACAATGCAGTAGCTGTCGATGGAATGTTGCCTCGATGGGAAACTACAGTCTGCAGGCAACTGTATCTGGGTGGTTTCAGACAAAGACACAAGAAAGTCAAATAATGCTGCCACCACACTCCCTGGATCAGAGTTGAGCCAGGACTCATTGAGGGCAGCCCACCACGAGGTCTCCATATCACACGTTGTTCACCTATCATGATATTCAAACACGCACTCCAAGGTTCCGAGACCAAGTCATGCTTCCACAAACGCTTAGTGCATCGACAATGTCCAATTAGTTGATTTTGGTGCACTGGGTACATGCTGACAGTTACTCAGGGTCGTACATGCGGAAACGCACATGGCAGCTGGTGCTACTCCCACGCCAATCTTGCAACAATCCGCCCAGAAAATTTATGTTACGATGAAACTTTGGAAGACTGTAGAGACTGCATTAGACGTAACAATAGGCATTCTCATGAGACAATCAGGTACTGTCAACTTCTACTCGCTCCGGCATAGTTGTGCCGTATTCCCGTATATCGCAGATCGATCGGAAACTGAATCACAAGCTGATCGTAGCTCCTAGCCCAGAAGCTATAGTAACGATAGTAGTGATAACTATTATATGCAGAGCTCGTGTTGTAGCCCGACTGTGTCCAAAAGTGCCAAGGACATGAACGAGAGTATGAAAGTCTTCCGCAACTCCGGACACGACCCCGCGCATGCCCTATCCTCGTGATCCTCAGCGTAACACACATCAATCTCCAGGTACAGAGAAGAGAAATTACCGGCTTTCAAGACCAACAGTGTCCCACATCCGAAAGGGTGTCAGAGGGATGCGGGGTGCTGATGCGGGGTAGGTGTCGACGATGTGTATAAAGGTCTGGCATCATGACACTCATGTACGAGTCTCACTAAGCAGCATATCATCAATGTAATGGGACTTCCTACCAGCCAGAAAGCAGCCGTGAAACAGGGTGAGGGCAAATTGTCCACGGCACCAGTCGAAGAAGTCCCTGTCCATGAGCCAGGCCCAGGTCAAATCCTCGTCAAGATCAACTGGACTGGCCTATGTGGAAGCGACAAATCACTTATCTACGATGAATGGGCTACCCAGGGCATAAAAATGCTTCCTGAGACTCATGGCATTGCAGGCCACGAAGGAGCAGGAGAAGTCGTCGCAGTTCATGACGACGTCAAGGATCTCTGGAACGTTGGAGATCGAGCAGGCGTCAAATGGGTCGCCAGTGTGTGCAAGAAGTGTGAATTCTGCACCAACGGAACCGACGAGCTGCAATGCCCCAAACAGCTCAATTCTGGCTTCTCGATCCAGGGCACCTTTGCGGAATACTGTCTGACAGATGCTCGTTACGCCACAAGGTTGCCGGAGGGTGTATCCGACGAAGAAGCAGGTCCAATTCTATGTGGTGGAGTGTAAGTCGTGTTCATGAGCTGTAAACTCGAACATGAATGCTGACTGTACCTAGCACGGTATGACAGACTGGACCTGTCGATATGAACACGTACTGACTTCCCTAGGCATACACTGCTTGTAAGCGAAGTGCTGTGAAGCCTGGTCAATGGATTGTTCTGCCAGGTGCTGGAGGAGGTCTCGGTCATCTTGCCGTACAATACGCGAAGGCAATGGTACATTTGCTCACGGCTCAATGGTTGTAGCTCAAACTGATGACTCGCAGGGCATGAGGATCATCGCTGTTGACGGCGGAGACGAGAAGGGCAAGCTCTGTAAACAGCTCGGTGCAGAGCACTACGTTGATTTCCGCGAATGCAAAGACGTAGCTGCTGAAGTTATGAAGCTTACGACCTACGGAGCCCATGGGGTTATCGTTTTTGCCGCTACCAAAGAGGCATATGGATCGGCCCCAAACTTCCTGCGTCCAGGTGGAACTGTGGTAGCTGTTGGGTTGCCGAAAGACGAGACGATCATTGCAGGTGCGTCGCCTTTGATGCTGGTCTTGAAGAGGCTCAAC
Source organism: Aureobasidium namibiae CBS 147.97 (assembly GCF_000721765.1). Classification (NCBI taxonomy): domain Eukaryota; kingdom Fungi; phylum Ascomycota; class Dothideomycetes; order Dothideales; family Saccotheciaceae; genus Aureobasidium; species Aureobasidium namibiae. The sequence goes on along the minus strand of NW_013581192.1, from coordinate 5,363 downwards.
ATTGTTGGTTCCGTAACGGGCACCTTGAAAGAGGTGGAAGAAGCGCTTGATTTTACGGCAAGAGGGCTGGTCAGACCCATACTCACGAAAGGGACGCTGGAGGACGTCGACCGCTTCTTGCAGCTATTAGACCAAGGCAAGCTCCCCGGCCGAGCTGTCCTTAAGATTGCAGCTTGATTATTATTGAATCGACTGTTATCGATCAAATCGCGTGTCGCTGGGAGGTTGTTGCCATAGGATATTTGGAACGCCTGTTTTGGATAGCAGCAGGCTTTTGGAACCCGTTCTAGTGGATGATCGATCCGAGAACAGAGTATGACAATCATGTAAAAGTCCATCAAGCTACTGTTCCTTCGTGGAACGTGCCATGAGTTCTTGCGACTTCTTGACATCTATCATTTTGAACCCTTGGAACAGGGATTTGTACGGGATGTGTCAACCATTCTTTGGCGACGGCGGCGACAGTTGTCGACATTCAAGCTCAGTAGAGGCATTTATTGAGTATCGCACTCTCTCAACAACGGCGTTTTCTCGCTTCGGAAGAAGTGTGCTTTGTTGGAAGGTGCAATTTTCTCTAGTAATGGCCGCCTCGCGCCAAGTCTTTTTTGTCTATGACGCTTGGCACACACTGATTTCGACGACATCTCGCTGTCGCTGTCAGATTACCAATGACATTGAAGGTCGTACTTGACAATCGCTTGTGGCGATACTAACCGATCAGCCTGAAATGATATCGAAAGAAGCAAGAAATCCAATGCCATGCTTACCGAGCAAAGCCGATCATAAATGGAGCTCTACGACCTCGCCAGGCCTCTCGCGTGTCGAAACGTTGTCGGCCTGCACCGATGCCTGCAAAATTACCTTCGGGACCTCTACGGGAGTCGGCAGCCTTCGCGACAGTGGACCGATTTTACTTTCCAGAATGTAGGTCTCTCGTGTTAGAAGGGAAACTTTTACGTCGCAAAACTCGACCCTCGCACCGCTAAGCGCAACTTCCGCCTCTCCATTGGTTGTGTTCCTCTGCCTACCCCAGTGCTACAGAGTACAGACTGCAGAATGGCTCCGTTCAACACTTGGTCCGTTCTGCTTGTCGTCCGGGCCGGCCAGGGAGGCATGGTGGACCTCGACAACGGGTTCCGATGTGCACAAGAGATCCGTCATCAGAGGGTTACTCACTGGGTTGCATTTTTTGTCTTAGCGCTGATGTAGGTGTTCATTAAAGACGTGAAAGCCCCCTTCGCGCCTCGTAGCTCTTTATCGTTTCTTAGCCTGACGCCTCTTTGCTTGTATTTGCTTGACATTCGAACGTCCGACCATGGATCACGAATCATCCGCAGCTGAGTATGTCTCTCTCTCTCTTTGAATATCCCACACACATGGTGGAATGTAAGGTTACGCACGTGGGCACACTTTGTGCTAGGAAGGGTAATTCATTGGAGTTTCCTTTGCGTAAAGCATCTGCTCGTGTGATGTTGGATCATCAATCCTTCAGACCCAAAATCTGAACAATTATCGCTTGGTAGCATCTCTGCTAACACTGTATCAAGGCTTCACGCTACGGCCGTCGAACCACGCCTGAAGGAACACAAAGACATGGCTGGCGGCGTGGAACCAGCAAAACCCGAATACCCCCACGAAGAGCATGGAGAAATTGCAAGTCTCAGCAACGATGGCGACCAGCCAACCGAAGAAGAAAGACGAACACTACGAAAAGTTTCCGACAAGCTTCCTTGGGCCGCGTTCATCATCTGCATCATCGAACTTTGCGAGAGATTCACCTACTACGGTCTTTCTGGTCCTTTCCAAAACTACATTGAGAATAGCTATGGTGGCAGAGTGCCTGGAGCTATTGGCCTTGGACAAACCGGAGCCACTGGCTTGACCGATTTCTTCCAGTTCTGGTGCTATGTTTGCCCGGTGTTTGGCGCGATCGTCAGTGATCAATACCTTGGAAAGTACTGGACCATCTTCTACTCCGCTCTCATCTACATTTTGGGCAACTTGATTCTATTTTTGACTTCGCTCCCTGTTGCCATTGAGAACGGTGCTTCTCTGGGAGGTCTGATCGCCGCCATGATTATCATTGGTATCGGTACTGGTGGTATCAAGTCGAACGTGTCGCCTCTTATTGCCGAGCAGTACCAGAACACCAGCCAATTCGTCAAGACTCTGAAGAGCGGAGAGCGAGTCATCGTCGACCCTGGAAAGACAATCCAGAGAATCTACTCCATCTTCTACATGATGATCAATATCGGCTCTTTATCGTCTATCGCCACAACCGAGCTCGAGGCCAACATTGGTTTCTGGCCCGCTTATCTGCTTCCCTTCCTCATGTTCCTGGTCGGATTCGCAGTTCTCGTTGCTGGAAAATCCAAGTACAAGGTCAGAGCACCTGCCGGTTCGGTCATCCCCAAGGCCTGCAAAGTCATGTGGATTACCATGATGAACAAGGGCAACTGGAACGCTGCAAAGCCAGAGTACTCGGAAGAGTTTACTGGTGGCAAGAAGTACAACTTGAAATGGGATGGCATCTTTGTTGAGGAAGTCAAGCGCGCCCTTGTTGCTTGCAAGGTCTTCTGCTTCTTCCCCATTTACTGGGTCGTCTATTCTCAGATGCTCAACAACTTCATCTCTCAGGCTGGTCAGATGCAGCTTCATGGCATCCCCAACGATTTGATGCAGAACTGGGATCCTATCACCATCATCATCTTCATTCCAATCATCGACTACCTCTTCTACCCTGCTCTCGGCAAGCTTGGATTCCAGATGAAGCCCATCACCCGTATTACTCTTGGTTTCATGTTCGGTGCCGCTGCCATGGCCTACGCTGCTGGTGTACAGAAGCTCATTTACAAGACTGGACCTTGTTATGATGCGCCCGGTGCATGCGAAGCTGGTTTACTCCCTGACGGCACCTACGCTCCCAACAACGTTCACGTTGCGATTCAAGCCCCTGCATACCTCCTGATTGGTCTCTCTGAGATCTTCGCCAGTATCACAGGTCTTGAATACGCCTTCACAAAAGCACCTGCAAGCATGAAGTCGTTCATCATGTCACTGTTCCTTTTGACCAGTGCATTCGGATCAGCGCTTGGTATTGCCCTCTCTCCCACTGCAGTCGACCCCAAGCTTCTCTGGATGTACGTCGGCCTCTGTGTTGCCTGCTTTGTGGCCGGTGTCCTCTTCTGGATGATCTACAGCAAGTACAACGACACCGAGGAGGAGATGAACGAGCTTGAGAAGTTTACCGCGCCAGCCAAATCAGTTGATGTTGGAGATGAGGAGAAGGCAGCTGCTGCCGAGGCTCCTGCTCGTGAGAGGCCGGTGTCTGCATAGAGGCTGGAACACAGTGTTTGATTAGTAGGTTTGTAACGGATCATGTATAAATAGCTCAACGAAGAATCCATTCTATCATACAATGTCTTGACACTGTGCAGGTGGTTGTGATGTTCAGTGAAAAAGGACGAAGGAGCATTGCACGTGATGGATATGCAGCCACTTCCGCCGTGAATGACGCGCGGTTCATTGTCTCGTGTTGGCGAGCGCCATAAGGTTACACACGACGACACACTAATCGTGGCCATCTGCTTTGTTTACCCCCAGCATCAACTACTACTAGCACTACTATATGCCGGCTCAGGCAGTTGGACAACTTGACGCCATGGTTTGAGCGGGCAGTCGCAAGAATGATAGACGCGTCGAAACGTTTACGCAGGGCGATACTCTTGTCGGACGCTTTGCTGGTCAAACGCATCATCCGCTCCAACCCTGGCATCCTACAGAACCCGGACTTCAGCGACAAGAGCAACACGAGTTTGCACCTTGCCGCCCGCGCTGGCAGCGTCGAGATTGTGGTAAGAACATCTTGCCCGCGCATTCAACGGCCCTCCAACGTCATAGACGAGCAAAGACCAATACTCGATTCTGTAGGAACTCATCGTCGACGACGGACACGACGACTCGGACATCTCGCGCAATGCCGACTGGGACACACCGCTGATGCTGGCTGCCCGACACGGCAATGTCGACGTCGGCATCCTCCTCGCCAATCGCTTCCCACGCTGCATCCCCATCACCAACAAGCTAGGCTTGGATGCAGTATGCCACATCTGCTTCCTGTCAGCTACCGCATGCTGACTCTGCATCTTACAGCTCGCTCTGTCGTGCCTCAACCCTGCGTCCACGCCCTTAGTATCCTTGCTGTTGTCCCATCCAGAATACCCCGCCTCTGCCGATGGTCGCGACAACCACGGCGACACACCCCTCCACCACGCATCTGCCTCAGGTTCCCTCAAAGCCCTTCGTATCCTCCTGTCCGCAGGTGCAGACCCAACAGCCAAGAATGCCTACGACTGGACACCTCTCGCATACAGTCAAACAGTAGCCGCAGAGGTCTACTTCAAGAACCTGGTCGCCGAACTCGAACGCAGGAAAGCCGAAGGTCTCCGCGGGGAGCAAGAGAGAAGGGAAGAAGCTATAAAGCGCAAATATGCCGGCGTGCGCCTCGTTACCGAAGACAGTGAAGCCTCTTCGCGGCCCAGTGTCGATACGGCGAGATCTGAGAGTAGCAACTCCATTTCTAGTCCTATCGACCAGAGAAACGCATTCACACCGACGGTCGCAAAGAGCAATCCTTGGGTCAATGGCGGCTTTGAGACGAGAGCACGAGCTTGGAGTGGAGAGTAAGAAGGTCAACGAAACAGATTTCGACTCATTTCGGCTGTTGATTCAGCTCTTGTCGTTGCTCCGCCCACCGAGATCACGACGATATTCTCGTCAGCGACCAGAGAGGCTGAGTCCGCCGATTCGAGCTACGTAGATATCAACCGAATCGGTGATGTTGGCCCTCAAAACGCACCATCGGAGCAACCCTCCAAACCGACTGCTCAGCCAACGAGTGGTGGAATACCCTCGTTCAAATCTGTGCCGCGCCATAATGTTTCTATGGACATTTCTCTCAATACAGAAGGTGTTCCTAGGCGCGCTCTCAATGCCCGCGACCCTAACACCAGCTTGAAAAGGCAGGTTGTTGATCACGAAGGCAGGACCTCCCACGTCATCTCGGCCAACATTGCGCACCCGGTGCTTCCAGAAACAATGGCATTATTATCGACAACTCATTCGACTACCTCGACATCAACGCCATCTCTGACATAGATATCGCTGCCCATCCTCCATCTCCGATCCGATCACCTTCAAAGCCATCATCCCAGGTAACCCTCGAATTTCATAGGCGTCCCCAACCTATCGCTACTATTCGCATCCTCGCTGCTTCGCTTACTGCAGAACCGCCACAAGCCGAGTGGCCAACCATTACACCAACACTTTATCCTCGCATCACAAAGACCGTCCGCTCCACCCCC